>NW_024466512.1:3646875-4381250 GCF_017591425.1 Ochotona curzoniae
GGGAACCTCTTCCGGGTCTCCAACATGGGTGCAGGGACCCAAGGCTTTGGGCCGTCCTCGACTGCTTTCCCAGGCCACAGGCAGAGAGCTGGATGGGATCCTGGCACGTTCAAGGTGAGGACTTTAGCCGCTAGCCTCCCACGCCAGGCCCCACCTTTTGTGTGACTGCTGTTTTCTCATAAAAATCTTTGCCTACTCTACAATCACAGGTTTCTGTGGTTACCTTTGGAGTAGGTCTGTGATGTATCTTAACTTTTGCAAAGTGTCCTAAGGATTTTCCCAGCAAAATGTCCTATTGTCTGAGCAGCATTCCTGGGATACAATCAGCTCGGTGAGGAGGAACAGGTGCCATTTACATATTCATGGAGTCTACAAGCGAAAATGAAATTTTAAAATAAATTTATTTTACTGCAAGCCATGTTGTAACCTATGCATAGTGTTTTCATAGTACTCATTTTCCATGAAATTTTTGTGTTGTAGCTAGCATTGAAGCAAGCTGGCTAAGCCACCATTTGCAATGCCCGCAGGCATATAAGCACAGGTTGGAGTCCTGGCTGCTGCACTGCCAATCCACCTGCTGATGCACCAGCTAGCTCCCTCTCCCTTCTTCCCTTCCTTCCCTCTCTCTGTCTGTAACTCTTTCAAAGACTGTTTTTAAGGAAAGAGTGTTTGTGTTAGTTTTTAGGACCGTTGACAATCTGGCCACTGCTGCAGGGACAGCCGTGTGCTGTGATGTAGTGTCCCCTCGCTGGAGGCCAGGCACGCGCCTGCTGCCCCCTCACTGGCGGCCAGGCACACGCCTGCTCCGTCTGTTGACTGTCACTAGGCTTTGCCAAATGCAGAAGTTACAAGTGTGATTCCTCTCTCTCACAGAAGGACGGAAGTTCTAGGCTATGAGATGTCTGGGATGGGCAATTCCAGCGAGAGGACACACATTAGTGGGTGCCAAGGGCCAGGGTAGGGAGTCCAGGGACGGACTGCTGAGACCTAGGGGGCTCCTCCTGGCCTGGGCGAGCATGTCGGGATTAATGGAGGTAGTTGTATAGCTCTGTGAATGGCCCAGAGCCACTGGGTTCTAGGCTTTTAACAGGGTAAGCTTTAAGGGATATAAAACCTATACAATAAAGCAGTTATTTTTAAAAAAATAATAATAAATTGCCGAGAGAGAGAGAAGCAGATTTGAAACTAGACTAACAGCCTGCCTCTGCACCCCACCCCTGGCACCTGTTTCCTCTTTTTGCACTGCCCATGGTCATGGCCACATAGGTGGGCTGGGTGGCTTGGCCTTCTGTGCCTTCACATTGTCTGGATTTGAGGTCTGTTTATCGGGAGGGCATGGATTAGCACAAGGGATGCTAAAGTTTTGACTACATTCAACAACAGCAAAGAGCTCAAGATGGAAAATGTGTGGTGGTGGAGGGTGGCCTTGTTCTAATGGCCTCCCTGGGCTGTGGGGCTGCTGACCTGTGCCAGAGCTTTTCTGGGTGCTGAAGAGGGATGCCGGCTGGCAGTGGCAGTGTGGGCGAACTGCTGCAGCCTGGGCTTTTCCTTTAATGCCTGGCGCACGGATGTGCTCCTGTACTGAGGCTGACTCCCAGACCCCCGATGTGCTGCCGCGTGCAGCTAATGGCTCCTATAATGAGAGACTGACGATGCTGGGCTTTCAGCTGTGGCTCCAAACCTTGTTTGCCCAGCTCCTGGCAAATCTGTGTTGTCTCTGCATGCTACAGACTTGCAGCTCAGGCCAGCGCAGCCGAGCAGACAGCATGCAGGAGCCGCCTGTGTGGCCCTGGCTCCAGTCAGGGAGGGAAGCCCCCACTGACCCACCTCACATGAAGGAGCTTCTGTGTGCTGTTGCCATGATAAGTGCTGAGGTCCCAGGGCCAGCCTGTGCTGCCGGCATCCAGAACCACTCCATCTCTGCTTCCACAGGAGCCTCCGAGCCAGCCTGTCGCTCTGCCCTGTGTGTAGTTGTCCTCCAAGCCTGAACTGAAAGCAGCTCAGTTATCCCGGCTCACCCTACAGAAAGTTGCTTGGCTAATGAGGCTGTTAGCAGGGACCCTAGATCTTAGGGTGAAGCTCAGCCACCTTGGCCCACGGTGTGGTCCCAATTTTCTGCCACCCCCTCACCTGCTATACATAAGCAGGCTGCTTTGGATTCAAACCTGCATATGACTTTTAGTGCTGTGGAACAAGAATCCTTGCTCGAAGAGTGACAGATACAGTGCATTCCTGTGCAAAGATGCCAGTTTTCATCTAATAAGAAAAGCAAGCTGAAGTGGAAGTGACCACGCTTCTGTCCCACATGTCCCAGCCTGGGTATGCCCATCCAAGATGAGGCGGTCACATGGCAGAGTCCCTGCACAACATCCCTGCACCTGCTTCCCAGGACAGATGGGGGCACTGAGGCCCAGACAGGGGCCAGGTGGGACCTGGAGTACCATGTCCTCGCAGCCTGTGGCCTGTCTGGACTCTTCCCTGCTTCTCAGGCTGTCCTGTTAAGATGGGAAGAGTAGAGGTGATATTGTCAACATTGTCACCTCCCAGTCCCTCTTGCTGGGCTGGCCCTCTGCTCAGATGAGGTCATGTTCCCAGGACATCCCAGTGCCACTCTTGTCCCTGTACCTGGCCCTTGGCCTGCTCTGACCGGGGCTGCCTCCCGGCTCTGTGGAATGAATACCATCCTCCCGTTCGTGTTGAAGGCTTTGAGGACACGTGAAAGATCTGCCAGGTGCACTCAATCATCTTTGCCAAGGTCTTAAATCAATCCCCCGCTGCTTCTGCTCTCTCCATGCCTGTGGTTCCCAGTGGAATAAAAGGAAGTTTTTTTCACATGGCTTTAACATGACCACTAAAATGATTGATTGGATATTCATCTCTGTCTCACGTATCACAGCAAAAAGGACAATAGCTCCTGCTAAGGATGGATATAAAAAGACCAAGACAAAGCCACATCAGGAAAGGCAAAATCACTCCACAAGACACAAGTAAAAGCAGGAACTCAGGCAGATGTTGTCACAGCCATGTTCCTTGCCAAGGGTGGGAGGCACCCCAGCGTCCAGGGACAAAGGAGGGTTGAGTAGTCACTGCGTGCCATAGCCACAGCCATGCGGGGACATCCCTTCCAGAAGAAAGGAAGGGAGCTCTGATTGGGTACAACATGGGTAGACCCTGATGACATGGCATTCAGTCAAAGAAGGCACAGAGCCTGCCTGCTGTGTGATGCCACGTCTGTGCGGCTCTGAAGGCAGCCAGATTCGGAGACAGGAAGTCAACTGGTTGCTCAGAGCTCGGTGGGGTAGAGAGTAGGGGCTTGGTGCTTCCTAATTGGGCTGAGCTCCAGTTGTACCAGAAGGAAAGCGTCCTGGAGCTGGACAGAGGTGTCGACTTTTCTGCAGCGCATGTGAAAAGTGACAAAGATGTACATTTTATGTCTGGTGTATTTTACCATGAATTTTTCTTTTAAAAAAAAAAAGGTAGGAATGATAGAAGCCACTCCATGCTGGTACAGCTCTGCTCACATGCTCACTCCTCTCCACCCCTTCCACGGTGGGGTCCTGTGCTCCCACTCCCTTCGCCCTGCATCTTATACCCAGCTCCGGATCTAGGATTTCAGAGACACTGGACTCCCTGAGGTGGTGACATGATGGCATTGATGGGACCAGTGACAGGCATGCATTCCGTGTGTGGTCACCCTAGCAGTTCTTGAAAGCAGGAGCCTCATCTCACCCTCCACCACAGAGGCACACCCCAAGCAGATGGGCACATGGAAGCAGAGCTGAGTCCCTGGGTTACAGCTCAGAGCCCAGGGACTGCCACATAGTGCAGCATCATGACACCTCATAATTTTACAAGATCGGAGCTGTATGTGAGGCTGCAGATATCAATAGCTCTATTTCTGGTCTTAAGGCCTCGTGATGGCAGTGCTGGGCCCAGTCTGTGAGAATGTCTTCACCGCCCTATGGGACCTGTACCAATCAACCTCTCTAGAGGGGCCCCAGAGGCCCACCTGCTGGCAGCGTCAAGCTGCTGTGGTACCTGCTCCATCCTTCCCTTTCACGCGCTGTTAGTATAGGGCTTCCTGGGTACAGGACGTGGACCTTGGCAGGTCACTCACATGCAGCTCAGTGTCCTCAGGTTTAAAATGTATGCTCCCCCACGGAGTCAGTGGGTCCTGGGGACAGTGAAGTTTATAGCACTTAGATAGGGCTCATGGTGAGGTTGCAACAAGGGGTAGCCCTGGTGATGCCCAAGTGACACTGGCCAGTCTCTATCACCTTGGGATTGCCCAAAGTGACTCACCCTGGTTGGAGCTGGTGAAATGCTTGCAGAGACCCTGTGTGCTTGCATAATGACCCATACTATCGAGTTCTTCTCCTGGGGCTAAAATGCACTCCTTGGTCTGGCGTGGTGGCTCAATTGGCTATTCTTATAAGCACTGGGATCCCATGTGGGCATTGATTCATGTCCCAGCTGTACCACTTCCCATCCAGCTCCCTGCTTGTGGCCTGAGAAAGCAGTAGAGGACAGCCCAAAGCCTTGGGACCCTGTACCCACATGGAAGATCCTTAAGAATCCCCTGGCTCCAGGCTTTGGATTGGCTCAGTTCCAGCCATTGCAGCCACTTGGGGAGTGAACCAGCAGTTGGAAAATCTATTTCTTCTTCTCTGTGAAAATCTGCGTTTTCAGTAAAAAATAAACATTAAAAAACAAACACAGCACTTCATGGAAAGTGCTGTCTCTCATTTGAAAATGTCTGAATTATGAGATTTATCCTAGCTGGAGACTCAGCTCAAACCTGTGATTCTGCGGTCCTAGCTTAGCCCAGGGTCTTGTTCAGGGATGTCCACAGTTTGCCATTAGCTCTGGTCATCGTAGTTCTAGCAGATTTTGACTGTATTTTGGCCTAAAAGCCACCCAAGAGTGGCTGGGTATAAATTATAGGAAAATGTTGTTGTCATTTAGTGGCAGATGTTCTTTTGTAAAGATTTATTTATTTGATTGAAAGAGCTACAGAGAGAAAAACACAGGAGGAAGAGGACACACTTTGGTCCACTGGGTCACTCCCCTGAAATAACCGCCCTGGTTGAGACTGCGCTGGACTAAAGTTGGGAGCCAGGAGTTGCTCCATGTCGTCCACTGGATGCAGAGCCTCCAAAGCACTTGGCCATCCTCTGCCGCTTCCCCAGGCCACAGGCAGGGAGCTGGATGGAAACTGGAGCAGTCGGGACACCAACAAGTGTGCGTACAGGAAAACTGCAGCTTAACCCATTATGCCACAAAGCCAGCTCCAAGGATGTTTTATTAAATCTTGCAGTCGCTCCCATGTGCAGACTCTCATATTGCCCAATTTTCTGTATTAACTGTTTGCAAAATATTGGTGACAATGTAATGTTATATTGATCGATTTTAATAGGAAGGCCAGTTTCTAACATTCATAAATGCTACATGACAAATGAGTGAAAAGGCTTTCTTCCTTGAGTGGACGGGAGCCTTAGAGGGGCTTGTCTGATTTTCTGTGTAGGATGCAGCAGTGTTCTGCACAGACCTTGGGCAGCACCCACACAGACTCGCTCTCCTGTCTAAGGAACACTGATGCAGCATCACAGTGGAGGCTGCGGTGCCTTGGTTACCATGTCCACATTCCAAAGACCTCCTCAGCCCCCAGCGCTGTGGGTTCTCAGCCCAAGCCAACGGTTGTGAGCCCAGCTCCCTCCCAGAGCAGCCCCACTTGGAATCTGGTCAATTTTGCTTTTGTTGAGCCAAACACCTTCTTTTCATTCAACAACGTTTAAGATCGAGTGAGGCAGTTTTGCCGCGTGCATGGACTGTGGTCAGAGGGAGGTACGTGCAGACATAGCCCTGAACACCATGTGGGATCCCATGGGATGTTCTGGTCTGTCCAGGAGGCCTGGTGCCGTGCTGGGGTTGGGGAGAAAGGAGAGGAGGCAGACCACACCCTCCCAAGGCTTGGGAACAGATTGTTCCAGAACAGTGTCATGAGGAGGTATAGTAATGCCTGTCAGGGACCCTGCTGTGGGTTGAGTTATGCTTCCTCACATTCTAGGCCAAGCCCTTGATCCCTGTGAGAGGAGCCTTGTTTGGAAATGAGGTTTTGGCAGATGATCTCAAGTTCAGGTGGAGTCATGTAGAACAGGCTGATGTCCTCACTGGATGATGCACACAGGGAGGGTGGGCATGGAGCCGGGAGGGAGGCTGCCCCAGGTGTGCTAGAGGGGAGGCCAGCAGGGAGGGTGGGCATGGAGCTGGGAGGGAGGCTCCCCCAGGTGTGCTAGAGGGGAGGCCGGCAGGGAGGGTGAGCATGGAGCCGGGAGGGAGGCTGCCCCAGGTGTGCTAGAGGGGAGGCCAGCAGGGAGGGTGAGCATGGAGCTGGGAGGGAGGCTGCCCCAGGTGTGCTAGAGGGGAGGCCAGCAGGGAGGGTGGGCATGGAGCTGGGAGGGAGGCTGCCCCAGGTGTGCTAGAGGGGAGGCCAGCAGGGAGGGTGGGCATGGAGCTGGGAGGGAGGCTGCCCCAGGTGTGCTAGAGGGAGGCCGGCAGGGAGGGTGGGGTGTAGAGCCGGGAGGAAGCCTCCCCAGGCCCAGTAGAAGGGAGGCCCACGGATTGTTGGTGTTGAGCCCGGAGGGAGGCTGCCCAAAGTCCCCTGGAGAGGAGGCCTGCAGCACCTGCTGGGAGCTGGAGGAAAGGGTAACATTTCTGCCTGAGGCCTTCACAGGGTGTGGCCCCAAGGACACCTTGGGCTCTGCCTTCTCTACTCCAGAGCTGCCGGGGCATGAGCTCCCTTGGCTTGCGGTCATTTGTTCTGGGAACCACACACAGCCCATATGGGGGCAGGACAATGCAGAGGCCCTTCTAAGAGGAGGTGCAAGAGTGCGGAGTGCTGGGTTAGTCCCATGGGACAGTCGGCTGGGCAGCACCATGACCCACCCACCGCAGCTGGCATGCTGACTGCCTCTCGAGTGGAAGGACTCCTAGCCAGTGTTCTGCCTCAACGTGCATACATCCAGGTTTTGGCAGGTGCCAGAGGCCTTCCTGAGCAGATTAGACAGAACCTCCAGGGAAATGAGCCTGCTGGGGTCACCAGCTTGATTGTGGCCTTCCAAGGCAGACAGCAAAGGGAATCTCAAAGTGATGGTCCAGACAGAACATGTCCTATGAGACAGAATCGGCCTTGGCTCTCAGCTGGCCATCTGGGGTGAGGGCCAGAGAGGTCTGTGGCAGTGATCCATTTGTTGTGAATGATGGGAGTGTGTGGTGCCCACCAGGGTGATGGACACAGAAGAAGGAGGGAGAGGCTAGTAGTAAGAGGGAGTTGGTTGGTTCCCTTTGGAAAAACAGACTTGCAGATGGCTGGCTCCAAGACCTGGGGCTCGTGGGAGTGAGGCCCTTGAGCTAGCCATCTGGCTCAACATCATCCAAGGACCAGGGCTAGCCAGGCTTTGTTCTGGTCAGTGATAGCCCTTGGAATTCTTTCCACCCATGTCTTGGCTCCTTGGAAAATCTGCCAGCCTTGAAAATAATGTGGAATAGGTATCATTTTTTTCCATTAAAGTTCTTTAAACAATAGGTAAAATTTTAAGTGAATTCTTCTGACAAGTTGACAAAAATGGGACTCTAAATTAGTGATTTTCTCAACTCTTCTTCCGCATCAGCAACTCTGGCAGCTGGGGGAATCAATCATTGCAGTTTTTTGAAATATCCCTTGCCCAAAAGCCCGTCTGCTGTGCACTTGGGCTGTGGGTCGTGATTCTCTGGCTGGGCTTGTTTGCCACCTTCCTCCTCCCAGAGCCACCTGATACAGGTCAGCTGAAGTGCACCCCACAGAGCTGGGGCATCCAGGGTGCCTGTGCGCAGGGCTCCATGAGGCAGGCAGGGTTGGCATGAGGACACTAAGACTCAGAGAGGTCCCCTAGGTGCCTCCATCAAGTCAGGTTAGTTGACTAGGAGGCCAGACTAGAACTCAGGGTCTCCCATGTTTCTGGCTCTGCTCTACATGCTTGATCCTGGCGATACTTCCGGCAGTACCGTGGTACCCGCTCCTGCAGACATGTGTGGAGAATTTAACTTAATGTGATCACAGGATTCGCAGATCCCAAAATGCCTGCAGCATCTGTTATCCCTCCAACAATGGTTGCTTTAAGAGGTAGGACACACCAGGTCTTGTTTTCGCAATTTTCTTAAGCTTTTGGTGTTGGGAAACCGGTGGCTCTGGTTTTCGCTTGTTGTGGGTGTAAACTTGGGGCTAAAGTGGCTTAATTATTACTGAGGCTAAGGCACATCAGCAACCCCATGGAAGAAGGCAGCTGGCAATCTGCAAAGCCCCGAGTGGGAGGAGGTACTGTGGGTGAATGTAGAAACGGACAAGGCTTTGCCTTCCACTGGAATAGGGATTAACTACTGACTAGGGCAACATGCAGTGGTTGACATTAAATTTTATGCTAAAGTTAAACATTCCATTTTATCTTTATACTAAGAAGTAGCAATATATTATCTCCTTTTGCCTAGGATTACGGGACCACCAGTACGGTACAAACGATCAGATTGCCTTTAAAAATCTCCAGTCTGGTGTTACAGAGGAGAAAGCGGACTTCACAGAGGTAAAATACCTTTGTAACTTCTGATCAGTAAAATGCGTCCTGCTAGGAAACATGATCAGCCTGCGTGTGCTGTGATTGCATTTTATTTTATTTAATCAAAAGTCAAATTCGTTCAGCAGAAAACCTAATCACCAATAACTACAACTCATGATATAGAAGCATGTGCTGTGCTACCAATGCAGGAATTGATCTCAACTCTAAATCAAAAGTAACCTTCGGAAATATCCCTTGCCCAAGAACTTGGACAGTAACAAGAGGTATCGAGATCTTGCATACTGGAGTGGGTTCATACAGCTGCACAAAGTGTCAGGGTTCTAAAACAGACGAACATTAGGGCTTGTGATTATAAAAATAAAAAATATGTTTTGTAATTAATTTCTTTATCTGAAAGACAGAGATTTCCCAACCCCTGGTTCACTGCCCAGATGTCTTCAAAGCTGGCTCTGGGCCAGAGTTGGGCCATCTGAAGCCAGCAGCTGGGAAGTCCCTCTGGCTCTCCCCGCCAAGCGGTAGGGACCCACCTGCTTGAGGCATTACCTGCTGACCCCCAGGGTGGGCACTGCAGGTGGCTTGGAATCACAACTGGAACTGACATGCAAGCCCAGAGCCATAATGCAGAACCCAGACAGCTCAAGTGCTAGCTGCATTGTGATACCAAGCGCCCATCTCTCCTTTAAAATAGATATATTGGAGAAGTAGGAAGTTGAGACTGAGAAACACCAGAGAAATTGAAATGTTTAAATTCTCAGGTACAAAGAACTCAGGACATGATGGTTAATAGTTGCAAATTGTCACATAAGAGATTCTATCTAATTAATTAATTCATTTAATCTTCCCACAGCCCCAGGAGGGAGTTACTTTAAAAATTCCATTTATTTGAAAGAAGGAGAGAGAGACTATCAACTCCCTTCATGGAGTCACTCCCATGATGCCTGGTCTGGGGCAGACTAAAGCCAGGAGCTAGGAACTGTATGTGAGCCTACCCCCAGAGGTGGGGGGCCTAAGCACTTGGGCCATCCTGACCATTGTCTTCCTAGCACGTTAGCAGGAAGCAAAATCAGAAGTAGAGGGACTCAGACTGTCAGCAGTGTGGATGCTAGTGTCACAAGCAGTGGTTTAATTCACTTCCCAGCACAATCCACAAGGTCCTGGCTCTTGGCTTATTGTTCAGAACAGAACAAGGCACCTGATTTACGTTGCTTGGCCCCAAGCTCCTGTTCTTACCGTGCTCTCACAGGCTCTTCCCATTCGGCAGAAGTTGGAGCTCAGAGTTGCTCACCTTGAAGAGCTGTCCCAGCCATTCCTACTCACCAGGCACCTGCTGGCTGTCACCATCGGATGTTCTGCTGCCATCTTTTGAAATGTTAAGAGAGTAGAATTACAGGAATCTCTCACAACAGACTAAAGTGGCAAGAGTGTCTGTTAGGAATGTATTTTTCCCTACATGCCTGTCCAAGGCATTATTTTGATTTGGCTCTGTATTTCATAAAGCTGACATTTCCCTTAGAGACGCCAGGTTGGAAATCCCCCGTGATGGATAAAGATGTTGTCTTAGGTCCTGGTGGTTGTGCATCAATATTCACAGGCTTTTCTATGCAGAAGCCCCAGGCTCAGTGACTTGAGATACGAACATTCATGGCTGTGACTGATCTAGTGGGAACAACAGCAGGAAACCCAGGTTGCAGAAGGAGAAGGATTAGGCGGTACCTCTGGTCAGGAGATAGTGAAACGGAGCCGGGAGCTGCTGATGCTTCAAGTTGGCCCCCGCCTCCGTGAGAGCGCAACAAGCACCTGTCTCCTCTGCCTGCCGCTCAGGTGGACTTGGAAATCGGAACAGTTTCCTTTGAGTGTGGTTGTCAATGATGATACAGATCTTGGGGGTCATGCCCTGGACCCCTCCAGGGCTGCTCCTGAAATTTTATAGAAAATGGGATTATAAGATAAGCTTAATTTGCTGTAAAAAATATTGAGATCTAAGTATAATTTTTCCCCATAACATGCATTTTTCCACAAACTTGTTTGAGACCTCTTGTATCTCTCTCTCTCTCTCTCACACACACACACACATTCTCACTGTAGGTGCTCCTCTGTGAGTTGGTTAAATTACCCCCAAAAGTCACCCTTTCTCATTATCTGCTCTAAAACAACCTAGATCAAAATTGTGGCATTCAGATTTCCCTCTTAACTCAGAGCCTTTGGGGCTTATCCCAGTGTGTGTGAGTGATGGGGCTGCTGTCACTGGTGTCCACCCCTCCCCAGAACCGGCCAAGGTTGGCTGCTTCTCCTTCCCAAATTGTGGAGAGCCGAAGCAATAATTTTATTTTTTAAGATTTATTTATTTTTATTGGAAAGTCAGATTTAAGAAAAGAGATACAAAAAGATCTTCCATCTGCTGGTCTATTCCCTAGATGGACACAATTGACAGAGCTGAGCTGACCCAAAGCCAGGAGCTTCTTGCAGGTCTTCCATGTGTGCAGGGTCCCAAGGCTTTGAGCCATCTCCGACTGCTCTCCTAGGCCACACGCAGGGAGCTGGATGGGAAGCAGGGCAGCCAGAACATGAATGGGCATCCGTCTGAGATCCCAGCTTGCTCAAGGCAAGGATTTAGCCACTGAGCCATCACTCCAGGCCCTGAAGCAATGATTTAAAGCTACTGCAAGCTACTATTCAAAAAAAGTGAAATGGGGCAGAATTCTCAGCTTTAAGGAAAAATGTTTGTTTTCTGACATCAAATATAATCAAGCTAATAATAAAAGTAATGACAATTACATGAAGAAAATATTTACATATACTCTTGGCATCATTTCCCCCCCATGCATTTTTACAAAAGCATAAGACTATCAGGCTCTTTTATTACATTCTGTCCCATCATGAACATTTCATGCATAATTTGTTATCTTTGTTTTAAATTTCCCTACAATATAAGATCCTGTTGTGCACATCATGGTTTTAAGTATGCACTGCTTAAAAAAAAAAAAAGAAAATTTGATTCTCAATGGTTGCTAGGAACTGGGGAGTAAGGAATGTGGAGTTCCTGTTTCATGGGTGTGGAGCTTTAGTTCTACAGTCTGGAAAGAATTCTTGAAATCACTAGAGGTGATGGTTGCACAACATGATGAGTTGAACTGCACACTTGGTCAAGATGGCAGCTTTTGTGTTATGCATGTTTAATTGCCACCACCACAACCAACATAAATTGGAAAAAATGAATTGTCACTGGCTGCTCATTGCTGTACATTACAAGGCATTGAATCTTTAGTTTTCAACAAAATGCATGGGAAACCAAAACTTACACCATGGAAAGTGAGAATTTTTCCACCTAACTCAGAACTCTCCCCCCTGTGGCTGTGTGCCAGAGTGAGCCCCTTTGTCTGAAGCTACACTCACACGGAGGAGGCAGGGTCGCCAGTTGGCAGGTTACCTGGTGACGGGTCTGAACCCCGTTCCCCACCTCCAGGTCAGCTGTTGATGTGTCTTCACCAACACCAACCACCCCAGGCAGGTGGGCAGGTTATCTGGTGATGGGTCTTAACCCCGTTCCCCACCTTCATGTCAGCTGTTGATGTGTCTTCACCACCACCAACCACCCCAGGCAGGTGGGCAGGTTACCTGGTCATGGGTCTTTCCTCCGCCCACCCCCAGATAGGTAGGTAGGTAGGTTAAATGCGACAGTCATGGGCATCACTGAGCAGGGTATCCAGCACAGAGGTGTGGCCAAGGAATGCAGAGTCATGGGTGGCAGAGTGGCCGTGGGGGAGGAGGAGCCATCCTGCAGAGGAAACCGGGCTGACCAGGTCGTGTAGATGTGAGCATGAAGCGCAGGAAGAGAGGGGCCCTTGCTGCTTTGGCTCAGCGGCTCAGTTCTCCGGCCAGCCTTTGCATATCTCTTTCTGACTCAATTTGCAAAATGCTGCCCTTTGTAATATACCTTCAGGCATAAATAGGAAGTTAAAAATTGTCAGTAAAAATATAACATGACTAAAGCAGTTACCTGGACTACAAAACTGTGGTGCAACACAGAGAAGACATCAGTATCCTAAAGCAGCATCTACGAGAGAGGAAACACAGTGATTTGCCACCTGCCGATGCTTGGGCCATGTGCGCCTCAATGCCCCAGCGAGCACGGAGCCAGCTCCTCCCTGTCGCCCGCCTGACCTCAGAAGCTCTGTCAATCCTGGAAGGTTTTCTTATTTTCCAATCAGATCTTACATCGGTTAACTTTATTTTAGATGAAAGACACCCCTTTCCAAAGATACATTTGGTTAGCCCAGTGTGAAAGGCAGATGACTTCTCACCTCAAAATAGCTTAATTTGCAAAGATATTTGATGTAAAAGATGGGATTACTTTGAGAATTTGCCCAGCTAAAAGTAGCATGCTTGTGTGGAGCTTCAAATAGCACCTCTTCCTCCTCTTGCCTGTCTCAGCTTCCCAGACCTAGAGGACAACACATACACAGACCGAATTTTATTCTAAGTTTTCTAGTCAATGTCATGACCTTTGGAAGTCCCTTAGAAGGGGACTGTGTTTGGACACTGAAGTTTCAAAGAGATAATTAGGGCATTAGGGTGATCCTAGCCCTGTCTAAAGACCTCCTTGTAACAACCGGCAGTTAGGACACAGGCAGGTGCAGGTGGAAGAACACATGATGAGATGGGGACAGATCCATCTGCAGGACAGCACCTTCACAAGCTGCGTCTAGCACTGTAAGACACTGTGTCACTTGGTTAAGCCATGGACTGTGATCCTTTGTTGAAGCAGCCCAACAAACCAACATTGGACCTTGTCTTCATTTAATGGGTCTCAAGGAGAAAACAGAACTTGAGGACCAGCCTTCCATCGCAGGAAAACCATGAATATGAAGAACAAAAGTCCACAGGGTCAGTGTGGTGGCTTAGCAAGCTGATCCTTTACCTGTGGTGCCAAAATCCCATCTGGGCAATCATTTGTGTCTCAGCTGCTCCAGTTCTGATCCAGCTTCTTGCTGATGGTCTGGGAAAGTAGCAGTGGATGGTCCAAAGCCTTGGGCCATTGCATTCACATGGGAAACCCAGAAGAAACTTCTAGCTCCCAGTTTCAGAATGGCCTAACTCTGACTATTGCGATCATTTGGAGAGTAAATCAGATGAAAGATTGTTTTCTCCATGTCTCCTCTTTCTATACCTCTAATATTCAGGTTAAATTTATTTTAACCACAGAAAAACATGTAAAAGAGTCTAGTGGTGTCTTTTCAATGTCTTTCCCTTTGTTATTTGGGGCTTTTGTCTAAGCTAACTGGAAACACTGGAATTACCCCATCCTGGTAACCCTGAGCATCTCCTTGCCGCAGCCTCCAGGCTGTTGGCTGTAGGGGCCATGAATGCCAGTGTGCCACGCAGGTGCCTGACACGGGTGGATGTGCTCAGGTTTCTGTGGGGTTTGGTCATGAGGCCAATGGCTTGGCCGTAACTACATCTCAATGCACTAAACATGTACTGAGTTATTTCTCTCTACACTGCGCAGAAAAAGTCAGGTGCATACGTCCCAGTGCTATCACTTAGAAGCAGGCACCCCCATGCCTGGGTAGGCTGATTCTATCAACCTGCCGCTTTTCCGTGAGTGGTCCCAAGAGCAGTTGCTGCAGTGAGGAGACCTCCATCTCTGTCCACCGTCCCTTTGATCTCCACACCTCGCCTGTGAGAAGACAATCGTTTTCCGAGGATGCGAGCTGCTGCCAGCGAAAGCAGTAGCGGCACTCTGACATGGGCAGGGAGCTTCAGAAATGAGGCCACATGCACACTGTCATTTGTTTCTGATGGAGTCACAGTGACACCTGCCAGGCCAGGCCCTGGGAATGAGGTGGTCCCAGGTCCCTTGTCCCACCCTCTGGGCCTTTGGGGGTTTTTCTGAGGGACACCCGTGGCCAGTACAGCTCCAGCCTCTGCTCCAGCTCAGGCTGCGTTGACAAAGTCAGGGTCTTTTCTGTCCCTGTTCCAGGAGAGCATGACAAGCACTCATTCCAGTCTACACATCAAGGCCGAGGCTCTGATGGGATTCTGAGCCCCAAGGGCAGGTTGATACCACACATAACAGCAACAGAAAACCTGGACTCCCCGCAGGCCCCACCTGCAGATTCTCCTCTGCCACCCCTCACCCTTGGTCCTGGAGCTGTTCTGGGAACCCCAGCTCAGGATGGGCCTTGGGGACCCCGAGTGTGACCTGCCTCTTCCCAGTGTATCTGTGTGGAGGAGCTGTGAGGAGCAGATTGAAAATACAGACCCTGGGCCTTCTCCCCTTAGATCCTGATTGCTTAAAGGGTTCAGGGGGAGAGGAAACTAGAAGCAGGCAGTCACTGGTCCAAGCTCTGGAAGACCCGCTCTGTGAAATGACACCGATGCTGCTGCTTTTCCAAGAGGGGTATTTGGATTCTTCTCCAGTGACCAGCATGTAGGGAGCCCCTGCTGGGTGTGACTGGCACCTTGTAGAATGCCTGGGAGCAATCATGATCAGAACTCAATGTTACTACAGTGGGCGGGACTTGCTTCCAAGTCAAAGGTGCACCCAGTACACTTCAGGTCTGTCAGCCACAGCCATGAAAGAAGGGGCGGCAGGGAGTCATGGCATTGGCCACTTGCTGCACTCACATCGGAAGATGAACCAACACAGATACCTGGGCCCACACCCAGGCCCCAGGGCTGTTAATGCTGTTCGGGTAGGCAGCAGGGCATTTACAAGCTGCCTGGTAACTGAGAGCCCACAAGGCTGCAGCAGGGCTCCAGATGGAAACTGAGGCCCTGGAAAGTTCTGGGAGCAAGCCATGAAGCTAGAAGAGAAGGCTGGGCAAGCAGCTCTCAACTCCAGGCTTCCGCACAGCCACCTGTTTCTTCAGAATGATGTAGCCAGGGAGATTTTGATTTTAAAGAAATCAATGTGCATTTCAAGATGGCTGTCTTCCTCATTTCTGCTTCTTTTTGCCTGACTCCTGGGGACTGACTGTAACTTCCCAGCGTGTGGCAGGTGATGGAGATTGCCAGCCAATCAAGCTGGCCACCTCCCCACTTGGCCATGAGAACGTGAGGAGAATGAGATCACACGTGCTGGGCATCCTGCCACCAGGTGACTGGGCAGGATTAAATGTCCAGATTGAAGAGAGCACCTAGTTCCTGCAGAAATGAGGATCAGTCCTGCCCTGCTCCGCCCCTGTCGATCACATCCGGGGAAGAGCAAACTCTGGGCTGGCAGCCTGTGCCGGCCCTCGGCGTTTCGAAAAGGGCCACAGTCGCCCTGCTCTCTGCTACCCAACATGTACCCCTCCCAGGATCCCCAGGTCAGACTCACAGGTGTGTGGTTTAAATGCAGATGCCTGGGCCACACCCCAATGCACAGAGCAGGTGTGTGTAGATTCCAGGGCAGCTGCACCTGTGGGTGTTTGAGAGCTGCCGTGTCACGGAGGCCTTCAGGCTCCCAGGTACAGACTCAGCTAACAGTAGGGCTGAGGAGCAGCCAGCTAGGTTCTGGCTTCTGGATGGTTCCCAGCCAGGTTTGCTTGAAGCACGCACATAGTAGCAAACGTCAGAGTGGTGCCTGGGACCCTGAGCCCTCCCCAGGTGCTGCGGGTAGGAGAGCCTTCCCTGACCTGTTCTGCATTGCACAAACCCCAAACCTCCTCTCATTCTCATCCTGGGAGACACTTCTCAAAACCCATCACACATCATTTGGGACATGCTAGTGACTTACTGTAAGTGCCACCTGCCAATGAGCATCATTTCCCAATACTGTGTTACACGACTAAACATTGAAATGCAGCAAAAAAATCCACCTGTGCCTTGATCCCAGCCCCTCACTCCCACCTCATCCTGAGTGCCACTCTGCTCCTTCAGCTAAGTGGCTCCCATGGTTTCACTCTCTGCATTTTTACTTCTGCGATGCCAAGTGACAGGAAGCCAAACTCACACAGGGGTAGAATATGAGGGGGCTTGGAGCCTGCCGTGGGGAGGGGGTTTCATGACGACTGTCGCTGAGCAGAAGCTGACTCCTCGCCCACACTAAATGCACCCAGGTCCCAGCACCCCTTCCCTCCTGATGCAGTGTGAGTATGGATCTGAAACCTGGGTGATTAGAGGTGACTGGGCAGGGCAGATGACCTCCACAGGCGTGGCTGCCACTTGGCATGTGAGGAGCAGGTGCAGTGCTGCGGCCAGGCTCGTGCTGGGTTTCCTGCCTTCCAGACACTCAGGGATGGTACCAGGTGCACAGGACCGCAGCTTGGGTGCGTGATCTTGAACTGAGTTCCCACTGCTGCTGGAAGAATAACCAGCATCTTATTTCATTTCCAGGGGACTCCTGTGTCGCCACACACAGAGATGATGTCATCCCTAGTCGTCCCACAGCTGCTGCATGAGAGGGACTCTGCCGAGAGTGGGACCACAATGGCCCTGCCGCGCACCATCGCCCAGCCACACGCGTCCCCCAGGAAGCCAACTTCCGCAAACCAAGATGGCAGCTGTCAGCACAGGGTGTTTGCATTGTTGCCTAGCAGCACAGGAACTGTGGCTCCACTAGAGGAGCCAGGACATGGGACAGAACTGTCCCCTAGGGCGGGTAGCCCAGTTGGTGATCCCCACAAGGGTTTTGCCTCCATCACGATCACAGCCAGACGTGTGAGCTCCCCAGCCAGCACCCTGCCATGGGGGACTGTCGGGAACCCCCTGTGTCCCAGGTGCAGGATGGAGGATCCCTCGGCTCTGGCCAGTGGGTCCCGTCCGTCTTGTCACCAAAGGCCTTTGGGTTGCCCAGAGTTCTCCCGAAATGGCTCGGTGGTGAGGCTGAGGGTTCCTGAGGTCCAGACGCGGCTGTGTGAGAGACGTGACTACTGGGTCACCAGTGTGGATGACAAGAACAGTTTTTCTGCCAGAGCCCCACCATCTGGCCAGGGCCCTCTAGTGTTCAGTTCCTGTGTCCACCTCAGGGTGTCTCAGCAGTGTCCAAATTCCATCTACTACCTGGACAAATCTCTCTTTGTTCCCATCCAGCAACCTCCAGCCGCCAGCCCCCAGCTGCACAGGTCAGTCCTGTCGCTGAACCTCAACTGTAGTTCGCATGGGCTGACAGCAGATGGAGTAGACGGGCTAGCGAATGGAGAGCCAAGGCGACGAGCCCAGAGCGTCCCAAGCCCACGAGGGACTCCAGCTTCACAAGAATGCCACCCGAAGCGAAAGCCATCACTGGGACAGGTGCATTTGGGGGCAGGCACGTGTCCTTGGAGAGGCTTTCTGCCCCTGGAAAGGCCAGAATTCTCAGGGGTACACATGGACCAGGTCACCGTTGGCAAAGGAGACGAGGAGCTCAGCCCTCACCAGCACACCCGTGGTCATGCCGGTCAGCTGTCCATCCACATCCCAGGCTGGAGCTACACAGCAGGTGAGTGGTGCTTCTGCCTCGGGGGGCACATCCCTGGGCATGCCCACTGTGCCGCTGGCACGTGGGCATTTTCCCTGTTTGTTCCAAGAGATGTTCTTTGGTCAGGGGACTTTGAGCTGCTTACTCACAGTTGGCAGGCGATAGTTGGGGTTGCTGTGTGCAGGGTCAGTTTCCTTGGCCAAGATTTTACACGTCGTGAGAAGCCTTCCCCCAGACCATGTGTGCGGAGCAGGAAGAGAGCCTGGTCAGCGAGGACTAGGTCCCTGCTGGGTTCCCAAGCCAGTCGAGAACGGGAGGTTCCTCCCCACCACTTCTCAGATGTTTGTCTCTGGAGCAGGAAAAAAAAAAAGCCTATTTGGGAGTGATCAGAAGATAGCACTTTTCACATTCCATCATGCAGTTGATATTTCTGAGTTGCTTAGTCAGTACAGGCACCAAGCAGATGCCTGATCATGGCCTTGGACAGGATTTTCTTAGGCCAACTGTAATTCTGCAGCAAAAGCCTGATGTGTCTCGGCACAGCCCCAGGTCCCAGAGAATCACTCGTGGGGCACTTGAATGGCTCCGGGTCACGAGGCCTGACTGTGCCTTCGAAGCCTTAGGAGATGCTGGTCTCCCATATTCTAGCGTGTGTGTGTGTGTGTGTGTGTGTTTGAGAGAGAGGAGAGAACAAACAGTAATTATGGCACACTTTCTAAGTGAGATGAGCCAGGGACTGTCCGGGCCAGGCAGGAGAAGCCCACGTGATCCCGTCTTCCTGGGTGACATGGCCAGGATTTCTTGCTGTCTCGCCGAGACCAGAGGCCAGGCAGAATTCCCACGTGGGCAGCCCCTCGGGAGAGCCCAGGAGGAAGGGAAGCGTGCTGTCGATGGAGAAAGAGGCCAGATTTGTTTCCCTCTCTGGGTAAATTTCTGGTTTTCAGCTGTATTTCTGTGTGAGGCTTTGGTTTATGAATCACTGACTTGTCACTTGGGGAGAATGTTTAAAGATAATAGTAGTAAAATTGAAAATGCAGCATATGCCTAATAATTTTATGGTGTGATTTTTGTTCATTAAGGCTTTATTAATTAATAAAAAAACGACTATAAAACATTTAAAACTATAAAGTGCATAGAAATGTTAAATGATATAATTAATTTTAATGAATGGGTAGATAGACACATTGAATGCTCTGAGGATTTTAAGTCAGTTTTGACGCGGCTCGCGGATTGATTGAGCCGCGGAGGTGCCTGAGTCGGAGTGCCTCACTGCAGGAAGGACGTTGTTGCAGCCCTTGGCATCGCAGGGATGAGCACCCTTCAGTGCTTAGAGAAACTGCTCAGGCCAAGCATTTCATCTTCCTGGTTGATGAAGGTTCCGGAGATCCACACCTTCGTACTGGGCTCTCTGTGTGTAAAACGACAGTTCAAATTTACAACACTGATCAACAAAAGATTTTTGTTGTTGTTGTTTGTTTTTAAAAACGTTATTTGAATGTTTTAGAGAGGATGCAAGGGAGAGACAGACTCACACAGAGACATTCCATTTGCTGATTCACTCCGTAAATGGCCTTAGTGGCTAAGGCTGGCCAGGCTGAAGTTCACAGTTTCTTCCGAGTCTGTCACGTGGCTGACAGGGGCCCGAGAGCTTTTTGCTGTCACAGGCCTTTAGCAGGGCAACCGGAACCTGCAGCATCCAGGAAGCTGGTGTTACAGGCAGGGGCTTCACCCACTGCACCGCAGTGCTAGTCCCTTAACAAAAATATTTAAAAATAGCTAGAGTCAGGTCTCCAGCAGTCTTGTCCAAGGAAAGGAGCGAGAGCAGAGAAGACACTGCTAGCTTGCTTCTGGCCTTGTCATTGAGAACCTTCTTGACTCTGGCTTTGTGAGCTGATTGGTCCAGTCGGGCATTTTCTTAGGCAGCCCTTCCCGGGGCTGACATCCTTCAGAATAACCCCAAATCCCAAAGATTTGTAAATGGCAAGCTTGAGTGCCTTCTGGTC
Source organism: Ochotona curzoniae (assembly GCF_017591425.1). NCBI lineage: Eukaryota > Metazoa > Chordata > Mammalia > Lagomorpha > Ochotonidae > Ochotona > Ochotona curzoniae. The sequence goes on from NW_024466512.1 coordinate 3,666,870, forward strand.
ACTTGGCCTGGTGCCGCCGTTGGAGGCAAGAATCACAGAGACCAGGGTGCTCACAGGGGCCTGTGGGAAATGCCCGTCTGCTCTTTTCTTTCTTTCTTTCTTTCTTTCTTTCTTTTTTCTTAATTTGTAATTTTTATTGTTTTTTGATACAATTTAGTTGGCAGTGGGCTCTCTTCTCGCTCTCCCCACCCTCTCCCCAAATTCGCTCCCCTCCCCTCTGTTCTCTCTAGAATCATAATGTGTGTCCATCATGAATTTTCCCAAGTCCATCATGCTTCCACTGGAGTATCTCCCAGCCGTGTAGAAGAATAACTTTTCGTTGTAGGTTAATTTGTATATCTGGAGCCCTAATATAGGTACAGTGAGGATTAGGCCTTCGTTGTTTATGGGCCGTACCAGTAACAGTTATATGTGGACAGTGACAATCACAGATGGTTATAAACAATCCACCTCTTGTGGATGGTTAATTAGTGAATTGCGTCACAAGTTCTTGTTACATTAGGTACAAGTAAGTATGAAGTAACATTAACACAGTAAGATTCACATATGGTATCTCTAGATTTGATATTATATTATATTATATTATATCATATTATATTATATTACATTACATTATATTATATTATATTATATCATACATATGATATCTAACCTTTTGGGATTTGCTCATTTCTCTTAGCATTATGGTCTCTAGTTTGGCCCATTTGGCCACAAAGTAATACATTTTATTTTTTTTAATCGCTGGGTGGTATTCCACAGTGTAGATGAACCAGAGTTTCTTTATCCGATCCTCTGTTGATGGGCATTTAGGTTGCTTCCAAGTTCTTGTGATTGTTGGTTGTGCTGCAGTAAACATTGGGGTGCATGTTGCTTTGTCTTTCAGATATGTTCCTAGGAGTGAAATTGCTGGGTTATACGATAGGTGAATGTTTAATTGCCTGAGTGTTCTCCATACTGACTTCCACAGAGGCTGCGCTAGCCTGCATTCCCACCAGCAGTGGAGTAGGGCTCCCTTTTCTCCACAGCCTCGCCAGCACGTGTTGTTGGTAGTTTTCTGTATATGAGCATTTCCCTCATTGTTGTTTTTATTTGAGTTTCTCTTATTGCCAGAGAGCTTGAGCATTTTTTCATGTGTTTGTTAGCCATTTGAATTTGCTCCTTTGTAAAGTGTCTATCCATTTCCTGACTGGTTTGTTTGTTTTGATGTTATTGTTCTAAAGCTCACTGTATATTCTGGAAATTAGCCCTTTGTCTTCTGTGTAATGTGCAAAAATCTTCTCCCATTCTGTTGGTTTCTTATTTGTTTTGTTGACTGTTTCCTTTGCTGTGCAGTAACTTCTTAGCTTAATGCAATCCCATTTGTTTATTTTGGTCTTGACTTCTTTTGCTTTTGGTGTTTTTTTCTAAGATGTTTTTGCCCACTCCTACGTCTTGCAGAATATGTCCAACTTTTTCTTATAAAAGTTTGATGGTCTCTGGGTGTAGGCTTAGATCTTTAATCCATTTAGATTTGGTTTTTGTGTGTGGTGAAAGGTGTGGGTCTTCTTGTTTCTACATGCTATTAGCCAGTTGTCCCAACAGCATCTGTTGAAGAGACCTTCCTTTTTCCCCGGATTGTTTTCTGTTTTCTTGTCAAGGATTACGTAGTTGTGCATGTGTGGGCTCCCTTCTGGACTTTCTATTTCTTTCCCATTGATCTGCCTCCCAGTTCCTGTACCAGTACCAGGCTGTTTTGATCACCACTGCCCTGTAATATGTCTGGAGATCTGGGATTGTGATCCCTCCTGCTAGCTTCTTATTCTTCAGCATAGTTCTGGCTATTCGTGGTTTTTTGTGTTTCCAGATGAACATTTGGATCATTTTTTCCAGTTCTGTGGAGTATGTTCTTGGTATTTTAATTTGAGTCGCGTTGAATGCATATATTGCTTTTGATAATATAGCCATTTTGATTATGTCTACTCTGCCCATCCAGGAACATGGTATTTCTCTCCATTTTTTTAAGTCTTTTTCTATTTCCTATTTTAATGTTTTGCAGTTTTCCTCGTATAGGTCTCCCACATCATTCATTAGGTTTATTCCGAGGTATTTCATTTTCTGCTCTGTTATTTTGAAGGGCACCATGCTGGTTGGCTCTTCTTCAGCTGTGGGGTTGTTTGCATATACTATGCTGTTGATTTCTTTTCATTTATCTTACATCCTGCCACTTTGCTGAACTCTCGTATTAGTTGTAGGAGTCTCTTTATCGAGTCTCCTGGTTCTCTTATGTATAGGATCATGTCATCAACAAACAAAGACGGTTTGATTTGATTTCCTCCTTTCCCATTTGAATTCCTTTGATTCCTTTTTCTTGTCTAATAGCATTTGCAAGTACTTCCAGTATTATATTAAATAGTAGTGGTGATAGTGGACCGCCTTGTCTGTTTCCAGATCTTAGTGGAAAGGCTTACAGTCTTTCCCCATTCAATATGATGCCGGCCTTGGGTTTTTCATATGTTGCTTTAATTATGTTATGGATTGTTCCCTCTATGCCTACTTTATTAGTGTTTTTAACATGAAGTGGTGTTGGATTTTGTCAAAAGCTTTTTCTGCTTCTATTGAGACTATCATATGATTCTTGTTCTTGAGTTTTTTGATATGTTGTATCTCATGTATAGCTTTACGTATGTTGAACCATCCCTGCATTCCCAGGATGAATCCCACTTGGTCTGGGTGAATGATCTGTCTGATGTGTTTTTGTATTCTGTTGGCTGGTATTTTGTTGAGGATCTTAGCATCGATGTTCATTAGGGATATCGATCTGTGGTTTTCTTTCTCTGTTTTTGGTATTAACATAATGCTGGCTTCATAGAATGAGTTTGGAAGAATTGCTTCCCCTTCTGATGATCTGAAGAGTTTGTGGAGGATTGGGGTCAGTTCTGCTTGGGATGCTTTGTAGAATTCTGCAGTGAAACTGTCTGGGTCTGGACTTTGCTTTGTTGGAAGGGTTTTGATTACTGATTCAATTTCTGCCTCTGATATTGGTTTGTTTAGGCTTTCCGTTGCTTCTTGGCTAAGTTTTGGTAGTTGGTGTCAATCCAGAAACCCCTCCATTTCTTGGATGTCTTCTGATTTGTTGGCATATTGTTGTGTGTAGTAACTTGTAATTATTCTTTGTATGTTTTCAGTGTCCGTTGTGATGTTCCCTCTTTCATCTTTGATGCTATTAATTCTCGTTTTCTCTCACTTTTGTTTTGTCAGCTGGGTCAGTGGGATGTCTATTTTGTTTATTTTTTCATAGAACCAACTTTTTGAGTCACTGATTTTTTGTATGGCTTTTTTTAGTCTCTGTGTGGTTAATTTCTTCCATTATTTTGATAATTTCAAGTTTTGTGTTATTTTGAGACTTGTTTTGTTATTGATTTTCTAAATCCTTCAGGTGTATACTGAGCTGATACATCTGTTGTCACTCCTGTTTCTTGTCAGGGGCTCCAATTGCAATAAATTTACCTCTTGAAACTGCCTTGGCAGTAGTCCACAAATTTTGGTATGTTGCACTTGAGTTTTCATTGGTTTCAAGGAATTATTTTATTTCTTCTTTAATTTCTTCTCTGACCCATTGTTTGTTTAGGAGTGTGTTGTTCGTTCAACGTCCAAGAGTTTACATATTTTCTAGGGTGTTTTGACTTTTTGATTCCCAATTTTATTCCATGATGGTCTGAAAATGCATAGGATGATTTCTATTTTCCTGAATTCAGTAAGACTTTTTTTGTGCCATATCATGTGGTCGATCCAAGCAAAGGTGCCATGCACAGCTGAAAAAAATGTGTATTCTGTGTCCTTGGGATGGAAGGTTCTATATATATCAATTAGCTCCATTTGTTGTATTGTCTGTGTGAGTTCTGTTGTTTCTTTGTTGAGTTTCTGTTTTGTTGATCTGTCTAGGGGTGTTAGTGGTGTGTTAAAGTGCTGGCATGATTGTGCTGGCATCAATGTCTCCTCTTAAGTCAGTTAATAAAATTGTTTCATATAGCTGGGTGCTCTTGTGTTTGGCATGTACACATTTATTATCATTATTTGTACTTGGAGGATGGCTCCCTTTATTATTATGAAGTATCCATTTCTTACCCTCTTGATCTCTCTTACGGTGACGTCTATGTCATCTGAGATTAGAATAGCTACGCCTGCTTTTTTTCCCTTTCCATTTGCACAGTATGTCTTTTTCCATCCTCTCACCTTCAGCTTCTTTGCATCTTTGCCGGTTAGATGTGTCTCCTGTAGGCAGGATATAGTTGTCAAGTGTTGCTTTTTGATCCACTCTGCTAATCTATGTCTTTTTTGTTTTACTTTGTTTTGTTTAAGATTTACTTATTTATTGGAAAGTCAGATATACAGAGAGGAGGAGAGTCAGAGAGGAAGATCTTCTGTCCGATGATTCACTCCCCAAGTAACCACAATGGTCAATGCTATGCCAATCTGAAGCCAGGAGCCAAGAACTTCTTCCAGGTCTCCCACACGGGTGCAGGGTCCCAAAGCTTTGGGCCGTCCTCGACTGTTTCCCAGGCCACAAGCAGGGAGCTGAATGGGAAGTAGGGCTGCTGGGATACAATCAGCACCCATATGGGATCCCGAGGGTTCAAGGTGAGGACTTTAGCCGCTAGGCCATGCCACCGGGCCCAATCTATGTCTTTTGATTGAGGAGTTTAGGCTGTTTCAGAGTTAGTATTGATAGCTTATGATTTAGCCCTGTCATGATTGTGTGTGTGTGTGAGTGTGTGTGTTGCTGTCTGTCTAGCTTTTCCTTTTATGTGTTTTAGTGTGGAGATCGTCCCCTTTGCCATCTTTGATTCCAGTCCATTGATTTTCTTTTTGACTTCAGTGTGTTACTGAAGAGCATTTTTAGGGCTGGTTTTGGTGTGGGCAAATTCTTCCAGCTTCTCTATATGGAAGTGTCTAACTTGGTTTTGAAATAGAAATGAGTTTTGCTGGGCACAATATTCTTGGTTGACAGCTACATTGCCCCATTCCTGTCTCACTTGAAGGGTCTCTTCTGAGAAGTCAGCAGTGATTCTGATTGGTTTTCCTTTAGATGTTATTGTGCCTTTTTTTCTTGCTTGTTTCAATATCCTTTCTCTGTATGAGGGGAGCTTGATTACAATGTGTCTGGGTCAGGGTGTTCTGGAGTCAGATCTGCTTGGTGTTCTCTCCTTCTTGGATTTGGCTTGCTTTTATGTTCCTGAAGTTTGGGAAGTTATCATTTACAATTTCGTTGAACACCTGTAATCCTGTTTATTTTTCCATACCCTCTGGAATTCCTATAATTCTGATAGTTGACTTTTTGATTGTGTCATTTATTTCTTGTATAGATTTTTTAGTTTTGATTAGATTTTCTTCCAGGTATTTCATTTGTTGTGTGTTCTGAACCTAGCTATCCTCCATGTCTGAAATTCTTTCCTCTGCCATGTTCATGTTATTTTTTAATTCTTTGAACTTTTCCCAGTGCTTCTCATTGTCTCTGATGAATTTTATGATTATTTTATTTTTTTATATTTCTTTTCTGGTAGGTCCTCAATGTCTTCATCTCGCAATTCAGAGGTTGGGATTGGTTTTTGGTTGTTTTGGGGGGAAGTGCCAGTTCTTTCCTCTGAATCATTAATCTTTCTGATACTTCTCCCCATTGCGCTGTGGTTTCTTGTCATTTGGGGATTTTAGTCTCTGACTTGCTTGTCTACAGTCTCTGATCTCAGTGCAGTAGCCTAGAGTGGGTGTGGTCCAGCTACCACCACGTGGTGTGCAGACAGGAGTGTAATTCTCCACGCTCTATGGGGGACAGCAGACCATAGTGGGGGAGTTGGGTAGCTTTGTTTCCCGTTGAGGCCTCTGGTAATCCCACAGTCTTTTTCCAAAGCCATTGCTGGGGATCCCACTGTGTCCGTCGAGCAGGGTTGGGGAGCTTTGTGCGTGACTCTAGCCCGTGTGTTTCACTGTCCTGCTGTTCCTTCTGCAAAGGTGTTCCCTGCTCTGGGAGTGGGCTCTCAGGACCCCTGCTTGGGTGCCAGCTCTGCCTGGGTCACCCTGTGTTCCCTTTCGCCACCACCACTGGACCCCTGATCCTCCTGTGGTCTGTCACCCACTGCTGGTGGGAGCTCTGCAGGTCTCCCGGTAAAGTTCCTTCCAACTCCCTCTGTCTCCTCTGGGTCAGCTAAAGTTCTGTCGCGCCCACGTGTCTTACCGCCCAGCAATAAGACGCAGACGCGAGTGAAGCCTTCTGCGGTAAAATTTATTGTGCACAGCAAGATGAGGAGGAAAAGGGGCTCCGACCCTGGCAGGCTTTCTGCTCTTATGTGCTGACTGGCCCCGCCTCCGCCGATGATAGGTCGGCGTCATGATTACGCAGGGTCCTGGGCGACTGGATTCGTCAGTCCCAGTGTTTACGTGCCTGCCTCGCCGCAGCTCACTGCGCATGCGCTAGGCGCCTGCGCAGTACTGCGAAAGCTACGTGACTCTCCACCAAACACCAAGATGTGGCTTCTCTGGCCAGCGCCATTTTGGGTACGGCATGTGGCCAGTACGTACAGAGGCGGCTGGCAACAAAGTTCCCATGGGCTTTCTCCCTGCCTGGATTCGTGACTCACCAAGTTTTGAGTTTTCTAGTAGTATCCACCTCTGGCAGCTCTGGGTGTGGATCACTGTCTTAAGGGGGCTTTTCCCTCTCTTTTTTTTAGGCTGCCCCTCCAAGTTGTGTGGGTCCTCTTGGTTCTGCAAGGTCCAGGGAGCTTCAGGCACCTTTCTCTGCAATCCTACGCTTCTTGCTCTCTCCTCTGCTCAGTTCTGTCCCTCTCTCTCTGCGCTCTCCCCTATATCAGCCCTCCATGGTTGGCTGTCTTAACCCATTCTGTCTGCTATTTTCTAGCTCAGTGACTGGAGACAAGCAACACAGGTTCACTTAAGCCTGTTTGCTCCTCTTAGTAACTATGGGATGTGGACTGGGTGTTCTAGAAAATTCCTTCAAGCTTAAAAAATGTGGAAGATCTAAGGCGAGGGACCTGTGTGAGTCTGGGACACTCCGTGATAGAATCCCATGCCGTAGGACCTTGGAGCTGTGCTTTCAGTGGCGTTCACCTCAGCTGTGTACAGACTCTCACGCTCACGCACGCCTGCATGGCGAGCTCTGCCACCCAGAACCTGACTGTTAGTGGCTGTGCTTCTTTTCAGGTTTCAAGAAAGCATTCCTGTGCATGCTTAGGGTTTCCTCCTTAATGGCATAAGCACAACTCACTGACTGATGACCACAACTCATCGTGCTTTAGTCTGTGCTGTGTGTCCACAGTGAGCCCACCGATCTTGCCTTTTGCCAGAACTGGTGATGCTCATTAAGTCTCCAAGGATCTGTTTGTGTTTTTCCGTCTGCACAGACTCTTATCCAAGGCCTTCTTGACAGCCTCCTGTGGCAAACATGCCTTAGTGCCTTCCTGCTTCATGGTTACTGCACCAGGCTCTTTTCATCTGAAGGACTTCAAAATACCTCCTGGGCAGGAGGTTGACTTCCTGACATTTGGTCCATGGTGTGCACTGCCTGGCAGAATCTGGCAGCAGAGGTGAGACAATCTGAGTTCCCCCTTGGGCAGAAAGTCCCAGACACTGCGCTCTAAAAGGAGCCTCTGAGACAGACACACAGAAAGACTGCTCAAATTGGGACCATGGGAGACTGACAAATGCTTTGCAAGGGAGCTGTGCCGTGTCTCCAGGGACAAAGCGTTCCCCCCTCACACACACAGACACACAGCAGAGTGCCTGCTCCTTCCACTGTTGCTGAGGGTTTAAGCATCTGCCCCTCTTCTGCTCATCTGCTGTTTACATCCATTCTCTTAGTCAGTCACCTGTTAGCACCACAAAGGTGGGCACTATGCAAATTCATTCTCCTGTTTGTGCTGATTGTCATCATCAACACATCACCACCACCCCCATCATCACCACCATCACCATACCACCATCACCACTACCATCACTACCACCACCACCATCACCACCATCCTCACCACCACCATACCACCATCACCATCACATTCATTTTACCTAGGCCATAGCACATGTTGTGAAATTCCTAGGGGCCAGTCCAGGTTACATCCACTGTTTTGGAACTCTCATCATCTAAAGATAGAATCCTTGTCCCTAATCTGTGGATGAGATAAATGGGGCTTGGAGAATTAAAGGTTTACTCAAATCCATCTGGCCATTCAGTGCCTGTGTATTTGGCTCCTGCTGTGCCCCTCTCAGTGAGTGATCAGGAGGAAGGCAACTCCTCCTGTGAGGGTGAGGTTCAACTCCACTGTCATTATCAAAGGTGGCATTTGATGATTGCTTATGGATTAAGATGAAATAGCTGCATTTTGTGGCCAGTGATGCTAGTAGACTCTTATCAGGGGAGAGACAGACTGACCGTCGGTGACGGGTACTATGACATGGCATTTAATGTTTTGGCTCATAGTCTTTCCAGGCTTGGGATCCCATCTTTTGTGATGTTCTATGGGATGTACAGTATTGATCAACAGGATATGCATGCATCAATCAGTATTGATTTAGATGGATTACTTACTGCCAAGTTCAGTTGACATTGAAGGTTTCCTGTGCTCTTGAGTGGTACAAGTGGACACAGCATGATCTTCTGACACTTCTGGGTACTGTGGGGGAAAGGACAAATGGACATACTTGTGCACTACTGTGTGTGACCCTCGGTTCGGTCACAGGCCCAAGCGATGCTAGGCTCAGACATCAATAATGAAAACATATGTGAATGTGGGAGTAAGATGTCCTACCAGATGCCCAGATGCATCTGTGTGTGAAGAGAGTGTGGTCTGCATTGTTGGCAGTGAGTCAGTTTTTAACCCCCTGACATGGTTCAAGGGAACATGGCCAATCATGTGTAATATGAATCCCACCTAAAAGATGAAGCTAGCATTAGACCCACCTCCTCCTCCATGCAGACTTCTTACTATAGGGCCAGAAGACATTAGAACTCTTATTGTACAATAGTGGCTTTTCTTTGTAAATGAGCTTGGAGCTTAGAGTTGGGGGTAGGCCACTCTGTATGCATGTGTGTGTAAAGGACCTGTTAGGGAATTTGTTGCTCTCTGGGTCTTGTAGTTTCTGCAGACTTCAAAACCCAGCTGCTACAGTACAGAAGCAGCCACAGATGATGCGTAATTAGCATGACGTACCTGTTGCCAATAAAAATTTAGAAAAAAGCTCACAGTGGATCATACTTGGCATGCAGGGTATGATTTACCCACTCGTGACTGAGGACTCAAATAAACCCTGTCTCCTGTATAAACCACCTTGGCCACCTTGCTGCCCAGGGCTACCTGTGGGAAGGGGAAGAAGCAGGGCTAGGTAGAGTGCTGGTGTTTCTGTCCTGGGGAAGGACATGTGGCCTTGAGTGATAGCTGTTGTAGAGCCAGTTGCTGAAGGCTGCCTTCTGCAGAGTCCAGATGTGGGGTCAGGGGACCGGGGGGGCCAGGGGGAGAGTATGACCTTCAGTTGTGGAGATGTTGGGTGGGATGCAGTGGATGTCATAGACACATATTCACCGTTTAGTCAACATTTTTCACTATATAATGTTCCAGCTCTCTCAAATAAGGCTCTTGCTATGGGCCTGGCAATGAGCTCCACCCCCTCCTTGCTGCAGAAAGGGCAGGTACCCAGCAGTAGCAGGGCTGGTGACATGGAGCGTGGTGGCAGGCATGAAGGGTGAAGAAGTGCTCAGTTCCCAGCTGTGTGCTGAGGGTGAACCCGCAGTGTGGCCAGTGGATCAGACAGAGCATCAGTCCCACTGCTGTGGGACGTGTTTGTCCACTCCTTGGTTTCTTGAGGTCACCCTAACCCTGCACAGAGCTTTCCAACAAAATGGGAAATGATTTACCCCATATCCACACATTTCCCCGCTGGTAAAGTGGATGAGACGCAAATGAACCGACATACAGCTGTGTTGTATATCTTTTGTTAAGCTGGTAGCATTTGGGCAGAATGAATTTCTCTGTTTTACATCCGATACAAGATAAACCAGGAAATCCTGGGATCAGCTGATGACATGACAGTGAAAGTAGGACTCCTGCTGTCAGCTGCAACTCCAGGCCAGGTGTGAGCAAGTTATGACTCAGGCCAAACCCAGCCCTCTGCCGGCTGCATGTGGTCTTCACACATAGTCATGCATGTACAGTAGCTCATTGGCCGTTTCTGTGCTACAGCTGTGGAGGAGTCGCTGGACAGAAGCCATGTTCCCCGGGGAACCTAAACACTCACCACTTGGGCCTGTGCAGAGGCAGCCTGGCTCCTCCCCCGCCGCCCAAGGGTGGGCTCTCTGGGTGCTGGACACTTTCCTGCAGTTGTTCGCACGTGCGCACTGGCAGAGCTGTACCAGGTGCTTTCTTGACCCAGCTCCTAGTCGGCTAATGTGGTTATCCGCCACAGCTGCTGCCAGACCAGCCTGGTTGCCAGATTGCAGGTGACAAGGGGACCAAGTGAGACCCAGAGTCAAGGGCAGAGCTCTTTCATCCTCAGTCCCTTCCAGGTGGACCTGGAATCTCCTTGCCTTCTCTAGCAGCAACCCCCACCCTCCATGATTCTCCTCTCACTTCCTGAGTGCATATACCCAACCGTGGCCTTCAGTTGCCCAGCCTGGCCTCTGGTGCCCAGCTTTGGACTCCTGTCTGTTTCCACATGAGCAGAAAGACCCAGCTCCTATGACGCTTGTCACTGGTGCTTGGTGCTCAGGGTGCATGGCAAGCTCTGAACCTCCATCTAGAACCAGATCCAAATCACAGCAGGGCAGCCTTCCTCCCTCAGCCAGCTGCTGAGCCACAATACCAGGCTCTGGGCAGTCTCTGACTCTATGAAATGAACTTTGGGCCCGCCATGCAGCTTACGGACTCTTAGCAGCTGCATTCACTGTTTGCTGGGGTTACTCGTCTTGTGGCTGTGCAGTCTGGGGGCAAGATCCATGTCCAAGTTTTATGGCTGACCTCCACTCAGCAGGGAGCCAGGAGCCCAGCGTGGGTGCTGGGGGGGGGGAGGGCAACATCTGATGACCCAACAAAGTCCACGCTGATGTCAGAGCCACTAAAATGCTTGCTGTCCTCACTCCCTCAAAGTGCCTCTCCCCATGCCCACACCCAGAGCCTGACTGGCATGGAAAGGGCAGTGGCCATGTAAGAGTCACCATCAGGAGGTGAGTTGAGAAAAAGTATGGTGAAAGCTATTGAGTCCCACTGGGTTTGAAAATTGCTTCCCTCCAGGAACTCTAGAGGAGTGATCACGTGTTTCAAGGAACAACTTTGGGCCTCTAAGACTCCAGAGAAAAGAGCATATGGACCATGTTGCAAAAGCAGTCAGAAGAGGCTTTAGAAAAAATCTTTTGTTTATTTAACTGCTGATGAGTCGCAATGACTTTGTGCCATGTCCCTGTGGTCATAAGTGTGACCTTGCCGTTGCCCAGGGTCTAAGGCATGCCAAGGTGGTCCTTCCCAACTGCCCTCTCTAGATTTTGAGTGGATAGTGTCATTACAGAATTTTTCATGCTGCTTTGGTTAGTGGAAAATGACATTTATGATGTAGTAATTTGTATTTTTTCATACAAAGTTGAAACCTTGCAGGCTTACTATATATCTTTTTTGTGAATAATCTGTTTAAAGGTCATTAGTCTTGTTTTACATTTGTACTGATATTAAAATCTACATTTTTTGAAATGCTGTTTGTTATAATTTCTAAAACATTGACTTGTGAAAAAATGTGAGATTCAGGATTCACAATGCCGCACATCTGCCCTGAGTTCCCCTTATGTCCCTTCGTCCACTTTACTAAGGACAGCCTTGGCACCATCCTGTGCAGCACCCCATATACAGGACACTGCCAGGGCCCCACCCCAAGACGCTGGCAGCGCCGCTCCATCTCCCCACTAGGTGTCCAACCAGTCATCTCCAGACCTTGGCAAACGTTCCCCAAGGGGGAAGAAGGAGCCCCCTGAGAGCCAAGAGAATTTGAGAAGAGATGAAGGTTGCCACAGTAGTGTTAGTAAACGCCCGACTTTCCCATTGATGTCCTTTTTGTGTTCCAGGATCCGATCCAGGATGCCACCTTGCGCTTTGTCACCATGTCTGTTTATGGTAATTGTTGATGTTTGCATTCTTTGTTATTTCCTCTTCCTCTGTAATCCCTTTGGCGATGCTCCTGTCAGTGTAAGGTTGGAATCTCTTTGCTGGCTGTCCTTGGACTACTGATAGGATAATCCATTATTGCACAAGGGGTGACAATGCTGATCATATATTGAATTTTTGCTTATAAAAGGATGTCCATGGTATATGCAGTTGTTTCCTTCTGAAATTTTTCATGCAACTTGAGTATTGTGTGTGTCACAAAAGCTGTTCGGTTCTCATTTGTGTGTCTGGAAGACAAGGGATCTTTCAGATGCTTCTAAGAGTAAACTGGAAACATTGGCTTTGAACTGGTTCATCGCTAGCTGCAGGGACACAGAGCCTCGCCAACCTAATACTTTCTCTTTAAATTTTAAATTAGGCATTTATTTGATAAGCAGAAATACAGAGCTAGAAAAGGAAGGAGGGAGAATGGAGAGCAAGAGGAGAGAAGAGAGAGAGAGAGAGGGCAGGGGCTCCTGTTTTTTCCAACAGCCAGCGCTGGCCCAGTCAGAGTTAAGGGCTGAGAATTCAACCCCACTCTCCCACATGGGTTGCAGGAACCCCGATCGATGTTTGCAGTCTCACCCACGCCTCCCAGGGTCTGCATTGACAGGAAGCTGGGGTCAGGAGCCAGGGCTAGGACTGAGCCCAGGTACTGAGCTGTGTGATGCCTTCGCCCAAGGGCACTTGAAGACAACTTCTTAGTTCAGCCCTGGGCTCTCGTTGGTCATCTCCTTTCTTTTGAAGTCAGACAACAGTTCAGTTAGTTTGAAGCATAATATTTGCCTCAAATTTTGTGTGCAAAGGTACTTTAGAAAGTTCTTATAAATGAAATTAATTTTATATTAGTGTGAATTTGTTTTGAAATTCAGGAATGGCATTTCAGGAGGGTTTCCGAGATCCCTCAATATGCGGAGATTGGAACCACTTTGCACCCAAGTAAAGTTTTTAAACCCCGTTTTGCATGAACCTTCTGAAGTACTCATGGATTATTTCTGTGGAAGCAACACCACAACAGATCCAGAATGTCTGACACCTCAGAAATTCTTGCCGCCTTTGCACCCAGTCTTCACTCACTGCTTGCCCAGCTTTCTGTCACTAGTGCAGGATCCATCTTAACCAATGCAAACCAGGCATGGAGTCGCCAGTCACCCAAAGAGCCTTGCAGTTCTGCCACATCACGGCGTGTGTGTGTGCGTGTGTATTTCTCTCAGTAGCATTTTGTAGTTTTCATGATAGAGATCATTTGTTTTGTAAAACTTGTCCTCACTTATTTTGTATGCTGAATGCTACTGCAAATGGATATTGATTTCTTAAAAGTTTCATTTCCAACTTTTTTTGCTTACATATAAACCTGTGTATAATTGATTTCTGAATTCCTTGAATCCTGCAGCTTTGCTAAAAGCACTTAAGAATTATAGTAGCATTCTGTGGCTTCCTAAGGACTTCCTGTGTATACAATGCCATTGTGTATGAGTACGTTTTATTCTTGTCCTGATGGCTCTTGTTTCCTCGTTCTGCCCTTATTGAAGTAGGTAAGATTTCAGTAAGATGCTGACCAGAAATTATAAGAGAGCATGCTCTTGCCTTATCCATTATTAGTTCTAGGAACTTTTAAAAATATACAGATGTAGATGGGTTCCATTTGCCTTTTTTTCTCTTTGGAAAAACTGTAATAAAATAGACATACCACTAAGTTGAACCTCTTGGGTTTTTTGAGTGTGCAGTTAATGTCCTTGGGGATGTTTAGCTGTTTTGTAACCATCATCACTGCCCACATCTGGAAGTCTGTGTTTTCCGAGAAGGAAGCCCTGTGCACATGAGACACAAAGTCCCCACACCCTGGAGATCACCACCATCTACTTCCTGTCCCAGTACCTGAGTTAGTTCACAGGCAACAAGTCACATAATGTGTGTATCTGTGACAGTTGTCTTTCCTTAGCATCATGCCTCGGGGTTCCTCGAAGCTGGTTAGGTGAGTCCGACTGTCCTTCACTGTGAAAGGTCCGTGATGTGTGCCCGACTGTTATCTGTTCTTCTCAGGTGCATGCTTGCCTCAGTTGGTCTCAGTTGGCTGTAGTGAATGATGCTGGAATAAACTCAGGTATACAAACATCTTTTTACACCCTTGCTTTCAATTCTTTGATAATTCTGTTTTTGAGGGACTGTCATATTTCTCCCAAAGTAGCTGAGCCATCTTGCCTTCCTACTGGCAGTGTTTGGAAGGTCTTTACATCCTTGGGAACTTTGGTTTCTGTTTGTTTTAGAATCCAATCCTGATCAGGTTGATTTATTCTCTCCTTTGCTTTCCTTATCTTTGCATTTCCTAAATGATTCCCTGGTGATGACCAACATTTGTGTCGTGGGTCAATTGGCTATTTGCATTTAATTGGAGACATTAAGTATCTGTTCACATACTTCGTCCACTTTATTTGTGTGATTTGACTTTTAAAAAATCGTTTCTATTACTGGATTGGTGAAGCCTTCCATTATACGTGAATGTTGAATACTGGCAAATGGTTTCTGTGCACCTGTTGTGATAATGGCAAGGCTTCTCCTCTTTGTAAGTTTAAGGAATTATATTGATTCCTATATGTTAAATAAAGTATATTTTAAGTAAGTACTTAATCATATATATTAAACTTTTGAAAATATGTGGTGCTACCTTCTGTACGCTAATTTTTAAAATTTATTTGACATTTACTAAAGTGCTAAATGTTGGCATGTGGTGGTAGTAGTTGTTTTGAATCGCTTTGTTTTAGTGTCAGAAAAGCTTCACCCTTATAAAGTGAGCTTTGTGAAAGAGGTTTCAGGGACTGTTCTCTGTTCTCTTGGT
This sequence comes from Ochotona curzoniae, assembly GCF_017591425.1. Classification (NCBI taxonomy): domain Eukaryota; kingdom Metazoa; phylum Chordata; class Mammalia; order Lagomorpha; family Ochotonidae; genus Ochotona; species Ochotona curzoniae. The sequence goes on from NW_024466512.1 coordinate 3,681,870, forward strand.
GTTTTGTAGAAACCAGTACTTGGTGTGTGCTGTTATGGGTGGAGGAACTTTTACCGTGAATTTGGTTTTGACTAGCTGAGTCACCAGTTGGGTTTTCTACTTGTTCGGCTTGTCTGGGCTCTGAGTCTTTCCAGGAATTCTCCATTCGTCTGTGTCGTCTAAGTGAACTGGCATGAAGGCGTTCACAGCACTCCATGACCTGCAGCCATGTTCTGAGTGCGTGTATTTCCTGCTGGCTGTGTCTGTGTAGTTGGAGCTTTGTCGGATTTCATCGATTTTGCCCTGGTTTCTCTGCTGTCTATTTTCACATGTACTGACTTCTGCTGTTAGCTTTGCTTATTCTGTGTGTCCACTTGCTCTGTCCTGAATCATCTTTCCTTTTCCTTCCTGAGCAGGAGCTTAGAGCACATGTTCTTTAGAACCATATTAGGTTATAGTTTCCTTCTGATTGGGTGTAATTTCTCATTTTCATTCAGTTCCCAAGCGCTCAGCATCTACTCAGCACTGACATTTCAGCTGTTCTCCATCAAGACCCGTCAGAGACTGTAACAGACTGTAACATCCCTTGGGGCAAGACGAAGATCACGACTCTATTCTCAAATTTTGCAAAATTTCATTAGCTGTTCTCAATGTTTAACTTCGAGCGGAACATTGAAACCATTTGTATTTGTCTTTTTTTGTGGAAAGCTGTTTTCACAGCCTTCATCACTGGCTGTTGTAGGGAGCCCCTGACCAGCTGAGTCTTTCCTAAGCTCGTGGGAGAGAGGGGCTGCACGTGTCTGGTCTATTGCGGTGGATGGTATGACATCATTCCTTTGGGCTGTTTTGAAATATTCTCTTTGTGTTTCGTGTCATGCTTCATTGTAATGTGTTTACTAATTTTTGGTGATTTTTGTCATTTTTTGTGCTTAATGAATCTATTGTCATTATTCTAGAAATTTTATCATTGTTGTCATTATTCTAGAAATTTCTCCATTCTTCCATTTCCTTTCAGAATTTGGATTAGATGGATTTTACAGGGTCTCATTCTGTTTTCCTTTCTTGTAATTTCCATTTCATTGATTCTAATACATTCAATATTTTTTTCAGATTTTATTTTTTTACTCTTAATTCTGCTTTCAGCTGTATCTAAAGTCATCTGAGCTTTTAAGTATTTTTAAGTATTAAGTATCCATTTAAGTATTTTTAGTTTTGAAAAGTGCTTTTTGTTTTTTTAATCTTATTATTTTTGTAGTCTTGTTGCCCACTCATAATTTTAATGATCTCATCATTGCCTTTAAGCATACTCGCTACATTGTAGCCTATATTTTGTTTGTTTGTTTCTGATAACCCGAGGCAGGTATGGGTCTGATTGTAGTTTGGCTTCTTTCTCAACTTTGGTAAATGCAGTTGTTACTTGCATGTTTTGTGACATACAGTCCATATGCTGTGCTACTCTGAGTTCATCTCCACCGGAACTGTATCTGTGAAAATCTCTGCATTGTAGAAGTTTCCTTTAGGGGAGAACCATGCTTCTCCCAGCCAGGATCAAGCTGTGCTAAATAACAGCTCGTACACGGGCTGCGGGAGTCTGGGCCTGTACCTGAAAAGCTTACGAGAATGAACTGAGCTTTATGCTGGGGTTTCCAACCTGATTTCCCACATTCCCAGGCTTCTGACTTCTGTTTTATGTTAAATTCAGAAATCTAGGCAACCATAAATCAAGAGTAGCCTGTAAAGCAACTGGATTTGTTCCTCAGGTTTTGCTTTATTTTCTTGACCTCTAAAGAGATTTCCTGGTTGCTGGCAGGTTGAGACATACATTTAAAATACACGTTCATGCCAACATCCAACACTTTCCGTGGCTGCTGTAGAAGAAAATGAAAAACTTCCTTTCACCATCTGAATGTTCATTGCAATAAAATGAACTGGCAAAACTAGATTAATTAGAGAAGGGACATCTGTATTGTTCATGTGCACGGGACATCCACACCGGGTTCAGGGCTTTAGCATCCCTTTCCACCGGGGAGGGAAAGTACAGAGTGTTGGGAATAGGAAATGTCTTTTAAAGAGATTTAAAGAGGCTTGGAGAACATGAAATGGCCAGGCACGGAATCTGCTGGATTTTTTTTCATGTTTCAAAAAATACTGGAATCTGAATTTTCTGTAGTGAGTCTGATAGATGATTTGTCATCACAGTTGCTGCTTGTTATTAATTTTCTTACACATAGAATGGATGACCCCCCCTCTGCATTTACAGAGGTGGGCTGGGGTGGCAGCTGTCCACTCCCACAGCCCACATGGCTGCTAAGCATCGGGAGTGTGTCCCTCACAGTAGAGAGGTGGACACCTGCGGTCAGGCACCTCCATGGGGGGACTCTTTGGAGAGCTCTGTGCCCCTGGCTGCTGGCCGATTTCACCTTCTATCCTCTCACCTGGCAGGGGCCAACTGCTGGCCGTCCAGTCCGTTGTACAAGGTCAAGTTTTGTTTCAGGATATTTGTGCTGGTGGTGTTGGGGCTTTTTCTGACACTATTGCAGTGTGTCCTGTTGCTTGTTATTCAGAGTTATCTACAGACATACAAAACAGCTGTCTAAAAATTCAGATCATGTGATAAAAAATTGTACAGATAATATTGGGCATTTCACCTTTAACTTTTCTCTTACATTTAAACATTTTTAAAGATTTATTTATTTTTATTGGAAAGGCAGATATACAGAGAGAAGGAAATACAGAGAGAAAGATCTTCCATTCACTCCCTAAGTGGCTGCAGCAGCTGGAGCTGAGCCGGTCTGAAGCCAGGAGCCCAGAGCTTCTTCCAGGTCTCTCACGCAGGCACAGAGTCCCAAGGCTTTGTGCCATCCTTGACTGATATCCCAGGCCACAAGCAGAGAGTTGGATGGGAAGTAGAGCAGCTAGGACATGAACCGGTACCCATATGGTATCCTGGCGCATGTGAGGCAGCAACTTTAGCCACTAGGATAGCACGCCGGGCTGTACATTTAAATTGTTTAAAGTTACTTGAGAGGCAGTTTCTGCTGTCCACTAGACTCCATAAAGGCTCACAGCATTTGGTGCTGGGCTGGGGTTGGAGCCAGGGGCTGGGAAGTCGCTGGTCTCACAGGTGGGTGGTGGGAACCCTTTGCTGTTGCCCCTCAGGGTCTACATTGGTGAGAAGTCCAAGTATGGAGCCACAGCCAGGAACTGAGCCCAGGCACACTCGCTGCTGGGCTCTTGGGAGTCCCAGTTTTCCACACTTGACTGGCATCTGTGTGTACAAAACTTTAACCCCTGACTGCTCATGTTCTTAAAATGTATTTTTGGAGAAGAACTCATTGGGTGTAAAGGATTGATTTTATGGCCTCTTGGCTTTTGTTGGGACTCAAAAGAACAATTCTCTCCCTGCACCACCTGCCCCCTCGTGGTAGCACTCGGACCTGCTGAACCAAAGTGAAACAGCTCCAAGCTCCAGGAAGATTCAAGGGCCTTGGTCCCTGAGCCTCCAGAGGGAGAGGCTGCATTTGCCATTGCTTTTACAAAATGTTGAGTAGTAGTTGCAACATAACAGAGTTGTTATCTCTCTGAGTTATTCTCTGTGTAACTGAGTCTCTCTCTGACCTTTTGCTAATTTACTGGGAGATTTAAAAAATACCATCCTATTTGTGTCAAACTTCAAATCACAGATAAGTTTTTATTGGCCAATGTCACAAGGAGTCTTCAAAATTTCATGGAAAATCAATATTATGAAATTTAAATGGATTTAATTTTTTTTTGGCACCAGAATGAGCTTATCTTTTGATTCTATTTTCCAAAAGTTTTTGAAGTAACTTTGTTTCCTTCTTTGGGAATGTGTTATATTTGATCTCCTCTGGAACACTTTGCGTTTTTAGGATCTTCAGTGTGATGCTGTAGGAGCCAGGGGAGTTCTCCAGTGTGTAGTGATCCCTAAATTGCTTCTAATTTGGGTTCAGCGTGTCCACTATTGTATTTTTGAGTTCTTTTGAGAATTGTTTTTTGAGAATTGGGATTCTTGTGACAAATCAAAATAATGATGGCTCTGGAGGGAATTGACACATACATGTGGGGAAACCTAAAATGCAGAATATAGCACATTGCACAGTTTCATCAGATCACAAGCACCTTTCGGCTGCTGTGTTGGAGATGCAGGAAGGAACGTGATAATGTTGTCCTAACCTGTATTCAAGCATGAGTTTGGGAAGAGGGTTGTCCCGCAACAACCATAAGCATAACAGGTGTCCAGTCAGGCCTCTGGGGCATCTCGCCCTGTGCTGACCCTGTCTGTACCACCAGGAGGGTGGTTTCCCAGTGAGAGGTACTGGAGCAGGATGTGCCAGCGCCAGGGAGTAGCATACAGTCAACATAGAAATGAGAAGGCTCTGTTGGGTGAAAAAATGGAGCCGGTTGCTGGGGCTTGATGGGTCACAGCAGTGGAGCAGTCATGAGAAAGAAGTGGGGAGCCCAGTGCAGGGGGTCATCTGGGTCCCCTCCTTCCAGGACCATTCCAGGGTTACAAGGAGAGGTTGGGAAGAGCCGAGTGCAATAGAGATAGAGATCCGCATCTTTGGTGTTCCTGCTAGTCTGATTCTGAAGATACACGCCCACTCTCTTGGGATTCTTTATAAAGATGCTTCACACAGTGGAAGTGTGCATGCGCTCCCCTTGAGGTAGAGGAGGCTGAAATATCACCCATCGGTGCAGCTGAGCTCCGCTCCGCTCGGGGCTTGCAAATGAGCTTTCTGCTCTTCTCCTAAGCATCGATCAAGCCAGCCCGGGAGGCGCTGCTGAATCCAACATCAGTGGAGGATGGATGGGGCAGAGGATTTTAACATTGAGTAATTGGATGTGAATCTTTAATTACATTTTGAAACTTAAAGCACGCAAACAGGAGTCCCTGCAGCTGAGCTGAATTAGTTCCTCAACCAAAAGGAATTGAGGGCATGTCAGGAGGCCAGCAGCAGTCAGAACGCCAGTGAAGACCCTCAGTTTTCACCTTGGCTCTGCCTGCAAAGCGTGGATGGTCTTAATTTGGGGCTGTTTGACCCCTGGCTGCTCCAGCCTGCTGCTTTACCTGCTGGCTACACAGCTATCATCAGGAGCCTTGCTTTTTCTAAGGAAATATTTAGTAACCACTTCTTTGAGATACAATCCCTATAGCTACAACCCCAATGGTATGACTGTCTTGGTGCTGTGTGGCTCCAGCCAGGGAAATGTTTTAGAGGGGGAGGATTTAAAAACTCGTTGTGTTGGGCCTGGTTCAGTGAACGGGTGGGTGGAATCCTCACCTTGCATGTGCCGGGATCCCATATGGGCACCAGTTCAAGTCCCCAGTTGCTTTACTTCCCATCCAGCTCCCTTCTGGTGCCCTGGAGAAGCAGTTGAGGATGGCCCAGGGCCTTGAGACCCTACACCCGTGTGGGAGACCCAGAAGAGGTTCCTGGCCCTTGACTTTGGATTGGCTCAGCTCTGGCTATTACAGCCACTTGGGGAGTGGGCCAGCAGACAGAATATCATTCCTCTGTGTCTGTCCTTCTCTCTGTGGATCTGACTTTTCAAAGGAAGTGAATAAATCTTTAAAGGGAAAAAAATTCATTGTGTCACTGAATGTGGCATGTTGGGGCTGAAAGAACTTCCTCTTTAGACGTTGATTGTTGAGTGTGTTGAAATAAAGTAACAGTAGACAGAACAGTAGAAGAAAAGATAGATGAACTCTGCAAGTGCTGGGAACATGTTCCCAGGAGCCCAGTGGGATGCAGGCTGTTTTACAAGCTCTGTCCACAGGGAGAGGCAGGTGAGGTGTGCAGGCACTTTTAGAGGGAGAGTAAAAGATTTTCAGAAATGAGTGGCCCCCTGCACAGGTGGTGACTGAGACCAAGGCCTCTGGGTTCTGGGCATGGTGTCCTCCCTAGTCTGGCCCGCATGGACTGGCATGCCTGGGGAAGGGGTTCACCGGAGTTGGCTGCGTCCTAAAAGATCCAGCTTTGGAAAGGAGGAGGGGCATCCCAGAAACACATCCAGCACCTGTTGGTTTCTAAGCTCTGTCAGTTTGAAATATCAGCATAAAAATTGCTGTGCTTTGGGGTTCAGTGTTCAGAGCCCCAACATTATCAATAAGACACCACAGATGCAGGGAACTTTCTGGTGGCCCAAACCAAAATGTTCCTTAGCTCCTTTCCTACAGAGAAATCCTGTCCCCTCGCCCCACTCAGGTTATTCTTCCTGCAGGGGACTGCACACCCTTTTCTGTTCCAGATAAGGCAGGAGCTCCCTGCTTGCCTCAATGACACACAGGACTGGCTGTCAGGGCCCCAGAGCCTGTAGAACTCATCCGCTGCATCCTTCCTGAAAATGGTCCTGACCCACTAGATGGGTGGTCATGTCAGACATGCAAAACAGGCCGTTTCCAGTTCAAAGGGAAGCTATAGTGACATCGGCCAGCTAGTTGGGGAGGAAGTGATCTCGGTGGCAGTGCAGTTGAGCACTTGGCGCCCCTGTCCACCTGGCTTGTGTCTCCCACTGTGACAGTGTACGTAGAACACAGAGCTGGGACCCGGCAGGCCTGCCACCTCACCCAGGGAAGCTTCAGGCTGGGCAGGACAGCAGGTGAGGTGCAAGAAGCTGTGATGCTGAGCCTGCGTGTTGGATTTGCTGCTGATGCCAAATGCTCACCCTGCCTCCCCGCACCCCATCATCTGTCCAGCGACACGGACTCAGGGCACGGCCAGTGCTGTGGCCCAATGAAGAGCCAGGAGGCTTCTAGTGCTGCTCTGCACATAGTGGCTGAGGGAAGATGGAAGAGCAGCGTGCAGATTTAGTTTCTCAGCAGCTTTCCTCTCCTCTGAGCCAAGGGAAATTAAGAGAGCCCACTCCTCTAACAGTGCCTGTCCACCATATGGGGCAGTGGCCTTGCCCTGTGGCTCACCAGCACATCCTGGCTCATGGCAGGCTGCCTGAACACAGGAAGTATCTGCAGGCTCTGCTAGGATGCTACCTGCACACAGGTGGTGTCAGGTTGTGCCATCGGACTGTGAGTGAGGTTTCTGCCTCTGTTCCTTGTCTCCTGTCACCCGCTGGGCAAGTGGGTCTTCCAAGTTCTCACTGGACTCTTCAGGACCCCATCAGTAATGTGGTGATGGGAGCCACATGGCACAGGAAGATGGGACGCTGTGCATCCCGTACGTGTCAGGATCCTGCCGAGCAAGGTGTCCACTCTTGTGCGGTTGGCTTGTTGAGTGATCCCAGATGGACACCACCTAGAAGCTTGGGTGATGCCTTTACATGCACTAGGCTCTGCTCCTGCAGTCGGGTTGCCTGATTGTTGACTCTCATGGCTGGACAGACAGGGAAGGTTTCTCTGAGTGACACTCCAGCCAAGGTCTTCAGGACAAGAAGGTGCTTCCCTTGTGAGAGCGTGGAAGGAACAGCTGGTAGAAAGCCCCCAGAGCAACACAAGAGCGAAGCTGCCACATTGAGTGGGACTGGTCAGTGGAGGGGCAAGGGAGGTGACAGAGCCCGACTCCAGCAGGGAGCCGTCTGTTGCATCTGAGGAGCACTGAAAAGCCGTCAGGGCTTTAAGCAGAGAACAGTCTTGATCTGACTTGAGTCTCAGAGCTCAAGAAACAGGAAAGTCAGCAGGTTGAGCAAGTTAGGCAGGTGAATAGTCTGCGTGGAGATGGAGCGAGAAGGGCTCCAGGTGTGTTTCAGGACTGGCAAAGCAGACAGAGGTAGGAGTTGAGGTACCAGCCTGGACTGGTAGGCAAATAGGCCGTTGTTGGACGTGATTGGTAGCATGGGCCCTGGTCATCTTCAAACATGAGAGGCCCTGAGCAGACTGCTGCAGGCTCTCCAGTCTCTGGGGGCATTCTCCATTGCTGGCATGCTGGCAGAGCTCAGAGATCCTGAGCACTGGGCCAAGCTGGACCCAGGGGTGTGCCTGTGCTTAAGACACCTGCAATTTCATGAAAAGGGGGAAGTACCCCAATATGGGAAATCAGAATGTCAAAACCCATAGAAGAGTCAAATGTAGAAATTCAAGCAATTGTGTGAGATGAGGGAGACTCGAAGGTCATTTTCAGTGTCACCGTGACATTGAGTCACCCACAGGGGTGCTGGAATTGGAATGACGTTCTCTCCTAAGCCCTTAGCTTTCTTCAAAGTTTGAGTTCTGAGGTGTAATTTTATTAAACCCAAGAGCCATTGTTTTTTCTTTTCCATCTAAAATCACACATGAGTAGTGAGAGTCATTAGAAAAATGGAATGGTTTTTAAAGACTTTTCTTTCTAGTAATTGTTCTGGAATATAGCTCTTCCTGTAGTCGGCTGGCTGGTGAAAACCATGATGAAATGTGTTTTTCAGGGGTTAAAGAGCACATGACTTTAGCTGTGTTCAGAAGACAAACTAGCAGGAGTCCTCATTATCCAGTATTAAACCCTCGATCATGACAAGTAAGCTATATGCTAGCATAATCAACAGGGACCTGGACCTTCGGGCAGAGAAACACTCTAGTTCCTTTTTGTTTGTGTTTTTACAATCCCAAATAGAAACAATACATATGTTTTCCTTCTTCACATTTATTTTTAGAAGATCTGCAAGATGAAATGCCTTCAGCTCAGCCACATGCCTCCCATTAGCCTTAATGGGACAAAGACGTCTTCTAGAGGAAAAGTCTAATCCCCGAGGGTACCAGCAGGCCTGGGGGCACCAGGCACGTTGCACAAGTTGTGAGCTGTGTCCTCCAGAGGGGCAGGCCCAGCCCCGGTCAGATGCCCCATGCAGGTTGAGTCAGCTGAACTGCCAGGGCCCCTGGGAGTTCAGCGATTCCCTCCCAGCCCTGTTCCTAGGCCCCCTGAGGCGGACAAGGCAGGCTCTGCTGTACTCACGGAGGAAAACCCCTGGGTCTGCAGTCAACTCTCTTCTTGTTGAATTCTCTTCTCCAACCCCAGGACACAGGGTGGCCCCAGAGCTTTGCCCCATTGACTGGATTTTTCCAAAATTCCAGCACAGTTTGATAATGTGCATCATCCTGAGCCCAGCTCCCAGGAACGGACATGGGAGGGGCCATTTACAGTAAGGGTTCACCTGTTTCTACCTACTGGTTGACCTTGTTTCATCGGTCTCAGGGCTGGGATAGGGTGACTTTGGCACACATCCCACTATGGATACCATTTTCTCTTCCCCAGGGTCTATGTACCCAGGGAAATCCAGCTAAAGTGCTTGGGGCACCCCTGAAGGTGAGAGGGTGAGACTGGTTAAGATGTGTCTGCTTGGAGGAGCCTGTCCCAGCAGGCCGTGGTACAGAGGACAGGCAGCTGGCTCTGCTTCGGCATCCAGAAATCACCTGAGGTCTCACCGACGTGGCAGCTCCTGCAGGTAGCTCCCCATCCTCATCTCATCTGGGACATGACAGAGGCAGCTGGCCTATATAAGAAGTGAAAAGCATCATCCCAAGAGCTCCCCTCAGGCCCAGAAACGGGGCTCTGTGGTCCCTGCCCAAGAGGCAGCTCATCCGCCTCCACATGAAGTGGACACTTGTATCCAAACATTCAACAGGTGGGCAGGATGTGAGCTGGGGCAGGCTGGAGATGTGGAGGTGAGAATGGGGGTCAAGGATCTAGCCGACTGTCTTCCTGTTTTGTCTTCTCGTGTGTATTTTCTGCCAGACTTGAAACAAAGGGCAGAAATCCATCTATACCACCTAAGGCATGACTGCATCTCACCACGGAACATCCCAGGGCTGTGCACTGATCTATTGTAATGGGCACCATGGGTAGGGTGCTGTTAGCCCACTGTGCAATAAGCAACTGAGAGAGTTGTGCACACCAACGCAATAAATGAGGGACAGGACTAGGTGGATGCTCCAGGATTGTTCCAGCACCTTCCATCCTCCTGAAATGATGTCATATTTCACTCGCAGTCATCCTGGGGCATCTCATATGATGGGTCCAGCAGAGCTGAGCTCAGGGGAATTCTGGGTAGCCAAGGATAGCAAGGATTCTGGTTTCCAAGTGATAGCAACTATTAACTGTGCTGCCATGTTCCTGGGTGTTTTCATAAATAGGGCACAGGAGGCAGTTGATAGGCACAATGGTACAGAGAGAGCTTGCGACACCCATGTCCCAAATCCAGGTTCTGGTGCCTGGGTTGGATCTTAGGTCCAAGGCTAACCCCTGGTCCCTGCTGAGTTGCCCCATGGGAAGCAGCAGTGGTGATGTGACTACCTGAATCCCTGCCACTCCTGTTGGAGATCTGGATTGAGTTCTTGGCACCTGACTTCCACCTGGCCCAGCCCTGGAAAGCAAACCAACAGATGGAAGAACTCGTATTATGTCTGCTTTTCTCTGTTTCTTTGCCTTTCAAATAAAACTTAGAAAAAACACAGCATAGGATTTCACAAATAACAATGCCATTTCTGGTGAATTAACAGTAGTAGTGTTGCAAAGTGACTTGAACATGGAGGACAACGGCTGCTTTGGACCATTTTCAAGTCACTGAACGCTGAACCAAGTTAGATGGACAGAGAATAGCAGGAGCAACACAGACACTCTTGTGTGCCCCAGGCCCACTTCTCCTCAAGTAAAATGCTCACAAGTAAGAGCTGGAGCCAACCAACCGGACCAGTGCCAGGAAGGACCAGCGGCCCGGAAAGTCCCGTGTTGAGGGGAGCTGTCCTTCAACAGCCCCACCCCAAAGACCACTTTGAAAAGCATCCAGGGAGTTAGTGTTGTGGTGCAGTGGGTCTAGCTGGGATTACACTGACATCCCATGGGAAGCACTAGCTTTAGTCACAACAGCTCCTCTTTTGATCCAGCTCCCTGCTCGTGTGCCTGGGAAAGCAACAAACCCCTGGACTGGACCCCTGTCGCCATTCCTGAATGGACCTCCTGGCTTTGGCCTGGCCAAGCCCTCGCAGTTGTAGACATTTAGGGAGTGAACCATCAGAAGGAAGATTGCATGTCCCTAATCTCTATGTAACTCTGCCTTTCAAATCAATAGTTCTTTAAAAAAAAAAAAAAAGGAATGGCAACAATGATGGGAGCAGCTGTGGTCTGAAGGAAGACAGGGGTGTGGAAGAGCCAGAAAATGTGAAACAACACACACCTGTCCTCCTCGGAGAGGCTTTGGAAAGACCTTCCTTTTGGTTCTGAGGTTTTGAGTTTTCTGACTGCGTACAGGGGGAGGGGGTGGCAGCGAGGGGGAGGGGGTGGCAGCGAGTGGGATGGGGAGTGAGAGGGCATGTTCTGCCCTCCCTGCATCGCTGCCAGCCCTCGTGCAGGCTGCTGTAACCCTGGCTGCCAAGCCCTGAACATGTCACAGTGACTTCCTCTGTGACCTCAGCAGGCTGTCCCCACAGTGCTCAGCACATTCTGGTCCTGTCCAGTGGCTTTGGCCCGCTGCCCACTTCTCCAGGATGGTCATCTTTTCAATGAGACTGTGCTATTTATTTCCACAAAGAGCTCCCGCTGGCTTGAGGATGGAGGGGAATGCATTCACCCCATGCTTTAAAGCAACAGTTGAACATATTTCCATTTATCTGAAACTAAGTGGTCTCATGGGCCTAGCCTATAAAATGGCGTTTTGTGTCTTACGAATGAATTGGAGAAATATATTCCTCAGGAAGTCTGCAAAAAAGGGGGCGGTTGGAATCAGAGCATGTGGCTGGACCGTACCAGCTGTTTCGGTCATCGGGAAATGTTGGTCACCCCAGGGGGCTTGAGCCTGGTTAGCTGTCGGGAGATGTTGGCAGGGAGGACCAGCTGGCGTCCCGGTCTCCATGTTTGCAGGGAGACAGCAGCCAGGCCAGCCCGGATGGACTCAGACGCATCTGTCTTGTCGCTTGATTTTATTCCCAGGGCCTGCTTTCCTGTGGCCTTTGCTTCTGATTGGCAAAAATAGCTCTTCAAAGGACACAGCGCTCCTTGGGACATGTGCACAGGGCCGGGGCTTTGCAGCTGGGCTGGGGCTGGCAGCCCTGAGCTTGGTGGCGAGCCTCTGAGAAGGCCAGGAAGGTGAAGCCAGCTCATGGCGAAAGAGCTGCCAGCAGCCCAGCTGCCCTGAGAAGTGGAACTGGGGTCTTTTCCAAAGGAATCCTGCCGTCTTAGAATTCACTTCCTTTTCTGGCATGGAACCTTGGGGGTTTTTACATCCTGCCTGTCAGGGTTTCCAGAGCTCGTCATGAAAGTCAGGTCTAACTGGCCTTGGAGGCAGGAAGAGGTATCGTGTGTCAGGCACGCATGCCTCTTTCTGGCTCCACAGAGCAGCAAACCCAGGGATCCTTATGGCTGCGTCCTGAACATGTATGGACTTGAGTATGTGTCAGGAATTGTGTGAGCAAGGGGATTTTGCCATCAGCGCCCTCACAAATTCCAAACGTTCTATGTCACACTCCAGACTCGGTCTTTGCTCGTGCACATGAGCCTTTCAAATCGGCTCTTTAATTTTGTTTCCTTTGCAACTCCACACACGTCACCCCATCACTGGCCAGTCTCAGATTAAACGTTGGTTATCCCCCAGCACCTGCTTGGTCCCGTCTTCATCTCCACTCTGATTGCCAGCCTCGGGAATGCCAAGTATGAGCATATGCCCATTTGCCAAACATTTTCACAGAATTAGGGGAAACGTCACATATGTGCAAATCACAGCCAGAAAACAGCTGTTCAAATAGGACTCTGGGCTGTGCCAATGCTCAGGACAGCGTGTGGGCGTGGCTGGGAGGCTCATGTCTGTGAGTTGATGAGCAGGAAGGTCCCAGGGCTGCTTGGGAGTGGACCTCCAGCAATGCCCTGCTTGCAGGTGCTGTGGGCCTTGAGCTCATGTTAGCCAACTTGGCTCCAGCCCTCAGGAAAGCGCTGGAAGGGCAGGTTCACTTGAGCTGCTTCTGTGTTCTGTCCCCCTTTCGCTTCACAGAGATCTTCTCCCGCTGCTCTGGCCGTGCCTGTTGGCTCCACAGGGTCCTGCAGGCTCTCTGCTGCCTCCCACAGCTTGGATGAAAGCAGCATTCCATGATCAGAACTGCCTAGAACAGCTGGCCAGTGCCTCAGCTCAGGGCTGCAATTGGAAGTGGCTCTGTTCAGATGCAAGTCGGGCGGAGGGCTGTGGCTGCTGGCCCCCTTTGGCCCTGCCCCTCACCCTTAGATTTGCTTGCTGGGCCCCTCACTTGTTGTCCACAGAGGATGGGAGCAAAGGAACAGTAGGACTGGTGAGGTCAGCAGACTGGCTCAAAGGCCCCACCCCAGTGAAGGCCTACCTGGCAGGCACATTTTTTGGGGAAAAGCAAGGCTCATGGATGATTCTGTTAAGCATTGTCTGAATTCCCTTGCTTAACAGGTCAAGTGAGAAGTCCTTTAAAAGACGATCTAATTCCATTCATGGTAGTGACCTGACAGCTGTTTGCTGTCAATGTTGTAATTTTACAGCGACTTATAAGGAATATCTGTAAATTGTCATCTTTGATCATTGTATGTGTTACGTACAGCATACAGAGACCACATGTTTAATGATCCTCTAAAACATGGCTGCTGCTTGTTCTGCACCACAAATCAGCGTAGCCTCTGGTTCTCAGAGTGCCAGCTCACGTCTGCTGGGGAAGCTCAGGTGCTGCAGTCCCATCCTCCGAGAGGCACCTGGCACACAGTTGAAGGTGTTCAGAGCTGAGTGACGTGAGCAGGGCTCCGTTCTCCTGACAGCTGTGCCCTCTGGGTTCTGGCACTCTCCATTTTTTCTCCTGTGTTCCCAGTCACCATGCTTATTGGAACACTGTGTCTGTAAGAGGCCAGTGGCTCACAGAGACCGATTTAAGCAGGGCAAAGATTGGATAACATTTTGGGAGAGGAGGAAGAGCAACATGTCTTCTGTGACAACATCTCCCGGCCAATGGAGGAAAGGTGCTTTAAGGAGGGGACACCTTTTTCTGCCATTACACTAATGATCTGCAGAGGCTGCTGGACCCTTTCTGTACCCCTATCCATGCTGCTTCTCAGTTGATTGTCCATGCTGTTCTCAAAAAGCTCCTACCACCGACCTCACCCCTGTCCTGCCCCAATCGGCTGAGGACCCACCCTTCTCCACAGGGAGTGTCCTGCCAACTTCCCAACCTGGTGAGCTGCCAGGAAGAGTCTGTTCAGAGCAGCCACGTCCCTGGCCCTTGTCCTGCTGGCCATTGGCCCTGTGCTTGGCACACGGCTATTGACCCTCCTGGGTGTTCTGATTCAGCCTATCTGCCGAACTCCCTTATGGAAGCTTTTATCTAACAGGTGCAGTGTTCTCTTTAAGATGGATAGTATTGTGCTTGCAAGTCTGAATTCTAGCATTGAAGATGTATTGGTGAAGGACACTGACCAAGGTAGGAAAGCTAGGTGTTAAAGCAGTGATTACAGGGGCACACAACTCAGTGAGTGAGTGTGGTGGGGTGAGATATGAGGGGCTCTGAAACCCAGGAGACCTGCTTCTGTGCCATCTAGGAGATAGCATGGTGGGTGCTCTGTTTAATGTCTGCGACTTGTATATGTGATTCATTTCAGAATGAAGATGAACTTGACAAAAGCATAGTGTTCCAAGGGACTTTTCTACAAGCCAAGAATGCAGGTGTAATAGGGGCTTGTGATAGTTGGACAGGTGTTCACTTCCTAGCATACAGCTTGATTCTGGGTGGGAGAAGACTGAGCCATGGAACATCTGCCAGTAGGGTCATGCAGTTTAGAACGGGCTTATGCTTGGGGCCCAGCTGGCAAAGGTTTGACTTAACAATTTCTCAATCTTGGGATGGCTCAACAGCAATTTTCATTAGAAAACCATCTCTCACATTTTGAGCTTCTCCCTGGCTGGAGATACAAGCACTGTGGGCACGACTCCCAGTCGGCCCTGGGATTACGAGGGAGAAATCGAGGTCTCCCAGTGTGCTGTGCTCTGCTGCTGAGCCTGGACACACAGGGGGCCGTGTGAGCAACCTCCACACACAGTGTTTTCAGCTTTGACTGGATTTCTTAGGCCGTGACGCCAGCGTAAGTTGAGGAGCATCTGTGCAGGGAGTTTACCATTTTAGAGGAACCCGTGGTACCCCAGCTCCCCAAGCACTACTCGGGAGAAGAGCTCTGAGCTGCATTCCAGGTGACAAAACCTTGTAAACCTCTGCTTTTTCACACTTCTAATACAGTCATAGCTTGGCACAACAGTGGGGTCTTTGCTGTGGTGATGTCACTTAAGGTTGAGGTCAGGAATGGAGAACTATAGGTCTGTAGTATATGGCTGGGACAGAAGGCCCATGTGCTACCTGCCCCCAGATGTCACTCAGGATAATTCCAAGGCCGATGGTTGTACAATTCAGCATGGCCCAACAGTTGCCCACAAGTCCTTCTTTGGCTGCATAGTTTCCTACATTCTAGAACATCAAGGACATTCTCCTTTCTGGGAGTTGTCTTAACCCTCTCAAGCCCATTGGTGCATCCAATTTATCCTGAATCATTCACTTAAGAACATATATTAAATGTGATAAGGAGGGGCCTGGCATATGACTCAATGGCTGAATCCTCACCTTGCAAGCACCAGGATCCAATATGGGCACCAGTTCATGTCCTGGCTGCTCCACTTCGTGTCCTGGCTGCTCCACTTCCCATATAGCTCTTTTGCCTATAGCCAAAAATAGCTGCAGAGGATGGCCCAAAGCTGTGGAAACATGCATCCAAGTGGGAGACCTGGAGGAAGCTCCTGGCTTCAGAATGACTTGGCTCCAGCCACTGCAGGCTCTTGGGGAGTGAACCAGCAGATGGAAGATCTTTCTGTCTCTCCTTCTCTGTATATGTGCCTCTCCAATAAAAATACGTAAGTGTTGAAAAGAGAAGTATGATGAGGAGGGATGAACATTGGATGGAAAGATGGGTAACAGACAGACTGAAAGACTGGTTGACCTCTGTGCATTTGCTGATTTGGAAGGGCCTTTATTGAAAGACCCCAACCCTGGCGGACAGGATCTGGCAGGCTGAGGCTGCCTCGCTGAAAGGGACTCAGGTGTGGATTTACTAAGAGAGCATTCATAAGAGGAATGCCCATTTCAGAACTTCTTTAGACTATTTGATACGTACACAGAATTGATAGTTTTTTCTTTTGAAATACAATTCTGGAAAGATATTTTTTCTGTCAATCTTTAGTTGGAACATAACTTTATAGCAGGTGGCCGAGTGGGCTTTGCCGGCTGCCGTCATCCCCCAGTAGCTGTGTGTCCCAGCCACGGAGACCCAGCGGCAACGTGGCATGCATTTCCTTCTGTGATAAGAACCTGGAAAGTTGGATTTTTCTCCTTGGAGAATATCAAAGTTGAAATTGTACAATTTCTTACCTTGTGCTGGATCCCAGGGCCTTGGAGCTACTTGAGGGCCCTGCACCCTAAGTTCTGTTCTTCCCACAGCAGTACACACTCGGCCCCTTCCGTGTGCTGTCTGTTCTGGTGTGTGGGGATGCTGTGGCCCTGGAGAACAGAGCGCAGGCAGTGTTGGGGGAGGCCAGCATTGGCAGCACAGCAGCCGGCCTGGAGCCTGCTTCTTCCCACAAATAAGCCAGTTGAGAAAAGATGGTGAGCTGCTTGTCACAACTCGTGTTCTTCCTGTAGCTCCCAGTGTTTTGTCCTGCAACACCTGGGAAGGTTTGGAGTGCCTTGCCCAGCAGTGGCTCTCCCCCAGGTGTGCCCATGCTCATGGTGGGAGGGGTACAAGCATGGGGGTGGATAAGTGATGACGTCACTGCCTTATTGAATACAAGCCTCTCTATTTGTCTCACAATTTTTTTTAAAGATTTATTTATTTATTGGAAAGTCAGATACACAGAGAGGATCTTCTGTCCGATGTTTCACTCCCCAAGCCGGGAACCAGGAACCTCTTCCGGGTCTCCCACGCAGGTACAGGGTCCCAAGGCTTTGGGCCATCCTTGACTGCTTTCCCAGGCCACAAGCAGGGAGCTGGATGGGAAGTGGAGCTGCTGGGATCAAAACCAGCGCCCATATGGGATCCCGGCACGTTCAAGGCTAGGACTTTAGCCACTAGGCCATGCCGCCGGGCCCTGTCTTACAAGTTTTTAAAAATTTATTTGAAAGTCAGAGTTACGGAGACAGAAAAGGAGAATCTTCCATCTCCTGGGTCACTCCCCAAATGACTGTAACAGCGAAGCTGGCTTAGGGCCAAGTCAGAAATCTAGAGCTTCTTACTGTTCTCTTATGTGGGTGTAGGGCCCAAACACTTTGGCTGTCTTTCACTGTCTTCCCAGGTACATTAAGAGGGAGCTGGGTGGAAAGCGTAGCAGCTGGGTCTGGAACTGGTATCCCTATAATATGCCGGCACTGTAGGCATCAGCTTTACTTGCTATGCCACAGTGCCAGCCCAGCCACCCACCCCTCTCTCTCTCTCTCTCTCTTTGTCTTTTTAAGCACTTGTGGTGTTCTGAGAACAGCAAGTCTAGAAAGTCCAGTGGTTATGAAATAGCAGTGAGCAGCAAGCCTGTGTCCCAGGTCTCACCGCTGTGTCTGCAGGTGCTGTCTGCAGGACCAGCACGAGGTCCTCTGTGGATGTCCCTGGGGAGTGCACCTAACGCGCGTCTGTGTTTTAGCATGCTCCGTTGGCAGTGCGCCTGGGAGTGCCCCTCACTGACAGACACGGGTCCAGGGTTTTGATGCTGCCCCGTGGACAGCCTTTGCTTCGTTAGCAAAAGCCATGTGGACCTGGCAAGCCACTTCCTACCTCTGCACTTCCCCCAGGGCGTGCGTTGGGATCAGCGTCTCGGTGCTCATGACCATCACCGGCACTTAGGAACTGTTTGTATCAGGGACTGTGCAAGGCACTTTATAAGCCTTATTATTATTTCAGATTTGATATTTTATGTCCATATTAATTAAAGCATCTAACTATGGAAACTTTAAAACGTTTAATTTTCTAAATAAATAAGTGTAGCACATAAAGTATAATGATGTAATGAATTAGTATTTATCGTTATTAACTCGTTGTATTATCAGCTGTCCCCTCAGTTTTGTAGCAGAGGCTAGACAGCAGAGGCTAGCTGGGGTGGGATTTGAACCCAGGCACGTCTGACCCCAAAGTCGAGGCACTAAGCCGGGTTCCGCTTGGAGGGAGAGTGTCCTTGAAGGCCTAAGGGCAGCACCTGTGGCTTCCTCGCAGCTGAATGCTGTAACAGTAAATACAGATGGAGCTCATCGCTGTGATGGAGGAATAATAGTGCTAGAAGTTTCTGGAGCTCGGGCTGGGCACGGGCTCCCCTGAGGTGGAGTCGTAGCCCCTAGGCCTGTCCCCAGCAGACCCTCAGGTGCAGGAGTCGGTGTGGTTGGAGACTCCCCCTCCCCCCAGATACCTTGAGCATGATCTCATTTTATTTTTAGTAGAAACAAAAGTGTTCTCTGGAAGCAGTGAGAAGCAGCAAGAAGTGCGTGTGAGCTTGTCTGCTCCCCAGGCGGGCCAGCAGCTTGAAGGGGACGGCCCCCTGAGCCACGACTGGCTGGTTGGAGAGCTTTCCGAGTCCCCAGCGAGACACTGCCCCGCCTCGCTGAAGCCTGCACTTGCTTTGTCTGGGCTTCTCTGCCCTCTCCACGTTGTGCACACTGCTCTGCAGGAAGACAGTGGTGATCAGATAGAGAGAGAGTACCCCACAGGTAAGGAGCAGGTGGCGGGGGGAGACCACCCTTTCTGACTCACCTGGAGAGTGTCATGACCATGTCTCCCTGGCCCGGGCCACATCCTGTCACTTTGCAGGATTGCCTCCTCTTCCCTGGGGGAGAAGGGCAGGATCAGCAGGTGTGAAGGGTGGGCAGGCAGTTCCAGGTATCAGCAGTCCTGGTGCCAGCCCGGCTGGCCTCACTGGCTGGGCCAGTCCCACCTGAGCCTGAGACGGAGCCCCCATCCTCTGACAGGGCCTCCAGCTGAGGAAGGCCTTGACACTGACCCTGGCAGTCCATGGCCGCGATGAAGGCAGCAGGCCCACCCAGCTGACTGCGGCCTCTGCGGCCACCTGGCAGGTGTCACGGCTTGGGATGTAGCTCCCACCTGTGCCTGACACTTCACAGGCGCAGTACAGGGCACTTTGCCATGCCCCCAGCAGGCTGAGATAGCCCCTGGCACACTGGTTCTCTTCCCCAGGGAAATGATCCTCTACCAAACTGCACTACTGGAGGCTCGCCTGTCTTGCTCTGCTGCTTTTGCAAGCATTCGTTCTCACTCCTGAAGGGCGTCCGTGCGGTGCCCCTCCTCGGTCTCCCGAGCCACTCCTGCTGATACTCTCTGCCTCCCCCCTTCCCATACGCCTGTCTTCTTGCCAACACTTCCTCCAGGTTACGTCGGTCCCAGGAGACCATGCTTTCTTCTCAATCACTCCCCACCCCCAGAAGCAGCAACAAGAGCCCCAACACACACCCCTCTCCCATGCTGCCCCACCCCAGGCCTGTCCAGCAGACCCGGAATACCCCCATGGCCAAGCTGTAAAGTGTCTACTTGGCTCAGACCCACAGGTAGTCAGACCTGCAGACAGCTGGGGATACCGATGGGTTTCCAGTGTAGTTGGGACAGCTGGGCCAGGCCTGAGTGGTGGCACGTGCCACCAGGGGCTCTGGTGAGAGGTTCATGGGTGGTGAATCTGGCCATGTGGGCCTTGCGATGGCTGCTCCAGCCCGTCAGTGCTCAGAGGGAGAGTGACTTGGCTCAGCTCTAGGGGGAATGGCAGGCTTGGCCTGCTAATGCAAACTGACCCCAATTCTCAGCAGTGGGCCTGAGGCAGGGATGCACCTGGAGGTGGGAGGGTCCAGGGCAGAGGTGGACACAGACAGGACAGGAGCAAGGAGAGGCCAAGCGGGGGACAACAGGGCACAGAAAGTGAAGGCCTGGGAGAGACTGGGTGCTGAGTGTTTATTCTATATTTATTGTTATATAATAATACATATTTTTATCATTATTAATAGCCAATGATAATTGCTGTATTATTATATAATAAGTAGTTCGTGTTTAACAATCTCCTTGTGCTGCCTGAGGAGCTGAGGAATCCACTCATTTCCTGACCTGTTGCGCGCCCGTGCACGCACGTGCACACACACACGTCAAAAGCGAGTCAGCACTGAGAGGGAATGCACTAAGCATTTTAGCTGGCTCTGGGAAGGCTCTGGCGACTCGAGGAGAAGGACAAGCTGGTGGGCAAGCCCCCAGGCCCCTCCTCCTGCCCTCATATGTCTAGTGGAGCACACTTGGGCTGGATAAGAGCGCATTCCCAATGGCCAAACCCGGATAACAGCTCAGACCATGCTTCCTGCGGAACAAGAGTGGGAGTGCTTCCTGGTGTGTGAGCACAAGCATCACAGACCTCAGGGACCTTGGGCACAGCCGATGCCCAGCTGAGCCTCCATGAGGCCGGGTGGCAATGCCCCCAGTGACCGGGGCAGCCAGGCAGCCAGAGGGTCTGGGGTGGGGGTGATCTCCTTGAGGTCTCGAAGTCCATCTGTCTCTTGTGTCTGACCGTGTGTGGCAGCCCTCTTAATGGCATTCTAAACCTTCCCTCCTAGGGGACTACACATGCTGTGACTTGGTATTGCAAATAAAGGGATGTAAGAAGAGTGCCAGCGCCACAGCACCTGAGCCCTCGCCCCCGCCTCCGCCCTCGCCACCACCGCCCCCGCCACCGCCGCCCCCGCCACCGCCTGCCGAGGGACCTGAGACTCTGGGCCTGTCAGAAAGCTCTTCCAGGCCTCAGCAAACACCTGCCGGCTGCTTGACCTTACAGGTAAGGCTTTGTGTCCGTGACACTGCCGAGAGGTGCCCTTTCGTGGGGTGTGTGCAGGAGCCCGACCTCGCTGCCACCTCCGAGGCTGGAGACGGAGCTGCTCTTGCCAGTGGCTGTGGCTGTGCGGCTCCAGGCAGGTGCCCCGTCATGTTTGGTTGCTGGAGATGGTGAGGCTAAGGGCACTGGTCGAGGAGGAGGATACAAAGCCACGATGGTGGTGACAACAGGTGCCCAGGCACTGGCAGGGTCCCTTCCTCAGCATCAGAACCTTTGCTGCTCCTCGCAATACCCCGGGGAGGCAAAGAGCCCTGCGGAGGCGAAGTCCCTTCAGTTAGGGACACCAAACTTAGGAAGGCTATGGCAGTCGCCCAAAGTCACACAAGCCTGAGCTGAAGGATGAATGGATGACTTCCTGCTGTGTCTTTTCTGCATTGTATATATTTCTTATATTCATAAACAGCAGGAGGCCAGAAAACAGCAGAGAAGACCCCTGCCGACCAACCCCCCCCCCCCCCCCCCCGTTCTTGTAAGGCACATGCTAAATTGTAGGCCTCCTTGCAGAATGGAGATGGATCTGCTGAGGACTCAGACCTGAGGCCCCGGTGAACTGTCCACAGTGCCCCAAGGGGACTGGAGCCTCCACGGGCAGACATGGGCAAGGAGCGGGTGAAAGTGGGGGCCTGCAAGCCTTCCACAGCGCCATTTCCCCAAGACAGGAGCTCTCTGGAGTCCCCACGCATCCAGTGGCGTGTGCCTCACGGGTGCTGGTACCTATAGGGAGCTGGCCGAGAAGCTGCCTTCCTGGAATGGCCTCTAGAGGCACATGCGTGACGCACACGAAGCTCACACAGCCCTCTCCCAGGAACTCAGGATGCCCGGAGGCTGAGAGGGGACTGGAGTGCAGGCACGTTTAGCAAGCCTTTACAGAGATCTTGCCGCTTGCGGAGCTCTAGGACGTGGCTGTGACACCTGGCTCTCGCTCCCAGGGGCTTGCAGCCACACGCGAGCGGATGGAATGAGTTGTTGCTGCCACATGCAGTTCACCTGCAGGTGCCCGCTCCACGCGGTGCCCGCATGCCTTCCAGCTCTTGGTCTCTGCACTCCGGAGTGATCAGCTCGGGTGTTGGGAAGGGCGGCCAGATGCACCCTTTGCAGTGTCAGGCTCAATTCTTTGTAGTTTCCTGCCAGCCCCGCTGCCGTGGGGCTCTTGGAGCTGGGCTCACCATGAAGAACTGGATTGTCCACCTGTCACTTAACCACCTTTTTACACAAGTTTGTTGGGGGAAAATGTGACCTGTCTGCACTGTGGCTTTGCTCTCTGGGTGTGACACTTCATTAAAATAGATATTTGAGAGACAGAATAACAGAGAGGAAGGGAAGGAGAGAGGGAGGGGGATGGGAAGGAAGGAGAGAGGGAGGGGAAGATCTTTCATCTGCTTGTCTACTCCCAAATGTCCCCAGTGGCTGGGGCTGGCTCGTGTCAAAGCCAGGAGCCCGGAACTCCATCAGGCTTCCCCCCATGGGTGGCAGGAATCAAACAGTGGGGCTGTCTTCTACTGCCTTCCAGCACGTTAGCTGGGAGCTGAATTGGAGCCAGAGCCGTTTGAACTCTGATGAGCACTTCAGTGTGGAGTGACAACATCACAAGTGGTGGCTTAACCCACAGCACGGTGGTGTTGGTGCCTGGGTGCGGCACTTCTGGCTGGCTCCTGTTGGCCAAGCCGGAGCATTGCGCTCCCTTCTCCTGATAATGAAATGGCCTCTGCTCCCATTAGGAAGCACTGGAAGTCCGTAAACCCCAGTTCATCTCTCGCTCCCAAGAACGGCTGAAGAAGCTGGAGCGCATGGTGCAGCAGAGGAAAACGCAGCAGAAGGAAGGTGTGGGCCAGACGCAGAGTGCCCCTCCTGTCCGGGCCAGCAAGAAGCAGTTCACCGTCCCCCATCCACTTAGTGGTGAGCTGGAGGCGTGGGGGGAGGTGGGCACTGGGGAGGACGGAGGTGACAGGCGTCCTGGGGCTGGGGCCACAGCCGTGCAGAGTTGGCCTCCGCATCATCACGCCTGGTCCTGGAGCCAGGCCATTTGGAGAGTTTACATATGAGCACCCAAGTCAGCAGGAATAACTTGAGAAACAAATCCGTCTCTGGCTGAAAGAAGCCACGCCACTGTGGCCGCCAGGGCATTCGGTTTACATTCTTGGCTCCCAGCAGGAGATCCCCTTTGCCCTTGGTAGATTGCAACACACATCTCGGAGTGAGAGCAACACACATCTCGGGGTGAGAGGTGGAGCCCAGCTTGTCTGCATTGACATCGTCCTCTTGAAATCCCTGCCCTGAGTCCAGAGGATGGACAGCTCACCTGCTGGGCACCCTGAGGCCAGCATCACGGAGAGTCCGGGAGGGAGGGCATACCTTCCCTCACAGGAGGCCAGCTGTCAGGAGCCTTCCCAGGTCCCGCCATCCTGCATTGACCAAAACTGACCTCAGCCCTCCCAGCACAAGCAGAACAGACTGCTCAGCGAGCAAGAACGACAAGAAGAGACAAGGCAAGAACGGCGCCATCCGAGCATGGACTCGAAGTCTGCCAACCCAAACCTTACGCTCCCCAGGCCTGAGAAGGCCTCCCTTTGAGCCTCCTTTTGGCTCCAGGAATGAGATTGTGCTTCCTAGGAAAATGTTTTCACCCCTAGGAAGTGAAAACACGGTTCTGAGTAGAAGTCCTTTGGGGAAATAACCATATTCAGTAACATGCAGCTTAGTCAACATGGCCAAGGATCTTATTAAAAGCAGCCAGGGAGAGAAGACATGGGAGTTGTCACAGAATTGTGGCTCACTGCCAGGGCCCATGGGTAGGACTCCGTTCCTGCCTCCCAGAGCCCTGGAGCAGGCTTGTCTGCAGCCCCTGCAGGGGCGGGCTTGAACTCTTCCCTCCCACCCAGGGGCTTTGACTAAGCACCTGCTGTGCCTTGCGCATGACATGTTCTAGCAGAAGGAGAGATGTGCATTCTCTCCCAGTGGAAACAGGGCTTTTTCCGGCCAGCTGGCCAAGACAGGTGTGACTGAGACATGTTTTCTAAGGGGCTGGTTAGTCCCTGGCCCAAGAAAGAGCATGGAGTTCTTAAGGTGCTGGTGAGGACCAAGTGCTATGTACAAGCAGAAGCCTCCTGGGGAGCCTGGGCAGTGATGCCCTGAGCTGCATGGGCCACTCCGCCTCAGCTGCTTGTTCAAAACACCTAGGCTGTCAAGCTGCTGATGGCAGAAATAAAATGCAGCATGTTGGAGAGTGGCGTAGTCACAGGTACCTCACTATGGGCAGCCTCGGGGTCACCACTGGAGCCTGTCTCTTCACATCGTTTAGGGAGAGAGAGAGAGACCCCTGAGGCACTCGGGGACTTACTCGGTGGGGATAGTGCTGAGTGCCCTGGCCACAGGAATGGGCCTCTGGTGGTGAGGGACACTGTCAGTCCCCAGCCACACAAGTGATGTGACCTTGGACTCTGGAGCTGCTGGAAGAAAATGCCAGCAAGGTCCATGCAGAGCACTCCCTGCCAAAATCACCCTAACACATTCCATGGCTTCCTGCAAGGCAGAGGGCCAAGTTTCCTTGGCCACAGGTGGTTCCTTGGGGAGGCTCTGTGCGAAGACCTGTTCGTTCTGTGCCTCTCTCCAGCATCTAGAGGCTCCTGGCCATGCTCGGACTTCCTTGGCATGTGGGGCATGACCTGCTCTCAGCCTGTCCCCCTACCTTCTTCCTGGACAGGCTGAGCTCAACTCTGCCTGTCCCAGGTGTGGGAGCTTCCACAGGTCTCACGTGGGAGTGGGCACATTGCTGCTCCCCACTGTGATGTGTCTGTGTTGATGTGAACTTGACTTTGCTGTTTCTGTTGAGCCAGTTAAACCAGACAACCTCTGCAACCGGAGTGCCACATATACCCAGGCACGTGAGAAACCATGTCTGAGACCCCTAAGCCAGTCTGTGGTACATGGCTTGTCTTCAGCTGTCTGCTGGCGCAGTAAGAGAAGCAAAGTGCAGCTGTTTTTCTCACATGCTAAATTAGTTCATAAATCATATGCATCAATGTGCCCTGGCTGCAGTGTCCAGGCGTCTGTTACAAAGGGGAAGCTCAGATTTGCTTTCCGGGCTCCAGTAGCTGCCTCCGGTCTGGGCTCGGGAATAGGCCTGCGGGGTCCAGCGCACGGTGCTCTGAGACCCTGAACTTGGCAGGGAGTGCTCTGCATGGACCAGCACCAGTCATCATGTCATGTCATGTTGGCTGTGTGTACATGCACCTGTGTATGCGGGTATGCGGGGCTGGGAACTGCTGAAGGGCCAGGGAACGGCATCACGGTCTCCAGGTCCCCAGGGGAAAAGACCTGCAAGGGCAGCGGGGTGAGGCGCAGCGTGGTGCAGGCTGGGCTGCAGGTGAACATGCAGTGGTGAGAGGTTGCAGGGCATGCTCAGCTCCTGCATGGGGATGTGGCAGGTGGAGGACACGAGGGTGCAAAGGTGACCTCGAGAGGCCACAGGTCCACACCCAGCCTGCCAGTGAGTCTGACTGCCACCCTTCTTCAACAAGGGCACCTGGCCTGGCCCTGCCACACAAGCCTGTCCTATCCCTCCTCTGTTATGTAAGTCTGCCTCAGCCTGCAAGTTCAGCCTCTTCCATGAAACTCTCCCTGGCTCCCTGAGACCCTTGGCCTGGCCTCTGCAGTGGTTTTCACTCTTGGCTAAATGCTCTGCTAACAGCTTTTGCCTGTGCCCAACATGCAGCGACTCAGGAGGCTCAGTGCTGGGTGCCAGACACGTTCCGTGTAGCCTAGCTCCTGTCCTAGCATGCTTCCCCCTGCCATGGTTCTCCCAGGCCAGGTTGTTCCCCTAACGTCTGAATGCACCAAAAACCCGTGGGGAACGTCTCTTCCTTTCACAAAGCTCCCGCAGTCCTACCTCCTGCATCGTTCATTCATTCTCTCCCCTCATCCTCACTCTCACCCGTTCTCTTACCCTCCTCTCTTGCCCCCATTTGGACATGTGTGGCTGCTGTGTTCATTCCTGGCCCTAGATGGCCCACCTTCTTCCCTTCCTCACATCAGAGCAATCACCTAGTGTGTGGGGACAACACACCTCCCCATCCCGAGATGGAAGGGCTTGCAGGCCCAGGACACACCACAAATTAGACTCTGAGTTCATCTGAATAGCATTATCCACACTCCCAGATTAGCCAAATCGGAACCATTCCAATCACGGACAGAAAAGTATAGAATTCTCTAGAAAGTACTGCAGAATCCCTTCCCCAGCAGATCTGCCTTTGCTGATGACTTTCGGGCTGCAGCAAGTATGACCATCAGCAGCACTGCCAAGGCAGCTGGCTGGAGGTGTGACCCAGCAGCTAGGAGGGGGAGGCGGAAGTGGCCGCAGCAACCAGAAGGCGCTGCTCCCCACGCAGCAGGCCACGCTGTCCTCGCTCAGGTCAGGAACGTTTTCCCATGGATCATTCGGGTAAATGTTTGTGTTTAGTTCTCCTAATCTTTATCACAAGGGATTTTTTAATGTGCTTATCAGATTAAAAAAATATATTTTTTGCTTTATCAGCCCCCAAAGAACACAGGAAGCATGAGTTATTAAAGGGCCATTTCCTCAGTAGGAAGGCAAGCACACACCATATTACCAGTGCTCTTCACTGACACCGTGAGATGTCCCGGGGAGGGGGGGAGCGCAGGGCTGGGAGGCAGGGCAGTGTCATTGTGTTCTTAGAACCTTATCCTCAGATCACACTGAACTCATTAAAAATTAAAATGAAAGGAAACATGAGAAGAAAAGGCCATTCATATCTATTGATTAGAAGTAGACTCAAAGCACAATATAGCTTCCAACTAAAATAACCCAAGCGGGATGGGATTTGTCCCGGCGTTGAGTCTCGGTGAGACGCCCACCTCCTCCTTGGGCACAGTTCCCACTTGGAACCCGCACTGCTGCTTCCTGCTCTCACAGTCCCCAAGAAGCAATGGCTCTCACAGTCCCCAAGAAGCAATGGCTCTCACAGTCCCCAAGAAGTGATGGCTCAGTGACTGGGGCCCTGCACCCACGTGGGAGCCCTGGGTTGAGCCCAGCTCCAGTGGCTGCAGTCATTTTGGGGGTGGTGGGGAGAGCGAACCTGGGTATGGGGGAATCTGTCTTTGTCTCTGCTTCTCAAATTATAAAAGTAATAACACAATGTAAAAACCCTGAGTTGTAGAGTGGGAAGGAAAATGACTTTGTGAGGGATTACGCATTCCAGTTTCCTTGATTTTATTTTCCAAATCACTTCCCTTCGTGTTCCACAGGGCAGTTAAGTAATAAACCTTGCTGTGACACTAAAGATATAAATCTGCCTGCAACCAGCGTGACGCTCATTAAGCATCAGTATATCACCCTATCTGGTTCTCCCGCCAGCCGGAGAGCTTGGCGTTGGAGCGGTGCCTTCACCCGGACCTAAAGCTGCTCTCAGACTCGCCCGGTCTGTGTCCGCTTGACGGGGAGTGTGTGATTTGAGGCTGCATTAAAGCCCCTCTAAAGAAGCCATTTAAACCTGTCAGTCGAGCACACGCATGCTTTGTTCTGGTTTTCCCAAGGCTTAATGAACAAAGATTCTGTAGTAACGTATCTGTGAAGCACGGCGTCGGTGTTTGCAGACACGAGGACAGGTCAGAAAGTTCATGGGAATGAAATTCAGAGGCAAGTGGACTTGGGTGTAAAGCGTTTGCGATCCACGTTCGGCCTCTTCACGATGCGAATCTTCCCATGCATCTGAGAGTCTTCACAAGTTCTGAAAATGTGTATTAAAAAATAAAGCCATGAGCAGATTTCAAATTTGGGAATGCCAAAATAAAGTCTTTCAGTTGCGTTTATTCATGAACATTTAAAAGCACATCTGTATTTTACATTGTGAGATGATTAAGCTAAGACTTAGTTCACCTTTCTATCGCTTATTTTTGTGGGGGAACACCTTAGGCTTGCTCTCTCAGCAGTCCCCAAGTGTGCAGAATTTTAGTAACGGCTGTAACCACCACACTGTGCAGTAGGTCCCGGAACTCACCCCGCCCATTGAGCCACAACTCCCCTTCCTCTCTCCCTCTGGCCTCTCGGGCTCAGTGTTTTGAGGTGTCCATAAATGAGAAAAGGGGGCAGCATTCGCCTTGCTGTGCCTTGCTGGTTTCAGTGGAATGCACTGACTTCCGGGGTCAGCCATCAAGCTGATGATCTTCCTTTTCAGACTTGGATAGCCACCCACGGTCACCCACGGCTTCTGTAACCCTTCTGTGGCCGTTCATGGCCGGGGAGCTGGGCTCATGCTTGACTTTGACTGTCGGGATCCCACTTTGGTGAACATAAGAACGAAGCTCTCTCTCTGACACACACCAGAATTGGAGCTGCTGGATCGAACAGTGATTGTACTATTGATGTTTTGAGGTGTGTCCATACTGCTTTCCACAGTGGCTGTATTAATTTCCATTTCCACCAACAGTATATGTGGGTTCCCTTCTTGTCAATACTTAGGGGCTTTTGTTTTTATATTGGCCATCTTAACAAGTGTTAGGCGATACTGTGATTGAATTTGAATTTCCCTGATGTTTAGTGTCGCTGAGTATTTTTTCCTTGACTTACCATCTATTTATAACTTCTTTGAAGAACGTGAATTCGGGTTTTTCACTAAGTTTTATTCAGCTTGCTTTCTTGCTATTGCTTTAATTACATGTTTTGGATATTAACACTTTACCAGGTCTATGATATACAAGCATTTTCTGCTGCTTCCTCTGTCGTCTCCTTTGTTGATGAAATTCCCTTTGTCCATGTCTGCCTGTTTTCTGCTTTGGTTGTTCGTGCTTTTAGGTTCGTATGCAGAAAATCATATTGCCCAGACCAATATCATGAAGCTTTTCCGCTATGCTTTCTTCTGGTGGCTCTTGTATTACACGTAAGTCGCTGATCCACCATGAGCTTATTTAGGGGTGTGGTATAAGTCGCTGATCCACCATGAGCTGATTTAGGGGTGTGGTATAAGTCAAGTTCAATTTTGTGCTTGGGAATTTCTTGTTTTCCCAGCAGTATTTATCAAAGACCCTGTCCTTTCTTCATCCACCGTGTTAGTTAAGGTTACTGAAGGTAACTGTGTGGATTTCTGTCTAGGTTCTCTGTTCCATTGGATGTCTGTTTTCATGCCAGTATCATGCGTTAGGATTAGTATAGCTTTGTGGTAGATTTTGAAATCAATGTGATACCTCCAGTTTGTTCTTATTGGACATTGCTTTGGCTTCCATGGGATCATGTTAATTCTAGGACTTTTTTTTTTTTCTGTGAAAGACATTGTTGGAATTTTTATAAGGGTAGCATAAAATCTTAGGTCATTTTGAGTAATACGAGCATTTGGACAATATGCATTCTTCAAATAAACGATTGTGAACTGTTTCTCATTCATGCCCCTTGAGATTCTTCACCAACATTTCATCACAAAGAATTGTTTCACTTCTTTGGATGAATTTATTCCTAATAATACTCTTTCCATATTCAATTGTAGATGGGATTGTCTTCCTGGCTTCTTTTTCAGATCATTTTTTGATAGACACATTACTTATTTTGCATATTTGTTGTATCTTGTACATTACTGACTTTATATTTTGAGCAGGTTTTTGTGTGTGTTGGGGGGACTGTAGGCATTTTTATTTGCGAGATCATGACGTGTACAGAATTTAGTCTTGCTCTCTAAGCACTCTGAGTAGGCCTTCCGACACCGTGTTACCTACAATTGGTGAGATTGGCACCCTTGTCTTAGAACTGTTCCAAGAGGAAAGCTTTCAACTTTTCAGTGATGAGTATGATGGTAGCTGTTGGCTTGTCACATATGACCTGTGTTACCCCTGAGTGCCTTCCTTCATGCTTAACCTACTGAGTGTTTCTACCATAATAAGATGTTGAGTTTTGTCCAGTTAAAGTTCTGGTCATTCATTTTGTTATTTCTCATGTATGGAGTGGCATATGGTGAACTATTCTTGCATCCCAGGGACAAACTCCACTTGATCACAGTGACTGAGCCCTTTGATGTGTTGCTGAGTTGGGTTTGCCAAGATTTTGTTGAGTTTTTGCATTTGCATTTGTTAGGGATATTAACTGGTGATTTGCTTTTCTTGTGGTTCCCTTGTCTGGCTTCAGCATCAGGATAATACTGCTCTCATATGATGGGTTTGAACTTTTTCCTGCTCTTCAATTTCTTGAAAGAGTTTTGAAGGATTATTAGTTCTTACCTGAATGTTAGAATTCAGCTATGAAGCGAGTAGGTCATGGGCTTCTCTGATTTTTTTTTACATTGCTGATTAAACATTCTTTATATTGATTTGTTCAGATTTTCTATTTTTTATCTTTCGACATTGGTAGGTTTCAGGTTTCTAGAGATTATAAGTTTCTTTTTCTTTATTCAATTGCATCTACATAATTGTTGGTAGTAATATCTCATGGATGTTTTTCTATGGTTTTAGTTGTAATATCACTTTCTTCATATCGTTTTTGAATCTCTATTTCATGAATTTCTGCTCTGATCTTCATTTCCTCCCTTCCACAACATTAGCTTTCATTTTCTCCATTTATTTATTTATTTTTAAGGGATAGAATTAGCTTGTTTCAAAAGATGGAATGACAGAGATGGCCGGGATGCTTAAGTCAGAAGTCCAAAATCCCAAGTCTCCCCTCCCTGTGGGGACAGGGCCCCGTGCCTGGGCCATCTGAGTCCCTCCTCCCCGTTGGGGCAGGGCCCCATGCCTGGACCATCTGAGTCCCCCCTGCCCGTGGGGGCAGGCCCCCGTGCCCTATGCCATCCTTCACTGACTAGGTACATTAGCAGGCAGCTGGATCAGAAGCAATGTAACCAGGACTCCCAGTGGCGCTCTGACATGCGATCCCAACAGTGCACTGTGCCACACCCAGGTCTTTGCTCTTGTGTAATGTGAGCAGTTTTACTAAAAACTTTCCTCTCAGAACTGCTTTTGCTGCATCCCATAAATTATGATATATAATTTTGTCTCCATTTGTCTTGAGATATTTTCCAATTTTTATTTTGATTTTTATTGGACTCATTGGTTATTTAAAAATGTAGTGCTTAATTTCCACATATTTTTGAATTATCCAAAATTCCCTCTGCACTTGATTCCTTGTCTCAGATAATTGTGGTTGCAGTTCCTACACAGTAAGGTTTAAGTCTTACATGTTTGTTAGAAGTTATTCAGTGGCTTATTACGTGATCTTTCCTGGAGAACGTTTTGTGTACATTTGAGAAGACTGAGAATTCTTTTCTTAAGGATATATTTGTTTTATCTAAGAGGCTGATTTGCAGAGAGAAGGAGACACAAGAGAGACCTTTGATCCAAGTGGCTGCAACAACCAGAGCTGTGTGGATATCCATCCAGCTCCCTGCTTGTGGCCTGGGAAAGCAGTCAAGGATGGCCCAAAGCCTTGGGACCCTGCACCCACGTGGGAGACCCTGAAGAAATTCCTGGCTCCTGGCTTCAGATTGGCTCAGCTCTGGCCGTTGCAGTCACTTGGGGAGTGAACCAATGGGTAGACGATGTCTCTACGTCTCCTTTCTCTATAAATCTGCCTTTTCAATAAAAATAAATCAATCTTTCCATTGATCTTAGTCAAAAGGCCAAGAAGTGATCAATCTTTAAAATAAACAGAAAAGAAAGTGGTGTTCTGAGGCCCTCGAGTAGTAATTATTTTATCATCTAATTCCCCTTCCACGTATTTGCTGTAAAGTTTTTGATGCTGTGACACTGGGTACAAATATGATTGGCATATCCTCTTAACTCCTTTATCCTTTTTTATGACCTTTTTATCTCTTTTTGCAGTTTTTCACTTACAGTTCACTCTAGCTGATATCCAAGTTGATACCCCTGCTCTTTTTAGGCGTTTCTTTATGAAAACTATTGTTTCAATCCATGTGTGTCCTTGAACTTGAATCTAGTTTCTTGATGGAAACACATAGTCGGGCCATATCTAAAAAGTCTTTTCAGCCAGTCTTTGTCTTTCTGCACGTGCATGTGGAGCAGTCGGTGACCACGAAGGAGTCGTCACTGCCCTTTTGTTCATGTTCTGGTTGTCTGGCAGCTCTCTGTCCCTCTGTGTGTCTTGCTGTGTCCCTTTGTGATCTGAACGTTGACTGTAGCGGTGTGCTCTGACTCCAGGGCTGCTGTTTGTGTGTCTACTGCAGTGTTTTGGCTCATGGTTCCCGCTAGGCATATGTAAATCATGTTAGGCTACTTTAAACTGAAACAACTTAGTTCTGCATACAGAAACGCTCGGACCTTGCACTTTCTACTTCCCCTTTATGTTTTTGATGTCACAATTTATGCATTTCTATTTCATACATTTAATAAATTTTTATGGCTATGGTTATTTTAATGGTTTTGTTTTTTTAACATTTCCACTAAAAACATGAGTGATTTACTTACTCCCATTACAACATGAGAGTGTCCATGCTTGACTGTGAGCTTACTTGTTCTGGTGGCTTTATGTCCTCACGTATTTCATGTTACTAATCAGCATCCTTCTCGTTGGAGCCTGAGGAACTGCCTTCGAGCACGTCATGTAAAGTAGGTCAAATGCTGACGAGCTGCCTCAGCTTTCATTTCCCTGGGAAAGTTGTTCTCCCTCTTTCCTGTCTAAAGAAACAGCTCTGCTCTCCAGAGTGCTTTCGGCTGGCCATGCTTTTAATCAGCGCTTTGACTAAATCTACCCCCGTCTCCTTTCCTACTGGGTTTCTGCTGAGAAACCCCGCTGATAGTCACAGCACGGTTCTTGGCTACAGGTAGCTCTTCTTTGCTTGTCTTTGATGCTTGGCAATTTTAAAATATTCATTTAGTTATTTATTTGAAAGAATTACAGAGAAGGGAGAAAAGAGAGGGAGGAAGAGGAGAGATCTTGCATCTGCTGATTCACTCCTGAAGTGGTGACAATGACCAGGGATAGGCAAGGTCTGAGCCAGGAACCAGAAACGTCGTCCAGATCTCCCAGGCAAGTGCAGGAACCCAGTCATCCCAGCCATCTTCTGCTGCATTCCTGAGGCCATTAGCAGGGAACTGGATGGAAAATAAAGCAAGCAGGACGTGAACTTTTCCCCATATGGATGCCAGCCTCACAGCAGGGGCTGTGGCTTCTGCAGCACAACAATTAAGTTGTTGGCAATTTAATAGTTACGTGACTTGGTACCATTTTTGAGTTGAATGTAATGGCAGCCTTTATGTTTCCTATGCCCAAATGTTTATGAATTTCCCCAAATTTGGGAGGTTTCCAGTCATTTTTCCACAAAATATATTTTTCCTTTGTTTTCTGCTCATTGAAATCCTTTAACGCAGACGTTAGCTCTCGATGCTGCCTCATAGATCTCAGGGTTTGCTATCTTCTCTCATTTCTTCTGTCTGTCTTCAGGTAAACAGATCTATCTGTTGAATTTAGCTGTGGACACTACTGCATTTTTCATTTCACTCATTTTATTTTTCAGCCCCAATATTTTCAGTTTGCGTCTTTCAACGATGTGGTTTTCTGTTGACCTTCTCATTTGGTTTAATACATTGGTTTCCCCGCAGTACCTCCTGTGTGCTTCCTGTGGTTCATTGAGCTTCCTGAATTTTCCAGGCCATTCACAGGTCTCTGCTTTGGTCCTCAGTTGCTGGACAGCAATTGTGTGCCTTTGGTGGTTTAGTGCTTCCTTAGTTTGTCACGCTTGCCATTGCCTGCGACGTTGTAGACTTGGAGGTGGGGTGAACATCATCGTCATGGGTGAGTTAAGGTGACTGTGCAGATGAAGGGGCAGGAGTGTAGTCTGCATCTCGGAGCTGAAGTTGCTGCTAGAGAAGATGGCATGCGTCCTTCGCGGCCCCAGGCAGTATGAGCAGTGAGAGCAAGGGCAGCTGGGGTCCGTCTGATCTCTTCATTCTACCACTAGTGAAATCACGGCCAAAGGTTCCTCTTGGCACTAGTTCTGGCTTCTGGGTGCATTCGTGGTAATGTTGACACAGGAGTGTGATGCACAGCACTCGTAGTGTGCCCATCGTGCCAGCAAGTGCAGAGGAGTCACGGCTCTGGAGTCTGGGGTAGCAGATGCCCAGGCCAGGCACCCCGCTTGCTGTGCTGATAATGGCACACACACACATTTAAGAAAACAGGAAGCTGTGAGCTAGATTTTCTTCTTAGGTAACCATCCTAAATCCTGTACAAACACTTTGAACACAGGATCTTGTTGTAACTACTCATGTCCTACCATCTGGTAGCCCAGGCAAGCACCATGCAGAGCCCATTTCAGAGGAAGACCCAACCCTTCACCTTGCCTGTGGAGACACCTCCATGCTCGGTGTATCATAGCGTCTTAGAGCATCAGTATCCACTGGTAAGTTCTGAAGCAAAGAAACCTTCCTCAATGTGTTTTCTCTGAACTTTTGACATTGGGGTGCCACTGTCTGTGTTCAGAGTCCATTCTGGAAACATTGCCCTAAGAAGTTTGCTGACACATCAACTGTGCCTTACTGAAGAAACCCCAAATGTAGTTTGAGTTAGTCAGCAGAACCTGTGGCTGGGAAATTGGCCATACTCCTGTTACCTGTGTCTCTTTGATCTAGCAATGCCAGGAAGTGTTCACAGGTATCTCCAGGGTATGGCTGGCTTTGTTTCACTGGGAGCCTGCTGAGCCAGGCTGTGCCTGGAGCTTGCTCCAGTGGAGCTCTTCTGGTGTCTAATGATGCCACTGTGTTGGTGCTCAGCCAAAGAGCCTCCAGAACAAGAGGAGCCAGTCTTATTCTCTTTGAAAAGTGCCTCACAGATGTTACAATATGAAATGGCCACAGGATCATGGGAGGACTTGTCCATGTCAGTGAACCGGGGTGTGGGTAGAGAAGTCGTAAACCTCCAGTGCACCAAGCCACTAAGGGTGCAATCTCAGCTTCTACAGCATCACCTGCAATTGCAGGTGCTTCTGCCTGTGACTCTAGGGATGGGAGAAGTTCTCTAGACAAAGAAATACTGCCAGATTAGTCAAATGAATGTTATAGGATGCCCATTCAAATTTGCAGTTTGTGTTGGTGATTACTTTTTGCAATCATCCGCAGTGTTGCATAGGGAGTACTGAAGGCTGTGATTTTATGGCTGATCTGAAATGCAAACTCTGTCTGTGACAGCCTTCCTCCAAGTCTTGGAACCATGCGGAGACTGCCTGCCTTCTCACCCCGCTAGCTGCCTCTGTGAAGGTTAGCAGTGGTCATCACATGGAGGAGCGGGCGATCAGAATCTTCTGGAAGGCTTGTGCTGACTCAGATCATTGACTTGGCCCAGAATTCCTGATTCAGATAGTCTGGGAGGGGGATGAAGACTTTACGTTTGCAGGAAGTCCCCAGGTGACTCACTGATGCCGCAGGTTCAGAGTGTGGAAGGAAAGAGGGAACCGTGCTGGCGTTGCTGTTTGTGCGAATGGAGTACAAGCCTCAGTTTGAGAACCACAGCCTTCCGTGTTCAGCAGAGTACAAGACCCCGCTGATCCTGTCAGCCCTCATCTCCCAGGTCTCTTATTATTCATGCTGAGACCTGAGCGGGAACAGGCTTGACCAGGAGACCTTCTCCTCACCTGTAAAGGTGCGTGAACCAGGACCTGGCTTGGGAGAGCAGAGCATAGAGAACGGTGGTGCCTGTAGCCATCTCACACCATGTAGAGCCCTTCCCCAGGGCCATGCCCACAAGTTCCTCCAAGGCCTGGAGAGCAGATTCTCTTTTCCAGCTGGACAGAAAAGAACCAGGCCTCAGTCAGCTCCACAAGTTTGTCCAGAGCACACCCAGGGAACAGGGGTCTGTGCTGATTTCAGTTCTTCACTCTGAGCCACAAGACAGCTTTCTCATGTCAGACAGGACAGGGCCAGCCAAGGGACTCACCATATGGATGCCATAAAAGCGTAATGTGCAATTTGCAAATGCTCGTTATTTCTAAGTAAGCAGCAGGAAACTGAATTTCCTGCCCTATTTGGTGAGGTCATTGAGAACTGGGGTCATGAAATCCTAGAGGCTGGGCTGCTGCACGCTGCTTGCCTGCAGTGGCAACAGTGAGCTCATAGCAGAAGAGCTGTGGAGTTCCCTGGGGGAAAGGCACAGGGAGCAGGTGGCAGGAGCCCTTTAGAGTGCTTCACCAGGGGGCTGTGGCCTCTAGCAGAGAATCAGTCCTGCCTGGAGCAGAGGGAGCAGAATGCATGCAGGTGGATGTTGCAGGATCTGGGTCCTGCGTGAAGAGGTAGGGCCAGGCAGCCTCGTCAGCTGCCATGGCTCTCGTGGGGAGCTCATGGGAATCCCTGATGCCTTTGTGCCTGGTGGCCCTGGATGAGTGAGCAACCAGGCAGTAAGTAGACATTGAAGCATTGGGTACATTTGGCCACAGGAAAAGAGAAAAGGCATTTCTTGTCCCCCAGGTGAAGGGCTAAGGAAGCTTTCTTTTGCCACTGGCCTTTTGGATACATGCAACCCCATTTGTGGGCCACACTAAGTTATCAGCTTAAAAATGAGCCTGCTGTGAGTTTATTAAATGTTATGTCTCACCTACAGTTGCCTTAGCAAGGCCAGATCAAGTAACTCTGCAGAACCTTATATGTCGTATGGAGCTGGGCATTCTCCACCCTGCAGGAGCTCAGGCCTAGTGTCACATGGGAGAGGACCCTAGGAATGGGTGATCAAGTGGACTGACAATAGCGCCCTTGGGTCCAGGAGATGGAGCAGGAGGGCCCAGGAGCACATCGGGACTCTGTTCATCACCAGGAATGTTTTATATAGATGTGCTTGCTGTGGGGCTGGGGTTCTCTCATTCCTGTGGTCCCCAGGTCCTTCTTCCATTGCTGTTTCCATGAAGATCTGCAGGAGACCATGGCTGCTGGTGTTTATAGCTGGCCCTGGTTGTCAGCCTTTGACTGACCTTTGTACAATGTAATGTGCATTGCTCAGTTTCTCGAGGGCTTCTTAGCCCAAGGGAAAGTACCTCAGTGTTGCCCACATCAAGGAGATGAGAGCTGCACCCTTGTGAGCTGAAAGAAATAACACCCATAATGGGGTTTACATATTGAAGACCATCAGTCCTGGAACAGGGCAGCCAACTGCTTCTGGAATATGAAATTGGCAAAGGGAACATCCTTGAAGTTTCAGATCACAGGCAGATTTGGACCCCTAAAGCATACACTGTTTCCACCCCTTGTGAGAGGCCCCTTCGCCTGTGTCTTATGGCATGCAGGTGGGAGACAGAAGCGTGGCTGTGAGGTCCCCATCAGCACTGGCATGGCTGGCCTGTTGGCCCTCAGCTGTGTTCTCTCCACAAGCATCTTTTGGGGTTCCTGTTTCTACGAGCGGAGAAGCAGATGTTGGAGGACTTCTTGCAGTGCTCAGGGTGGCTGAAGGACACAGGCCGCCGGGAGGTCATTGGCCTAGTAAATCATGTGAGGTTGGTTATCATTTAGATTGGTGTACAGCAGGCAAAGGGAAGCTTTGCAGTCAGAGCTGCAGAGAAGGGTTGGGTAAACGCAAACAGCCCCAAGCCCTTCTCTGATGTGTTGAGCGGTTCTGGGAGGTGGGGCTCTCCTGGGACTTTCCCGTGTCTCTGAGGACCTGTGTGAGGCCCACACAGGGGTTAGGGCTGTGAACGGACCTTCCTGTGCTCAGAGCAGCTGTTGGGCTTGTAAGAGTTCATTCACAAGGCTGTTGAGACCTTGATCTCGAAGGAGCTTCAGATGCTCCAAGGCCTTGGCACCTGATCATTTGCTGATATTGACACAAGCAGCGACTTAAGGAAGCCTGATCTCGGCAAGTTGAATTTCCCGCAGACCTGTAGTCTGAGCCCAGGGATAAACCATGTGCAAGACACGTGTGGAGCAGGTGGGTGGGGAGTAAAGGACTTTCCAGCAGTACAGAGCTGGACAGTCCTGCTTAGTGACTTACTCTGTATTTGGATGATCTTGGGGTATAGGTAGGCTGGTAGTCTCATTCCTCTGTATCAATGAATTGGTGTACAGGTAACTTCCAGAACATTCCAGGAAGGACTCATGAACAGGCTGAGATTGTCATTCCCACTACCATCTTCCAAAGGCAGGGTGCTCACTGGAGAACAGTGGGTGGGACTTACTGCGATTCTGCACAAAGCATAGGTGCCATGAGGCAGGACCCCTGGTCATGCCACACCTGTCCCTGCAGTGCCCATTCCTGTTGTGGGCAGATGTGTACAGACATGCCCTGTCTTCCTCCTTCCCCCAGGTGCACATGGGCACAATGCCCTGGGGGTAGGTGCCGCTTCCTGGCTCCCCTGTCTCCTGCTGTGCCTTCCCAGGGCCACCTCTTGTCCTGTGGCCCTGACCACTCCTCTGTGAGGTGTCCCCTCGCCCATGTAGACTTTAGTCCTGAGACCTTATGAAGCTGGCACTCTCCTTCACCCTGAGTGCTAGCCTTACTCGGCTTGTGCCCCGCTGCACATTTCCAAGAGACAGAACTTGGAGGCATCCCTGCTGGTGGACGCCCATCTGGAACACAGCAAGCTTCCCAGAGCAGGTGGATCCTGTGGCTGAGGCCCACGTCAGCCACTCTAAGCTCCTGGAAGAACACTGCTCCCCTGTCTTCCTTTTGCTATTGCCCCTCTTCACCACCACCCACTTTCTGAAGAGCCACCCCCCATTCGTAAAACTGGACTTCCCACGCAGCCTGCCAGCTCTCGGTCAGCAGGCCAGGGGTCTGCCTAAGAGCCTTGCAAAGTTCCTAGTGCAGATTTGCAAAACTTCCACATGTGTGCCTGTTGACTGTGCTGTATGCTGGACCCCTGTACAGGAGCTGGTGGAGTGTCCACTCACAGAGTAGCATCCCTAGATGGCTGTGGAGCGCAGGAGCAGCCGTGGCCGCTGTCACCTGTGCACCTGCCCCTCAGCCCCGTTCATGCTGCGGGTTTCCTTTCCAGGTCCTCCCCACAGCTGGCTGTGGTGGTTACTAAGGTCTTTGTTCTGAGCACTGTGATCAGAGGCCCTGAGCCCTGGGGCAGCTTTTCATTCTCATCAAGGCACCTGCCATGGACTGTGCAGCCTGCTGAACCACAGAACCCTGATAAAGGCTTGGTCTTATCATTCTGTGCATCCCCTAGTATGGCAGGGATGGCTCATGGGATGGACAAGGGAAGAGTAAAGGGGAAACCCGGTCCATGAATGCATGAGGAGTCGTGCCATTCCAAGATGGTCAGCAAAGATGAGCAAGGATTAATGGGTGTGACCTGAGCAGTGGCACTCAGTCTCTGAATTTTGAGGAGCACAGTGTGTGCTTGGTGTGAAGAGGAATTGCCATCCTCTAAGGAGGCGTCCAGTGAGCACTAGCTGTGTCACTATGACTGACCACACTGCCGCCAGGTATGCCCCCTCCCTAGGCCTCGCCGCCTCCCCACTCAGGGCAGGCTCTTTTGACTCTGGTAGGAGAGGAGCTATTCTAAGCGAACTGCTTTGCTTCCAATCACTTCCTTGGTGTGGTGCTCAGGGAAGACCCTCCCCAGGATGCCGCCCCTCTATCTCTCAGGCAAGAAGGCCCCACTGTGCGTCAGTGGACTTAGGGCTCTCATCAACTCTGAGTTGGCAGCAGCCAACAAGCACAGGCTCTGGAGTAGCAGGGTGGAGTCAGTGCCCACTGGATGGCTCCTGTTGTACCTGCAGTGCGAGGACATGACTCTGAGCACCCATGGTGGCATATGAAGGCAGAAGAGCTCCGGAAGCATAGTGGGAAGTGGCAGGGACACTACCTCAGCTGGATTGGGGTACCAGGTGCTCTGAAGATACAAATGGAGACATGATGAGTTTTGTAGGGTAGAACAAGTGAATGGAGATCAGAAGGGTCTCACACAGGCATCATGTCATGTCTTGGTGGCCGCAGGTAACTGCCACCTGTCTCCTGTGGTGTCCTCAGGAGCTCATGCAGGTTACTGCTGACTTGAATCTTGGGAGAGGCTGTGTCTGAGTAGAGGCCTCAGGCAGTCCCATGCTGGCCCCAGTCCCTAACTCACATGAGGCTGTTGTTTAGCTTTCTGGACAATGCCCTCAGAATGTTCTGTATAACCCAGGCTCTGGTCTGGCCCTGTCTGAAGTGGAGACCAGGGTTGGGCACTGCAGGGGTACTGTGGCCCTGCATGGTTTTCATAACAGTGTTGTCTCCCCACTGGGCTAGTGGCTCTGCACTGTTCCAGATCTTCCCTTCAGTGACTATCTAGGGAATCCTCCAAGAGGCCATGGGAAAGCGTAACAGAAAGCCTACACACATTGATTTCAATATATATTTATTTAGAAATATTTCTGCATCTCAAAGTCAATGTTCCATAGAGAGGGAGAGAAAGAGAGATTTTCCATCTGCTGGCTCACACTCCAGAGACCACACTAGTCAGAGCTGGTCTAGGCCAAAGCCAGGAGCCAGGAGCCAGGAGCCAGGAGCCTCTTGCATCTACTTAGCTGCGTTTCTTAACTGCCTGTTACAGTCAGGGCTGGACCAAGACAAAGCCAGGAGCCTGGAATTCATTCCACGAGGGTCTCCCACATGGTTGGCTAAATCCAAAGTACTTGAGCCATCGTGAGCAGGGAGCTCAACTGGAAGCAGAGGGGCTGGGACTGGGACCCGGCTCTGTGGTGTGGAATGGGGGTCCAAGCAGCCGCTTAAACACTTTGCTAAACACGCTCTGGATTTCACATATTTTGGAGCCAAAGTAAACTTAGCTTTTAATGCCATTTTTGAGACTACTCATATTCTGATTCCTTTCTTCTATTTCTCCTTGATCTTATCTTTTGAAGTTCAGTAATGATGCCATGCTTTTGTTTTTTATGTCTGAAGAACTAAACAAAACCAAAGCTCCATCACTGTTATTTCAGATATTATAAAGCAGTAGCTGTGTTGTGCTCCCCACAAGAGAAATTTCTTCAACTTTTTTAGGATATTCCAGAAACTTCTCTGTGCAATTAATCCTCTGTATTTAGAGATTCCACATCTTTGGATACAGCCAGTTGTACATCAAAGATATTTGGGGGGAAAAACAGATCTTACTGAACACTTCCAGACGGTGTCCTGTTCCCTAAGCAATGCGGTGTCCCAACTATTGGTATAACGTTTACATTGAGTCATGAGGATCGGGTGGATCCAAGTAGCCAGGAGACTATGCATAGGCTGCATGCAAATTTGTGATATTGTTTCATGGGACATGGGACTTGAGCACCTACAGATTTGGTGCTTGTGGGGGCCCAGGCACCATTCCTCTCTGGATACCAGAGGACAGCTGTGTCCTCAAACCTAGCCACATGGGACAGGCAGATGCCTCTCCATGAGGACAGATGAGTGGAAACATACCGAGGCTGTGGGGAGTCTGCCCAGCTCTGAGCTGCTAGGTGAGGAGGCCCGCTTGCCTGCTTGCTTAGTGAAGGTAGAAGCTGGCCTCTGCCCAGTGCTGCAGAGAGCGCAGCCGCTGTGCGACGCCACTTACCAGCCCTGTGCCACAGTCCCTGGCTCTTCCACAGTGCCATGCACCAGCACTGTGCCGCAGCACCCCGCGGCCTTGCTGCTCATCAGGCCTTGGGTGGGGCTGTTTGCGAGGACTCGCGCTCCATAAAGCAGGGGACATGCTGGCTTAGGCTGTGCTGCCCTGTGTAACTCTTGGCAAGTCCAGCTCTCTTGGTGCACGTGTCATGATGACCACTATGCTGCGGGAGTCCTTCCTGCGTCCTGCAGGCTTTGTCCAAGTGTGACCCAGACTGAAGGTCAGTCCTGGCCTATGTGGGTTTGGACACTCTTCACTCTGCATTCTGAACTGAAGTCTCTTTATTTTTTTCCCAAGATAACTTGTTCAAACCCAAAGAGAGGTGCATTTCAGAGAAGGAGATGCATATGCGGTCTAAAAGGTACGTGGTCTCCGTGGGTGCGCATGGAGGCCGGGGGGCTGCAGGGTGAGTCGGGGTGCTCTCCTATGGGGCTGCTGTTTCGGAGGCTTGAGGTCTCTTGGCCACGTGTCTGAGAAATGGGCCAAAGCGAGCATAGCCGTCAGATCGTGTCTCTGCATTGCAAGTGCCATTCTTGGAACAATCTCAGGAAAGAGGGAGGGCTTGGAGTTGGTGTGGACGTGGCAGTAGGTCTCTAAGAAAACCCAGACTCTGACAGGGCGGCCCCTGGCACGTTCCCCTGGCTGCTTGGGTGGACGATGAGTCACCGTCCCTTGGGGTAGCTTACTGAGGAGCAGGGCGCTGTGCTCCTGAAGGACCTGGACAGTGGCAGGGCCTGGAGGACAGGATGCAAACACTAGAAGCCAGCCGGGCCCTGCCAGGGCCACAAGGCGGCATTCCTGGCACTCGGTCCCCAGCAGGCGGGGTTTGGCAGCTGGCTGCCCCCGACTTGCGCTCACGCTCACCGACCTGGTGGGCTGCTCTCTCCGAGCTCCGGTCTCCCGGCCACACTGGAATAGCTCAGCGGTGTCAGCCAAAGTGGTGCAAGTGAAACATCATTCGCTTGTTAATAATCTGGTGTGGGAGGTGTTAGAATAATTAAATCAAAGGAATGGTGCAGGGAGAGAAGTCATGGAAAGAGAAAGAATACTCTCCTTGCCACTAGGGGCTCAAAATCTTGCCTTTGGCCCCGTTCCCATGTGGTCACCTGGGGGCACCTCTGTGTAAGCACTGAAGTGACAGGGGCGTGGGTAGGAAGATGGGCTTGCCATGGGAGGCCTGCTTCCTCATCTTCTCACTGGGATTTTGAAAGGGTCACTGGGTTTCAGAGCTCCTGTTTCTGAAGTGCAAAGTTGTGTAAACCTTGCGCCAGCAGCACTCCCCACCCCCTTCAATTTAGGGGAAAAAATCTGCCAGCCCTTCCCCGTGTAATCCCCACACCCAAAACTGCTATTACAGAGCTGTGCAAACTACACAATCAAAATAATAGATCTCTGAGCAGCCCTGGGAGAAGGCTCCACTGTGTCCCCAAGAGGAAGCTGGCACCAAGCCCGAGGAGCTGGGAGGTGCCACAGCCTGCAGCCCCAGCCTGCCACCCCTCAGCGGGGCACAGCCAGGGTCTGCCCTGGGGGCTTGGACTGGCACTCCCCATCAGCATCACCCCAGAGCCTTCTTATCTTTGTCATTTGTAGTATCAGTAGTCTACATGTGCACACTTTGTGAGAAAAGTCAAATCCCTTTGGTCCCCACCCCTCCTCCACGCCCTTTCCTCCTCGGGGGTCTGATGTTCTGGGACACCCGGAGTACTTCTCTGCACCCTCCTGGCCTTTCTCTCTGCCACCATTCGTTTGTATACAAGCCACTCTCACTGGGTGTGTGGCCTGGGGGTCTTGCACCAGGGTGCTCCCTGTCTGGTCCCTGTCGAATGACACAGACTGTGGCCATGTGGGCTGACAGCAGAGCCATGGCGTGGTGGCATGGCTGGACCACAATTTAAGAAAATACCAGATCAGAAGCCACATGAGGGGCAGGAGTTGTTTTTTTAAACTCCCCAATGATTCTGTTGGTGTCAAGGTGATGGAACCTCCACTGTGGCACCTTAGGACAGAACAGTTTTCCTGGACACTCCATGCTGTCCCCGGTCCTGGTCCCTTCTGTGGTCACTCATGAGCACAGTGCGTTATGTAGTCACATATTCGTGCGACCCATGCTGGCTCCCACAGTGCACCAGGCACAAGCATTGCCTGGGCCTGGGGCGAGTCAGGCTGTCTGCTTCTGAGCTGAGTGGCAGTTTTGTAAGAGCCCCACCCTGACAGGTTCAAATCCCAGGCCAGCACCAGCTGACTGAGGGATGTCCTCCAAGTCGCAGGCATGGCCACGGGATGCTGCGTGTCTCCTCCAGCTGTTGCGAGGATTAGAGGAGACAGCTGATGGCAAGGACCAGCTGCGTGTGCGATAATCACGATAATGTTGTCATCACCCTCATTGCCATGCCTCGTGCTTGTTAGCAGTGGAACATCTTTAGCAGATTTGGTCTGGCTTTCAGACATGAGGGAAAATGAGAAAGAGCTGTTTGAGCTGCATGCCGTGTGTCTAGCAGCCCCACAGCTCAGGCCACGGTGCCTCCACTGTGCTGGCAGGCGCCCTGGGAATGCAGGCGGCATCTAATAGAAGCAGGGAGAAGAAGGAGGGTCTTTCCTGCTGCTGGCAGCACGGAGCTGCCGTCTGACCTCAGGACAGGACTTGGTGTCTCAGTCTAGCGTGTTTGGAAGCAGCTGAATTAGAAAGGCAGTGGGCTAGGATACAAAAATCCACTCACCTGCCTGGGATCTGTTCCCGCCGTAGAACTGCTAATTCCACTGACCTGCTGCTCCTTTACTAGGTCACAAGAAAGCAAAAGGAGCTTTGGGGTCAAGTGCACAGAGAGATTAGCACGCTTCATTTTACGAGTCAGGAGTTAACTATTCCTGAGAGCGCAGGGACAGACCTGGTGGCTTCTGATAAACAGCTAGCCTCCACAGCTC
This sequence comes from Ochotona curzoniae, assembly GCF_017591425.1. Lineage (NCBI taxonomy): Eukaryota > Metazoa > Chordata > Mammalia > Lagomorpha > Ochotonidae > Ochotona > Ochotona curzoniae. The sequence continues at coordinate 3,726,110 of NW_024466512.1, forward strand.
TGTCCCCACTCGCCACCCCTGGTGGGGACGCTGAGACTGCCAGGGGACACTTTGTTCCTGGTCCCCACCGTGTGGAACAGACAAGGCCGAGCAGTCCCCCACCCGTAGCAGGCGCAGCAGTCTCCCCCATTTCCAAATATTTCCTGCCTCTATTTCAGAATCTATAATAACTTGCCCGAAGTTAAAAAGAAGAAAGAAGAACAAAAGAAAAGAGTGGTTTTACAGAGTAACAGACTCCGTGCTGAAGTCTTCAAAAAGGTAACAGCTTTGCACCAGCAGGAGCACTGAGGGTGGGGAGGCTGCGGACACAAACATGAACTTGACCCTCTGTTTCCCTGCTTCTCTAGCAATTGCTGGACCAGCTCCTTCAAAGAAACGCAGTCTAATTGGGGCCGCCTTGCTGACCACTGCCTACACCTGGCTTGGCTCTAAACACCAGATAAGCCATTAAATGTAGCGTATCTGCATGGCGTGAAAACACTTTTCATGGTTTTTATATATGTACATACAGGAAAGCACTGCCTACATGACTAAGCCAAACCAGACCAAAAACACGACGGCCCTTGGAAGCTCAGCCAGCAAGCTGCCCTCCCTGGAGCCCACCGGATATCCCTGTTCAGTTTGCAGCTTCTTTGTTTTCCCCTTTGCCTCTTGCCATTTCCATCCACGCAGAAAGGCCGGATGCATGTGGGTGCACTGAGACTCCTGGGTTGCCTCGTCCTTGTGGCTTTAGGATCATGTTTCTGTACCAATCCCAGCACCTGCCTATTTCACCAACTCCGAAGTGTGGGTTTCCTTAAACCTCTGGTGTGCAGAGCCCCCGCACTGGAGGCTAACAGGGAAGGGTGGGGTGCCAGAAGCATGGAGCCAGCAGTCTGTGTGCTTGGCACCTGATGTAGCCATGCACAGTGCCTTTCTTCACTTAGCAGAAAAGCCTACTCGGCGGAAAGCTATGAGGGCAGCACTGGCAGAACCGGTGGGCAAGAAAACCAGTGGTTCCTGCCCCCACCCTCCCAGCCCCGCCCTGAGTGAGGCAGTCAACAGTGCCTGGTGGCTCCAGCTCAGCCATGTGCTCCTCCAAACACACACAGTGTCATGTAGAACAGTGTGTTGGGGCAGTTTAAAGCAAGTTAGGTTTTACTGCAAACATGGAAATAAATGCAAAATACCAAATGGCACACATTTCTCTGTTGTACATTCCATTATGAAGCAAGCAGCCACCATAGAGAGTCCCGGTGTGTAATACAGCCAAGGCAACACGCACCATTGACCCACCTGCTCCTCTCACACCTCCCCTGGCCTCCACGGAAGTCTTACCACCCCGTCACTCCCACCCACATGCCTTGTAGAGAATGCTACCTCCTGGGGAGGTAAGGAAAAGAGTGGAGAATGAGATGTAGGATCCTGGGGACCCCAGATCCAGGAAGGAGATAGAAGCCCTGGAGCATCGGGGGAGCCCTGGTGATACCTCCATCCCTCCCCTGGGACATACCAGCCACTCTTTCCATCTCCTTCCCTCCCTGCATGGCAGCCAGCTGTGTAGTATCCCCCCAGCCCCCAACCCAGTGCACCCCCTCTGGTGGGCAGTGCACCGGAGCCTGCAGCCCCTGCTCCCCAGAGGCCAGGTCGGAGGCCCCAGCCTGCAGCTGCTTGGATGCTGGTCTTGGCTGCTCTCAGATCTGTGCGCTCCGACTGAGTGCAGCCAGATCAGAGACGAGCTGCACAATCACGTGATGGGAAAGTTTCGTGCACTTGGTTATGAGCCATCAGTGAGGTTAGGAGTGCCAGCCCTGCAGAGTGGGCCTTTCTTAGCTGTGGCTGGTGACAGGGGCTTCCATGGTGACAGGATGGCCCATGGACCCTGCAGGTTGAGTGCCTGGAGCCAGGAGCCAGCATCTCTTCAGCTCCCCCTAGCAGCTGGAAGCGGGCCCAGCAGGCAGAGGGAAGCTATCAGGGCCTGGATGTACCAGAGCAGACCAAACAGGCAGATCAGGAGTGGACGGAGCATGCTTGCAGGACCTGCCCGGTGAGCCCTTGCACCTGGCTTCAGCTTCAGCTCTTCCATCCAGCGGCTCTGGAGGGCACAGAGCAGGTACACATGTGCCCCTTCCTGGCAGAGATGTGACCAGAAGTTCTGACCCCTGAGTGCTCCTTCCACGTCACCCAGCCTGGCAGGGAGCTGCTCCAGGAGACCCTGACGAGGCCACAGCGACCGGCGTGCAGACGGGCTGCTTCCAGGCACCTCTGGGCTGGTTTATGCTTTACTCACTCCTGCTCTGCACCCCTGGCCGGCAGGGCGAGCTTACCAGAGCTGAGTGTCCACTCTCAGCATGTGTCCACCTGTCAGGGACAGCAGCCTGTGCTTTGCTTACACCTCCAGCTCCTCTGGAACGTTGAAGAGCACGTCAATGGCCTTCCTGGGCGTGGAGAACCCGACAGGTCTTTTCTCGCTTCTCGCTAACATCTGGAGCCAGCTTCCCAATGAAGCTCTGAATTCAGGCTGAGCCCCATCCAGGCTGCTCCCCGACCTTTTCCACAGAATGGATTTGTGTCCATAAATGTTCCCAAGAGAGAATGCCTGTTGGAACCGACTTTCAAAAGTGTCCCCCTCGCAAACCTGAAGCCAAATCTTAAAACCCCAGGAGCAGACACAAACCGAGTTGAAATTTCGACACTTGATGTGAGAATCATGGCTGTGACTGTTTCCACCTGCGGACCAATAAACCAACGCCTGTGTGCCTGAGGCCAGCAGCAGCAGGCTGGCAATAGACGGGGTGGGGCCGTGGGGCGGGCCGAGGGAGGGGGACGGGGAGGGACAGGGCAAAGGGGCGAGAGCAGGGACGGGGCAGTGGGAGCCGCAGAGGAAGCCTTGTGCCAGCAGTTCCTTGTGACTTCTGGGTGCTGGAAAGGGGTGTGAGCGAGAAGTCAGCACGGTGGCTGTGTGTGGCAAGAGCTTTAAGAGCAGCTGATCTGCTGAGTGGTTGGAAGGTGTCGCCCCACCCTGGGGATGGGCTACGTGGAGGAGTCGCTCACCCCTGTCCTCACCTGCACCTGCTCAGCTGTAACCTGCAGGCAGTCGACTGTCCCTGGATGAGCTGCGTGCACAGGAGCTGCTGAGTCACTTTGGAGACTCTGCCAGTCCCATCTCCGTCTGTCCCACTGAGGACACTGCACTGAGGAGACGTCGCTACACTTGGGCAGGGGCTGGGCAGAAGTTCAGGGACATTGCATAGTCTCTCCCAGTCCCCCTGGAGCTGGGTGGCCTCTGGAAGCTTCCCTCACAGCCATGTTCCAGCCACATGCTGTGGCAGCAGTTGGCACGTGCCCCCTAGAATCCTTGTCTTTGCCATGGCAGTTTTTGCCTTGGGCACGGTTTTATCCTGAGATCCCCGGAGGCTCTGGTGTCGCTGTCTGGGTTAGGGGAGGAGAAAAGGCGTGAGAATCTGTGCCGGGCATCCTCGCAGGTCTGATGGGTGTTCGTCCACTCTAGACGCTGCTGGGACTGGCTGTAGGCGCTGCCCAGTCCTCCAATCTCAGCCTGTGGAGGACTGCAAGGCATGTGGGCAGGGACAGAAACAGACTTTCCTTGCCTCTGGCAAACAGAGTGTCACACTACTCTCACCAGACTCCCTCCGGGGAGGAAAAGAGACTCACATTCTGAATTGCAGCAGAGACCACAAAGAGTCCTGAGGTCATGTTTAGAGCAAGTTGCATAGAAGATGGCATCTTTTTGACACCTCTCACAGCACTGGCCTCCGTTTCACCTGTTGGGCTCTCACACCGTGCCTGGAGGGTACGGCCGCTGCTTCTGACAGCAGAAGACACAGCGGGTGTCACCTTGGCTAGTGACACATGGCCTGTCATGGTAGCAAACACCACTGCTGGCTTCGCCTGCCCGGTGATGCCCAGGGAGAGGAGCGACAGCCTGCCCATCACAGCTGGCCATCAGTGCTCCATCCTCCTGGAGTCCATGTTGTTCCCTAGGCACCAAGGGGCTGCCTCGTAGGGCCACGTGGCCCCAACGCACTCTTCATGCTAAGAGCTCTGGAGCATGCATATAGAGTTTGGGTGTTTTAAACTGGAGGGGTGGTTAGGCCACAGTTATCACCAGCTGGCCAGAGTGTGACTCTGAGTCTCACTTTCTCAAATGGAGTGACTGTTAAAGAGACAGCATGGTTTAGGATGTCTTTGTGGGGTGGCTCGGTAGCCTGTGGCATTTCGTTAACCAAGGTTCAGCCTGTTTACCACGGGTGGCAGACTGCTTGCGTGGGTTATATTGGGGGTGTGGGTGGCGATATTTCTAGTTGGTGGAATTGACTTAGATGGGGGAAGTGTGTTTCTGGTGAAGCATTTGTTTCAGATTACAGGGTTTCAACTCTAATTCTCTATTAGCAGTAGAGCAAGATCCCCCTGCTGTCCCCAACCCCAGCACAACGCTGGCTTCTGACGGGTCCGTGGCCTCCTGATGGAGAGCCAGGCAGTGAAGGACTGACACAGCATCTTCTGGAGGTCTCTGGAGACCGGAACTCAGCGCTAGCTGCATGCTGCTCACCTGCTCTGTGCTTACAGGTTTCTGAGGGTCCCAGCGCCCTCTGCATGTGTATGCAAGTTGTAGCCCCTCTGTGTCTCGTTCTTCAGGAGACAGCAGGTAAGTAGCCCACCAGAATCCAACAGTTCCCCTTCCCACAGGGGAGCAGGCTGTGGAAGACGGGCAGCTGCTGGGCTCACATTCAGCCCTCCCAAGCTCCACCATGGTCTTCTCCCCACACTGCCTGCATGATGGAGTGCACTGGGAATGACAAATGAGACAGGGTCTCAGATCTGCCACCAGGGACCCTGGGTAGCTGCAGACATGCTCTGGCCTGAATGTTTGTGTTCTAATCCCTGGGTGCCTGTCCATAGAAATGAGACATCCAGGGAAGTCATTACATTTAAATGAGGTTATAAGAGAAGGGCCCCTGCCCGGGTACAGGGAGACCAGGTGAACACACAGAACAGTGACGGCAGCCTACAAACCAAGAGGAGGGAACTAAGAATGGAGCCGTCGAACTGGCACGTCGATCATGGACTCTCCATCTCCAGAACTATGAAAAAGTGATGTCTGTTATTCAAGCCATGCAGTCCACAATGTCTTGTTACAAGCTGCCGGCACTGACCCAAGGGACTCCTGCTGTCTTTTGCATTGCCATCCTCTGATCTGCTGCTAACCAGGCCTGTGTTGGTGAGTGTATCTCCAGGCAGCGTGTGCCCCCGTTGCATCTGCTGTCTAGTCTGTGTTACAGCTTATGACTCTGGGAGCACTTGATTCACATGGGCTCAACCGCTGGGCAAATGGGCAGTCACCATCGGTAGCTTCCTTCCCTAGGTGTCCACAGAGCGTCCAGGCAGAAACTTCTTGAACCTTGACCCACTTCTGCATGCTCCATGGAAGAGTCTAGAAACCTGCAAAATTGATTTAAGGCCCTTCTCTTCCTTGATTATATATAAAAGACAGACAGACACAAAGAACTTTTCCATCTAGTTCACCCCCTGAATGCTTACAATTGCAGGAGTTGGGACAAACTGAAGCCAGGAGCCCAACCTCAGGCCACGGGCTCAGGCGCTTGAGCGATCATGATGTGGCTTCCCAGGTTGCTCACTCGCAGGAGGCTGAGTTGGAAGTGGAGCCAGCACTCAGATTAGGCTCCCCAGTGGGGAGTGCAAGTGTCTTGAGTCCCTGAACCCAGCTCCTACCCCTGGACTTAGTCTGTCCAGCCTAGTGCTGGTGGATTTCTCAGTTACACCCCAAGTTTACTGTGTCCCTGACACACAGTCTCCACAAGTTAGAGTTTCCTATTGGTTTGCTAATGCATCCCAAGAAAATTACTCTTTCATGCCCGGTGGCACGTAGCTTTCAAGGCATGCTTGTCTTAGGGGAGAGAATGAACTTCGCAGCATAAAGCTGTTTAAGAGCCTCAGGCAAGGTTTGGCTGTGGTCCCTGTGTCCCTGTCCAGTAGGGCTGTGGACTGTGTCCTCCACAGTGAGGCCAGGGTCTTCTGTGTCAGAAGGTTGGCCCAAGCATGGTGGTGTTAAGAGACAAGGCCTAATGGGAGCAGGTGAAGTCCTTGGGGTCACTGCCCTTGGGAGGGATTAAGGTAATTCTCACAGAACCCCATTAGCTCTTGAGAGAGGATTGTCACAAAAAGAGCAAGCCTGTCCCCTCCCTCCCACAGCTCCCTGTCCCACTGCACGTGATCACTTCCATCAGAACGCCACCTGTCATCAAGCACCACAGCCCAGGGAGTGCCGGAGCTATTGTTGGGTGTCCAGCCTTCAAAACCGTAAGCTAAGTAAGTCTCTTCTTTAAGGTGCCCCACTTCAGGTGTTTTGTTAATGAAAAATGGATTTGTGATTTTTCTGAGAATTACACATTGCTTTGTTTTCTGAGGCAGATTCTGATGGCTATGCCTAGTGCCCTTACTTTACAGCAATGGCCATCTCGCTCATTGTTCTCAGAGAAGTCTGGTAAGGTAGGTAAGTCTGGATAGCTTTTTAAATTGGGCTGTAGAAGGAGTGGAAATAGTTCCTAAGGTCACAATGAGTAGAATATTATGATCACTAAGTCATGTGTAAGTACAGTATTACAATCTCTAGAGTCACATGAATGAAATGATAACTAAATCATATATAAGTTGGATATTGTGTTCTTTAAATCACAGAATATTCTGATCACTAAATCATGTGTGCATGGGAAATTATGATCTCTGAAGTACCATATGAGAGGAATATTATGATTACTAAAGGCACATATAGTAAGTATTCTTTAACTCGCATCTGAATGGTCTGAATGAGTGAAGTCACATATGAACAGAACATCCTGTTCAGTGAATGGAGTATCATGACTGCTAGACTCACATGTGAATTGAATACTATGATATCAAAATACTACTGCCATTTGCCGTTCGCTTCCCAAATGCCCACAGCAGCTAGCACTGGGCCAGGTTGAAGGCAAGAACCAGGAGCTCAATCTAGTTCTCACACATCCGTGAGTGACAGGAACCCGACCCCTTGAGAGCACCTTCAACTGCCCATGAGTGACAGGGAGTTGACCCCTTGAGAACACCTTTGACCCCCCATGAGTGACAGGGAGTCGACCCCTTGAGAGAACCTTCAACCCCCCAAGTGCACATTAGCCAGAAATCAGAATTGCAGGTGTAGCTGGGACTTATTCCCAGGCACTCTGACATGTGACCTGGGCATCTTAACCGCCAGCAAACACCTGCCCAACTTATTCCAGGCTTAGGGCTTGGGCCTGAGATTTGGACCAGGGCTGTATTCTGGCAGAATCAAGCCCTTACGGTGACACCATACTGTAGATGGTGTGTGTGTGTCCAGGAACACAAGATTCAGACTAATTTTTGGATTTCACTAAAATGTGAAGTGATTTACTGACCCTGAGGAAACGTAAATTATGTAGTAGGCTCCCCCAAAGCTTCAAGGCTCAGTGTTAGGGAATATTTGCTTTGGAGACGTGCATCCTTAGCAACAAAAATGTTAGCCTGTGCAGAGTGAAGTTGGTTTATCATGATGGAAGCTGCAGAATATTGAACTATTTCAACCAGACAGGGGCCATCTTGTGCTTCTCCTCCCCAGAAAGTGGCACCCATGGGTCCTGAGTCTTCTCTGTGGTAGTTTTTCCATCACCAGCTCAGTTTTTCCATCACAAGACCTTCCTCTGAGTCTTGTCTGGGAAAGCAGCATTGCTCAAGTTCTCCTCAATGTCAAAAGGAACAGAAGAGTCAGACCCTTTTCAAACACCAAAGAGAAACTGGATTTATGACAGAATCCCAATCCAAGAGGTGGGAGAGGCATCTTGTGAATCTGTCCCTGCTGACAAGTACGTGGGATGCCCCGGGCCAGTTCTGAGCAGTGGGCATTGCAGCACTGACCACACTCAGGCTGTGTGTGAAGAGCAGGATGGATAAGACATGGAGAGTGAGGTCTGCAGCCTTGGACAGAGGGCTGACTTCTGGAATTTCCAGTTGGCATCCAAGAGGTGACCTTAGCATTGATATGAAAACCAGGACCAACACAATGACTCAGTGGTTAAATCCTCACCTTGCAAGCCTCAGGATCCCATATGGGCACCAGTTTGTGTCCCAGCTGCTCCACTTCCCACCCAACACAGGTGATTGATAACTCACCAAGAACAGCCTATTAACAACATAATCTGTGAAGTGGGCACACTGCTTTTCTGCAGATGCTTAACTTACAGTTCCTAACCTCCCCCTGTTTTGAAGTCAGTGAAGAGAGACAATCTTACAGCAGTTGGTTAGTCACGACTAAGAGGGCACAAGGATGCAGTCAATGAGTCCGTGCAGACTCAGTAGTCCTGTCCAATAAGCAAGATTGCTAAGCTAAGGCTCTTCCCAGGCTGGCAGGGCTCCGAGGCAGCAGGCAGCACGTGTTTAGTGATAGACTATCTGTTGTTTTGGTTGTTGATGGAAGCTCTCCAAGAAGGGGAAGTGACATCTGGAAACCATATGCAGGTGGTGTTGTCTCCACTGTACGTGTCTGAAGGCATGGTGGGTGGACCAGAGCTTGTGGAAGCCTCATCCCCCCTCAAGACAACGACCTGGCTTACCCTGCCCAGACAAGCCCTCTGTGACTGGCTCCATGAATGTCAGTGATGTTCATAAACGTTGGGAGGTGTGTGCTGTAACCCGAGTCTCACCAGAGAACAGAGGCGGACGTTGACTTCAGCTGGAGACTCAGTGGTTCTGGCCAGGCTGGCCACCACCAGTGTGGGAGAAGATTATGCCGGGAGGGGCAGCCCCCAAGTGTGGTGGCATTTGCGCAGAACCTCAGAGCGCCACTAGGATCTCATTTAAGATATTGCTTCTTACCTTCCCATTTGCAGCCTTGCAAATAATTTCCAAACATCATTAGACCGCAATGAGTTTTCATTACCCTGAGGTTGAGTCAACAGCAAGCACTTTGCTAATTGAGGGCCTACCTAGGGAGCTGTGCTAGGTACTCTAAGATACAACTGAGAGGAGACACAGCAACAAAGGAAAGTAAAGCTCCTAGCAAAAAATACATAGGGTAGATGTCTTATAAGCCAGTGGAAGCAACAGAAGAAACACTTCTACAAACGTTGAATGAAGGCTTGGGTTTAATTTCTAAAAATAAGAAACTGGACTCAGCGTGCTAGCCTAGCAGCTAGGGTCCTCGCCTTGCACACGCCGGGATCCCATGTGAGCGCTGGTTCTAATCCCGGGCGCCCCAGTTCCCATCCAGCTGCCTGCTTGTGGCCTGGGAAAGCAGTCAAGGACAGCTCAAAGCCTTTGGAAGCCTATACTCATGTGGGAGACCTGGAAGAGACTTCTGGCTCCTGGTTTCAGATCAGCTCAGCTCCAGCCACTGTGGCTGCTTGGGAAGTGAATCAATGGACAGAAGATCTTCCTCTCTATCTTTCCTCCTCGTTCTATATATCTGGCTTTCCAACAAAAATAAAAAAATGAATCTTTAAAAAGCAACGAGAAGCTTCTGACTGCAGTCCAAGGACTGACCGTGTCGTTCTCATCTGTTGGAACTGAGCCCTCGATGGGAGAATATCAGGGGACGTTAGGAGGCTTACCGAAGAGATGTGAGGAAGCATCGTTCTTTCTGCCATGGGAAGAGGCTCCTTGGCCTCTGAGGAATAAAGCACTATGATTTAGAAATGAGCTATCTGGGACACTTAGGGCAACCAGACAAAGACACTGCTTGATTCCAGCACACATTGAAACCAAATCTAACGACATGTGGCAAGAGGGGTCGACTATGTGAAAGAGATCCTTTCTAAACGGCCCCCGCAGCTCCGTGAAGAAAAGCCATTCCAGTAGGAAAATGGTGAGAGGACACCCAAAGGCTCATCTAGGTGCAGAATCACAGTGTCGGGGTCGCTGGCGTCGGAAGAGATGTGATAGAAATAAAGAAACAGCAAAGCCATCAAAAAGTGTCTGACTTGCAGACCAGACTGCCAAGGCAAGCTCAGGGACAGTCTTGGTCAGCGCTAAGGGCCAGGGCCTCCTATGGGTGCCCTGATCTAAGGCCCCGGGCACCCACCTGCCTACCCCTGCTCAGCCTGACAGCCCATGGCTAGCAGCTCAGAGCACAGGCCTGGAGTCCAGCCCACAGTGCAGCCTCAGCTACAGCCAAGCCAAGGCACAGGAACAGAGGTAAGTTGAGGCGGGGTGGGGAGGAGTCCATCAGCCTGGTGGAGAGGCCACCAGCTGTCCACAGGAAACGTCACAGATCAGCACCGGCAGCAGAGGCATCTCATGCAGGCTCAGTCAGATACGGCAATCTCAACTCTGAGCCAAGCCGACAACTCCAAGCTCCTGTGTTGGTCGCTGGGGACAGAGCGGCCAGCAGAACCTTCCAGGCCAGGGAAGGACATCGTTATAGATGCAGTGGAAGATCTGTGACCAGGAACATTCTGGTGATGACATCTTTATTTGTGAAAAGTTGCAAACAACTTCACAGCAGGCAAAGTATTTACATCCATCATGTCGTACTGAGGGTGGACTGTGACATCACAAAATCTGCCTCTGAGAAAACCAAGTACAACAAAGCGTGAATGAAAAGACATGTAAAACCCCTGAAACTGTGTCATCCAAAACTCCATTGACCTTTTATTCTGAAATAACATGTACAGGTAAATTGCAGTAAAGCTGCAAAGAAGTCCACCTGTGTTTAGAATCAGCAGCTGTTCACACTTCGGAATATTGGTTTTATTCGCTCCTCTGGCCATGTACACACAAATGCACACAACGCAGTGCATAATATAATCCACAAAGCAATGTTTATAATCTATGCAAATATAATACACAAGCATAGATACAATACATAACACTGTGTGTATCATGGTATATGCAGGCTAGTTTTGAATAATACATATGTAATAATGCATGCTATGTAAAATTATATAAAATGTTTTTCTGAACTATTTGATGGCAAATTACAAAAAAATCCTTTTATCCTAAAAAGTGACCTTCATATTTTTATTTTCTTCTTTTGCTATTCTAAATGTTCCGAAGTTTTTGTCCCTATAACTAGATTTTTAAAAGTTATATTAAAAAGTAAATGACAACTATTTACCTCTCAAATCTTGAATGTAATTTTTAAATTACTGGCTAGACAATAAGATGATATAATTCTTGGCAAATAATTTAGAAATGCGTATGTAGGGCCAGCGTTGGTTCACAGCAGGTTAAGTGCCTGCTTGGAAAGCTGGCATCCCACATGAACAGCTGTGTGAGTCTTAGCTGCCCCATTTCTGATCCAGCTCCCTGCTAACCTGCCTGGGAAAGCACTGGATGGTGGCCTGAGTGTCGTGCCCTGTCGCCTGTGTGAGGGCCCCAGATGGAGTCCCAGGCCTCCGACTTGGGCTGGGTCCAGCCCGAACTGTGGCCACCAGGGAATGAGTGGACCATTGGCTGTGAAGTCTCTCCCTGTTCCTCTGTAACTCTGCCTTTCAAATAAGTAACTCTTTTAAAAATAAATCTACATGTAAGGTTTAAACATTTTTAATCCTTCTCAACTAGTAATCCGGCTTCTGGAACTCTATTCCAAGAAACTGTCCTAAAAAATTTAAAGGTCACTTAGTACAAAATGTACTAATGGTATTTTTATAAAGAGAAAAAATGTGGGTCAGCCAAATGTCCAAGAGCAGAGCAGCAGTATGGAAGCTAGCATGTTCACTTAAGAACAAATATTAAATGATTTTTATCTTAAAAGATTTATTCATTCTTATTTGAAAAGCAGAGTTACAGAGAAGAAAAGAGACAGAGAGAAAGAGAGAGTTTCCATCTGCTGGTTCACTCCCCAGATGGCTGTAACAGCCGGAGCTGGACCAGTCCAAAGGCAAGAGCCTCTTCTAGGTCTCCCACATGGGTGCAGAAACCAAAGAAGTTGGGTCATCTTCTGCTGCCTTCCCAGATACCTTAGCAGGGAGCTGGGTCAGAAGTGAAGTGGCCAGGCCTGAACAGGTAACCATATGTGCTAGCTCCACAGTCAAACACTTGATCTACTATACCAGGGTACTGGGCTTGTAAAAGGACTCATTACTGGCAAATATGTGGCAAAGTCATGGGCAAGGGGCAACCTTGACCGATGGTTCAGGTGGGAGGGGGGTGTGTGTGGTCATGGGCAAGGGGCGGCCTTGACCGATGGTTCAGATGGGCAGTGTGTGTGTGTGTGTGTGTGGTCATGGGCAAGGGGCAGCCTTGACTGATGGTTCAGGTGGGAGGGGTGTGTGTGTGTGTGTGGTCATGGGCAAGGGGCAGCCTTGACCGATGGTTCAGATGGGAGGGGTGTGTGTGTGTGAACAGAACCCAGAACAGCTTTAGCATGTGTGGCTCATCTCTTCCACCAAGTCCAGAGAGCCCTGGGGTTCTGGGCACCTCCTGCAAGGAGACAAGCCCTCCCCCCTTCTTAGGGGCACCCAGGAACTGAGGGAGACACCAGCTGCTGTCCCTGCCATGCTAAGCTGACCTGACCTCCCTGCTGGGCCTGGGTAGGACGGCGCAGTCATTGCCGACTCAGCGTTCCTGGGAGCCAGTCTGGGAGCCAGGTGGAGCTGGGTGCTCCTGAGCTAACCTGCAGGCAAGGATTGCAGGCAGTGGTTCCTGGTTCCTGGGCCACTTCACCTGGGGACCAAGAGAACAAGGTGGAGGGAGAGTCAGCAGTGACCAGGGACCCTCAGCATCCCTACCTGCCAGAAAGTCAGCTTTCATAAATAATGGTCACTGACCCTGAAAACAATGTGTTCTCAAATGGCCCTGGTTTCTCTTCCATCTCACTGAGGCTTTGGAGTCAGGCTTGCTTGCTCTCACGGCTGTTCCGGAAGCTGTCTGTAGGACCCCAAAGAGTTAACGCCCGTTGTGGGTGGGGTGACAGTGTCCGCAGTACAGGTCAGCCTCAGGAGGTCAGCTGTGTATGAATACACATTGTGCAGTAATAGTCCGGCAGGGTGGGAGGAGCCTGGCTGGTGCTGGGATGCAAGTGGAGCAGGCCAGGAGCTGAGCCGGACCTGGTGGCAGTCTCTGCTGGCAGGCCTGTCCAAATCCCGACAGAGCTGTTGGGTTATGAGTCCAGGCTTACTAAAATGTAACTTCTAAGATGAAAATGGTAGGAACTGCTGCTCAGAGAAACAAGAAGTCATGCAAAAGAGCTCTGTTTCCCACACTGAGCTAACAGCAGCACCGCAGGGTGGCCTCAGGGATGCCCCCCTTTGGCATGTCCCCCACAAAAGACTGACACATGGCAAGCCTAGCCATCGTGTGCCATAGAGCTCTGCGTGTCTCTTCTGGGGTGTTGGACCCCTGGGCTGAGCCAGCAGCTCGCAAGTAAGTAGATAGATAAATAGAAAGACCATTCCCAGGAATAGAAGTCTCTCACTTTAAAATCCAGTTAATTTATACCAAGTGAGAGCTGCAAGCAAGTGACATTTTAAAGGTTCCAGTGGTGTGTGGATAACAAAGACAAGCATTATGCCGGAAAGAGCAGCTGCTCTGTGATGTGGGAAAGGGCAGCCGACAGTGCCCAGGTGGAATTAGGGTTGGATTAGGAGGCCAGGCAGGGAAGATGCTGGGAGAGAGGGCTCCACAGTTCCCGGCTTCCACACAATGCAGCACAGGGAGGGGGCAGCACACGCAGGCCTTGGGGAGAAAGCAGGGGCCTGCTAGGGAGGATGCAGGCTTGGGGGCGTGGGCGTCCTGCCCTGAAGCTCGCTCCTCCCATCTGGAGTCAGGAGCAGGAATTACTGAATCTCAGGCTTTGAACTATTCTAAGTAGAGACCCTGCTGGCCTTCCCTTCTCCTGAACCCACTGACTGCAGTGGCACAGGTGAGCGAGGGTGGACTTGGGTGGGAGCACTCACAAAGGAGCAGTTAACTCTTGTGTGTCTCAAGTATGAGCAGCACTGCCCTCCAGAGCTGCAGCCCTGAATTCAAGTCTTTCCCCCAAACCCAGGGTGCAAAGCATGCCCTGGTCACACAGCTGCAAAATGAGTGAGATGGGTGCATGGCACCTGCTGGCATCTGTCTCACTGCTGAGGCTCCTTCTAAGTGAGTCACAGGGCCAGGTCAGCAAGTGCCACTTCTGCAGCGAGCTCTTGCCACCATGTTAGGGGGATCCTGGTGCTTCTAGGAGCTGCAGACAACAGCCATGTGGGTGTCAAAGATGTCGGAGTGGAGGAACATCCAGCTAGTGCAGGTCCTTCAAGAGGTGGAGACTGCTGCTGTCTCACACAGGGAAGTCAGGGTCACTTGTCCATGAGGAATGTCTTGGAGGAAACAGCAAACCCAGAGAAGGGCAGGGGCTTTCGGGGGCTACTTTCCCTGGCCTGGTGGCTGGCAGCAACCCTGCCCCGGTTCCCTTCCTTTCAGGGACAGAGAACCCAAGGTGCAGTGTGGGTCAGTTCCTCCATGTCCACATCCAGCTCACTCCCACTGCCAGGAAAGCCATCCTGAGAGTCTTCACATTCTCTTTGAATGTCCTGTCTTCCAGGAACTGGAGTCCCCACACTGCTGTCATTGCAGCCTTGTCCCCCAAATGCACACGGAAGTCAGACCCCCAGGGCATTTGTATTCTTGGCATTTGGAGGGTGGGGACAAGGGATCATGCCTTTGGGACGCAGTTCCTTAGATGAAGTCCAAGATGATTGATCCAGGAGGCCTTTACAGGAGAGGGAGGCTGAGGACTGACTGACGGACCTGGACACACCTGTGCACTAGGATGCTCTGTGCTGCTTGGGTGGGGATGCCATGGCCTGCCCAGCAGCAGGACCCTCTAAACTGACCTCGCGCCTGCAAAAGGAGCCCACTGTGACTGCTATATGAACAGTTCCGAGGTCTAATTCAAGATTTGTTTTTAGGGCTAGGAACAGCCATTTATAAGCATGGGAAACTGCCAGTATATGTTCAGTTAAAAAAAAAATTAAAGCAGATGTAAAAAGTAGATCCAGTGTTATCTCAGTTAGGTGAAGGTCATGAAACACATAAAAATACACCTTGGCTAGAAAATGCTTCTCTGGGCACAGAGGGGTACGGATGGTTTTCACTTTGCTGTTTGTACCTGCATTTAATTCTTTAACATTTTTCCATGGTTACTCTAACAACTTAGAAGCACACACCTTTCTAGTTTTACAGTTCTGTGGGCTGGAAGCTGATGGCAGGTGAAAAGTCAAGTGTCATCAGGCTAGGACCGAGTCCTTTCCAGTGCCCTGGGGATGCACCCACTGTGTGCCCACCCAGGCAGCTAGCAGCATTGGCTCAGTGTGGCAAGGCCCTTGAGGCCCCCTGGTTCTCAGCTGTCACTCAGAATCTTTCTCAATGTCCAGAGGCTGCTCACCATCCTTGGATCACGGTCCCCTTCCTGTATCCAAAACCAAAGCCCTCTGAAATCTCACCATTTCCTTCCTCTCCATCCCTCCAGTCTCTCTGACAGATGCTCCTGCCCACAGCTGCTGTTTTTCAAGGACCTCGGGTCTGCCAGAGTAACCCAGGATGACCTCCTGTTTTAAGGTTAGTCGGTGTGTTAGAGGTGTTGCCATGTGTTGTTCAGTTCTATCTGCAATCTTAATTTTCCTTTGCTGGGTTCCATGATGTGTTAATAATTGTTACACTGCCAGCGAGTAGCATGGGATGTGAATCCTGCCTACCACAGACATTCACATTAAAAAAAACAAAGGTTTATGTATTTGAAAGTCAGTTACACATACGAGAACACACACATGCGCACACACACACACACACACACACACACACACACACACACACTCTATACACAGAGAGATAGCACGAGAGAGAGGGAGAGAGAAAGAGAGAGATTCCATCCACTGGTTCATTCCTCAAATGGCTAAAATGACCAGGACTGGGCCAGGTCAAAACCAGGAGCCTCTTCCAGGTCTGCCATGTGAGTAGCAGGGTTCAAGTGCTTCAACCATCTTCCACTGCCTTTCCCAGACCATTAACAGGGAGCTAGATCAGAAGTAGAGCAGCTGGCACAGGAACCAGCTCCCACGTGGGATGCTGGCATGGCAGGCAGCAGCCTCATCCACTGTGTCACAGTGTTCAGCCTAGCGTTTGCTCTCTCCTCTTGTTCTCTGGAATGCGGGATGAGGCCTGGCCTAGTGGAGAACGAGTGGTGACTTAGTAATACAGAAGCCTGTCCTAGTTCAAGTCCTTTGAGCCACAACTCCCCGCTCTGAGAGGTGTGAGTATGGCTGCCCAGGGACATCCTGAGGTGGCCTGGCTGCCGGTTGACCACCATACCCACCAAGTCAGCTGGACTAAGCAGCAGCTCCACTGACCAACACAATCATGAGAAATCACAGTTCCGGCTTTTAGGAGTCTGTTTGAGAGAAGCTTGTTACATAACAACGGCTAACTGAACCTAGGAATAGGTTGTAGTTGCTAAAAAAATAAGAAAATCAAAAATCACTCATCGTTGCATTGCATGACTATTCTGGCACATTTTCGTTGAATGTGTGTGTCTGGTTAGTGACCAGCTTGAGGGAATGAGAGGGTATGTGCGATCAAGAGGCAGGTGATAGAAAAGTGCAGTTTATCTGACACTCTATTTTCATCTGGCTTTCCCCTTTATCTAGTTGGTGTCACCTCACACCATTAACTAGTTCTGGAAAGAATGACACTGATGGTCACTCTGCTAAGTAGATGGGAGCTCCTTTGTCAAGCTGGTGCCTGTGAGGCAGGGAGTGTCACCAACTTGGGCTGTGGCTGATCATCTTCAAGACATATGTTCAAAAGCTACCAGCACATCCACAAGAAGTCCACTGCCCCCTCCAGGGGCTCCAGCACATGAGACCCAAGAGCTGACACCCACTCGAACCCTTCCTTCTCCCTGGTCCTCGAATCGGGCTCCCCTTCGTTCATGTCACTCTGTCCTTACCTAACTCTTACGGAGGATCCGGGGTAGCCCCTGCATGAGTTTCTGGATGTCTGTGTGGACACGTGTGTGTCTTGCAGTGCAGGCACGGCATGCTGAGCATTCAGGCCCCCTGGCCTTTGCCCTGCCCTCCCCTTCTGGCAGCGTGAGGTTCCAGAATGTTCCTGACAGAAATAAACCAATAAGGCTGGTGGCACAAGAGTCATCCATACAGGATGCTTTTTCTGGGAGAATGCTCCACCACTGAACAGTTTGCTCAGCCCCATTAGCAAGTGCTAAGTTTGCTAGAATTCCAAGGAGTTATTTAGAGAGCAGATAGCCCGCTGGGTCACATGTCACAGTTCAGTGCCAGAACCTAAGACACTTTCATGGTTTCACTGTGCAGAGCCTGGGGAGAGGGGAGTCATGGGCCTGAATGCCACACAGGCAGGGGACCCAGGAGGCCAAGGACATTTGCTCAAGACTTCCCATGTGATGGTACTGAGGACAACATGGAGACAGAGGGCTAAGTCTTGAGCCTTTACATAGCCATAGGAGCCAGAGTGGAACATGCAGTGCATATGGTGAGAAAGTGCCCACAGCCTCACGTGACCTGCAGAAGCGCTGGCTTTTCCCACAGTCTCACCTCCGTGGCTGACGTGACCTGGAGAAACACTAGTGGCAACATCTTTCCTGGTTGTCGCAGTCTCTTGTGGCTCTGCTTTTCCACGGCTCGATGCTTTGAAATTTCTTTCTATCCACCGCACTCTGCACACAGAAAAGCTCAGAAACGACTCACAACAAGTGGCTGATGTCAGTCCACAGTTGGAATCATTGTGCATGGATTCAGCAGAAGCCAAATATTTGCCTGCAAGATGGAGTTTCCAGGTTAAATGCTGTGCTTGTAATCATCTACACAAACACTCAGATTGTTTTAACCTAGTAAGAAATTCATGATCGTTATGTAAAGGTTCGCCTTTCTGTGGTCTATTAGAGAGACCCAAAACAGCATCTCCACCATCTCTGTCCTCTTGGTGTGAGCACTTGGGCCACAAGATAGCTGCAGGGAGTTCCAGAGGCCCAACCATGGCCGGGCAGACAGAGCGCTTGCCTCCCATTAAGTTCCCAGATTGGAAACATGGCTGATCTTGGCAAGTGCTGGATGGCTGGATGTGCAGCATGTACAAATGTTGTTTTTTGTTGGCAATATGGTGGCTGGAGGGGAAGCGGTGGCCTTTCCAGAACAGACTCCACTGCCTAAGCTAAGTGCCAGGCACAGCAGGTGCCTCCTGGCAGACCTGAAAATTGCACCTCCAGGCCTGGTGCAGATGAGGTCTTAAAGACAAACCATTTCCTAACCCTTGGGAGCTCTCTGAATTTTAGTCCAAATACCTTTTGATTTTATTTAACTCTACCTGTGCGCCACAACTACGGAAACAGATTTATATGGCCCAAAGAATGAACTTGTTTATATGAAATTTGTACTACATCCTACCAGGTTAGTAGCTTTAACACTTAATTGACTCATTCATTCATTCATCAACCAAACACTACCAGAGCCAGGTCTGTGCTAAACACTGGGAGCTCAAGAACAGTAAGACCCCACCCCTGTCTTCCTGGAAGAATTTAGGTTCACATGACAAACAGGATGCCATGACTTCTGCAGGAGGTGAGAAGAGTTGGAGAAAAGGCTAAGTCGGAGAAGAGATTACTGACTCTGCACGAGACCCCTGACTTTTCAGAGAAGGGGAAGCAGGATGGTGGAAATAGCATTGACTCCGAGTGTGAATGTGGCACAACTGGGAACTTCAGGCTTTGCTGGTGGGAGGCCAATTGCTCTAACTATGGGGCAGACCACGGCAATCGTCTTCCAAGGTCAAATACACGGCCGTCCTCCGAGCCAGGTGTTCCACTCCTGGATTTACACCCCAGCAAAGTGTGGACAATTTATTCATGGAAGACATGTCCAAGAACGTTTCTGGCAGACATATTCACAACAGTTAAAGACTGGAAATAGCCCAAATTCCACCTAAGTCAGGATGGGCTCATAAATCAGGATGAATTCATATGATGGAAGAAGCCGCTGTCACTCGCAGTGGCATGTATAACTCCTGGACGAGAAGCTAAGAGATCAGATACAAACAGCCATGACCAGTGGCTTGATATTTAATGTTAGGAAATTATTGCTAACTTTCAAAGGGGTGTTTGTCTATAAACAGGGCCTGGGCATCTGCATTTCTACCAAGCTCCCCCAGCAAGATGCTGAGTCTGACCTACAAACTCCGTGAAGCAAGGCTCCACATTCAGGCAGCGCCTCTCCATGGTGTCTGTGAGCAGGTCTAGCTGCTAAGCTCGTGTGCATCACTGCGCAGGAGAACTTGCAGAGGGAGGCATAGCCTGAGGCCATTAGGCACTGATGATCATTCTAGGTCTCTTATTTCCTCAGGGGGTTGCAAAATGTTGCTACCCTAATTCTATTGCTCCGTTTTCCATTCGTTACCTGACCTGCTTCTATGAAGACAGACCTTCCCTCATCAGCTGTTTAAACACCCTAAGGTAAGGCTCACACAGGAAAGTCAGGATGAATGCGTGAGTCTTTTCCTTTATTAACCCATTTGCAGAATAATGGCTTGATTCCCAGGCACCCTGAGCAACCAGAGAGGGAGCTCTTGTCTGGCTTTATCAGCCCTAATGACTGCATGAATCTAAGTGTGTTTGATGTGTTTCAGTACTTTTGGTGATTCTTATAGCCCAAACGGCCCAATCTTTGATGAACGGGAGCTGGTGAAGTTAGCTCCCAGCTCCTTCCACAGGACTTTTAGTGACTTAATGGCCTCCTTGCTTTTGATGTATGAGGAGATCTTGAAGGCTTGCGTTGGATATTTCTGCCCAAGCCCTGGACTCAGCCACTTTGCCAGGGGCCTTGGCTGCACTGAAGGGAAAACTGCCCGGGGGCCACAGGACATCAAGCTAGGAAATTCACTCAAGTCCTTCCAGTTCAGATTTAGAGGGTTTTTTACCTGTCGTTATTTCTTGTTGCTCTCAGAGCAACACCACTAATCCCACAGCCAATAATATGATTGCTAAAAACCACCTAAGCTGTTTGTTCCTTGATGTATGTTTTGCTCCCAGCATATATCTTACTGAAGATATACCATAAGAGTAATGTTTCAGACTCACCTAGAATAATCTCTTTGTGGTCCTGCCACAAGTCACTATTTAGCTGGATGTATTTGTTTCGTTTTACATATGGCTTTAGCAACTGAGTCCTTTGGATATTTCAAGGCTTTTTTTTTTATCACTAGGAGAAAGTATTTTTAGGGTTTCAACATCAACTCTACAAATAGAAGTCTGGCCTATTAAAATAATAGTACAATATCTTACCAAACAGATAACATCATGACTTCTTAGGATACTTGATAGTACACAGAATTTTCTGCTGTGTAAGCTTTAAGATGATTCCATAATGTCAAAAATTTCGATGCTGCATAGGAGTTCCACTTTTTAAGAGAAGGAATGAAATAAAGACTGCAGTGCACAACAGCCCTTTTAAATACACTTGACTTACTTTCATGCTGATGTGTCATTGGAGAATGTTATCCCACAGATCTGATCAGGCTGCAAGAAATAGGAGTTACCTGAACCATCAGAAGCCACAGGAGAATTACCATTCTTCCCTTTCAAATATCTGAATTTCAGATTGCAACGAATGGTACAGGAAGTTCTTCCTTGTGTTTTATTCGGCTTCTCTTAGTATCAACATAGACAGTAACACAGTAGGGGCAGCAACAGCAGGTAAGCCAACACTGCCATCCCAAAGTGAAGCGCTGAGTCAAATCCCAGCTACTCTGTCTCGGTTCCAACCTCCTGCTAATGTGCCTGGAAAAGCAGCAACAGATGGCCCAAGTGTTTGGGCTCCTGACCCCCACATGGGAGACTGGGCACAGCTCCTAGTTCAGGCTTTGGCCTGGTCCAGACCCGCTGTTGTGAACATTTGGATAGTAAATAGGCAGATGAAAGGTCTCTGTGTTGCTTTGTCTTTCAAATAACTAAACACACCTTTAAAAATGAATAACTTAAGACATGCTACGTTTGTCAAAATAGAGACACCAACGTCCTTGCCATACTGTAAACTGAACCTCAGACTCCATTCCGATGTCACAGATGTCCTTCTGCCCCGACACCCAGCCCAGGCTGCCACACTGCATTCAGTGCCTGTCTGTATTGGATCTGAAAATCAGGGTTAAAGATTGTGCCAATTTTGTGAGTAATAAGAGATAGAAAATGAGTGGTCTGTTGGCATTCAGAGGCTCAAGGAGTCAATTCTAAGCATGGGTTGAATCTGCTCTTATTGGAAGCAGTCTGGCTTAGGGAAAGAACATGAGGGCCCTGAGATTAAGCAGACCTGGGCTTTGGGTTCTAGTTTGGGTTTCTCCTTGTTGCTGGTGAGGTCTTGAATAATTTATAAAGTATCACACAGCCTTAGCTTTTCAGAAATGTGCCTCCCTGAGCAGTGGGGCAGTTTACAAATAGCATATGCAGAGTGCCATGGGCCATACAAGTGCTCATTTAATGACAGTTGCTGTTGGTGTCATCACCACAGCATCCATGGAGGGCAGGCCTCCGAAAAGCCTGTGTGAAATGGGGGTCTGTCCACTGACCGTGCAGACCAGATGTCCGGTAAAGCGCAGCGTCCTGCCCCAGCAGCTTCCTGTGGGGTTACAGCCCAGATGGGCAAACCCTGACTCGAGCGACCCCGCACGGCAGAGCAAGGGCTTTCCAGAAGCCTACTCATCCAGATCTCCCCCAAACTCCTTAGTGCATTTCCTGGCTTCTGGATCTAAGAAGCAGCTCCTCGACAACCTGGGTTCATGTCATAAAATGGCACCCACATTATTGTTTTTGAAAAACTGTCAACAACTTCTTGTTTCCTGACAAGCTGCTGTTGGTGACAGCAAACCAGCATTCCTTTGTGGGAAATCCCCCAAGCCTGGATTTCGGGGGCAAGTCTGTCCACCAGTACCTATGTTGTTCTCCTCTTGCAGGGAAAGGAGACTTTTGTGCCACTTTTCAAAATAGAATGTGAAAGTAGGCCAGCGAAAGTGCCATGAAATAGGTTAATTACCATGCATCTCAGTGGAAGCAGGAAGTGGAGCTCAGCTCCAAGAAGGCTTCACCACATCTAGACCCCCGGTGTCTGCTCTGCCGAGGTCCCGAGGGCATCCTGAGGTTGGGGTGACACCAGCCTCTCCCTCGGTCACACCTTGTGGACTGAGCAGGTGCACTCTCTCCAGGGAGGGAGCTGTTGAAGTTGGTGTTGGCACCACGTCTACAGATGTCACTTAAAGGCTGTCAGGAAGCAAGCGTGGGCGGGGCCCATGTTCTAGATGGGGGTGAACGAGCAGGGTGAGTTCCTCCCTGGTGGGCAGGTGACCAGGTGACTGGCTTTGAGTAGCAAAGCCCTTCCACAGGGTCAAGTCTCCGATTCTGCTGTGCGCGGGGGAACTAGGATTGGAATTGGTGCTGCTGGAGGTATGCCACAGAGGAGGCGGCTGAGGGAGGGGGTCAGCTGGAACCCACGGTCATGTCCCATGTGGCACCCATGGTCATGTTCCCTATGGCACGCACGGTCATGTTCCCTATGGCACCCACGGTCATGTCCCATGTAGCACCCACGGTCATGTTCCCTATGGCACCCACGGTCATGTTCCCTATAGTGTCTACATTGTGTCCCCTGGGGAAGTAGTATTTTCTTCGTGCTGTGAGATTTTGGTTTCTCACGGCCGGACTTCCTGAAGTTTCTTGGCACTCCCCACTGGAAGGGGTTCTTTAATACATGAGATTATAATTCAGAAAAAAAAATCAGACTTGATTTTGTGAGCAAGCCTCTTCCATGTTACTTTCTGAGTTGTTACCAACACACTTTTCTGGTTTCAGATTATTCTGACTCATGATCTTGTTTATGCTTTTCCCTTGTTGGCAGTATCTCCAAGTAACCACAGCCCTCATCCATTGTCTGATTAGCAGAACAAAACACAGTCCGAGGTTGTTTGGAGACTTAGAGGAGTTTTACTCTGTTTCTATTAAATTTTAAAATAGTACCAAAAGTAATAGACTTAGTTAAAAATCAAAGATTTTGGAAAACAAAACATGTTCCAGTACAGATTGCTAGCTCTATGAAAATTAGTGCTAACTTGATTTGCAATGGTAATGGGCCTTAACTAGAATAATTAGGGAGGTGATTGGGAGACTGGCTTAGGAAAGAAATGAAATATTGCCCACTTATCTTCTTGAACCTTGGCAATAAATACAGTTACAGGGAATTGCTGCTCTCAGGCCTCAACTGGAAACCTGTAATGGACAGGAAAATACTTGAAGGACCCAGTTGGGAACATCGCCCCACACTGGTTCATTTTGGGGCTCAGCTAGAAAATGTTGGCCCTTCTGTTTGTCAGCCTCTGAACTGGCCAGTGGCCCAGCAGCTGAGAGAGCAGATCCGGGGCTGGGCTCCCAGGGGCAGTCACTGCAAAAGGTGGCAGGCACACAGAGCAACAGTGACCGCAGTAAGATGCAAGCTTCGTGCTGGCAGTGGGTACCAGGTTGGAGAGTGCAGAGAAATGCTATGGTACATTCTGGGCTTTGAAGGATGGGCCGGCTGTGGGCTGTGGGAAAGGGAGTCCCAACACTGGAGGAAGCATGCATGCTTTGTGGTATTGGGGGGCCACAGATGACTGTAGGATAGAGCTGGGTGTCAGGGACAGGAGAGGTGAGCTGGGAATTCTGGATGTGCCCCAATTCCAGATAGCCTTGCCCATCCCCCTGAGGAGATGCAGTGTCTTTCTAAAGGCTGTGAGGACCCAATGAAGCTTATTAGATTTTCCTCCTCAAAGTGCCCTGGGAGTTGTGGCACCTTCAATGACAGGGAAATGCACCAGTTTAGGAAACAGCACAGTCACATCTAACTGGATTGATCCAGAACCCTAGGGGCTGGTTGTTGTCTCAGCATGGGCACTGTCATCTCACGATTCTCCAGCCCTGGGGCAGCAGTAGACGCAGGAGGGCCCTGCAAGTCCAGTGGACAGGACCTAACGGCCAATAGAAGCAAGTGCTTGAGCAACCAAGGACTCTAGAGTTGGGCAGCATCAGCGTGGGGTGGAGTGGTGGGGGTGATCAGAACAGAGGCAGCCTCCAACTCCAGCTGTGGCACTCACATTTATGTTGACTCCAAGGCTCACCTCTTGTCTTCCTTTGGAACAGGAAGAGTAGGCAGGTGTTGTGTTGTGGAGCAGTGGATAAAGACAATGGCTTGCAATGCCCATATCTGATGTTGGAGTATGTGGTTGCAGTCTCAGCAACTCTGCTTCTGATCCATCGTCCTGCAGCAGTATTTCCTGGGAGGCAGTGGCTGGTTTTGAGTATGTGGTTGCAGTCTCAGCAACTCTGCTTCTGATCCATCATCCTGCAGCAGTATTTCCTGGGAGGCAGTGGCTGGTTTCCACTTGGGCTGCTGCACCCAGATCAGAGACCCAGATGGAGTTCCAGACTCGTGAGTCCAGCCTGGCCCAGCTGTGTCTGTTGCAAGCACTTCAGGGAATGTACCTACAGGTGGAAGACCCCTCTCTGTCTCTCTCTCTGGAGATCTGACATTCAAGGAGATGAAATTTAGAAACAGAGCAGTAATTGACGGGATCTGATGAGGTTTGGGTGAGAGCTGAGGTCATGGAAGGCAGGGCGGAGTGCTGTAGGTTAGGATTATATCCAAGCTCAAAGCCTGTGGACTATTTCTGGGTCCCTAATCTGTTGGAAATTTGCTTGGCTTCTGATTCCCAATTTTATAACCCAGCCTAGGACAGAAAATTAAAAGAAAAAAGCAAAGCTGGACAAGCACTTGGAGTACAGCTTAGGGAGCTCAGGGCAAGAGGAAGCAGGTGAGACCCTAGAAACAGCAGCACAGTTGCCGGCTGCTATGCGTCGGAAGCTTGCTGCAGCTGCCACTGCAGCCTCCTCGGGGCCTGGTGGGGAGGGAAATGACAAATGGTCGGTGTCTGCTAAACCCCAAACTGCAGCAAATCCTTCCTCAGGGACTGGGGAAGGAGGAGGAGCAACTGAGGCAGGACCGGAACACTGGACAGTGGGGAAAGCAGCCCTGGGCTTGCCTTGGCCTCCAGCACATCCTCTCTGGATGGCCAACACCACATTTGGCCTCTGCTGTTCCAGAGAAATCCAGAAACTGGAGAGGATCCAAGTCGGAGCAACAAACATGATTAAAGAGGGCGAGAATGGGGCCCGTGGGGCACGTTAAAGAAATTGGGGTTGATTTGCCTAAAGCAGTAAAGATGAAATGAGGACTGTATTCAAGCCCATGAAGAGACCCGGGTCTAGTGATTTTCCAAAACTGAGAGCACAGAATAAGAGGTAAATGGCCAACTTTGCTGCCAGAGCGCCCAGGTGAAGGAATCGCTGGTGGGTGGCCCTCCCCGCAGGACTGTGCATTCTCCCCAGAAACCCTTGACTCCAAGCTCCTCCAAGTCCTCCCCGGCAGCCACCAGGCTCAGCTCCCTGGCTTCTGGGAGCCTCATCATCGGGTGGGCCTGGGGGCAGGGAGAGAAGCCCAGGCAGGTGCACACCCCGCCCCCAGCAGACTTGGATCAGGGCACTGCAGGAAGCACTAACCTTTGAGGCTGGACGCCCAGGGACAGTTCTGTGTAGAGGTTCGTGGCTGTGGCTGAGGTCTCCATCTCTGATAGCCGCATTGCTCTCTCAGCCACCAAGGCATTGAGTGAACATGGAAAAGTCAGCATGCCCCTGCTGCCTCCCCACTGCCCCCAAACACCCCACGAAATACGCATCTCTCCACAGGTAGGAGGGCCGTGACCTTGAGTGGCAGACAGAAAGGTGCTACCAGTGAGGAAGATGCTGGGACAAAACTAGCTCCGCCCAGGCAGACCCTTACCCAGAGTTCAAACTCCAGAGTGAAAGCAGCCTTGGTGTGGACATGAAGTTGGAAGTTGCGACAAAAGTCCTGGCTGCTTGCCCGTAAGACAGGTGTCTGTCACTGCTGTGTAACTGATGCCCTGGATCGGCATCTCCATGTGAGGAACATGTCATCTCCCAAGGGCTCCTGTGGGCCAGGACTTCAGGTACTAAGCGACTGGACTGCCTCATTTGGCTTCAGGGTCTCTCCACTACTTGTTGGATGTTTCCCAGGTCTGCCAGCTGCCTGACCCAAGTGACAGTGGGAAGAGCTGGGTGGGCTGTCCCAGCAGCTGGGCATCCAGCCATGGAGTCGCCCAGTGGTCATAGGTGCCTTGAAATGGGCTCTCTGGGGAGCGGGCAGTAAGGAGTTTCTACTGCAGTAATACAAGAGGACTCACCGCATCGCCCAGGAGCCTCCAGTCACTGCCACCATCCTGCCCTCACCATGCACATGGGCAACTGCAAGAACCCACGGCATAGACAGTGGATGCCTCGGGCAGGAGCTGGGTCTGCCCCCCTGGGGTGGGCTTCTTAGGAGGTGAGGCAAGGGGCCTGCAAGCAAGATGCTCTAGGAAAACAAAACTGTAGCTCCGGACCAGGAGCTGCCGGAGTTTCCATCTCCCAGAGAGGGAGTGAAGATTTCCAAGAATCTTAATCACAGAGGGACTGTGTTTGTTTACTCTTGCTGCAAGCCTCTGGGAGAGAGAAGCTGTGTCTCCAGTCCTGTCTTCTGGGCAGAGCTGCCAGGATGCTGAGCCTGCACACTGGGCTTGGGAAACGGCGGCTCTGTCTTGTCCGCTTGCACTCGCAGCCCATCAGGCCAAGAGCTAGTGTGGCTGACAGCTCAATGTCCTGTTCATTGTGAATCCCCAGGCTGGTGAACAAAAATAGCTCCCAGGAAATGGTGCCGCAAGGTCAATTCTTCCCACCAGGAAGGGACAACAGGCTGTCTATCCGAAATGTTAATGAGCAGATTCTGCCCTCTGACCCCACCATTACCTAACAATCCGGTATTGAATGCAGTGTCAGCTTCCATTTCCTGTGAGTGACGAGGCAGGATGCCCATGTGCAGGCGGGCCATCTGCCAGCTGGACGTGGGGTCTGCTCTTTGCCCATCTGGCTGTTCCTGACCTGCACGTGCAGTCCGTATGAGCGGAGGCTCAGCCCTGGCCCCCGCTGCACGGAGATGGTGAATTAGAGGGTTGAAAAACCAGGGTTTGTGGCTAAGAGCAGTATCTTTTACTTACTTATTTTTGGTGTTTTCTGCAATGACTGCTTGGTCTGATTTGAGCAAAAACAAATCAAGGATCCTCTTGGAGCACACTGAGCCTTTATAACCTGGACTTTTTAACATTATTATTACTTGGACTTTGACAGTCAAGGGTAACTGGGCAGTGGAGAGTGGAGGGTGTGTGGCACCCTGGGCCCAGGGCCTTTGAGGGCCAGCCTGAGTAGGTCATTTCTCCTGGCAGAATGATGCAAGAGGCAACAGCTGGGCCCTGCGGAAAGCCAGTCTGTCCCACTGACCTCAAAGGAGACAATGCTTCGTTCTCTGGCTCAGTGTTTCCGAGGCCTCCGTGTGTGAGTCACCTAGGGACTGGCCCGTGGCCTCGCCAGGGCGGATGCCAGGGTCCTGGACTGGGTTATACACGTCACGTCGGGGCCCAGGAGGCGGACGGTGTGCGGGGAGCTCGTGCCAGGCTTACACTCTCTGGTGGACTCTGGCTCATTCAGCGGATGTGAAAAAGGAAGCCGGCAGGATGTGCAAGCAGACCTCAGGCCAGCGCCCCGCCCGCTTCCCGGCCGGCAAGGATATGGCAGGCACGCTCTGCTGCTGTTTCCTCCTCAGTACCCCTGGCTGCAGATAAGGCCGGGGGTGGGGGCGGGGGACAGCACTCAGCAGCTTTGTGCCCTTTTCAAACTACCTGAAGAGTGACAAATGTCAAGGTCACCAGCTGGCGATCCAAAGGCTAGAAATGAAGGCGAGGAGCCAGCCAGTCCCGCACAGTTAACGGTGACTTGTCCATCTGTCCTAGCAGGCAGCAAAGTCTTCAAGGACCAGAGGCAAGCTGCTCCCACCTGGGCAGGCTCTGACCCAGGGCACAGAGGAAGGGCATCCCTGAGCAGCAGCAGGCGGGATCTACCCAGGCGGTGCGTGGGGACGCCCTAGGGAACCCTGACTCTGCAAAGGGGCCACGGGTTGGGGGGTGACCTATTTGGACGACACTCAGACGCCTGGAGGTGGGAGGCAGCGAGGCTGAACAAGCACTTTGGAGCAGGTGGACATGGGAAGGAAGGATGCCTCCTCCAGGGCTGGGCAGGGCCCCTCAGAGGGGCTCCAGGAGGACCTGGCCAGTCTTCTCACAGTTGCAAGGAGCTCGGGCGTATCACCTGGGGCTTCCCCAGCGCTCCAGCCCCCCCCCCCCCCCCCCCGAGTATGCCAAATTCAACATGTGGGCCCTCACTAGTTAGGAAGAACCAAGGATGGCGCCCCACATTGCGGGTGCCAGCGACAACGCCAGCACCTCCCCCTGCAGGTCTCCCAGCCAGGTCTGCCCACGTGGCTGCCACCGATGGGCACCAGGTGCTGCTTCAGATGCTGCTGCCAGGGCTAGCCAGACGTGCAACATGGGGGCTTGGGTCAGCGCTGGGCCTGAAGGCCAGGCAGTTCTGACAGTGAGGTGTGGGGGCGCTGGGAACCTGCACTTTTACAGCAAATCCACCTGGAGGAGAAAAGTTGGGGACACGTGGCTGGGGGGCCGGGGGTCGACGCCATGGCAAGGAGGAGGCGAGAGCCCCTTCTCCCCAACCTGAAACCCAAGCCTTCACCTGGAGGTGCCGAGCGCCTGCCGAGCGGCGGCTCCTGCCTCTGTGCTGGGAGGCCACCGCGCAGACCTGCACTCCGCCGCTTCCCGGCCAGCCGCCGCCGAGTCATCATTTCCAGCTCAGCCTGGAAAGCTGGACCGCGCCGCCGCGTGTGCTCTTGGCAGCCGGGCGCCCGGGGCCCCGCGGCCACATCATCCCGGGGCGGGGAAGTGTGCGCTCCGGGCGCCCGCGCCGCCACCGAGCCACGTCGGTGCCGCCGGCGCGCGCGGTCCGGGGGTGGGCGAGCGGCGGCGCTGGGCGGGACCCCGGCGGGCGGGGGCCCTGCGCGGGCTCTAGGACCCGCGGGACGCCGCCGGCGGGCGGGGTGCGGGGGAGCGGATAATTTGTTCCGTGGTAATGAGAACTGGGATTGCTGGCCGTGGGTCCATTTCACAGGCCGGCCTCCTCTCCCGGGCCGGCTTCCTGGTCCCCGGGCCAACTCGGACAGTTGGCTCATTTGTTGCAACGGTCAAGGCCGGCTCGTGCCAGCGCGCGCGCGCGCACACGCACACACACATACTCACACGCGGGGCAAACTTGTAAGAAAATGGACCGCTAGGCCGGCGGCTCCGCGGCGCGGGCGTTGCGCGCGGGCTCCGAGGCGACTCGTCGCGGCGCCAGGGTCCTGGGTGCGACGCCCGGCCGCAGCCCTGCGCCCCCGTGGGATGGTGCCGCGCTCGCCGGCCGGCCCGCAGCTGCTGCACCCAAGGCCAGCGACGATGGCCACGCGCCCGCCGCCCGCGCCCCCCGCGCGCGCCTGCCTACTCGTCCTCCTGGCCGGGGCTCTGCTCGCGCCCCGCGCGGCCCGAGGTAAGTCCACGAGCCCTGGCGGCTCCCCCTGTGCGGCGCCCGGGCTGCCCCGAGAGACGGGATCCAGGGGCTCGTGCGCCCAGTGGGCGGCACTGCTCGGTCCACTCCTGGGGGCCATTCCCGGAGGCAAGGGGACCCGGGGCGCGGGGTCCTGAAGCGCCGGGCGCCTCGCTCTCCGGTGACGCTCCCTGGACTCTGGCTCCAAAGCCTGACAGGTACACGTGTCGCCGGGAAAGGTGCGCTCTGACCCAACCCGCAGTGACCCTGGGTCTCGCCCACTTTCCTTTCCTCCCCCGCTCCCCGTGCGCTTCCTCCACCTGCTACACCTGGAGGAAGGCGCCAGAGCCCCGCAGGTAAACTAGCTCCGTCCTGCACAGGTGTGTCCACTGTGCTCCGCCGGGCTCTCCTCCTCGTTCATTTTCTCCTCCAGGGCCCTGGCCTCTCCCCCGACGGATCCTTCCCCTGGTCATCAGGTGGCCATCAAACTTTTGAACAAGATTCTTCCGCCTCTGGTTCCTTAGTTTCGCGGCCGTAAATCACAGGTCCCATCGCCCGCGGGTCGAACGAGAGAACTCATGTTGGAGTTCACCTGGAGGTCGGGTGATCTCGGTGTTTTACAGACTGGGATTTCCCTAAATTGCATCTCTCTAGCACTGGGCGCTCTGGGTCCTGCTGGGGTAACCAGGACTCATCCAGCAGGTGCCTTTGTCAAAATCCCAGCGCTGTCCAACCTGCCGCTAGGGGCGCTGCCGGCCCGCCAGTGCACACCCGGCTTTGGCTGGGGGGGGGAGGGGTTCTATGATTCTGTTTAGCAGGCGTTTCTTTTTCAACCAGCAGCCTCCATCCCAAACCGTTACTACTTTATGGTACGTGTTATTTTTGCATTTGCCACTGTTACCCTGCACTCTCACCGTGTCTGCTTGATGTGGCTGCACCCCAGCCCTTGTTAAAATCCACACAGCAATAAAGGCCAAGTTGGGAATGAATGATTTTAAAAAGTATTGCATAAGGCCAGGAAGAAGCAGAGACAGCCGAGAAGGAATACTTCTGATTATTTAAAAGCATCTGCAAATGGATATAGTGGCAATCGAGAAGGTTTTCAAAGACTAGGGCAGACGAGTCCTTGTGTATGTTTGCTGAGGGACCTGAAAGAGGTGAGGCCCAGAGTAGCCCGGGAGAGCTCCGTGGTTCACGCTTGCTGTGTGCACACACAAAGTCTGCTTAGAGGAGATGCTAACTGAATCATGCTAGGGATAGCCAATCATTGCTCAAGGGTGGGGGCGCTTATGACTACAGATTATTTTTCCTTAGCATAGCATAGCCATTGCCCAATGAGAAAGCCACTTGGAATTGTTCGGGATTCGTTGCGTGTTTACCGTCTCAGTGTCAGATATCATGTCCCCAATCGCATCACTGGGGTTGCTTAAAAGTCCAAACACAGAATGCAACAATTGTTCCTGCTGGCAAGAAACAAGGAGGAATTTTTGTTGCTTATGAGTGGAGGAGATTATTCTGGGTTTGAGTTCAGCTTTGCTCACCACCCTGAGCCCTGGCACAATTTCTTACCCCTCAGATACCATCTGAGGCAACTCGACCCTACTGAGTCCGGAATGGGATACTGCGTTCCAAACCCTCCGCTCCCAAATCATTCCTTCCTCGGTCTTTGGAAAACTTAATTCATTAGAAAGGCATAAGGACACATGATTGATTCCATGGTTTACTCTCCACACAGCCACCACAGCCAGGGGCAGGCGGGACGGAAACCAGCACACTGGGTCTCCTCCGTGGGTGGCAAAGGCACAGCACTCCGCTGCTCCTGGGCTGCCTTCCCAGGCACACTAGCAGGGAGCTGGGTCTGAAGTGGAGCAGCTGGGCCTCCACCTGGACTCCAGTTTGGGCCGCTAGCATGGCACTGCAAGCAGCCTCACCTGCTGTGCCTCACCGCTAGTCCACCCTCTAGTCTTAACTCAATAATAAAATCTTCTGCCTTCTTCAGACTCTATATACTAATGCTTGGGAAATGTTGCCCAAGTCTCCGCCCTAAACCTTTAATGTTCAGTGTGTACCCTCATCCACCCATGTCCTTCCAACCTAGAGCACCTCGTTTTTGAAGTCTCTTGCAGAAACCTCCTCTTGAGTGTAACAGGTTTGACACTGCCTAGGCATCCTCCTAGCATCCCCAGCGAAGCCCTGATTCCCAGTCTGTTTCCTGATGGAACTCTCCGGAGACTTTCTGTCGCCCTAGGAAGGAAAAGCTGCACCTCCGAGTGACGTAATTCCTCTTTTCCTACTCTCCTTTCTTAGCTTCCTCTGCCTTGCTTACTCCAAGTCACGCTGGCTTATCCAGATTTTCAAATCAGTTGCTGAAACACTAACTCAATAAGTATCAATATTTGTACTTCAGAGTATGCAAATATTTTTCACAGTTTAGCTACAGTGTTTCATTTCATTTCATGCCTTTTACACTCTTTGTTTTCCTAGAGTGTATGGTTGCTTTGTTTGTACATATGTTGTTTTCTTTGTAACAACCTGTGGTGTCATGCATGAAAGTGTACATGCTGCCTGCTCCTGGTTCCTCCTATGAAACTCCTAAAACACGTAGAATCTCTGCAGTGTGGGAAGTGTTTACTCTGTGCTAACGAGATGTATAGGGGCTGGGGATCCCCTGATATTTTCAGAAAGGGATCTTGCCACTAGAAAGACTAAGGCATTTTCAGACAATTGGGGCTTTCATCTCCGCACCACCCTACCCTGACCTCCAGGGAGGTGGGAGGGGCTGAAGGTTGAGAGGACACTGGTGGCCTATGATGTAATCCATCGTTCCTGTATAATGACATGGTCTCCATAAAACCCAACAGGATGTGGCTTAGGAGTTCCCAGATTGCACACTTGTGGAACTGGCTGGAGGGTTTTGGACTGCAGGGGCCACAAAATCTTGCTCCCCTTCCCGCGTCCTTTGCCTTATACATTCATCTCTTCAAGACGGCTCTGCATCTCTATGCATTATTTATTTTATTATTATTTTATTTATTGTTTTCCTGTTCTTTGTTTTAGATGTTACCCAGTCGGTCCTGGCACATTAGTTGAACCTGAGGAGGGTTTAGGGAAACCGAGTTTACAGGCAGTTGACCAGACATGTAGGGGACAGCCCCTTCCTTCTGAGGAGCATGCAGACAGGGGCAGTCTGTGGGCCTGGTGTGGATGGGTGGCCCCACATGGCCAGTGTCAGTGGAGCTGCATTGTGGGCCAGCCTGCCAGTGTTCACCCAACAACTGCTGTTATGGGGAGAAATCCCTGCATATTTGGTGACCGGAAATGAAACGTTTTGGTTTTTCTTGTCATACAACCTCTGTTTTACCTCCACGCGTTTCCTGTTCCATGCCAGGTTTGTGGCATGGGTGGGGACCTAAGCACCACACTTCCTTTACATCTTTTACACTCAGAAGTTGGCATTTGTATTTATGATTAGTGCCTCTTGGTCCCCTTATGGCTGTGTCTCTCTTGGCAGCGTATCTGGAATCTCCGTAACAATGAGGGGCAAGGTGGAAGAGCCAGAGAGCAAGGCAGCCGGTTCGAAATGTATTAGAAAGACAGTAGCACAAGAAGTCTTCAAAAAGTTCCTGGAAGTGCAAATGAAAAAAACTCCTTGGATTTCAAAATTAATTTTTACCAACATAATGCTTCTAAGAAGATTGATTTATGTATGTGAAAGACTTAGAAGGTGGCGACACAAAGTTCTTCCAACTGCTGGCTGTTTTCTCCAAAACTGCATTGGTACCAGGGCTGTGCCAGGCTGCAGCCAGGAGCCAGGAACTCTGTCTTGGGCTCCCCTGTGGGTTGCAGAGATACCAGGGAGCTGAGATGGAACAGGTGTTTGAACAGGTGTTTTATGGGCTGCCAGCATCACAGTGATTATGCTGCAATGCCACAGTGCAGTCTCAAAGTTTGTTCCCTCTTTGCTTCCTCCTTTCCCTTCTATCCTTTTTTCCTTCCTACCTTTCTTTCTCTTCCTTCCTTTCCCTTCCTAAAAGATGTTTTATTTAATTTCAGAACAAGGAAGGAGGGAGAGAGAAGGAAGATCGTTTGGCTATAACAGTTTGGTCTGGGCCAGGCCAGAGTCAGGAGCCTGGAAGCCGTCAGGTTTCCCCTGTGAGTGGCAGAAGTGCACTCACCGGGGCCATGCACTGCTGACTTCAAGGTGCTTTTGCAAGAAGCTAGATCTGAAGCTGAGCAGCCATGACGCAAAGGAGCACAACAATCTGGAAAGCCAGCCTTGCCAGTGGCAGCTTGACTTGTGCCACAGCACATTTTCAACAAACTCAAGTTCATTTCATGCCTGCCTGCCCTTGCCTGCTTTGTTGAGGTGCACAATGAACGGCCGTTGGGTTGAGGTGTTTCTTTAATGCTTAGTTCTCTAAACATAGTCCTTTTTTCTGATCTCTAGAAGTGTTACCTGTATAGTCGTGAGTATTCTTGCAGTTCATGAGGATATGCTTTAGTCACGTCCTCCTTGGTAACTGCGCTGGGGACGCAGTTTGGGAATGTATGCTGTACACTCCCAGCACACCGTCTTGTGTGATTCCATCAGTTTTCTCACTACTCCTTTCCTGAAGCCTCTGTCCGCTGCATGTCCCGGCCTGCCGTCAACATCCTTCCGCTTTGTCTCTTTTCATCTCTTTTTGCATTTTTGTAACTTTGATTTTTCAACCCTTCTACCTAATACTTAAAATCCTGCCTCCACATGTTCGATTTGTGAGCTTACTCATTCTGCAGTGCCCTTTGCTCCTTTAATTGTGCTGTAGTATCCCATAATGCTTCAGGGTTTGTAGCAATCGAGTACAATGAGGATCACGTGTTCTGTGTTTTCATCGTTGGCTCTGGGGTTCTTTTTGCCCTCATTGTTGTCCCTAAGGGCCTTTGGCTTGGGTGGCGTTTGGTGAAGGGGCATTGAAGAGCTCAGTGCCAGCACTGTGTGCGTGGGTGGGGGCTGCCCGGCTCTTTGGCCTTCTTGGAGGTCCCTGCGAGTCACTGACACTCTCAATCTGGTGAATTTCTCCAAGGAAAAATGGAACTTGGCAAGGGCCTGGGAGGGAAGCAGGGCAGAGGGTTAAGACAAGACACTTACAGTCTTGTATCCTTCAATTTACTGGCTGGACTCCATTCCCCTGAGTGCTTGGGTGCAGGTGTCCTGTGCCTTTCAGAGCCGGTCAGGGCTCCAGCGTGTCCTTCCCCAGCCTTTCGCCAGCCCCTGGACAGGTGCATGGTGCTCCATCCCTATGCCTCGGTGGGATTCCCCCGCTCTGGGCCTTCCCTCCTGTCCAGCAGTGGGTTCCAGCTCTCCTCTGGTACCAAGCAGCTGCTTCTTCAACCTCTTCCTCTCACCTGCATCTTGTCTGCAGTTACTGCTTTTGTGGGCTGTCAGGTGGAAATCCTGCTAAGCACCTGTGCACCTGCTGTGTGCATTTGCAGTCAGTCCATGCTTTTGTCCCACACTCTGCAACCAGCCACATTCTTTCTCACTTGTCATTTGGCTCTACCATTCCCTCCTAGTGGAAACAAAAATTAAATCCATTTTTGAATGTTTAAACACTTTCTTTTCAAAATCCATAAAAATTCAAAGTCAACATATACCTAATTAGATAAATGCTGCAGCTGTGGCAACTGTGAAAAAAAAAAAAACTTGCAGGCAGCTAGCTACATCATTTAAAGAAGCCAAGAGCATTGCCTGGTATGGGTGATGCTGTAATGAACTCATTGCTGCCGCCAATTTCTTTCCTTTCTTTGTATCAGTGTGTGTTCCAGAAGCCTTTTTAAGCTGTTTCCTGCAGAATCCATGATTTAAACAGGCAAGTGTGGGCACTTTGTCAGGTGCTTCTTTGGGGTGGCCAGCCCTGCAAGTTGCTGGCAGTGTGCCGGCCAGGAGCTGAGGCAGAGAGCTCCTGAGTTTGTGTATTTCCTGCAGTTGTCAAGTCTCTGAGATGGAGGAGTTCAGTGGAGCTCAAGGGGACAGGTTTTAGAAGGTAATTTCTACTCATTTGGAGCAGCTGTTTCTTTACATAGGTCTTGGTGAGTGTTTTATTAAGCCTTAAGTTTCCACATCAGCACATAATTACTTAATAATTACAGTAATAATGATAATATAATTATTGAGCGCCTTGGTACCGGGAGTTGTGCTCAGACACTGACATGCACTGAGGGATTTGGAGCATTTGTGGGAAAACGGAATTAAGAGATACGCTTATTTTGGTGCAAAAAAGAGTGAAGCCCAGGCAAAGGTTTTATTACACAATATTCACTTTCCAAGACCTTTTAAAAGACCCCGAGGGATCCTGGGGAAAGACCCCTGGCTACCGAAGAGGCCGTGCCACAGTGCCGAGTGCATGCTGAGTGGCAGTTGCCGGGCAGTTTCCTGCTGGAGGCCAGGTCTTCACCCGGTAGAGGCCAACATCTTGGAATCAAGGTTGCTCTTTGATGTCCACAGCCACGAGTTTGTAAATCGGTTTTCAACAGAATGATAATGCAGTTCAAACAATCTTGATTTCTCCCACTGGAACATACACGCTGAATTCCGCGCTGACAGCTTCCGTTTCGAATCTGCATCCATCCCAGGCTTGTTTCTCCTTGTTCTTTATTTCATGCTCAATGTACCTTGCCTCCAGTTGACAGATGGGGTAGAAAGGGCGAATAATTCAGTGTCATATTGATATTTTCTATCCTCTGAGCTTTTATGTCATTCCAAGGCTGCATTAAGTGCTCAACTTCTTGGCAACTGCTTGAAAGACTGGGCAGCTACGTTGGCTAACTTTGGACTTCCGTCTGCGTCCTGCTGCTGAGAGCTCTGGCCTGCACCATGGGTTTGCATGGTCTGGTCTTAGATGTGCTGTGTCCCAGCAGGGCGTGGTGAGTGCTGGCCTGCAGTTTAACGACAAGATCCCTTGTCCTGTCTTCTGCTGTGTTTATAATTAAAGCCAGGAAAGGACTGAAGTGTTTCTCATGAGAGCTGCACTCATGTTGATCAGAATAGAATCTGAGAACTTGGTTTTGCTTGCGTGTTTTGTTTTGGGAGCCTGCATTGGGAGGCGGAGTCTGTGTTACTGCCAAGTGCAGCTGCTCTGTGCTTTCTGGGATATATACGTTCCTGAAATGAGGGATCCACAGGGAAGATTCTGTAAAATCACTATTCCAGCCACTGTCAGTATAGTTAGCATGGCTGAAGAGGAGTTTGGCTCATCATTCCTTTTTTACATAAAATGCTAACATTTTAGTTCCTAATACATTACCGTACCTCTATTCTTGCCCGCCAGAGTTTATCATGTATGTTGGAGGACATTAAGAAGCACAGAGCTGATTGGTTAAGAAACATCCATCATGACCCCCCCCCCACACACACACCTCTCTTCCTGCTTCAGAACTCCGAGGGGGCGGGTTCATCTACCTCCACTTCCCTATGCCATAGCCAGAGGTGTCTATTCAAATCCCTGTAATTCAAGATTAGGTGCAGGGGCTTTAGTGGTGGCACAGAGGGTTAAGCTACCCCCTGGGAGTGTCTGCATCCCGTTTGGGCACCGGTTCAAGCCCTGGCTGCTCCACATCTGATCCAGATCCCTGTTGGTGCACCTGGGAAAGCAGCAGCTGACAGATCAAGTACCTGGGGCCCTGCCACTCCTGGGGAGACCCAGATAGAATTCCAGCTCCTGACTCTGCAGCTCTTCACATGAGCAAATGTGTATTCTCTAAAAATAATAATAATTGTTTTTAAAAAAGGAAGAAGAAAGGAAGGAGGAAGGAAGGAGGAAGGAAGGAAGGAGGAAGGAGGAAGGACGGACGGGCGGACAGACCAATCATGATGTTTTCAGGCATGGTGCTGATAGAGGAGCTTGGCTCACTTCTGGTTGAACCCACTGCAAGCTGTTCAGTCTGTTGATGAGAGTCTGTTTTGTCCGCTGTTTTGGAGCTGCAGTGTGCCAGGCCCGCACGCGACTCCGCACAGGTGTTCGCTCCAGGGAATCTGTTACAAGTGAGTCTCCGAGCTTCGGAGAACACCCATTTTCTACTTTAAAATATTTTGCTAAATTACTTTCCAAATTGATTGCACCAATTTGCATATCTACTTGTTTGAGATTTTGGTTACCACATTTTTGTCAATGCTTGATATTTTGCTACTTTGAAATGCTGCCAGGCTGGCTGTGAGCTGTCTCGTTGCCTGCATTGCCATTTTCTGAGAGCTGGGGCTGCTAAGAATCCATGTGCTTTGTCTTTCTCCCATGAGTTACTTGTTCTCATCAGCTCTCATTTGTCTAAATCCTCCTCTGTTTCTGGGCCCAGGAAGAGAGTATATAATAATTCTAAAATGTCATCTTTTGCTGGCTGCTTTTGCTGGAGCTGAAGTTGTTCTTTGAGTCTTTGGTATGTGAAGTTAGCATCTCTTCGCTTTCGCCTCGACATCACCGGTTATCCTGGTGATGCTTAGCGTGACCTTTGCCCTTCCAGACGGATGGATGTAGTTCTTGTCCTTCGTTTTGTTGGACTGTTTATTCCCATTCCAGCATCATATTATCTCCAGCGTTTCATACCTGGTCATAGTTCAGGTTTTATACTGAAGTGTTCAGGTTGGCAGGGATAGTACCTGGTAGCGCCTAGAGCAGACACTGGCATCAGCTGCCTAAGTGTGACCCAATTTCTTCCACCTGCTTTCTGTTGCCAGCGTGATCCTGGGAAGAGGATTGGCCATCCTGGTGTGCCCAGGCATCCCCAGGCCGAGTCCTGAATCCCCAAGTGCTGGGCAGACTGGGCCAGCTGGCCATCCTAAGCCTGGAGAAATGCTGCTTTCCCCAACTGTGAGATGGTGATAATTCTAGAATCCACCCTCAGCGTCCGGGTGAGGACCCATTGAGTCACAGGCCCCGTGCCCGATGATGCCGGGTGCTCGATGTTTCTTGAGTCACTGGCGTTTCGTATGAGCTTCTGCTCATTTCTGTCAGCTCCCCAGGAGTGTTTGTAGCTAAGTTTGTGGAGAGAACAGACATCCTCGTGACACCAAGGCTTCTCCTGAAGAATATGACGCTTTTCCTCTTTATTCTCTTTGGCATTCTTCAGTAACTTTTAGTTTTCATACCAAAGTTCTTGCACCGTCTTGTAAGCTATGTTTCTAGCTACCAAAGGCCTGCACACATTTTTATTTGGAATAGCAGCATCACTATTTTCTTTCTTTCTTTTTTAAGATTTTAACTCTGTAGGAGACACTTGAAGTGTACGCAGCAGTAGACAGGCCTGGGTGAACAATGGTGTGTTGGCCACTGAGCTTCAGCAAGCACCAGCGCTCGCATCTCTGGGGTTTCTCTCTCAGTTCTAGTTGACAACAGTGACCGTTACTGAGCTTTGTGTGCTGACTTCGAATGCCACTGTATACTCATTGTTGCACTCATTCTCTAGCTGCACCTAAATGGCTATTGAAGCTTTCCACCGCCTTACAATTTTCTTATGTCTTTTTTGCCCCTTGCTTATGGAATCTATCTCATACTTTTTCAAACTTGCTAGAACTTTGGGAAAGCACTGTCTTTTCTGGGTTCGTCCCTGTGATTTCTTTGAACTCTGGCATGCCTGCAATGACTTGGGCTGCCTGCCTGCTGCCCCGGCTAGGTCACTCTCAGGGGAAGCTCACAGGGTTCTTGTACCAGTGCCGTGCAGTTTTGAACTGTGAAGTTCTCTTGAACATGTTCCCACCTCAACCGAGGGCCCCTGCATGGAAGCCCTGTGCACTTTGGTCTGTGCTGGAGAACCCAGGAGCTTCCTGGGGAAGCCGAGTGGGCTTACTTAGGGTCGATGCCTCCGGAATCGCCCTTGGCGAGGCCCAGTTTCTTGTAAGAATCTTGGAAATTCCACACAGCATGATTGTTGCGGTTTCCGCATCCACGTTCTTGGGGCACGTTCTTGAAGCTGTGGTGTCTCTTGGGACACTTGAAGCCCTTCCTGGATCCCAGGGTGGGTGTGAGCCCCTTTGCAGCTTCTCTGGGCATGTGGAAAAGCTGTTCTCGCCTGGCTCCCCGGGAACGGCTGTCCTGGCTTGGATCAAGGCTCAGGTTCTTGTAGTCCTCTTCCTTCCCGCTGGTCATCCAGCTCCAGGCTGCTGTCTGGGGACGCCTGGGTCTCTACCTCACTGGCTGTGTTTGGATGCTGTGGGCAGGGATTCTGCTAGGCCTCTGGAAACTTCCTGTCCTTTCTTTTGAGTTCCTCTGTGTAGGTGCAGTAATGGCACAGTTCCCCGGGACTGGGTGTATGCCAAGGAAAGCTCTCCGTCTGCATGGGTTCTGCCCTGTGTCTTCAGACCCAGAAGCCTGATATTGATTCCTTGGTTCTCTTAGTCCATGTGTCTATTTGATAGCTCCTATAATCCCAGAATTAGCCAAGGGCTGGCAATTCAGTGAGGGGAGGAAATGCACACACAGCCCCTCACCTCGCACGCAAGAGCAGGAGTTAAACCCATCTGGCAGCTGGAGTCTTAGCTCTCAGCTCATCCCACCAAGCCCCTGCACCCCCTGCCCCAGCAGAGCCCTCAGCTGCTTTCCTGCTGGCTCTCCTGGGGCAGCTGGGGTGGGGGAATGGCGAGGCAGAGATGGGTGAGGGGGGTGAGGAGAGGCGGGTGCTAATGACGGCCAAGCTAGGCTTTGGGGGTGACACCACCAGCTGTTCCTGGCTCCCTCTGGCTGAAGCAAAATGAGACCAGCTGGGAAACGGGGCGACAGACACTCCCAGAAGCTGCTCCTCAGCCAGCTGAGGTGTCAACAGCATTCCACTGTGCTGAGCCTTCCGGGATGTTTGCTGAAAGTGCCCGCACTTCAACACGTGACTAAGGAGGACTGTGTAGGGTGTAAATGGACGACAGAGACCTACGTCTGTCTTCGTAGTTTCTGGAATGTACAACTGTGGTTCCATAAGACTGATTTCTTCACTGATTTATCAAGAAAACTATCAGATGCCTGATTTGCCAGCAAAATTGGGTTGCTTAGTGGGAGACTCGGCCTTGGAGTGTGACAGTTCAGCTACAGGTCTCTAAACTTCTCTCAGATTCCAGAGTCTTCTCGGTGTCAGAGTGTTTGCCATCCTCCTGCCGCCCAGCACAGCTGAGGACTGAGTCGGGCTCTGGAGGCTCAGTGAGGAAGCTGCTTCCAAAGAGGGCAGCGGAAGTAAGACAGCTGTGTTCCAGCACACGGGGTCCCTGGGGGCAACATTGTCCTCCTCCCAGACACCTGTGCACCGGTGCCCCTTCTGTGTGGACCAAATGGTCCTGACTGCTCTGTGTCCTGCAGCTGTGATAAGCTGGCAGGTGGCGTGTACCGTGGCTGGGATTCTGGACATGGCCTGGAGGTGGCTCTGAGTTTGAACGAGGCCTCCTAACAGCTGCGTGGGGGACTGCTGGATCTTTCCTCACTCCATTTCTTTCTTTACCTATGGAAATTGAGGATGCGATTCCCTTCTGGGTGCTGCCCAGCCTCGAGGGAGGGAGATATTGGGGAAAGCATTTGGAAATTGGAGGCCTTGTCTTTGAGTCACTCAGCGGTCGGGGTGGGACCCCCGTGGTTCTGTGGAAGGCCCAAGTTCGCAGGATCCGTAAGCCACCACTTCTCCTGCTAGGCGGGTGTCCACAGTGGCAGAGGTGGAGGAAGGGTGGTCGCTCCTCTCCTTGAATCTCACAGTGCCATCCTGATTGTCCTGTGCTGCGGGGCAGCTCTTTATGAAGCCCGACTCTTGGAGGTCAGCAGCTGTCCGGCATCATTTAGACAGCGGACAAAGCTGTTCCTGCGTCCCCCTCCTCCCTGGCTGGGGCGTGCTGTGTGCGGAACCCAGGGTAGCAGGCAGAGAACTGGTCACGGTGGAGCCCCAGGGGATTTCCCAGACCCCAGCCTCCATTGGCTTCTAGAGAAAGGGAGGAAGAGTCAGAGTGGAACTGCAAAGCAAAGCTGAACTGCTTCCCAGGCCGTGGGTGGCAATAGTGAGACTCCCACATGTTTGTAGATGAAGCACACGTGGAAGCAGTTAGCTTTTTAAAAAACGATTTATTTACTTGAGAGAGAGATCCGCCAACTGTTGGTTCACTCCCCAGATGGCCACGGCAGCCAGGGTTGAGCCGAGTCAAAGCCAGAAGCTTCATCTGTGTCTCCCATGGGGGTGGCAGTGGCCCAAGCCTATGGTCTGGCTTCTGTTGCTTTCCCAAGCCATTAGGGAGATTAATCAGAAGTGAAGCCCCTGGACTTGACCCAGTGCCCATACAGAATGCTGGCATTGCAGGGGGCAGCTTTATGCACTGTGCCCCAGTGCCAGCCCCAGCACTCAGTGTTTGTGCTAATTACCAGATGGAGCATGTGATTGCAATAGCCTAGTCATTTTTACAAGCTGTCTGCCACTTTACCCCCAAGGATTGGAGCTTAGAACATTCTGGAATCTGGCAGAAATGTTCCACTCAAAGGCCAAATGCTCTTATTGTTCTCCCAGTCTGCAGGGAGATCTAAGTAAAAGGGTAGACTCTCCCCACTCTAATTCCACTGCTTTCATATGGCTAGCTAGCTTTCATATGGTTGATGCCAGCCATCTTTCCCCTGAGTTGCAAAATAGCAAACATATTTTTAGAAGCACCCGCTTATTCTTAGTTCAGTGTATTGTCAGACAAGGGTCGCAGGCTCCAACCACACTGCTCCCTGTGGAGGGGACGCAGGTCATTGCTGCTACATTGTGGGGCAGAAACACCAGAGGGACTTTTGCTTCTCTGACTCCTCCATGGGCCGGCACTGCTGGAAAAGCCTTCCACAAGGAAGTGCCACCTGCTGGAGGTCATGCAGCTGGCAGGTGGTCAGCTGGGTTTCACATGTTAGTTGCTATTCAGAAACAAAACACGGTCATCCCTTGGTACACACAAAGCGTTGGTTCTAGAACCTCCTTCCAAACAGGAGAATTTTCAAGTGCCTTTTCCCTCCCAAATGACATACACAAACTTAACACCACACAAACACCATGTAAATAGTTGTAAGGTTGTATTGTTTGAGCAATAGTGACAAGAGAAAAAAGACATTACCTGTTGAATACAAAAATATTTTCGATTGGGTGTTGAGCTGGTTAACTGTTGGAAGAGATGCATGGACACAGATGACCGATGACCAGTGACATAGAAATGGGACTTAGATGCAAGCAGCAGCAGTGCCGAGGACAACGGCAGTGAGCTTGATTTTCAGCAGGCACTGCGCTAAGCCCTCTGGGCCAAGCACTGTGACACCAGCATGGCCCCATTTCACAGAGGATCAAACGAAGGCATGGCAAACTTGGGATCTGCCTTAGTCCCTGTGTTTTACCAGGGAATAAGCACTGAACTCGGCAGTTGATTTCAGAGCCCACGAGATGAACATGGGCCTGCTCTTAGAGGAACCATGAGCTCTGGCCCCTGCCCGGTGCCGAAGACCTCACAGGCATCTCAGAAGGTGCGGACCTGGAGAACGGGTTCAAAGAGAGAATCAGGAGCACAAGAGCTGACCCTTTCCTGTGCTGATCCTGGAGGTTGTCCTGTGGTCTCTGACCATGAGGATTGCCAGCGATGGGAGGACCAGAGCCCAGCTTGCATTGTAAAGTTTTTACATCCTTTATTTCTACATTAAAAGGACTCTGGATTTAACCAGCTAAAATCTGTCACCTCTACAAGGGAAACAGTTTGTTGATTAACTTCTGCCTTATTGTATTTTCTCTTACAAGTAAAATGGAAGATTTTACCTGATAGCTGTGGCTTACAGCAGCTGAGGACAGCATTGGTGAGCACAGAGAAGCCGTGTGCAAAGGTCTGTTTGCAGAGGTACCTGACCTTCAAGCATAGACATCTGAAGGAATAGAATGTCTTGGTGGTCAGTGTATTTTTTTTTTAGATTTATTTATTTAAAGGCACAGTGAAACACACATGCACACACAGAACAAGAAAGAATATCAGTCTGCCATCAGCTGGTTCATTCCCCAAATGGCCAAGGGAATGGGCCATGCTGAAACCAGGAAACAAGCATTCCATCCATCCGGGTCTTCCAGGGGGATGGCAGGAACTCAAGTACTTGAGTGGTCGCCAGTACCATCCCCCAGGAGCATTATCAGGGAGTGGAGCAAGGCCAAGTAACTAAGGCCAAGCAGTATCAGATGTGATGTGCTGGCATCCAAAGCAGCTCTCCTGCATGGCCAAAGCCCAGCCCACTGCTCCTGCCATTGCGTTGTCCAGCGATTTCCTGTGTGCTCTGCTGTCTTTAAGCAGTGGCTTCCGGCCCCCTGCCTGGTGAGTCTTTCCCGTTCCTTGCCCCAGCGCTCGGCCTGATACCTACCTTGTTTAGGCTTCCCTTGGTTCTTTCCACCCAACAGCCCCAGCGAAGAAGCAGCCCTGTTTGGATGCCCTTACCTGCCCTTACTCTCCGGTTCTGTTGGTTGGGATTTAGGCTCCATGGAGACAGCCCATATCCCATCTGCTTTCTGCACAGTCCTTGGTGCCCAACACATCCAACTGCTCCACAGTTATTGACACAGGATTCTGGTGCCATGGACTGCTTGTTTTTTTCAACAAATGAGACTCCCTGGGGCTGGTGCAGCAGAGTAGCCTAACCCTGCACATGCAGTGTTGATATCCTGTGGACATTGGTTCATGTCCTGGCTATTCTTCCAGCCCAGCTCCAGCTCCCTGCGTGTGGCCTGGAAAAGCAACAGAGGATGTGCCAAGGCCTTGGGATCTGCACCTGCACGAGAGATCCAGCGGAGACTCCTGGGTTTGGATCGGCCATTGGGGGCCATTTGCGGGGTGAACCAGAGGATGAAAGATTTGTGTGTGTGTGTGTCCTACTTTTTGTAAGTCTGCCTTTCAAATACAAATAAATATTATTATT
This sequence comes from Ochotona curzoniae, assembly GCF_017591425.1. Classification (NCBI taxonomy): domain Eukaryota; kingdom Metazoa; phylum Chordata; class Mammalia; order Lagomorpha; family Ochotonidae; genus Ochotona; species Ochotona curzoniae. The sequence goes on from NW_024466512.1 coordinate 3,770,567, forward strand.
AAAAATTATTAAAATATTATCTATCAAAAATGAAGCACCAAAATCACTAAAATTAAAAAAGAGAGATTCCCTAAAGCTCAATTCAACTGAAGTATTTTGTCTTCATACAGATTTGGGGTTTTGTCTTTCTTTAGGTCCTGTCAGGAAAAACCTTTTTAAATATCCCAGATGTCCTAACATTTGGTGAGGGATAGGTAATGATTGTGCAAAGGCACTTCATAAAGTTCATGGAAGATGGACTGGAAGATAAGTTCATTTTGGCACAAAGAATATTTGAAACACATCCAGTGGGTGTTTGGGAAGTGCTTGAAAATTTTGTATTGCAGAAAATTATGCAAGGACTTAAAACTTTTTTAATCCTTTAATTCTGTAGTCCAGAAACTTCTTGAGATATTGCTCTGAGGGGGTTTCCTGACCAGCAGGTCCCCGTGACCACCAGGGGGGTGAGGTGATGGTATTCAGCCGCAGGAAGAACCACCGATGACAGTCTGATGGAGCATGTACATCTATTGTAATGCATGCACAAGCTTATATGGATGAAGAAAGGGGAAGACGGGGGGCATCTCCCAACAGTCCTTCCACTCAGTGGCATAGAAGGCATGTCTATCTCTCTAGACCCTCCAATCATATAGGTCACTTACGACACTCATGGTTGGCAGGTAGGCTGTGGGTCATGTATACCAGATAAGCTGGCAAGTGATGCGGGCAGCACCCGACTTCTCAGAGTTGCTTATCTAGGAAATCTCAGCACAGCTCATCCAAGGACAGAGACGAAAGACCCACTGTTCTCACTTGCATGACCAGTGAACAGGCCAAGTCGAGGTCTCAGTTAGCCAAGACCATGGTAAGGAGGTTCCCCAGGGACACGGTGTGCCGTGCACCTGTGACCTCCCTCACAGGCCAGGCAGGCAGAGCCAGAAGCGATCTCTCCACATACTGCAGTTTGTCTGGGAAGCGGGATGCCATTCGGTAAGGAATGCAGATTCTCGTTCCCAGTGGAGGATGGGGTTGATACCTAACAGACATCAGCAGGTTCTAATCTGGGCTTGCTCCTTGGAGCTTTCTGAGAGGCGAGCCCGTAGCAGGATGGGTGTTGTTTGCTCTGGGTCCTTCTTGGGGTCTGGCATTTCTATACGGAGTAGTTAGTAACCCAGTGTCTATTCTAGTCCTTCTAATTTCCAACTGCCGTTGGGCACATAATGACCATTTCTAAAGCAGGTCAACTACTCCAACTACCAAAACAAACCAACCAAAAAATCGCATGAAGCCAATTTGCAAATCACAATTTGTGCTTATAGTGGCCTTTTATTTATATCCATTTGAAAGATTTCCGTGGTTTGAGGAAAAACATTTATATACACAAGTTTGAAACTTCACATGAAAGATTGTTGTTGTTAAACACACAGTAATTTTAAAAATGCGTTTCTTAAGGCTATGCCCTATTTGTTTTTATAATATATTTTTCTCTTGGTGTTTGCTGTCAATCCTATGCAGAAATATCAAAAAATCAGGCTGGGGTCATGGAATATTGAAGTAACTTATCAAAGCAATAATGAAATTCATGTTTCTGAAGAGCTTTATTATAAATAGCAGCTGGGAGCCCTAATTACAGGCCTGCGAATATGAACTTCAGAACCTATTTTGCCTCCACAGATTTGAATGGTCTTCATTTTCTAGTTACTCTGTTGAACGCATGTGTACATGCGCATAAAGAGAAAGCTGGGTTTGATTACCTATTATTGAGAAACTCATGTTCATGCTTAAAAGAGATACTGGTCTACAATACATTTCTTAATCTCTGTTTATTTCAAAAAGGCAGAGACAGGGATGGAAATGGACATAAGAGAGATCGCTTCCAACCACTAGTTCAATACTCACGTGTCCAGGGCAGCTGGGGCTGGGCCGGGCTGTCCAGGGTGCCCAGAACGCAGTCCTGGTGTCTCTCCTGAGTGGTTGCAACCCAGGGCTTGAGTCCCATTTGCTACCTTCCAGGGTGCACATGAACTAGAAGCGGGATTCAGAAGAGCTGGAACTGGGACCCAGGTGCTCCAATGAGAGATGCAGGTGTCCGGAATGGCACTGAACCAGTGCACGAAACACCTAACCCACCTTTCTGATTCCTTCTTGCCTGGTTTTGGTATCAGGATTGTATTGGCTGAATAAGAGTCAAGATTTTCTCTCCTGTAGTGTGAGATTGTTGTTTTTTTCCCCTTGATTGCCTGATTAAATGTCTGATAAAATTCATGCTTGTAGCCTTAAGAAGGATATGTGTGTGTGTGTGTGTGTGTGTGTTATGGAAGTGATGATTAAGTTAATAGATATACAGATATTTCTCATGTCAATCATGCTAATTCATGTCTTTAAAAATATGTTCATGTCATGTGAGGTACAGTCATTGACATAGTGTTTTTTTGTAATTTCTTTCTTTTTTGTTGTTGTTATTTAGTGATACAGTTCCATAGGCTCTGGGATTTCCCTTACTCCCTCCACAAATCCCCTTCCTCCCCGCTCTGATTTTCCTTATATTATTACAATAGTATAGTTCTTTTCTTCATAAACAGCCATAAATCCATCTTTCTGCTACTGAAGTGTATCCTGATATTGCGGGCATGGACAATGGCAGATTCCAGCATTCTGTTGTCAAAAAATTTTTAAACAGTTTTATTGGGAGTCCATCTTTAGTCTGGAAGTAGATTTGTATTTTCTTACCATGCGATGCCATACTCTGTACGATGTCCTCCTCTTTAATTCCTAAAGTTGATAAATTGTGTTTTTCTTTCACTTTATCTTTGATCTTGCTGTGAACTTGATGGTCTTGTCAGTGTTTACCAGTAGGCAGCATTGTTTCAGAGATGTTCTCTTTTTATTCCGTTGATTTCTGTTCTTCATTATTTCTTCTGTTTTGCTCTTCTTTGGATCCTTAGACTATGAACAAAAAATGGTTTCATTTTCTTGGAACTATTCATGTCCCATAAAATACTCCCATAGCTGAGTATCCCAAAATTTTATAGGGTGCCTTTTTATTAGCATTCGTTCAGAACATTAAAACATTGCTCTTTGGGGGTGGGTGTTTAATGTATTTATGATACCCACATCCCATCAGAGTGCCAGGACGTACGTCCCAGCCAGCTCCTCCTTGCAGCTTCCAGGAAGGCGACAGGAAGGGCTGGAATGTTGGGACGCTGCCACCCACCCACATGTGGGCTTGCATCGCGTTCTGGGCTCTGGCTTCAGCCTGGGCCACCTCTAGCTGTTCCCAACATTTGGGAAGTGACCCAGCAAATGGAAGCTGGATCTCTCTCTATCTGCCTTTCAGCTAAAAAGAAAGTCTCTGGTAATTTCCTTTGAAATTCCTTGTTTGTTTAGTAATACAGTTCTTCAACATATATGAGAATTTTTAAGATTGTATTTTATTATTAGCTTCTAATTTCAACTTCTTAAAAAATGTATGCTTTGAGTTTTATGCTTGTGGAGACTCGTTTCACTACACTCTAGCTTTAGTCCACATTGGTGAACAGGCACGTGAGAGAGTGTGTGCAGCATATACACAGATCTGCCTGTGTTAAATCCACATACACACAGCATGCTTGGTTGACTGAGGTGCCATGTCTTGTGTAAACTTCTTGATGTTTTCTGTTCACCGTTTCTATCAGTTACAGAAGAGTAAGATCCTCAGTTTCTCCTTTCAGTTGTATTGGTTGTTTTTAATGTCGGAGAGTACTTCAGTGTATGGAAATGTCGAATTAGGAAGGTTATTTTCCTAGAAGGCATCTGGAACCCGTTGTCTTTTCATGATGCACACTTCCTTCGGACTGTTTGAAGTGCTGTCTTATTTTGAAACTCCGGTGAGGTTGGGATGCGTCTGGGTTGGGTTTGTTGTCTTGTGACGTGACTTGCTTATTGCTAAGAAACATTCTCTTTGACTCTGGGAGGAAGTCTTGAAGTTTTTGATATTATTACTGTTGTCACACTCCTTTTGCAGCTTTTCTATGTTTGGTGTGTGCATGGAGAATCTATTTCAGTTTTAAAAAACTGTATCTGAATGTATGCTTCAAATACGTTTCTCATAAACATTGTGTAGTTGGTTTTGCATTTTAATCTATGTTGAGGGTCTCTGCCTTTTAATTAAAAGCATTTAGTCCAATTACATTTAATTTAGTTATTCATTGGGGAATTGAGTTCATTATCTTGCTGGTTGCCCTATAGGTTTTTGTTTCTTTTCCTTCTGTCCCTGTCTTGCATTTAATAGTCTTAGTGTTTCTTATTCTTAAAGCGTAGTTCTTAGTTTTGATTGTATTTTGGTAGTTGCCATAGAGAGTTGCATTGTCTTTAATTCAGTGTTACAGAAAAGAGCACGCATCTCATGTGAGATGCAGAATGACTCCACGAAGTTAACGTGGGACCAACGTTTTTATCCAGTTTTATGGTCTTACGTTTTCACACTTCAACCATTAAACCAAGGGTTTCTTATAGACAATGCTCGGTTGTGATGCTGCTCTCTTCCAACTGACTAGTCATGCTGTCTGGATCCTGTGTTAGTCCTTGATCTGAAATTACTCCAGCTTCCTCACTTTTCATTGGGTTCTGTTACTAAATCTTCACGTGCTAATGCTACAAGGTTACTATCTGGGAGATCTAAACTTCGTACACAATGCTTTCACCACTTCACCCTTAAGATTATTTTCCAAATATGCAGTTCAGAATCTGAAAGGCATCACAGTAAACGTGGCAGAATCACGTTAAAATTACAGGTGAATTCAGAAAGGTACAGCGCCTTCTAAAACTTGTGTTGAGTGTTTCAGCTTGTCATCCGAAGGTTGCATGCACCTGTGAGCCTCCCAGCCCAGCGTCATTGCTACCAATTATATCTTATGTCCTTTGCCAACTTTCTCTTTTCATTTACATTTTAAATTGAGGAGTCTGTTAGGCCACAGCTTCCTTTCCATCTTGGGTTCAGGACCAATTGATTCCTCAGGAAGCTGAATGTTCGGAGATCCAACTAGGAGTCATTAAGATCAGTCCTCAGTCAACACAGATCCCATGCCAACAGAGTCAGCCAAGGAGAGATCAAAGATACTTGGGGTAAAGTGATGCCTATGTGAATATGTAGATGTTTTTCTTGTCATTATTCCCTAACAATTATTTACATTAAAATTTACATTGTATTAAATGTGTGTAATCTATATGTAGTCTGAATATAAGGAAGCATTTGAGTAATTTACATGCAAATATTATGCCATTTTACATGAGGGATGTGGGGATCTGAGGACAGGTGGTCCTGGAACCAATTTGCTATGGATAATGAGAATAACCTATTAGAAAACCAGTTGGAGAATCTCCTTTTCGTTTCTCAGCGGAATTGGTTTGTTACCATTTCATTTTCAACTTTGAAAGTCACCATTGTGCAGAAAAATACTGACAACGTAAGGTCTTGCCTGACAGGGTCACATCCCTTACCAAGCGGCAGCGGACAGACCAGAATGAACATGCGGTAGACAGATCCTCGGAGAGGGAGCGCCCCAGGGAACCGAGCCATCAGCCCCGTTTTCTCGATACGTTGGTCTTGGGTTCCTTCTTGGGAGAGGAGGAGGTAGAGGACAGGAATGCTCCCCCACCGCTTATTGTTATTGCAAAGTCAGATACACAGAGAAGAGGAGAGACAGAGAGGATGACCTTCCATCCACTGATTCACTTTTCATGTGGCTGCAATGGCCAAAGCTGAGCTGATCTGAAGCCGGGAGCCAGAAGCTTCTTCGCAGTCTCCCACACGGGTGCAGGGTCCTAAGGCTTTGGCCCATCTTGGACTGCTTTCCCAGACTTCACCAGGAGCTGGAGGGGAAGTGGAGCAGTCAGGACGTGAACTGGGATCCCTGTGCATGCAAGGTGTGGATGTTAGCCACTGAGCTACCGTTTGGGGCCCGGACTTTTCCATCTTAAGCAGACTCATTGTTTGGCCTGTTTCCTGCTGGTCCAGTTCTCATAACTTACCCTTTCCTGAATGTCTTTTCTTGTTTTTATGTTTTCAGATTCATTATTGCAAAAGAGTTTAATTAGTACTATTTAATTTTTGCAGTTGTAATAATATCCATTTTTTATTGTAAATTGACACATTGTATATGTTTATGAACTATAAAATGTTCTGCTTAAAGAGTAACATGAAAGCAAACTAATTAGGCCAAGAGAGCGACATTCGCTCACCTCCGGTGTCTGGGCGTTAGCACTCGGTGATTTAGAAGTACACATTATGATCAGCCATCATCACCATGCTGTGCAACAAGAACGAATTCCTCCTGTCTGAGCTTTGGACTCTGTGGCCACTCTCTACCACTGAAGGCTCTCATTATTCTCTAGAGTTCATTGATTTAGACTTTGCAAATGCGCCAACATTCAGTATTTGTCTCTCTGTGCCTGCCTCATTTCAGACAGCGTAATGTTCTCCAGTCCCACCCATGCTGTCCTCTTTGTAATCCTGTATCCTTGCGTAAGTATTTGCAGTTTTGAGGAGAGAGCCACCTCTTTTGGCTTTCCTGGGTGCCCTTGATAAGTATAGACCTACACTAGTCAGTGTAGCCCTGACGCTGAGTCTGCCAGCTGGACACGATCTTACACAAGTGGATGTTGTTTTGGTGACAGTTCACTGTCTTTGCTCTCAGTTTGGGCGAGGCAAATGGCTTGGCCCTGCTCTCATTTAAGACTTGCCTGTGATTGGCTGCAGTACCGGTATCATCTTTGGCCAGGCAGCATCTCTTTGAGTTCTGAAGTTACACAGGGTTGCAGGCGAGTCTGTGACTTTTGCTTGGATTGGCTGCATTCAGTAAAAATGTGAAAGGTGTGGTTGAAGTTTGGCTAGAAGAAGTCCTGAGGTTGCCCTAAGCATTATTCCGGAAGTGGTCGACCTAGACCCTCGTCTTTGCTAAGCTACATGGTGGCCAGCGCCTTTCTCCCTGCATGGGTGATTGCTCTAGAATTCACGCCAGATGGAGCTTCCTGCCATTTCTAGGAGTTAGCAACTCAACATGGCTGTGGGATCGGGTGTGGGCCCACACCTTGCTTTGGTTCCACCTGCTCCCAGGTGGTCTGTGCTGTTAACCCAGACATTCCCTGCTCACGAAGAGATTCCTGGGAATGGTCTTGGAATATACAGAACGTGAATGTCAGCTCACATTCTTGCTTCCGACTGCACACACGGTGGGTCCTGGGGAGTCTGCTGGATCTGTCACTGTGCTGACGTGGGGAAGAAGTGGGTGGTCAGGGAAGCCAGTTCCCCCTTCTTTGCGTAAGTCTTGGCTTGCTCCTGTCTTCTGTATGGACACCCAGACCTGTTCCTCAGCTCTGGGCTTTGATGAAGCTGTTCTATGTGGGGTCGTTTCTGGTTGAACTTTCTGTGTGGGGGATCAGAATCTGGATTTCCTTTTTTTTTTTTTTGCCCCAGTTGTTGACTTTTTAAAAGATTTATTTATTTTATTTGGAAAATTGGAGTTACAAGAAGAGGGAGAGGCACAGAGTATCTTTCACTTGCTGGTTCTCTCCTCAAATGGCTGCAGTGGTCAGAGCTGGGCTGCTCCAAAGCTGGAGGCCGCGAGCTCCTTCCAAGTCTCCCGGTGGGTGCAGAGGCCCAAGGTCCTGGGCGTCCTCTGCTGCCTTCCCCAACCAGAAGCAGGAAGCTGGATCGGAAATGAAGCAGCCTGGACAAGGACAGGCACCGGCATGAGACTCGAGTGCCTCAGGGTGAGGCTTAGTTTATTATACCACAATGTCAGCCCCACAGTTGTCAGCTTTTTGTTTATAATGTATTTTTCTTCTTGTTTAAATATGTCAGAGATTTAGATACGTATTTGGCTTATCAGAAAAATTAAGACTTGGGATTACTAACCAAATCCACTTTTGTTTATGACCTCTCATTTTGTAATTTTTTATTTTTATTTCTTAACTCAATCCTCTTAATAGCTGTTTTTTTGAATGTTCTTTTTCTAATCAAATGCTTGATTCATCTGTGCTCCTATTTCTTCATAATAAAAATCACTTAAATATATGTTTGTTAGTAAATTTTTAGATCTGTTTAATGCTTTTTGATGTGTAAACTCTTCTTTAAATGTTTGTTTATTCTCACCTACTTGAAAGAATAACAGAGAGAGAGAGATGGGAGGGGAGGGGAGGAGAGGGAGAGATGTGGGGGGAAGCAGGGGGAGCTCATACGCAGCTGGTTCACTCTCTCACGTGACCGCCCAGTTCTCTGTGTGGCTGGAGAGGTCCACGTGTTTGAACCATCTGCTGCTGTCATGGGACGTGTTGGCGAGAAACCGATCACAAGTCCAGCAAGCAGGACCCAGGCAGTCCTCTGCCCTGAACCGTGGGCATCCTAAGTGGTGCTCTGAGCTGCTGAGCCACGGTGCCTGCCCCGTGTGTAGATTCTTCAGTGGACTTTGAAACATTTCTACCTTGAAAGAGTTTTCCGTTTCCTGTGGAGAATTGCTGTCTGAAACTTGGCCTGAGAGGTCTTACGGGACAGAGCTGTGTCATATATAATGTGAAAAGTGTCGGTTTCTGCCTTATGCCATCCCTCCAAAATGCAGCAAATGCAGATTTATAATTTTATTAATTGATTGTATTTTTGAGTGTTCAGTTTTCAAAGGAAGGAAAACAACAGTGGCCAATGCCGTGGCGTCCGTGGAAGGGTGAGAAGGCAGTGTGGTGGTTTGATATGTGTATAAAATGTGTAGGGAGGCAGTGGGGATATTGTCGCTCCCTAACCACTCAGCACCGCTGTGACTTCCCTCTTCGAGTCTATGAAATACAAGTCCATGGTTATGCGTTAGAACTGCCCTGTCCTGCCCTGGTCCTGCTATCGAACCTTATCTTAGCCAGTGTTTTTGAATAGTCAACCAATTTATTTTCATCACTAAAAAGATGTATTGTTTCCATAAAATGCTCTTTTACAAAGCAAACACAAACCAAGCTACAACTTAAATGTCTTTTGTATCTATAACGGCGGTAGCATCTATTGGGAATTTAGAACTAGCAGAGGCTGGGAGAGCTCCTCTCCCCACCCCCACCATGGGTACCAGTCTTCCCATGTCCGCTCACAAGGGTTCACTGAGCACCCATGAATGCCAGTGCTGTGGGGAGTCACTTGTCACACTTCCCTTGCCCCTGTTTCCGGTACATGGGGTTGGTTACTTGGAAGCTGGGCTTTGCTGGGGTAGGAGCCCAGTGCACTAAATGAGCCAGCACTGTTGTACGTCATAACCTAGTTTCTTGGTACGATCTCCAGGAACTCCAGTGCTGCCTTTCTGGCACTTCGAGAACCCAAGTAGAGCCATACATGTTTTCTGGATGAAGATGTTTTAAACAATAGACAGCATCACAGGCCAGTAGCAGAAGCAAAGGTGGGTGTAGGTATCTTTCCCTTAGCAAAAATCTTCTGCCGTCAGCATAAGCATATTCTAAATGTGCCATCTCAGTTGTAAGTCAGTGCAGCATTCAGAACGATGGAATTTGCTATAAGCACGAGGACCTGGTCTTGAAACTCTGCAGTGAGGCATTGTCCCTGGGTGAGAGTTCTTCCCAGACAAGGAGAGTGGGAAGCACGCAGCTGGCTGGGCCACGAGCAGTTTCCAGTTCTCTGAGTCCTTTTTTCATCTCATGAAAGCTTGCTGAATGTACCTGCAGGAGCAGGCTGGAGGTGGCCTTCGTTAGTGCTGCCTAGTGACCAACAGTGGCTGGCATTGGAGGAGCCATACATCTCAGCCTTCTTTTGCTTCCAGAGCCCCTCATACCACCTACTCTTTCACAAAAAGGCGGAGACACTCTGAAAACAAAATGGAAAAAGTGACAAACTCATGTGAACAGGCTGTGTGCCAGGTCCTGTCGCTGAGCATCTCCTTGGCTGCACCTGTGGGCCCCCCTGTGATCCTGTCCTGTCACTGACCCTGTCCTCTCTGCCCCTCCCATGCCTTTACATCACCAGGGCCACTGTCCCTAGATGCGCTGCCATCCTGGTGGAGCATTTACTGTCTTTGTGGCTCTGGAATCTTTCAGAGCAAAGCATGTGAAGTGTGACTCCTGCCCCCAGGGACGTGTCACCGAGCAGGAGGCCACTGTAGTTCCCAGGTAACAAACGGCCTTACAGGACTGTGAGATTGCTGTTATCAGAGTCACAGCTCATGCCTGGCACTCATAGGGCGGCCTGCCCGCTTGACACTTTGTTTCTGAGCTGGTACAACCTGCTAGTACCCAACTTGTGGGAGGCCGCCCTGTGGATGCCAAGCTCAGTGTGGACACGTGATATGCGGGGTACCACAGCCCTGAACTCCTGGGCTCAGGAGAGGTGTCTGCCTCAGCCTGGGGAGAAGCTGGGACTGTTACATGCCCTTCTGCCCCCAGCTGTTCTGGCCATCGAGGGGGAGGCATAAGTGGTGGTGACTTTTGAACCTCTGTGCTGCATTGATGTGTAGGAGATGTGCATCTGTCACATGGTGAGAAGGCCGCCCTGGTAATGCCCAACGGGGCAGTGCCCTAGCAAGAGCAGACTTTGTCTGTTCTCGGTGACATTCAGAGGCTGCTGGCTTAAAGGCTGATCCTGGAGACCACTGGCTTTAAGGAGGCCGGTTGCTGGGTCTTGTTTTACGTGTGCGCTGAATCAAGACGACATCACTGCGTGGTCCTGGGATCCTGCTGCTCTGTGTAGCCCATCTGTGGTTGTAGACAGAGCAACCACAGCTGGTTGTGTGTGGTGTCAGTTTGAGAAGTCCTGTTTCCCCGCATGGCACTCCCTGGGTGCTACCTGACCGGGTGTACATCACCGGGGCTCTTAGTTACTCCAATATCTTTATTGATTTCAATAAATCCTAATGAGAAGCGTGGCAAGGAAGTGCAAAAGGAATGGCTTGTGTCCACCTTGGCCTCATCTTGCCTCTCAGTGATGCCCACAGCCAGCTTACCCACCCCTAGGAGCCACTGACAAGCAGCCGGTTCTGACTTCCTTTGGCAAAGGCCCTTTGTATCAGGCAGACGCAGGTGAGGCTGTCCTGTGACCTGAGATGATCTACTGCAAGGGCCAATCCTGTGGCCTGAGTCCAGAGGCCGGGAGGGAGGGAGGTTGGAGTCGGAGGAAATATAGTCGACCCGCGGAGCCTGCTGGAGACTCCGGGCTCGTTGGCCCTCCGGACAGCAGGGACACTGAAGGAGCAGCATGCGAGGTGAGACCTTGTCCTTGGCCAAGAGGTTGGCCTTTAGTTCTTGCTTCTTAACTCAAACCATAATCATGGAGCATTTGCACGCCTGCCATGTGACAGCCTTTAGGGACTGAGTTCCTCTCCGTCAGTGCATTTATGAGCATGTGCTGGGTCCAGGGTTCTGGGCCAGGGCCCAGAGAGGAGGTACTGGAGTCCTGGCCCATCCCAGGGGAGCAGGTGGCATCCCATGGTGTGGCTCTGGCTTTAGATCAGGAGGGGAGATGCTCAGAGGTCAGCAAGGATGTGGGCCTTCGCCTTGGGGCAGGGATCTGTATACATGGAGCACTGAGGGGCTGCCCCGTGAGGACAGGAGCCTTGGAAATGGGCACTGGTTTTGGGTGAGGCTGCAGAGGACAGGCACCACTTGCAGCCAGGCCACATCTGCTAAGGCAGAGACGGTGGTGTTGAAAGGTAAACCGGGAGGAACCAAAGCCAGGACCCAGGCTGCCCGATGCTGGCTGTGGGCTCAGCGAGTGGCTTCTGGACCTCAAGGCTCAAGAGGTGCGCTTCGGAGTGCACGATGAGGACAGTGACTTGCAAGGGACACGAATGCAGGCAACTGAATTGTTTTTAAAGATTTATTTATTTTTCAAAAGGTTTATTTATTTTTTTATTGGAAAGGCAGATGTAAAGAGAAGAGAGACACAGAGAAAGATCTTCTGTCCACTGATTTACTTCCCTTGTGGCCACAGTGGCAGGTGCTTAGCTAATCCGAAACCAGGAACCAGGAGCTTCTTCCAGGTCTCCCATGGAGGTGCAGGGTGCTAAGGGTTTGGGTCATCCTCTACTGCTTTCCCAGGCCACAGGCAGGGAGCTGGACGGGACGTGGAGCAGTCAGGGCATGAAACAGCACCCATATGGGATCCTGGCACATGCAAGGTGAGGATTCATTTTAAAGGTGGGGTCGGGGGGAGAAAGAGAGAGAATGAATGGATGAATCTTCACCTGCTGGTTCACTCCCCAGATGGCTGCCATGGCCAGGGATGGACCAGACTGAAAGCCAGGCGCCTGGGGCTCCATTTGAGTGTCCAGCTGGGTGACAGGGCCCAAAGCACTTGAGCCATCATATGCTGCCTTCTCCAGTGCCTTAGCAGGAAGCTGGATGCCTGTTGCTGCTCGTGTGAGATGCCAGCATTGCAAGCAGAGGCTTCCCCCACTATGCCCCACGGTCAACTGATGCCAGCATCCAAAGGTGCAGGGTCAAAGAGGCCAAGTTATTCCTGACAGCTCTGGCTGTGAGTAAGCAGGGCCTGCTGCTGAGCTTGCAGTTGGGCAGCTGCCAGGGTGACAGGAGCAGCGCAGTAGAGCCAGTATCCTGGTGATGACCACACCCCGGTGGCTGCCCCTGCTGTCCCCGAGTGGACCTTCTGGACACCTGCTTGATGGGGCAAGGCCTATTGTCCGGAGGAGAATCTGGCCGCTTGGCTGTGATTCGCACTGGCATGCTCGTGTTAAAAAATGTACATCACATGATTTTCGTGGCAAATCAGTGTGACAGTGCCTTTGCTCCCCACCCAGGCCTTCACATGAAGAGCCGCTGGTGGGTTGGGTATGTGCCGGCTCAGGGATCCTGATGTCTTGTGGTTGTCTGAAATTTTCTGTTTTCTTCTTGGGAACAGGGTGTTGAGTTCCCTGGCCACTAGCGACCAGCGACCCACGCTGGCTGCTCACTGAGAGGCTGATGTTGGGTAGGGCTGTGCGTGGAAAACAGAGCCTACAGAGCTGTGGCTTTTTGGGTTTGGAGATAAAATAGCTTCTTCCAATACTATTTCATTTTCACCTAGGCATTTGTCACAGAAAGCCGCTTGGAGTGTGCCAGCAAGACTAAAGAGACCCGTGATGGGGACTCTTCCTCCGTGGGGCTAGTGGAGACGAGGCAGGTAGTGGCTGCACTGTTATGATACGATGCTGGGCTTCCCAGACGGAAGAGATGTTCCGAGTGGGTGAGGATGGAAGAGACTTGTCAAGGCCTTCATGGGAGTTCCCACCCTTCATAGAACTTCATTCTCAGTTGGCATTTTAGAGGGTAAGAAGTTAGACACCTCTTTAGCTTGCAGCCCATGCCTTTGGATTCCCACCCCTTGTTTGATGGCCATTGCCAGTGAAAGCACACATCACCGGTATGGCAGCCCTACCCCTCTCCCTCTCACTCAGCTCTCTTGAGTATATTTTTAAGGAGAATAATTTTAGTCGTGTGGTCTGCTGCAGCCATCATTTGTAGTTTAGCCAGGATATTATTTGAGAACTGCAAAGCTCTCTAGGTATTACATCCATATATAAACCATGTGTTAGAAAGATATAAATTCAGTTTGGAAATATTTGTGAAGCTGCCTTTGGCTTTCATCCGTGCCAGACATGTGCTGTGGTGACAGACGAGTCATGCGAGCTGCTGGATGAAACGCTTTATTGTTCACGGACGTTGTCTCCCGGCGGTTGGGTCGGAGAAGCTGGGGGATTAAGAGGATCCTATTGTTAAGAGGTGTGTTCCCCAGTGAGTACAAAATCCTTTTCTTCCCCTTCAACATGTATCAGTAAGTTATTTGGTCTCAAATTCTGTGCCATAGAAAACATTGTTGTACATTCTGACTTGATCTAGCATAATTAACTTTAAGACATTCTCATGTCAGCTTCAAATTTTGCAACTAGAACATTTTCCTAAGAATTTATTGACATTTTTTGGCTTTGTGGCCTGTGAACAATTCAAGGCAGTCTGGACCTAGAGTTTCCAGCTGAAGCAAAAAAATCTTGATTTCAGATCAACAAATGGATGTCTTTTCAGTGTAAGGGTGAGTATATACCCCACTATTACATGGCACACACTTAGACTAAAATATTTTTTGTTGTTTATCTGGAATTGAGGCGTAACTGGAAGTGTTATGTGTTTGTTTGCTCAATCTGGCAACTCTTGTGGATCCTTGCTGACTGTTGACTGCTGGAGAATTGCTCAGCAATGAAGTGGTACAGTGTGGAGGACCATGTGGTTCAGGCATGGGCAAGCCTTCGTCTAGCCTATCCTGAGGCTGGAGCATGGCGAGAGCACAGACCTGGATGGCAGTGCCCTACTCTTGCTTTATTCCACTGACAGGCAGAGAGACACAGAGATTCACGCACAGAGGGGAAGAGAGGCGAGAGAAGGGTCTCGCTTGCTGCTTCACTCCTTCAATGTCTGCCACAGACAGAGCTGGCCAGATCTCCCATGGGGTGGCAGCTGCCCGACTGTGTGAGCCTCTCCTGCTGCCCTGCAGGGCAGACGTTATCAGGAAGTTATCAGGAAACTGGAATCAAGGTCTGGTGCCAGCATTCAAATGCAGACGCTCTGTCCGGGTGTGGGTGTCTTACCTGTAGCCCAAACACTTGCTCCCCGCTGGGTTTCTGTATCACCTCAGCTCCTGGATTTTCTCCCCACACCGATTCTTCCCTGGATTTCCTCTTCTCGCCATCTGCTTCGTTACTATGTGGGCAGAGCAGGGGTGCAAGCGGCTAATGCTAAGAAGTGCCCTCAGTTCTCCTCTCTGTCCATATAAGAAGGCTTCCTAACCTTTCACCATGGACACACATATGAATCCCAAATCCTACTCTTCCCACCCTGCTCTAGTTGGCTCCTCTTCCATGAAGTCCTTCCATATCAATTATAATCTGGTTTTCAGCTCTACCTCCCAGTGCTCTGATAGGTGCTTACTTGTCCTGCCCTCTTTACTACTTCCTCAGCTGCAGGAGGCCAGGAGCCAGGGATCTTCTCCATGGCAGCAAGGATGCTGCAGGCACATGATGCTCAGAAAAGACCTCTTGGCTTTCTTCTCTCTGTAGTTGGTGCTCCCATGTCCTAGGAGTTAGGACAAATGCTTTCTTTGTCCATCACTGTAAAAAAAATGCATTTATTTCTCTGGAAAAGAGAGAAAGAGATCTGCAAGGAACTCCTGCCACATCTCCCGCGTAGTGTAGCAGGCGCCCAGGTACTTGTGCCATCTCCCACTGCTTTCCAAGGCACAGTAGGAGGGAGCTGGTTTGGAAGCAGAGCAGCTGCAATTCCAACCAGTGTCCTGTTGTAGGATGCCATCATCGCACACAGCGATCTAACCCTCTGGGACATTCTGCCGGCTGCTGTGCTCATCACTCTTGATTGTTGCAGTACCACATGGCAAAGCACTGCAGACTCCATCGCATTCATTGACAAGATCGTGTCTTTGAGAAAGGCAGAGCTCCCAGCTGTGCTTGATGCACATGGAAACTTGGGATGCTGGTCCCTGCTTAGCCTCAACAGCACCTGCTACCCAACAGCAGCCAGGTGAGGCATTCCAGGTGAAGGATTCCCAGCCTCCTCTCTCAGATGAGGATTCACATTAGCTCAGCAGGGTTTTTCATTTGTTTCAAAAATAGTTCTGTTTCATGCCCTTAACTGATAAAGCCTCATATAAATAAACTGAAAAGAAAACAGAGCTGTTAGGAATGGCAAGAGGCGTGAGCACAAAGCAGGATGCTATGGAATGTGGGAAAGTGGAACCAAGAGGACAGTTCATTTGGTGCAAAAAAAAAAAGGGGGGGATGCATGCATTTTCATAATATGGATTTTCTATCAGCATTTGAAGACCCCTCTTTGTTCCCAAGTTAAGAAAAATGCTGCTTGAGTGGTCGATGGATACACATCAACACAGCGTGTGGTTGCATGCGCGCTGTGGGGCTTTCTCTTCATGATTGGCTGCTAGGTTATCAACTTGCCACTGCTTAGTCATCTCAGAGGAAGGGCAACCAAGTCTGATTCAGCACAGAGGAGGCAACCTGCCGCTTGCCACCCCTGCCCTCTGCACTGCCAGCATGTGTTCCTGAAAGGCAAGCCAAGGAAAACTATACCGCCTCCTGGTGATCCAGCTGTGCCAGCCCATGCCATCGGAATGTGGTAGTGAGGGGGAGCAGCTCCTGGCATTGCCTGCAGCCAGCTTGCAAGGTACAAGACACGTGGCTGACATGTCAGAGCTAATTTTACAAAGAATCAAAATTCACTGCCAACAATTAATGCATCATTAGTGTGGATTTAAACTGAGACAGTGACATGCAGGCCACTGATGCTCTTACTCTGAGCAGGCGTCCGTTGCCCAGTGTTGGCTTGCACCTGCTCTCTTGCCTGTAGAGCTAGAGCAGAATGGTTGAGAGGAAATTGATGAAAAATCAAAGTTGTTTTTCCTGTTTGGGTTTCTCCTGTGTTGAACCAAGCAAGAATTCAAGGACAGTTAAGCACACTGGTTATAAAAACTAAAGATGTTCTTACGTCAACATACATGCCCAACAAATATTTGTCAAACTGAATAGAGTTAAAATTTTTCAGAAGTCAGGACTCTAATTCCATGTTGTAATCACTTTTATTGTCCTATTTGACTAAGTTAGACTTTTCGTTATGGTTCTCCTCATCAGTGATCAAAACCAACAACTAAAAAACCAAGATTGTAAGAGTCAGACCAGCACCAGCATCCAGCTAGTTACCATTTACACTGGATTGTGGGAACTGGACAGGTGTTTCTTTGGCAAATAATTTAAAATGAGAGATTTATTTATTTTTATTTGAAAGGTAGAATTACACAGAGAGAAAGAGACAGAAATTTTTCATCTGCTGGTTCACTCCTCAAATGGCTACAGTGGCCTGAGCTTGGCCAATCCAAAAACAGGAGCCAGGGGCTTCTTCCAGGTCTCCCATGTGCAAGGCCCCAAAGATTTGGGCTATCCTCTCCTGTTTTCCCAGACCATTAGCAGGGAGCTGGAGGGAAAGTGGAGCAGCCAGGAAATAAACCTGTGCTCCTATGGGATGCTGGTACTATAGGTAGAGACTTGCTAACGAGCCAGCCCTGGGCAGATGTTCTTTAATTTCAGAACCATCACTAGGCTTGAAGTCCTACCTTATGCTCTGGCCCTCATTCCCATCCCACAGCAGTCCTGCAGGTGCAAGGAAGGCTACTGTCCTCAGAGCTGTTCGCCTTTTGGAATCCTGAGTATATTTTTCCATCAGAACACAGGATCGCAGGTCTATGCATTAGAACTCAAAGTACAGTTTTCTCAAAAGGATCAAAAAGTGTTATAAACAGTGGTAAGAAAAACAACCACACAATGAGCTAATGAGCCCTGGAGAGCCAGCCTTCAAGAACGTGCTGAGTCCAGAGAGGATTTCAAGTTCAGAGAACTGGCCTGTGCTCAGTTCCCCTGGGCTCCGGCTAGGCTGGTCTCCCTTGGCTGGCATGGCAGGAGTGCGTTCTGGAAGAGGCAAGATCGGGCCACCGTGATGACAATTTCCATTATGGCCCCTCAGTTCTCTGTTCTGATTTTAATGTGGCTTCTCAAGGAAGCAGTTCCTGCTGGGCAGATAATGAACAGAATGTTTTAGCTGAGCACTCGGCTTGACTTGGCAGGTCTTTCTCATTAAAAATAAGCAAATTGCAATTTTGGCTTATAAATAAGACTCCTGTGGACTTGGTTCCATGCATCCACCTGCAAGGGGCCAGATGCCACTGAGTGTGCTAAAAAATCAATCACCTGTCGGGATGATCACGATGGGAACCTAGCCCTGGCTCCCCAGGCTCTGTGGCCAGGATCACACAAGGCTGGGGGAAGCTTTGTCAAGGCATGATTCTTGCTACCTGAAAACTTTTCCCAAACTTTTGGCTCACATGGTTGGCTGTGGAGGAGGAGGCGGTGCTGAGTTAGACAAGGCTCCTACCTGTGGCCCTGACATTCTTGACTGGGAGTAGGGCGGTGGGCACAGACAGAGGTGGGGTGAATGAGTGAGAAGAGGGTGGATGTCTGTGAAAAAGGGACAAAGCAGGATGATGGACTTGATCTGCGTGGGAGCAGCACAACTGCTCCAAGGGAGGGCATTTGAGCTAAGACGTGAGAGGGAAAATCCAGGGTGATATGCAGGGTGGAGGCTTGCGTCTTCTTGGGAGGAAGATAAGAAAAGGCTGCAGACTAGGAGACAGCTCTCCATGTGCAGGTGTCCGAGGAGTGGGTAGGGTAGTCTCAAGGCAAGGTGACACCTTCAGAAAATGAGGTTCCAGAACTTAACATGTTTCAGGAAGGAATTTGAGTTGTGTTCTGACTGTTTCTTGGCCAGGGCACAGTGTAGCTAGGAGCACAGAGCCATGTGGGCTGGCTTTCTGGCTTCCCTGTTAGTGTGACCCAGACCTTGGTCAAGCGACCTCCCTGCCCAGCGCCTGACTTCCAGCCCTTGAGTGGCTTCTTGGTGCGCCCCAGAAAAATCCCAACTGCCTTGTGTTCGTGCAGCCTCCTCCCTGCACCCCGTCCTGGTCCTCCTCCGGCTCCCTCAGGGCATTCACGTTGGTGCTCTCAGTCTTGTCCCTGCCAAATGTCAGAGGATGGGGCCCGCCGAGGATGGGGACACCTGGAAGTGTACCGTGAGTCAGGAGGAGAGTTTTTAGGAAAACAAAGACAGCCAAACCCAGAGTACCTACTGGAGCTGTGTTAGGGATGTCCCCCAACCATGCTGCTCATTCAAAGACAGAATGCTGTCAGGGCAGACAAGCATGATGGAAAATGGTTTGCTTTTTGGCTAGAAGATGGAAATTGAACCCTTGGAGTTTCAAATGCATTGAATTTGAGGTGGTCATAGTGACACAATGTTGAGATTACCATGTCCCATAAACCTTATTGTTTACACAGAGCTTGGGTGAGATGGCAAGATGGGAAGATGTTGATTCAAGTCACATTGGCCTAAAAATTAATGAGTTCTCTGGGGAACAGTAAAAGCAGAGGGAGATGATGGCCAAGAGCCGAGGCTTGGGAGACATGCTGGTGGGGAAGTCCAGCAGCAGCAAGGCCGAGGTGGGGGTGTGTGTTTTGGGGGAGCAGCAATGAGAGTGCTCTTCAATGGTGCAGCCTGTGGATGCCTCATGATTCAGTTCTCGTTGTTTAACACCAGCTAGTATATTTATAAGACTGAACGTAAAAAAACTATGTTCCATTCATGCCGTTTTTGTTACTTATGTTCAAAAAATTGTTCCTGGGTTATAAATTTTGATAATTGCACTAACCACCCTTAAACAATGGCTTGAAAAATTAAAATTGGAAAACTTCTAACAACCCCTGTTCCCCAACCAACCTCTCTTGAGGTGTTACCAAGAATAGCAGGTCTTTCTCCTTACAAGGGAGACATTATCTTAGATTTTACCTGCAAAATATGTGAAATCTATTCTCTTTATGTTAATAATTTTAAAAAAACAATTGCAAAGGGCTTGCTATTAACTCTGCTGTTTGTTTTGGGCAACTCAGGGAAGAACCTGTTGAACTCTGTGGTTGAGTGCCACGATGTGTGATGTGGGGTTTGTACCTGCATCCGTGACCAGCAAAAGGGTGTAAATACTCAACAGTTTTGCCCTAGCAGGCAGGCAGCCTGAGGGCCTGCAGGCTCTGGGTGGAAGAGCTACCTGTGCTAGGGCTGTGAAGCATTTGAAACATTCATGGCAATGAGAAGTAGCTGTATTACATAAAACATCTTCTCAAAGTTGCAGTTGTCCCATGCTACGATTCCAAATGGACTTGGCCTCCGGCATGTCCAGGGCTGTGTAGCTCTGGTGCCGGGAAAACTGGGGGGGTTTTGTCATGAGTCCAAATGATTGACTTCAAATTCATTTTTTCCCGTCAGAAAAGTAGTATGTGTTGATTATAGAAAAATCAGAAATGCATACCGATATAAAAAAGAAAAACATCGTAAATCACAGTCCTAATCCTCAAAGAAAACCAGCAAGAGTATTTTAGTATCTCTCTTTGCAAAGACTGATTTAAACAGAAAAAAGTGAAAACAAAAAAGTGAACTTCGTGGCATCCATGGCCACTTCTGTCTCCTTGAGCTGATTCGAGCCTCTCCGCAGACCGCCGTGGGTGCTGGTCCTTTTGACCCGTTAGAGGGTTTGAGTATTAGGAAATGCAGGTCATTTGCCCAAGGTCACACGGTGCAGGATGTGGCAGGTGTGGGACCTGTGACTCACAGTGCTGTGCCCGCTGCCCCGTACCAGGCTGCATCAGAGCTCAGCCTGCCAGCTGGCTGGCTACAGTCTGACATAATCTGGCTCCAATTTCCATGCCATTTACCACCTACTTATGTGACCAACACCTCATGTCCCCTTTCCAGACCAAGCCCTCCATCTCCCTTCCACGTCTCTACTGTCCAGGAGCCTTAGAGCCGATCACACAAACACATTCAAAGTGTGTCTCAACTTGTCTCTGTGTTCTCTCTAGAATGTTCTGGGACAGGCAGAAGACCTTCTCAGTGGTTTAAAACCAGCTGCGTTCATGCACATAGCCTAGGACAGCTTGTCAGTTAACTTCTTCAGTCGTCGAGCTTGACTGCAAAGATCACCTCTTGTTTTGCTTTCATCTGAGTGAGTTGCAGCGCTGGGAGAGAGGTGGGGAGCAAGCTCCCACTCCCCCATCTGCTGACACTAGGAGCTGCCAGAGAGAGCAGCCATCGCTGGCCCCGTTTGTTTTTGCTTTTAAAGATTTTGTTTATTTTTATTGGAAAGGCAGATTTATGGAGAGAAGGAGAGACAGATAGAAAGACCTTCTACCCAAATAGTCTGCTCCCCAAATGGCCACAATAGCTGGAGCTGAAACAGCCTGAAGCCAGGAGCTGCTTCTGGTGCTCCCACCTGTTCACAGGGTCCCGAGGTTTTGGGCTGTCCTCCGCTGCTTTATCAGGTCCCGAGCAGAGACTGATCAGAAGTTAGTGGAGCAGCAGGGACACAAACCCCTGCCCATAGGGAATGCTGGCATTTGCAGGTGGAGGATTAGCCTGTTGAGTCATGGTGCCAGCTCACTGACCCTTTTGATACTGGAGTAGTCCAGAATATTATGATGATTCTTACAAGATTTGGATGAATTTTGAAAATTATTATTAATACACCTTAAGAATTTTTAAAAATTTATACAAAGAAGTTAGTATATGTGGCTTCCAGGTGGTTCAGATGGTTTTCATATGAAGTTATTCCTCGCTTTCCAAAGGGGATTAGTCTCAGAAATCTTTCTCCTTTTTAAAAAGCATTTTGTTTATTTAGAAGGCTGAGTGGCAGAGAGAGGCAGACACAAAAAAAGAAAGTGAGAGATCTTCCATCGGTCAGTTCCCAAATGGCACAGCAGCCAGGGCCTTGCTCATGCTGGGATTCCAGAACTCCGGCTGTGCTCCCCACGTGGGTGCCAGCGTCCGAGCACTGGAACAATGTCTGGGCTCCCCACGTGGGTGCCAGGGTCCGAGCACTGGAACAATGTCTGGGCTCCCCACGTGGGTGCCAGGGTCCGAGCACTGGAACAATGTCTGGGCTCCCCATGTGGGTGCCAGGGTCTGAGCATTGGAACTCCAGCTGGGCTCCCCACGTGGGTGCCAGGGTCCGAGCACTGGAACTCCAGCTGGGCTCCCCACGTGGGTGCCAGGGTCCAAGCACTGGAACAATGTCTGGGCTCCCCACGTGGGTGCCAGGGTCCGAGCATTGGCACTTCTTCCACTCTTCCCTGGTGCATCGGCAGGGGACTGGGTCACAAGCGGGCACCCTGGACTCGACATGGCACTCGCCATGGGATCTGGCGTTGCAGCATTTAGTGCTTAACATGATGAGCCATGACAGAGGCTCCGTCCCAGAGATCTCGGATGCTGAAGTTCCTTCTGTGAAGCAGTTCGGTGTTTGAATAGTTCCCACTCATCCTCTGTCAGTCATGTTACTTGCAAGCATAGCCTAAGCTCCACGTAAAGGATTTCCATGTTATATAAGGGTTGGTGAAAGGCCGGCAGAGGTTCACGCACAACAGACATGTTTGTTTCCAGTTGTTTCTGATCGGCAGTGGGCAGTCTACAGTCTCCAGACAGTTGGCTGCGCCCCCTGTTCTGTCTCCACTGTGGCCAGCATCCCTCATCGCTCTGTGCTTTTGCTGTTAGTAGGGAAACAGTTTTCACACAATCTTTTGAATCTTTATGCTCATTTATTTTCCTTTCATTCTCTCCTAGCAGTCTTCCTCTGGACCCTGTGCTATGCAGGGAGCCTCGGGGACACTTGGCTGCCGTGTGTCTATGGGCCTTTAGTGACTCTTGCAGTCTCAGGCAGTCCTGCTGTCGGAGAGTGTGGACAGTTCGAGGATGCACCCCCTCTGGGGGTTTGTGTCAGGATGAGACCCTGGTGTTGGTGGAAGCAGGAAGCTCACAGGTCACAGCCTCCTCCCAGTGACTCCCTGTCCTGGGTGTGCAGCGTCCCCCGCCTCGCCCTGGCTGCCGATGGACTCTGCTCATGGGGCTGCGGCAGGGTTTGCTAGGTCTCCATACTGGGAAGTTAACTTTTGCCACTGGTTCTTCTGAGGATTCCTGAACTATGTTGCTTTAAAATCTTATCACCAACTTCCACTGAGAGAATGTGCAGATAAGAGGAGAGAATGACACTGCTATTTGGTTACGATTGAAGACGTGAAGCTGAGCCAAGGAAATGGTTCTGTCCTTTGTAAGAGGATCTGCCTCATGTTGCAGAAGGAGCAGAGCTGCTCGGTGCACTTTCTTTGTATCCTGCCTATCCCGGACTCAGTAAAGCAGCGTGTTTCCAAGCCACCCCCGGCAGCTTTGCAGCTTATATTTTGTCCCTGTCAGGTTATCAAAAAGATCGTTATCTGAGTTCTGCTTCTGCCACCTCAGATTGATTGTCCTGTCTTTGCCAGAACTCCCGTGTGATGGTTAAGTGTTCTCTCAGTCGAGTTCCTGGTGGACATCCACTTGTGTCTTCTCATTGTGCAAAGGTTCTTGCGATTTCCACTGCAGTGGCATAACTCGGACAAGCACTGAATTCTGGAAACCTAGACTGGCTCCAGCCGCTGAACTCTTTCAAAGTTCTTGTTGCATTGACTTGTCTGAGCTTCTACGACTCTGACACGGTGAGGGGAGAAAGGGTGGTTCCCAGTCTGTCAGGGTGGAACCTCGGATGCAGCCTTGGGTGAAGGGCAGTCCGTCAGGCCTGGCGGCAGGTCTGATGCCCCGAGATGTTCCTGCTCCCTGTGTACGTCTCAGCTCGTCAGTCCTTGTCTCTGGTGAGCAGGAACCCTCAGATGTGGGCCTGGTCCTCCTCTCCTGGCATTGCCCAAAGTAGTATTTGCTAGAGCTAGAATGGGGCGGGGCCCTGCAGGCAGCAGAACCGTGGGAGCTCGTGTTGGGCAGGGTCTGGCGTCACTTTGGAAGTAGAGGGGATGTCTTCTTTGCTGGTTTTTCCACGATCTTGAAAGGATCTTAAAAGCCATTGATGCCAACACTGTGGCTAAGGAGCTGGATGGGTAACTCGCCTTAGCTTGAATCAGGTCTAATGATGCCAAGACAAGCAAAGGGAAACACACACACACACACACACACACACACACACACACACACACACACACACACACGGGTGGATGGAGGGAATCCACCCTGAAGAGAACTGTGAGAAGCCGAAATCACTGCCGTGCTTTATTGCAATGTGAGCTGAGGCAAACTGGCCAGTTTGTCAACAGCAAGCTGTGTGTCAGGTTACACAACAGTTAAAAAAAAAAGATTGGAATATCCTGCCCAGGACTGGTTCCCCACATTTCTTTCTTAGGTAACTGTGAATTTTGTTGATGTCCAAATGCATGTTGTGCAAAACCAAATGTATGCAAACTGTATTTTATAAGGTTGTATCTTTGGGATGTAGGCATCGTGCACGACCTACTTTTATGGTTTGTCAACAAGATCACTCCATAAAACGCGGTCTGCTATCTCCCAGCTGTGTCTAATTTGTTCTGTCTATCCAGGCAACACAAATAAAAATTTTTATTTGCATCATCTAGAAGAAATACCAGTGTATAAATACATAAGCAACACTCATAGGAAACAGGCCTGACTGTGGATGCTGTTGGGGGATGTTGTGCAACCCATTAAAGGGCTGAGAGATGATTTCCTTATCCATGTGCCTAGATAATAAATACTATACTCAGCAAATTGTGCAGTTACTCAAGTTCTTAAATGTTGCACAACATTCTACAAGTCCTGGCACAGCGCGCTTCTCTGTTCTCCTAGGAATACTTAGAAACCATGTCTGTTGCAGGAAAGCTGGAGCGCCATCAAGGGCTTCGCTTGGCTTGAGATGCTGGAAGATGTGGGGGAAAAGGGAAGCAGTGGGAAGGTTTATCCTCCAGGAAGCTCAACAACTGTTGACTTTCCCTCTCCCTGAGGGCCCAGAGCCACAGCCCCGAGGACTACAGATGTTCTGCCCTTTCATTTGCACAGCCTCAGCCCAGGGAGCAGAGCCAAGGGGTGGGCTTGATGCCTCCCCCAGTCGTCCAGCTGGCAGAGACATACCGGAAGGGTTCCACTGAGGGAGCCGGGATGTGGGGTGTGCTCTCCCTTCCTCCTGAGACAGAAGGCATCTCAGTGGGTCCTGATAAACGTGGAGCCCTTGCCTCCGAGTGTCTGGGCTAGATGAAAAGCTTCCATGCCTTTCCACATTGTGGCCAGGTGGGAGGTTCTTACGGCTCTTCCTCCACCCCTCGGATAGGCCTCTGGATGGCCAAGTGTGCCATGCACTGCTCCATTGGACGTCCCCTGGGCTGGGAGCTGAGAACTGCTGGAAGCTCTTGGGATTCAACCTGGTTGCTTGTGACGAGGACATCTTCAAGCGCTTAGCTGCACCTGCTGACCACTTCAGCTGACTTTTCAAAGATGCCAGCGCTGGCCATGGTGACTCCTGGCACATGGAGTGGTTCATTGCTGGAGAGGAGAGTTCAGCCGCATCTCCAGTTTTCATTCCATAATTGCCGCCTTAATCCAATTCTGAATACAAGCCAGCCTGCTCAGAGGTTCATTTGACTGCTCTCTCCATGCTGGCTCTGCAGAAGCTATTGAACCAAGTCAAAACACACTTTGTTTCCATAAATTCCAACATGTGAATCTCAAGGGGCCAGAACGAGAGAACCAATCCCTGCAAGGCTTTGAGAAGGGCACCCTTGGAACTGGCCACTGCTGGTTCTCGTGGGCGCCTCCCTCAGTGCCACAAGACCCGGCAGTTCTTGCCTTAGGTCTCAGACTGTGTATCCTCACCCCAAACAAAAAGAACTTCCCTGCCCAGTGCCTCAGGAGGACTGCTCCCAGCCATGCTGCTGTCACCACGCAGGCGTGTGGGCAGGCCTGCCGTCACGTGCTGTGGTGCTGCTCCAGTCCCCCGTGTTCCCAAGGGCACACCCAGGAGCAGGAACTCAGGCTGTGGGAGGAACCTCACAACTCAGGACTTCCATGTCACCGCAGCTGCTTCTGGCCAGATGGCCCATTTGCGCCACTGGCCACCAGGCCTCCTCAGGTGCCCATTCGCGTTGCCACCTGGAGCCAGAGTTCTTGTCCCTTGCACACAAGTTTATCGCTGAAGACCTAGCTGATCGCCCCTGCCCCACCCGAAGCCCGCATATCCATGCCTGGCCTAGCTCGCTGTCTACCACCCTCTATATGTACCCAGGGGTTCCAGCCTGCCTCTGCCGTGGGCCAGACTCCCAGCTTCTGGTTCCATGTTCCTCATCCCTCAAACACTGGGGGCTTTCGTTGCCTTGTAACCAGCTTGAGAGATTTCTGGGCCAGCTACGTCACTTTATGCTCTAGCCTTGGGCCTTTCGTAACCTGAACATAGTTCAGGCTTCCACATGGAGAAGGATAAAATGGTGTGGATTTCAAAGTATTTGGGGAATTGTAAAATGTCTGGGATTAAAATTTCAATACCATTTGTGCATGGTAAATGTGAAATCCTTAGTAACTTAACCCTGTGCCGGTATGACTCAGTCCTGGTTGAAGAAATGTGAATAACAAGCAGGGAAACCTGCCGATCCTACCCACGAGGCGTCCGCTGCGGCTGCGCCCAAGAGCGGGCGTGTGACCTACTGGGAGGCCTGGCCAAGCCCAGGGACACGACTGGGTCTGTTAGGCAAGTGACACACTTGCGGAAGAGACAACCACTTCCCCACTGTTTACGGGAGGGCGGAGGTGTTCATTGTATCGGCAGGACCCCCAGAATCAAGACCCTATAACAGTTTATTGAGTGACTGAATTTATTAACCAGTCTAGTCAGTCTGAACTAGCAAATTAATTTTGTCTATAGAATCACTTACTGAAGCATATAAAATTAGACTGTGTAAGTGCAGAGAGGAGAATTGGCGTTGTGTTTAACAGATTCACTGGGACTAAAGCAAATGGGTTTAGTCTTTAATGCAACTAAAGCCTTGGGACTTTCTACAGAGAGCTGATCTGAAGTAAAGCATTAACTCGTCACTTGAAAAAGTCACTGCTTATACATTTTTGTTGTTTCCAGGAGAGAATTATATACCTTGACCGTGATAATAATCCATTGTGTGTTACTGGGCCAACAGGGCAAAAAAGAAGAAGAAAAAAACTTGTTTTCTATAAGTTAGACACTTATAACAGCTAGATTGACAGAGAATTTATCCGTTTTTAACACTTGCAATGATTTAAGGGATTACAGCGTTGCTCTGGGCTTATTCAACTCTCAAATATTTTCACTGTGTCATTTGCGTAAAAGCCTCTTATGCCAAACTCTTCCCGGGCCGAATGACAAATGGGCTGTTTTCCTTTTGGTGCAGGGGCCAGCATCTGGGACCACGGAGCCGCCCCTGGGGTCGTCAGCACCTCCCTCTGGGACAGAGACCACTGGATCTCAGCAGACAGCATCCACTCGCAGGTCAGCCCCCTCCCCCAGCTCCGAGATGGCTGAACATTTAAAATCATGTTAACTCCAGTCGAATTCTTAGACCTTCATGATGCTAACTTTATCTTTAAGCGTGTAAATTTTCTTTTTAAGGCAAATCAATTTAAAGTTGACTGTTCCAATGCTTGGGCTAACGCTGTCTATGAAAAAGTTAATTCTCCAAGACCAGAGATAACTTTCAGATGTACGTGAGCTCTTCCGGACACACTGAGACTTCCTTGTTCCATGTGTCCTGATGGTGGGTGAATTTGTCCTTTTGTTACGTGGAACTATTTTTACACTTTTTTTTTTTTGAAATAGAAACCAGATTTTTTTCTTAACAGCAGTTCAGAATTGGAAAACCCTTTTCACTTTCAGGGAAGGTTGCCGGGGCCACTTTCATGGGCTGCTGATGCGACGGTTTACATTCATTTATCTTCTAGAATCTGAATGGAAAACTGAGCATTAAGGAAGGTTGGTGGTTTCATGAAGGGAGTCAAATGCCAAAACTGCATTTTTAGAAAAACATTTCTGTTTTACGAAGTCTGCAACAAACAGTGTGCAGGGTGCCAGCTCAGGTGTAATCGTCTTAAGAATTTTTCCAGGAAGAAAAACTTTGGCCGTTAAAGAAAGCTTCATCATGCCCTCACACCTCAAGCTTAGGAACAATATAACAGATGTAAAACAAGATGGGTGTGTTGCTTGACCCTGAAAATGTCTCTACGGGAAATATTTCTGAGTATCAATAATACACAAATACAGAAGCATCTCGACTTTAACAGGTCGTGGGGGTGATTGTGGGAACTTTTCCTGAGGATGGAGTTGCCAGATTTAGAAAAGAGAAGAATGCCTGGCTAAATTTGGGTTTCAGAAAAATAAGTTGTTTTTTTTTTTTGTAGGGCAAAAGTATGGCCCCTGCAATGATTATTCCCTGTGCAGCCTGACTCATGCCCAAAGTGTGTTTGTAGTTTATCTAAAATGCAATTTGAGCATGTTCTGTGAAAAAGTTACACAGAAAGGAGGAGACAGAGAGAATTCTTCCATCTGCTGGATCACTCCCTGGATGACCTCCTTGGCCAGAGCTTGGCTGGTCCAAAGCTGGGAGCCAGGAGCTTTTCTGGGTCTCACATGTGTGTGTAGGCCCCAAGGACTTAGACCATCCTCCACTGCTTTCCCGGGCCATCAGAGGTGAAGCAGCCGAGACATAAACTGGCGCCCCTTTGGATGGCAAGCCCACAGGCAAAGGGTTAGCATCTACACTGCTGTGCAGGCCCCATAAGTGTTCTGTCTTTGGTCAGAGCAGCAGGTAGCTGAGGGCTAAGGGCTTGCCTTCATGGAGGGGGCCAGACCAGGTATGGACTCTGTCATGGTGGGCGCCGGGCCAGCTGTGGGCTGGGCTCTACCCTCGAGTTGTTGTTCCCAGCCAGCCATCCTGCAGATGTCATTGGAAGCGCTGGAGGGGACAGCGATGTCCAAGGCCGAACAAGCTTGCCGCCGGTGCTTGTGATCACAGGGATTGTTTTTGTGGAGATCAGGAAAAGCCACTGTTCTCTGGGAGGTGTGTGAGCTCCTCTGGGCGTCTTCCTCAGTGCGGGGGCTGTGTGGGTGGCACCTATTCCTGTTGATTCAGGTGACCCCTCCCAGGTGAGCTGGGAACTGCCCTTCCTGTGGTGGCAGGGCTCAGCCCCCTGTGTGGCACCTGGGCTCAGCCTCGTGGCTGTGTAATTACAGCATGGGCTCGTGTTTCTTGGGTAGCTGCCAAGAAAGGTTACACGTGGCTGTCAGCGGATGGGCGTATTTGTCATGGAGCAGATGTGTGCAGGTGTTGTGGGATAAGGGCTCTGGCTGCTGTATATATGTGTGTGTGTGTCCTTGCTGTCAATGATAGGTAAGATTTTCGTTTGAAACCACATGCACACCATGAATCTTCAAGCAGAGCGAGCAAGGTCACATCAATGACTCCTTTCTTTGCTTTCTTTGTTGCCACACAGCTGTCTCTCTCAGAGTTCAGAGCTTGGGCTTTGACACTCACTCCCTGTGCCTTGCTAGCTAGCTTCTGACCAAACACCAGCAGCCCGGGTGGAGGCCCTGCTTCCTGCAGCTTGCATTCACCGGAAAACTGAAACAGAATCAATCCAGATTGGTCAGAGTTAACAGTGAAACAAGCATTATTCCAGCGGCCAACATGGGCAGTGTGTCTTGGTGCACTGAGCAGGATGAGCCCTTCTGAGAGGCAGACTGAGAGGCAGATGGCACAATTGATTGATGGTTAGCATCAACACCCTGGAGCCAACCTGAGCAGAGCAGGTGTGCAAACAGCTGGTGTGCCAGGGGCGAGGAGGAGCCGGATAAGGCTGGAGCTTGGGAAGGGGCGAGCGGACAGACGGATAGACAGGCCCAGGAGACTGGAGCAGCCGGGGCCCACATTTCCCACAGGGCTGGCTGGACTGTCACATTTATGACATGGAGAGGTTCCCTTGTTCATTAAGGCCACCTCCCCCTCTCCCAAACTCCTCCTACCCCTGCCCCACTGTGTCCAGGACCCCATTTCTGTCTGGGTCACAAGTCCAGTGAGTTTAGCAGGACCTGCGCCAGGATTCCCTGCTCAGGGGAAGCTTGGGGCAGAGCTTCCTACCCCCAGCCTCCTTCCAGTGAGGTGACAGGTGCAGCTCCCCGTCCCCTGCTGGCCAGGGACATGCTCTACAGCCCTCCCCACCCTCCAGCCGCCCTTGCAGCATACATAACCTTCTAGAAAAGCAGAGACAAGCTCCCAGGCCTTTCTCGTTCTTTCCTTTCTTACTCTTCTCATTCACATCTGTGGGAAGTCACAGCCCTTCGCACACAGGGCCAGGTCTCTCCCCTGGCTGGATGACATGTGGGGTGAGACAGCCACACAGATTTGGGGAAGAGCATCCAGGAGGGGAACAGCTAGCAGAAAGCCGTTCTTGCCTCTCCTGCTGCCTGCCAGGCCTGGTGCACATCAGCGTTCAGTTCTTGTGTTTCCATTCCTGGCCCCGTGCCCCGGTCTCCTCTGAGTTTCTGCCCAGGCACCCTTCTGTAAGGGGTTGCCCCCAGGGGTGTCACTCACTCTTGTGACTTTTGTCCATCTGTGCCAGGCACTCGTGGAGGTCATGGGTTCCCAGAGCTGCCGCGCTCTGAATCCTTGGTGAGAGTGAAGACTGTGGGAGGCGTGGTATGCGTGACGACTTCAGCTCTTGCCATCTTGGGTTGACTTAGAATCTGTAGCCATTGCTCCTTGTCAAGCAAGGGATGATGGTGGTGGGTCCCCGGGGGCAGCTCGTGGCCCCTTTTGGGGAGATCGCTGAAGGTTTGTTGATTGACACTAAGACTTGCCTCGTGCTGGGTTCTCACGGCAGTGGCAGACCCCGCTCCCCCACCACAGAGAGCAGAGCCCTGGGGCTCCCTGAATGGTTTTAGGTGTTACCTCCTCTTATCAAGTGTAGGCCCTAAGAAAGTGCTCGGAGCCCCAGGTTGCCTGGCGGAGTGCTTCTAAGGGACTTGGGTTGGTGTGGTCTCCCTGGGAACCACTCCTCCCATGGGTTTTCCCTTCCTGGGGGCGGGGCGCAGGGCCGCCACGTGCTGCTGATGGGTGGCGCAGCATGGCCGACGCTGTGCGGGGTGTGTTTCTCCTTCCCAGGAATTGTCTGCCCAAGGCAGGTGTCGCTGCAGGCTGCACAGTGGTACCTTGTGCGTAGCCATAGATGCTCAATGATTCTCCTCTTGGCTGTGTGGAATGTAGAGTGCACATTCCAACACAGGCCAGCCAATCTTGTTTCTCTGTAAGGGAATAGATTTAACAGAAATCGTGAGCTTGTCATAGAGCTGCACAGTGACACACTAGCTGGGCTATTTCGTCCACCCCTCTGGCTGTGTCCCTCGCTGTGGTCTGACTGCACCCACGGCCTCCCCCTTGCCTGACGGTTCCCATGAGGCTGCTGGAGACCTCAGCTCCCATCGCGCTCCTGTCCCCATTCTAGCCTGAAGCCTTGCTCTAGGATAGAGAGATTTGGGGACTGTTTAAAATAAACCAGAATCGGGCTCTTCTCTCTGAGCAGAGGAGTCACTATGCCCCAGGCTGACATCCTGGCATGTTTGTGAGGGTTCAGTGGTTTGCTGGTCACAGGCAGTAGAAATTGGAGCACTCTGAGACATTGCTGGCCCTTGCTGTGTGACCTTGGGTTCATCACTGGCCCTTGCTGAGCTTCTGTGTGCTGATCTGGGCAGGGTCCTGGGGACTTTGCTCCTGAGACAGCTGGTTGGGCTCTCAGCAAAGTCAGCTGCCCTTTCTTCGCCTTAAGGGAGTTTCCCAACTTGGTCTCCAGCGTGCTTTAGCAAGGTGACTTTTGTTGTATGAGAAGGGGCTGTGTTGTGCTCACTGGGCTGCCTAGCGGCCTCTAGCCCACTCACCCGGGTAGCAGTCTTGAATCATATATTCCTGGTGAAGAATCATCCTGGTTAAAAACTGTGGGATGGGGGAAGATGACAGTAAGGGAACCAACTGTTCCTGGGAGCCTCACGTTGACCTTGGCTGACCTTGAGCTGAAGCTAGAGGTCAACAACCCCCCTCCCTGAGGCCCTGGGCAGGGCATGCGTTCTGCCTGTCACCAGTCGGGGTTGGGCTCCTGGTGCAGTCCCTCTGCAGAGGAACATGTGTGAGGGTGTGGACAAGCCTGCGAAGTTTACTCACACACGTGGCGTCTTTATTCATTTGAGAGACAGATGGAGAGAAAAAGTTCCCGTCTGCTATTCTGCCCCCTAGATGCCCGCCAGGGCTGGGCTGGGGCCAGAGCCAGGAGCCAGGTACGTGGTCCAGATCTCAGGACCGGACTGGGGCCAGAGCCAGGAGCCAGGTACGTGGTCCAGATCTCAGGACCGGGCTGGGGCCAGAGCCAGGAGCCAGGTACGTGGTCCAGATCTCAGGACCGGACTGGGGCCAGAGCCAGGAGCCAGGTACGTGGTCCAGATCTCAGGACCGGGCTGGGGCCAGAGCCAGGAGCCAGGTACGTGGTCCAGATCTCAGGACCGGGCTGGGGCCAGAGCCAGGAGCCAGGTACGTGGTCCAGATCTCAGGACTGGGCTGGGGCCAGAGCCAGGAGCCAGGACGTGGTCCAGAACTCCCATGTGAGAGGCAGGGACTGAGTTACTTGAGTTCTCATCATTACATCCTCCACCAGCGCTGCAGTCAGCAGCTAAACCTGGGAACCAAATCCAAGTTCTTCATCAAAACTTATGTATGTCTTCCCTGCCAAGCCACATGCTTGCTTGGTTTATTGACATTGAAATTAGAATTGAACATGACTTTCCCTTCATCTCAGAGGATTCTTCTTTTTTCCCCAACCATTGAGAGACATCAGGCTAGGCCCTCAGGCTGTGTCCAAGTCGACTGTATGCTCTCTGGCCAGAGGGCCACCATGTGCCATTCCTGGGCCATGTCCCAAAGAGAGGGACTTTGTTCTTTAACATTGCCTTGAGGGTGCTGACACCCACAGCCTGAGGCAGGAGGAGACGTAAGCAGAGGGACCTGCCCAGCTTGGTCCCTTTCTGAAGTTGGTGTTATTTGCACAGTACTTTGCTTCCCAGATCAGCCTCCAGCTTTGCTTAAGTCCCCTCTCCGGTTGCTGAGGTCAGGTGGGGAGGAGGACATGGTGGGCTCCCGCCCGTGCTCACTCCCTGCCCTTCCAGCAGAGACACGATGCTCCGTCTCAGCTCCCTGAAGCGTGCTTCCTGTTCACCCTTCCTCCCTGGCTGCTGCACAGAGAGGAGTCAGCCAGCCCAGGTATCTTTCCTGCTCCCAGTGTGTCTCCCCAGGGACTGCCTCTCCAACCCCTCTGTGACCTCAGACAGGCCTTGATACCGCTCAGTGCTCCCCATGATCCTCCACCTACTGCCCCCCCAGACTCCCACATTATCAAAATCTTGGACCTTTGAACATTTTTCATACTCGTTTGCATATTTAACTGACCTTCAGGACAGAGAGCTGCCTGGTATCGCTCTGTTTGCAGAGGTCGCCTTGTCCGTGGCGCGTCCGCTGTGCCCACGGTCTGGGATCAGGGCTCCTAGGTGGAAAGATGGGCATCCCCAGCCCCGTGCTTGAGAAGCTCATAGGTTGGAGTGAATTTAAATAAGCACATAGGAAGAGATATATAATTTTGGGAAAATAAAAACTCTTGCATTAAAAATCTTTAATTTACAGACAGAGGTGAAGTCGGCGCGGGGAGTTCCCGTGTTGCACAGCTGGCTTCCCTGCTGTTGGCATCATCTGTGTTTGTGCGTTTGTAACGACTAACAGATACCTTTCTTTTTTTCTCTCTTAGCCTGAAATCTACTGGGAGAAAGATTTGGGGGTGGAGATCACTTAAGAGGGACTGTGTAGCTTCTTAAGAGGATTAGAATTCTCAAATCACTGAAGAGCTGGCTCCCCCGCTGAGGCGCAGCATGTGTCAGCGTTGCGTGCCGTCATGTCACGTCATGCGACGGCTGCAGAAGCTGGCCCTGCGCCTCCTGGGATTTCTCTGAATCCATGAGGCGACTTCCTTTCTCGTGCTTGTTCCAAGAACGGTCCAATAGAAAAACAGAGGTTCTTTTGGTGAGTGCAAAAATTTTGAGTTTAGGTGTAAAAAACCTAAATCTGCCCACTTTTTTTTAAAGCGAGAAGTGGGCACGCGTTGTAGCAAGTCTTGTCCTGCTGTGTCCTTGCATCTGGTTCAAGTCCTGGCTGGTCGGCCGCAGAGCCAGCTCGTTGCTCACGCCTCTGGGAAGGCAGCAGTGATGGTCCAAGAGGCTCGGCCCTTATACCGTGAGGGAGACCACATGGAGTTCCTGGCTCCTACCTTCAGACTGACCTATGGACATTTGGGAGTGAAGCAAAGGGTAGAATCACTCTCCCTCTGCCATCACCTACCCTCACTTTTCTCTATCTCTATTTTTCTCTTGCTTTTTCTTTCAAGTAGAAAATAATACAGAAATAGCCACTTTCAAGTAAAAATTACTTCTTTTTTAACTCTATTTTTTTATGATACAGTTGCATAAACTCAGGGACTTCCCCTCCTCCCTTCCTAATTTACCTCCACATTAATTTCCCCCACATTATTACAATAGCATAGTCCTTCAAAAACAGTCACAAGTCTGTCATTCTGCTATTCAAGTGTATCCTGGCATTGTAGGCACAGACAGTGGTAGAAAGTCAAGCATCCTATTGCAAGACAGATTTAACCATTTCATTGGGAATCTCTCTTTGATTTGGAAATAGGGATGCATACTGTATTGTATCTTCACATCTGGATATGGTAATCTCTATTATGTAGTTCCTCTAGATGAACATATGCAGATGCATGTTGTCTCCATATCTACTGGCCTTATATCAAAGAGAACGTTTGTCTTTTTGGGATTGGCTGATTTCACTGAGCTTACACAATGGTCTCTAGTTGGGACCCTTTTGTTGCATATGGTAGAATTTCATTATTTTTAATGACTGAGTGGTATTCTGTAGAGTGGATGTGCCACAGTTTCTTCAACCACTCCTCTGGCTGGGCATCTGGGGTGTTTCTGTGCTTTCACTATTGTAGACTGTGTTGTTGTAAACATAGGATGATATGCCACTTTCTCATATGCAGATTTCATTTTCTTTGGATATATTCCCAGAAATGGGAAAGCTGGGTCATATGGCAGAGCAATTTCAGCTGTCTGAAAACTCTCTCTGCTGACATCCATAGTGGTTGTACTAACCTGCACTCCCACCAACAGTGAAGTAGCGTATGGTTGAGAAAGAACTTGTAAGTACAGTCCCCTTTAAAATAGCAGGGAAGAACCTCAAATACCTTAGAATTAACCTAACCAATGAAGTGGAAGACTTCTATGATGAAAATTACAAAACATTAAAAAAGGAAATAGAAGAAGATAGTGAGAGCTGGAGAACCTCGCCCTGTTCCTGGATTGTCAGAATCAACATCATCAACATGTTCATGTGACCAAAGCAATGCAGGCGTGCTGCTGACGTTGACCCTGACCACCTGTGTGCTGCTTTTTCCCCTGGAGAGTCCCCCTGTCCCCTCCCCACACTGTGTCCCAAGGAACGAGATCGCTTAGAGTGAGGAACTGGGCTCCACCTCCTGAGGGAGCAGTAGCTCCTGGGAGCCTGGGGACTTCCTGTCTGTGAGGGGCTTGCTTCCTCTCTGTCGGTGCCTGTGTAGGATCATCTGTCTCCTGGACACCGGTGCTTTAGTTGCAAGCCAACACACTTCTGTTTGTTTTGTTGCTCTAGTTCTCATTACTTTGGCCAATGAGGGTTCTTTGGGTTAGTTCCTGTGTGCCCATGACCTATACCCATTCGTGTATGTGTGTGTGTGTGTGTGAGAGAGAGAGAGAGAGAGAGTATATGTGTGTGTGTGTATGTGAGAGAGAGAGAGTGTATGTGTGTGTGTGTATGTGAGAGAGAGAGAGAGTGTATGTGTGTGTGTGAGAGAGAGAGAAATAGTGTGTGTGTGTGTGCATACATCCTCAGGAGAGTTTAAAGAAACAACTTCCTGGTCATGGCCGAGGAGCACCGTGCTCTTGCACCGTGAATGACAGCAATGGACAGGAGAGTCACACCAGAACTTGACCTTTTTACAGTAGTGACTGCAGAGTCCAGGAAGAAGAATGACCAGTTCCAGTCATCGATTCTTGAAGTTGCATTTAATTGTTAAGTTCTTTCATCTGAAAAAGTTATTTAAAAATTAATTTGTGACGGTCCAGGACTGGATGTACCTAGCTCCGGGGTTTCATAATCTCCAAGTGGAGCTGTGCCTCAAGGATCTTCCTTCTAGTTACTTGAAATCAATCTGAACTTTTATTCTCCCCAAAAGTGGTACATGAAGGATTTGATTCACGTGGCATTGCCATTTTCATAGGAAATTTCCATGCACACCAAAAAATCCTCACAAAGGGTATGTTTTTCTCTTGGATCTACTAACTTAGCAAGTAGACAGAGGCTGGGTCATAAACTCACAGCCAAGAAGCTTGCTAAGAGAACAGTCATGGTTGTGTCTGCTGGGGTCCTTCCTCCTCCAGGAGACACTTGGCTCAGCCCCTAGGGCCCACTTGGCACATGCCACCCCACCAGGCAGCTCATGAGGGGACAGCTCTGATGATGTGTGAGAAACTGACCAAGATTCACAAGTGTTGTACAAGCACAATTGCCTGCCACCGGTGGGTCAGCAAACCCGTGTCTCCCTTTGTGGTCGACCCTGTTTGATCCACTTGTGAGAGCATCAGTCTGCTGTGACCGCCAACATAGTCTGAACCGAAGCATAAATGCAGCAGAACACATGGATAGTTCATATACACTGGATGTACTTTAAAAATAGACCCCTCCAACATACAATGAGCATCAGAGGTTGAAAGGAAATGTGGTGTGGGCACTTGGTAGAGCAGTTAAGACACTCCGTAGGCCATGGCCCGCACGCCACAGCAGAGTCCTGGCTCTCTTCTGATTCCAGCCTCCTGCTGGTGCATTCCTTGGGAGGCACTGCTGCTTCTGGCTGCCCACAAGGAGATGGAATGAGCTCCCAGATTCTGCCTTGTCCACATAGTTTGGGCATTTGGAGGAGTGAGGCAGGAGGTGGCCAGATATCCCCATTCCTTGCTTTCTCCCTGTGTCTACAGGGGTCTGCCTTCCAAATAAGTCATTTCTGTGCTCAAAGTGTGCTATGTGCCTCTTAAAAGGAGTTTCTCTATATCGTCAGGGAGCATTTTGTACTGCTTGGACATGCTGATTTAGGCCTTTAACAGCATCTCTGGTGATTGCCTCATCAGGATTGCCTGTGTTTGGTCATTGCCCGGCTTGGGAAATGGATGCCATCCAGTACCCAGAGTCCAGACTGCACAGCCTCCTGAGCTGCCGGGGGTGGCAGCCCTGCCTGGGCACAAGGTGCCATTCCTTGGAAATCTGACAAACAGAGCCCGCAGAATGCCCGTGGAGATTTTTGCTGTGACTGCACTGTGCAGGGATTGCAAAAGGAGTCTGCACCAACGTTGACTTACCTTTTTCATGAATCTTCTTTTATTTGAAAGGCAGAGTTACAGGGAAGGATGGAGGAATACAGCAGAGGATCTCCATCCCACCGGTTCATTCCCCACATGACCTCAACAGCCAGGACTGGACCAGGCCAAAGCCCTTCATTCTGCTCCTGTGTGGGTGGGCAGGGACCCAGAGACTTGGACCATCTTCTGCTGCTTTCCTGAGCAAATACCAGGGAGCTGGAACTAGAAGGGGGCACTCGGCACTCCAACAGGTTCCTTTAAGGCAGCAGATTAACTTACTGTACTGCAGCCTCAGGAAACTCACCTTGGAATTCCACTTCCTACAAGCTTCTTGAAGTACCTTTGTAGAATTTCTGAGGGGGGAGACAAATGGCTAATTTAAAAGATGATCTTTTCTATTGAGTTCTGTACATTTAATCAACGAAATATTTATTGAGAAACCATTACGTGCTGGTTCCTGGGCAAGGTGCCAGAGATAGCTGGCTGTTTCTGAAATGCATCAATTCGGCAATTGCACTGCTTTGCTGCTTTGCTGCTTGCTCAGACAGAGCCCCTGGAAGTGCCAATTTCTCGTACAGTACAGACTTAAGGGAGAATTAAGAGCCTAGCAGGGTTTCAGGATTCTATCCCGGCCCCCTGGAACCCAGCTCCTTCTTTCGTAGTTCAAAACAGGACCACTGGGGCATATAATGATTGCCTGTGACTATTCAGCTGATAGGAATGTGTGTGCATTGCCAAAGGTTGTTGCTGGTTTTCGTGTTCTCTAAAGTGGACTCTGGGCACGCAGCCCATCTCGGGACACCCAGCTGCTGCCTGGGCAGGGCAGTTTCGTCTCTGGATGCGTGGGGAAGGCTGAGGCCTGCTCCTGCAGACCCACTGGCCTGCCGTCTGAAGGGGAGAAGAGGGCTTTCAGAACACATCTTCAGTGCAGTCCGGAGGCGCAGTTTTCCAGCCTGCTGCCTCGTGGCAGGCACCGTGCCTCTCTGGCTTTGTCTGAGGAGTCTGCAGAGGCAGCTGATGTGGGGAGTGCAGATCATCCTCCGACGTCCGGTTCTGATTTTCGTACCATGCATTTCCACTGCCCAGACACAACTGGAAGGTGCTGCCTGTCGGGAAGGACAGAGGGGCGTTATGAAGTCACACGCGAAGCACCCCTGCCCTTCCGCTGGGTACCACAGACGGGGGTACAGAGCTGTTCTCCTGGCACCGGCAGGCCCTGCGAGTAGAAAGCCAGGGACTAGAGTTGGCAGGAGGGGAAATGAGTTGGAGGAGCTTGAAAGCTCTTTGCCTATAAAATGGTGTCCAGCAGCCGCGGGAGCGCCTGTCTTTAGCTCGCTGAGCAGCCCTCAAAGACAACACGTGCACTTTCTCAGTGAAACCTGACCAGTTGCAACTGCCGGCCTTGTCAGATTCCAGGAATGTCAGCACAT
Organism: Ochotona curzoniae; assembly: GCF_017591425.1. Taxonomy (NCBI): domain Eukaryota; kingdom Metazoa; phylum Chordata; class Mammalia; order Lagomorpha; family Ochotonidae; genus Ochotona; species Ochotona curzoniae. The sequence continues at coordinate 3,808,985 of NW_024466512.1, forward strand.
GCAGAGCTTGGCCTAGGAGACCCCAGAGGCGCCCCGCTCCAGGAAATCCCTCTGCCGCGACAACGAACTAATCTAGCCACTGTTTGAGCAGTTAAGCCTGGAGCAGCTCTCCCTGCTGTTTCCTTTCCCTGGGTGCCTGGTTCTGTGTGCCCTGGCCTTTGCTCGGTGGACATGACAGTGTGTCCACGCTGCTCTCAGAGCCCTTTCTTGGGCTCCAAGGCTGTGGCGTTCCTGTGTTTGGACTTGGTCACCTCTTTTTTTGCAACGGCAGTTCCTCCACTCCTCAGTTCCACATTTTCTGTATTTTTTTTCTGCCTTTTTATCTACTCCACCAGCTTCTTCCTCTCCTCCTGTCTTGGCCAGCAGCCCTCTAAATTCGTGCTGATCCTAGAGTTCACCCCCTCGTTTTTGTTGCACTCTTGCTGGGGTCCGTCAGCATCCTCCGAGGTCTCACTGTTGATTCTGCTAATATGACGCGGATCCCTCCCGTTCATCCATGGTCTTTGTCAAGGTCTAGGTCCGTGTATGCAACATCCCAGAGCCTCTCTCTCTGGTTGACCCGCCGTTCTGTCTAGGTGCTGACCCGTGAGTCATTTTCACTGCATCTCCTTTCAAGCTGTCTGTCCTCATGCAGTCAACACCACGCTCTTTAATTTTGTCTGTGTTGTTCACACTCTGTTGCACCCTCTCCCTTGTGCTGGATTCAGGATGAGACTCATGATCCCTTACTGAGAATGATCTAAAGAGGAAGCTGGTCTTGCTCATGAGGGACCGACCCTAAGCAAACTAAATCCTGCTCATATTGTTAGGATTTTTTTTCTCTATTCAAAAACTGTGACGTCTTAGACATTCTCCAGCTTGAAACGTGGCAGAATTCAGGGACTGAGCCAGTGTCCACCCTGATTTCTTTCTTTTTTTGCATCTACTCACTCAGCGCTCCGCTGCTGACTGTGCTTAGAGAGGGCCTGCCTCACAATGCTAAGAAGGCTGGAAGCCACCGCAGTTTCCTCTCTGCCTCTGAGTGACCACAGACCTCCCCCAACACTCTCCTCAGTTGTGTAAGGAAAAGTACACCTTTGCGAATGCAAATGAGCAGTGTGGTCAGAAGGTATAAATTAGAGTAGCGACCAAGGCTGGGCCACGTGGTTGAGGGTGGCTGTTCCCTAAAAAAATTCTGTGCTCTAGTCCTGTATTCGAGGGGCATGGAAGACAAGCAGGCAAAACTGGCAGGTGTTTAGTGAGACACGTAAATGCATCTCTGTGTCCCCCCAGGAGAGGCGTGGTGACGGCTAACACCTGCTCCTTCTTGGATAACCAAGGGCTGTGAGCTGGCCTTCAGCTACGAGATGCATCGTGTAAGCAAGCCGGGCAGGTCACAGCTGTTACTTGCAGTTGTTGACCGTGAGATGACGATGTTTCTTATCTGAGAGGATGTGTTCCAATGTCCTCTGTTACAAACCATGCAAGACGCCAGCCAAACTGCAAGGAATGTGTTTAAGCATCTAGGGTATAGGCTGAGCACGTTGCTTCAAATAGAACAAGGTTTGAGCAAAAAAAAAAAAAAAATAGAAGCTGTGTTTTATACTAAGTATGGCTCTACAGTGAAAGTAAGATTTCTGTGATATTTTAAAATCAAAAAGAAAAGTTTCTGTTGCGAGTTGCCTTGACTCCAGAACATGAACATTCATGGGATAGTGATAATTCCTACGTAGCTTTTGAGGCTGCAGTGCTTCGTGAGAGAGGCAGGTTGGAACCTTCTACACTGTCCTGTGGCTCAGGAGACAGGAGAATGAGCCAGAAGCCAAGAAGAATGAGACCTGCAATAGCACGTGCTGTGTCTCCCCCAGGCTGAGCACCAAGAGGCTAGCCGAGTGCAGTCCCCCTGGGCTGAGAAGACGACAACTCCAGCCCCTCCATCACCAGCTGGGAGAGCCAGTCTCCAAGCACCAACCAGAAGCGGACCAGCTCTCAGTAGAAGTCATTGCTGACTTGGCTAACTACCTGACCAGTTGGAGACTGACCACATCAGTCTAACTGACCTGCAGACAAAAGGCCACACTTTCTCTGCTGGAAAGTGTCATCTGCAATGTCTTTGGGGACTTTCAAGTACAACGTCTGGCATGAAATATGAAGTAATTAGATATGCTTTTCTAAAAAGTGGGAAACTACCAATCATCAGGGGGAAAAGCCATAAAAGATGATTTACAAATAATATATGAGTAAGCTGAATGAAGGAGGATTTGGCATCTTTGTTTTCAAATGGAGAAAATACGCATAAATGTCAATTGTGGTCTAGAGTCCACAAAAAATGAGTCCAATTGGAATTCTATTACTAAATAATGCAGTTTTAAAATCAAGTACTCATTGGAATGGAAATAGGACAAATTAGGAATTGTGAAATTGAAGATAAATAAGTTGGCAAAACCAAAACACAGATAGAAAAAAATGAATGCAGAGACTAGAGCAGATCCTACTTCCGTAGGAAGGAGCTGCTGAAGGTCTAACTGGCTTGTGACGGGATTCCTATGAGGCAGGAGCGGTGCAGCTCAGCAACGTCTGAAGACATAATGGCGAAGGAGCTTTTATAGAAAAAGTCACCCTACTTTTTCTCATCAGATTTCTACAGCTATTAAACTACTCCCACTCATCACAAAAGACCCAATTAATGAGAAGGGAAGTGACGGCTTTGCTTCAATAAACTGTACAAACATGTTTGTACCTTTCCAGCATGGTGACACAGTAAAAATAGCTCTTGTTCCGTTAGCAATGTCTAAGGTTAGTATGAGCAGCTGGAAGACAGCAGAGCAAGAAAAGCCTGCTGGGGTGAACAAGAACCTTATCCCCCAGCATGTGAACAGGAATAGCTGTGCGACAGCCAGAGGCCACCCGGCACTTATAGAAACATGGTTTCATGTGTGTCAAGACATGTCAACATGATTGAACCTGCCCTCTCTCCACTTCCGCCCAGCATTGGGATCCAGCTTCCTACTCTGTCTCCACCTTGCCTTATATTCTGCCTTCATCCTTGATGTTCAGCCTGCTGTGAGGTGTCCACCTGCTCCTTTTCTCCCACTGGTGAAAGTCACGTGTTTTCTGGGGTCACTGTGCCCAGCTTGTACCAGTTGAAGGTGATAGAAGTTTGTTGTATTGAAACTCAGACGTGCACACAGAGCAGGCCTTCCCACCGAGTAGAGATGCAGTCTGGGAATGAAGCATCTAGCTTATTTCTTACCCCTTTTCTTTCCTCTTTTCACAGTGTTGTTTCCCACTGGTGATTTGTAATTTGGCTTAACGGGAGGAGTGGGGGGAAGGAGGGGTCTCTCACCGTTGGTGGTTTCCTTTCTAAAAACAGAGTACAAGCTGACTGTAGAGCGGAGATAGCTGTGCTTTTGTTTTAGGTTTGTAAAGATCTTTCCAACCCTCCTGAGACCCTGTGTCCTCTCACCCTCCAGTATCTTGTCCACCCCCGCCCTGTTATCCTAAGTATTCTCATGCCAGGGGTGGGGAGGACTTCTTCCCATCTCTGCATTCTTTCTTCTCATTATTCTGCTTTCTGAAACTCGTTTATCATGTTCAAAATACCGTAAAAGACCAATTACTTTCTGAAAAGTGCTGACTCTCTGTTTTCAGCCCGAACTCCGTGGGATGACCCAGCAGAGCTGTGCTGACCCCAGGAAGCAGCAAGCCCATGAGGGCTGATGCTGAGTTCCTATCTTGTGGCAGGACCATCTGAAGGATGGAGTTTGGCACTGAAGCATGCTGGGGGAAGCAGAGGAACCGTTTAGAATGATAACAGTGTGAGGGGGGAGGGGCTAGGTTTGCGGAACAGTAAGAGAAGGAAGCCAAATGATGATTTGATTTAAGCACCAGAATTGGATGGCCCTGAGAGTCCCTGTGCGGAACACACTGCAGACTGTGGTTTCAGCAGAGAATGTAGCAGTTGCAGATAAGGCCAGGATGTTTCTGTGCACGATTTGGACTTGAAATTGCTCTTAAGTGGCTCAAGCTGTCCCGCGGTTGTGATCCATGCAACCCCTATATGTTCTTTAAACTTGAACAAGATGAACCGATTAGACCCCAGCAAAGGAGACTCCACCATGAGCTAATGAGCCAGAGTGCCTGGACCCTGGGAAAGATCTTGAGTGTCTGTCAGAGGCAGCTCCCACCGTAGAGAGAGCGGTTGGCTCAGTGCTTTATCTTCTGAGTATTGCCTGCGAGGCTCCTAAGGACCCCATCTTTCTCTGGCTTGGGATCAAATGTCATCTTTCACAATTGTCTTCCAAGTTTCTTGCCAACTGGCCACCACTGACAAGCCTTGGTCTCACCTCTCCCTGCCCAGCACCCCCACTTGGTTGACCACTCTACTCCCAAGCCCCTCATGGTCACCTCCTGATCTTTGCAGCTTTCATCCCAGTTCACCTTCCTCCAGCCACAAGGCCCTACTTCTCTGATCCCTGTGGTCTGACAAACCTTACCTTCCTAAAACCTCCCTGCCACCGAGGGCCGTTAGCCTCCTCCTGCTGCAGCACCAGAATTTCTGGAGCCTAGTTAAACAGTATGCGAGTCGACATGGCCGAGGTTGGCTTATGTTTTGGCAAGATTCCTCCCCTTCAAAGGTGGTCTTTAAGAGTTCAGAGCACATCTGTTTGCATACATAAATAACAAGAAAAGGGGAACTGTGCAGGACAGAGTTGCTAGCGCTTATTAAGTTATAGACCATCTGGTTAAGGATGGCTATTGAGAAAGGGAAGACTAAAGCAGGGTTTATCTGCTGCAGCACTGTTTTGGACTTGGTGATGCTTGCTGGCAGGTGGGAGGCTGGGGGCCTGTGTCCCTCAGGTCATCGCCTGCAGCACCCCTCACCCTGCTGTGGTCGCCAAAGATGTCCACAGACATTGTTGTACATGACCTGATGGCAAAAATCTTTGCTGGTCAACATGACTGACTGTGAACTGGTTACTGATGCAGTTGTTTTGAATACGTGGGCTTCAGTTGGCCGATCAGCTTGCAGAGACCTGGTGACAGCACCTGTGCACGGTTTAGGCAGCATCAGGAAATGGTTGGGAATCCCAGTGGAATTCTTCCAAGTGAAGAATCTTGTAGCTGGTGTTTAAGGCGTAAAAGGTTATAAGCTTTATTTGTGGACGCAAGGTATTGTTATTCTAAGGAGAATAAGAAATAGAGTTATGGGGAAGATCTGAACAGGATGCACAGTGGCAGCACCACAGTGGGAAAGTGGAGTAAGAACGGCGGTGAGACTCAGGAGGTAGAGGGAAGGGTGGGCATCAATTCTGGCTGACACTTCAGATTTGAAGATAACTCATAAGTTTGTAGAAAAAAATTTGAGTTAAAAGGTGAGTATACTTTATGCATGATTTGTTTTTTAATAAATGCCTTTTTTCATGAGCCCTTTGAAGACCCTCTCTACTGGAGGTTTTAGTGGAGAATCAAGGTTGCTGATCCTGACCACAGGACCACAGGCATTGGTCCGGCTTTACCCCTGCCACCTGGAAGCCCCGTGGCCTTGGGAAAGTTGCTCAACCTCCCTAAGATTTTCTTCTTTGTCTTCAAGATTGATGTCTTCCTTCCTGAGGCTCTAGGCCCTGCACAGTGGCACATGATAGATGCTGAACAACTGAGTGAGTGAGCGAGAGGAAATGAAGAAAGGGGGCAGCCGGAAGACCTCTGGGCTGTGAGGTAGGGGTGTCAAGTTTCGGTTCTAGGATCTTCTTCCAGTTGGACAGTGTGTCATTGAGTAGGAAGGCATTGGCAATGGACATGAGCAGGTCTAAACTGCTGTGAACTCACTGTCCGGACTGTTGGCCTCTTCTGTTGCTCTGTTGTGTCATGTGTTCAATGTTTATGTCAAGGTTGCTACATGTTAACTCCCTCTTCATTCCTTCCCACACGAACAAGCAGCTGGTGAAAATAATATTCTTTCTGGAGAAAAGTCCTTAGTATTTCTTTAATGTAACTTTATGGTCATGAGTTATTTCTATTTCTGTTTGACATAAAAAAAAATCAATTGTGTCCTGAATGTCAAAAGCTATTTCATAAGAAACAGAGCCATAGGTTTCAATTATTTGCCATAAGTATTGTAGCATTAGTTTTAATTTTAATTTCATGGAAATTGTGTATCATGAAAAAAGCTCTTCATGGATTTGAAATAGTTTTTCTCCTTGCCCAAAGTCCCTTAATTTTTTTGAAATATCCTTTATATATTGTTTTGTGTGATTCCATTTGTCAACTGTTGCCCTGTTTTGTTTTAACAGTCTTGCTATAATTTATCTAGATGTAACTTTTCTGTTTTGTGTACTAACATATTAAAATTTTTATTTGAGAGATGGTGGGAATGAGAGAAGACAGAGAATTCATCCACTGGTTCACTTCCCAGTCACTGAGAGGCAGGAGCTCAGTCCAGCTCATTCTGGTGAGATTTTCAGTTCTACCCTCTGCAGACACCTGCAGCGGGAGGGCTGACCCTACGCTCTGGGGCTGCGCCCTTGCTGTCCTGCTCCCTTTGGACATCATCCTTTTGTGTGTTACAGAGTAACATTACATTCCAACATCACTTTATGGTATTTTACCAGGACTCTAGCTGTGCTCCATGGCAAGATGGATCCAAACGTCTCCTACTGTCAGAGCCAAAAGCAAAACTCCTTCATCCCTTTGCTGTCATTCTAATGGCTGCAAATGTCTTAGCATGAAATTCCCATGTCGTTTTTGAAATCACTCCCTCGGGGTGTTTTCTGACGTTAAATGTTGGTTCTGACTGTCCTACTTCTTGGAGGGGTAAGATTTCACTAGGAGCTATGTTAAATGTTCGGCATACTTTTCTAGTTACTTCCTTTGGATACTCCTTGGGAGTGGAATTGTTGAATCAAAGCTGTGAACATCTTTAAGGATGCAATTTCCAGAGTGCATTATGGAAGACTGCGCCAGTTTACACTTTTCCCAGTTCTGTGTGGAAGTACTCGTTTCTTCATATCACATTAACACCAGCCTTTCACACTTCAGCAGTTCTGGCCTGGCCCTGTGTAGCTCCCAGGATTGCGTAAATAACCCTGCCTTTGAAAGTTCCCAACAGATTAAAACTGTGAGCCCAAACTCATAGGATAAATGACATGATCAGGGCCTGGCACAGCAGCCTAGTGGCTAAAGTCCTTGCCTTGTGTGCACTGGGATCCCTTAAAGATGCTGATTTGTGTCCCAGCTGCTCAACTTCCCATCCGGCTGGCTCCCTGCCTGTGGGCTGGAAAAGCAGTAGAGGATGGCCCAGAACCTTGGGACCCTGCACCTGCATGGGAGACCTGGAATAAGCTCCTGGCTTCGGATTGGCTCATCTTTGGCCATTGCAGCCACTTGGGAAATGAACCGGTGGATGTAAGAACTTTCTCTCTGTCTCTCCTTCTCTCTGTAAATCTGACTTTCCAATAAAACCTCAAAACTTTTAAAAAATGACAAGATCAGCAGTTCAATTAGTAAACAAAACAACATAAAACATCCAACAACAGCACATGAAGCAGGCCTGCAGCGGACAGTTCAGGCGAGGAGGAAGTGGGTTTATGGAAGACGGAAGCGTATGTACTCCTGGGTTGATTTCCAGATGACAGATGTGCAGATGGAAAGGGCTCAGGGCTCTCGGAGAACTCCAAACTAGGTGACTCCAATCTGACATACTCTCCCCATGGTTCCATTTTAAGAAGAATTGGAAGCACCTGCCAGGGTTCTAGAACAGACCCAGGTGGTGAGTCCCTGTAAAGATGACAGTGTGGAAAAGAATGGAAGGAATAGGGTCCACAGAAGACGGGGACCTTGTGTGACTTTGGTGTAATTCTTTTTGACGGCATTTGAAAAATATCTTAAAATGCATTGAACTGCTGCTTATGAGGCTGGCGTCCCACAAATAAGGCCTGGTTCAAGTCCCAGTTGCTCTGTTTCCAGTCCAGCTCTCTACTAATGCACTGGGGAAAGCAGAGGAGAATAACTCGAGTATCTGGGCTTTTGTCACCTATGTAACAGCCCTGAATGGAGCGCCAGGCTCCTGATTTAGGTTTGACTCTGTTCATTTGAAGAGTGAACCAAGAGATGGAAGATGTTCGTTCTCTGTATGTGGGTGTGCCTGTCTCTCTCTCTCTGTCAGGCTGCCTTTCAGATCTATAAGGAAATCTTTAAAGTATTTTAAGATAAGAACTAAGTGACTTTAAGTGCTGTGGCAGCCTTTTCCCGGCAGGTGCCACACACTCAGGCTGGGTGAGAGCCAACTCGTCTGTGTGGTCTCCACCTCTCATGAGCTTTGAGCCGATCTATCGATCCATTGTAGCAGAGAAGGAGTGCAGCTGGGGAACCCCTGGGCTGTGTGTCTGCTGTTTGTGCTTCACCAAAGCAGACACTCTGAGCTTTGATTGTCAGAGGCAGAAAGCTAGCCTTGCCTCCGGGTCACCCTCTATCTGCTGATCCCATTTTTCTTGGTTTTCCTTTATAAATGGTGTCACTTAGATGTGACAGGCACAGGAGAGCAGTGATGGGCACGTTGGTGTGGTGAGGGTGGAATCTTCTGGAATCCCTTTCCTGTTGAGATAACTGGTATCAGTGCGACAGGTTCCTATGAAGAGTGATGTTCTTTATCCCAGTGGGAGGGCAGAATGACTCGTGTTCCAGCGTGTTTGTGATGAGACGTGATGGTGTGCCACACAGCAGGGAGTGGGCAGCAAGAACAGCAATATTTTGCTGGGTTTTGGAGAGGGGAACCAAACATATTCCTCAATGAGATAATCAGAGATGTGACCCAGGCAAGTGCCAGTGGCACCGCTCCACTCATAGTTGCTTAGGATTCTCTGTCCATACCCAGCCCTGATGCCACCTTATGCCCCCGGCTGCTTTATCACGACTGGCAGGTGAGGAAGTGGGACTCTGAGGGGCCAGCAAGGGCAAAGCCACAGATGCACCCAGTGGTGGTGTTTGGATTTGACTTCAAGTCTATGTGAACTTCATTCTGTGTGTGGGAGGGATGGGCGGGGAGGACAGAAATTCTAATGAAAAAACCAAGTTAGAGTTTTGTACAAAGCTATTTGTATGTTCCATAGGTGACTTCAGTCTCCCCCTGAGCTGGGTTTGCCACTTGGAAAGCTGTAACAGAGGGGCTGGTGTTGTCATGTAGCACTTGGAGTTACTGCCTGTGATGCTGGCCTTCCATAAGGGCACCAGTTGAGTCCTGGCTGTTCCACTTCTGATCCAGCTCCCTGCCAATAGGCCAGAAAAAGCAGCAGAAAATGAGCCCGAATGTTTGGACCCCTACCACCATGTAGGAGACCTGGAAGAAACTTCTGGTTCCTGGCAAAATGCTATCAATTCAACTATAATAGTGTCTCAATCCTTCTCTTTGGAATTGGTACAAAGAAGAGACCAAGAATCCCTGCATGACATTCAATCTCCAGGAAATAATAGGATTTTGGTTTGCAGTGGTTAAAAATCTGTTGGCTGGTTATAGATTATTCCTGCCCATGTGCTGTGTCTATTAGCCATCATGTCTCTTCTATTTTTCATTTTGCCAGCCAATATTATTCAGTTTTATTGTTTGGGCCCATTTCTGCATCATTTTCGTAAGGTCCCTCTTGGGAATGGAAGGGACAGGGAGAGCGCCCTGAACATCTGTGCTGCCTTCCCAGCAGCCCAGCTGTGAGTGGGCCCTGCAGGAAGTGAAATGCAGGCCTGACTGTGGTAGCTTGACCCTTGCCACAAGGCAGCCAACACCGTGCCGGTAGAAGCCCTACACTTTTCACGTGCATGCCCACTCCCCTGGTTTAGTTTCAGATTGGTCAATCCTGGAAGGCTCCCAGTAGACTCAGGACTTGGTAACCACATGTTTGTAATAAACCGCACAGCAAATTTTCCTATTTGGGTTGGAAAATTGTGTGGAAGGTAAATTTAAATGGACCTGACTTTGTCCATGCAACATCATCAACCCAGTAGCCTAGTAGTTCCTAGTAGCCTGTTGAATGGTCCTGTGTGAGAAGATATTACATGGACTTTGAACTTGTGTCAAAGGCTCAAATTGGTCAGCAAGGTGGAGATCTGCAGTTAGAGCAGTCTCAGGATCCAGGCCAATATTTGATGAGCAGTGTGCGAACAGCATTTGATACCATGTTGGGGCGCTGTGCTTCTTGTTTCCGTGTATGGTGGAGCAGTGTCTGGGGAACTTCAACGACTAGCCATGGTGCATTAAGGCCTCGAGTTGCTCATAGCCTGGTAGGTGTGCAGAGCACACTGTTCATGGAGTGGTCATAGCCATAGCAGGCTCCGTGTGGCTGCATCTCTTCAAGTCCAGAGACTGAGAGCTCCTCTGACCTCACGTGCCAGGGTTTATCTGGAGACTCTTACGTAATGGGAATATTTTAGGAAGTAGGAGAGAGAGCAGAGGAATGAATGGGAACTCATTCATTTTGCGTGTTGTAATGCTACCCTGTCACCATCCTGGTTTTTAACATTCTTATTGAAAGTGTGTGTTTTAATGGGCGGGTGGTGATCATGTGGCTTCTTGGTGTCCAGCATAGCATGTCAATTCCTGCACAGGTTGCGTTATGATCACTTCTGGGCATTTAAGTCTCTGCATTATTTCAGACATTCATGGTTTCTAGATGATGAAGGTATTCAAAATCCCCTCTTCCAGCTACTTGGGTTTGTATGATATGGACTTGAGCCAGGGGCAGGAGTTGTTGTAAGTGAGAACAGTTAACCAGGTAGTAGGTGATAGATCACCTTACTCTAGGGGTTCCAAGTATGCACATGCTAGGCGTGGGGGCTGGGAGACTTGGCTTCCTCTATTTAGTTTTAGCCAATTTTTTTTATCATCTACAGTGTTAGGCCAGCACTAACATTGCTATCTATCTATCTATCTATCTGTCTAAACTTTTTCCCCTCCAAGAAGTAGGACAGCCAGAACTGTCTGAGAATTCTCTGAAATTTTTGATGCTAGAATCAAATCAAGCTGACATTACTGGGTGGCATGTATGCCAGCCTGGGAAACACATGAGCATGGAGGATCAGGGACATGACTGGAGCACATGTATGCCAGCCTGGGAGATATGTGAGGTTTAGGGGTGTGACTTCTGGGCTGGCAGTACCACATCACCTAGGGACTTGATAGCCTGCTCTCCAGCAGATCCCATCCCAGGCCCACTGCTTTAGACACCTGGGATGGGGCTGTAATCTGTGTTTTCACAGACAAAGCGACATCAGGTCCACATGCCAGTGCCCAGAGGACACACACACACAGCCAAATGGCCCCAAGGGACTGAGTCCTTCCCTTGCCTTTCCTAAGATGCAATCCTCCACTCTTGTGGCTGCTTCCACCAGCTCCAGGCTCCCAGCCAGCCCCGGCCTACCCCACTCCCCCTCGGTGCCTGACTCTGAGGCTCTATTGTCCATTAAGAGCCACGGGGCCAGCAGGTGGAGAGGAAGGCTAAGTCAGGATGCTTGAATTCTCTCTCTGAAGCCTGTGGCGTGGATTTGCAGGGTGTGATCAGAATGTGTTTTACGAGACGTTAGCAATGAGCTACAGTTCTGCTTGTGGTAGACGTGTGTTTGTCCTTGGCCACACCTCTGTGATCTACGGCAGGATCACCCTCCAAAGGGCTGATGATGTTCTGCTGATGTTTATTCGAGAGAGATTATGGTGGTGCTTTAGAAATGGGTCCAAGTCAGCGTGTGACGAGGATGGGCTGTGCAAGACAGCCTGCGTGCACATCCACTGGCAACCTGAGCTGTTAACTTCCTCTGACAGTCCTGAAACGGAGTTCCGGGGGGAAAAGACGCAAGAACATTTCCAGACATCAAATTAGTGAGATGAATGAGCTCTGTGTTGGAGGCCGAGCTGTCTGCTGTTGTTTCACGGCTGGTCTGTCCTGTGCAGCGCGGGCAAGGCCGTCCGAAGGCCGTGTGCTGTTTGTGATTCTTCAATACCCTGGATCATATCGGGAAGCACATCTTAGAAAGCATCGCCGCCCGAACAGTTGACATCAGAATGCAATAGTCACATTCTTTGTGCTGTGTCTTCACAGGCCTTCTAGAAACTTCTAGACCCTTCTTTAATCCTGGATATTCACATTTTGTATAAGCTCATCTTCCCAAATGGAAGAAGGAGGAAAACTGAGTTATTTCCAGTCATCAACCCAAAACTGACCTGCTGCCTAGATGGTAAATTTACCCTCAGTAACTCCTTTAAAAAGAACTACAAAGCATAAAGGGGTTTACAGTTTGGGGAACTAGCAATAAATAACAGGTGAAATGCTGTCACTTCATGTTGTGAAGTCCCAGATTTCTTTGTGACCGCATCCTTATCAAAGGAACGTGTTTTCATTTCATCATGCATGGTGCTGTCCCAACAATTCAGCATCTGAATTTGATAGCAATCTGATTATTTATGTTTTTGAGTGCTGCTGTAACGAGGTAGCATGCTTTGCATGGCTTAACACTTATCACTCTCACTGTCTCCCAATTCTCAAGATCGGCCATCCAGTGGACAGCACTGAGTTCTCTGTGAAGCCTTGGCAGGTGGAAGGAGGGCAGCGGTACCATCTTTGTGGGGGCACGCATGTAGCGTTGGAAGTGTTCAGTCCTTGGTGACCGCAGGGCTGGTGTCCCTGTCTTCCTACTGGCTTTACACTGAGAGCCAGTCCGAGCCTTGGCCACCGTGTGCTGTGGTTTATGCTCTTGCTTTCCTTTTCCACCAGTGGCTTGGGTCCTGCCCTGCCCTAGATCTCTCACCCCAGCAAGGAGAGATTGTCCTAGGATCATGTAAGCACTGCATAAAAATCCAACCCTCTGTCAAGGTCTTTAATCCCAATCACAGCTCACAGACCCCTTTTCAAATAGGAAACCTAATCACTGGCTGCAGGGGGCTGGCTGGGGACTGCGTTCTGAGGGCCACACCAGCGGGTGTGTCACTGTCGTAGCCCTGTTTTCACAGTGTGGAAACCGAGGCCTCACAGTTATGTGATGTACCTGCCACCCACGGCCCACGGAAGCCGACAGCACAGACTCTCCACCCCTGGGTGAGCGTGCACACACACACACTTCCAGAATAAAATGAAGTCGAGCTCTGGCCTTACTGGGGGAAGCATTTATTTAGGGTGTCCCTATGCTCAACAGCTCTCTTCTGGGCCACAAGAGGTGGCTGACGGCTGATAACCGGAGCCCAGTCCAGGCCTTCTTCACTTTCTGAGGCCGCCTCCACCGCCCATGTCTGTCCCAGCCATGCAGCCTGGATGCTGGCTTCTCAAGAGAGTGTAAGGGCACCTGAGGGTCCTTGTGAACCTGTCAGGGGCATAGCTTCCAGGAAGTCCCATCTTAGCCCATGGTGTCCCATAACCTCTGTAGGACGTCCTATGCCATGAGCAGGCAGCCGTGTGGACAGGGGAGGCCACCAGAGCATCTGCACAGCACAGCTCTGAGGCTGGGAAGGTTTGGGGTCAGCCTGGCTTCAATTTGAAGCCGGTTTCCACAGCAGGATGTCCATCTGTGGTCTGGCCTCTGGCTACCATGTCAGCGTAAGTGATGAAATACCTTCGGAACAGAGTGAACGCAAAGAACCCACCTTTAGGGAGAGGGAGTCCAGGCTGGCGGCTGGCAGTCAGTGCAGCCAGGGGAATGCTTCAGCAAGCATCAGTGGGTTCAGAGACCTGGGAGCCCAGCTCGTCAGAACCTGGAAAACAAGCAATGCCTCAGTAAGGATGTTCACCTGTCACAAAGCTGAGTGCTTTCTGGTTATACCTGCTCTGTCGGTGAATTTGGCAGTGTTGCATACTTTTATAATGTTGACTGCCATGACCAGCATGGCATGAACAGCATTGGAGTGGGGAAGCGTGCCTTTGAGAAAATAAGAAGCAGACACAAGGTAAAGACTACAAAAACCAGCAGCCAGAGGGAATCCCCTTCTCTGAGAAAGGAGGTCGGCCTAGAAGGCTTGCGGCCTCCATCCTTTTTGGGGAGGTTTGGGGAGTCAAATTGCAGGGTTTGAGGTGGCACAAACATTGGCAGCTCCATCCCATATTGATGTCAACCAACCAATGCTTGCTGTGCAGGAAGCAACAGTGTGACCCGTGTACACAACCCAAGACGTGACTATCTCAAGGATGTCCTAAAGCACACAGCCCTGTGGCCTGGGACTGCTGCCCAGCTGCGGACCCTCACCCACAGGCCTCGGCCTTGGCCTGCTGCCCAGCTGCGGACCCTCACCCACAGGCCTCAGCCTTGGCCTGATGCCCAGCTGCGGACCCTCACCCACAGGCCTCGGCCTTGGCCTGCTGCCCAGCTGCGGACCCTCACCCACAGGCCTCGGCCTTGGCCTGGGACTGCTGCCCAGCTGCAGACCCTCACCCACAGGCCTTGACCTTGGCCTGGGACTGCTGCCAAGCTGCGGACCCTTACCCACAGGCCTCAATCCTGGTCATGGACTTTGGCCCACTTGCACTGCCTGCAGAGTTTGACCTGTCTTTGGCACCAGCAGTCTGTGAACTCAAGATTCCAGACACAGTCTGTCTGCTCTTCTTTATCAAGTCATGCTGCTGTTTTGCACAAACTGCCTGTGGTGTTGACTTCTAAGGCAGGACTCCCTTCAGAAGTTTTGTGAGGCTGGTCTGCGGGGGGGATTCTAATTGTTTTTGCTTATCTGGGGAATACGTTATTTCCTCATCACTCCCTCTGCCTTTGCTGAATGTAATATTCTTGGTTGGAAGTGTTTAAGATCTTAAGTATATCATCCCATTTTCTTCTGGCTTGTAGGGTAAATGCAGAGAGGGCAGGAATCCGGAATTGCTCTGGGTTGGGGCTGTCTCCCACTCTATGATGGACAATGGGGAGGGCAGTGAAATTAGCATTGGGTTGTAGATGTGAGAAGCTGGGAAGATCTGCAGGGTGGTGGCTTCCATTAAACCACCATGTCCCACTCCTCTCTCAACCCAGCAGTGAGCCCAAGGAGGGAGCAGGTTAACGCTGTTTACCACAGGACTCGGCATCATCATTCCCGGTAGGACACCACCCTTGGGGAGCCACTGGCCGGTGGCCTTGAGATGCATGGGAAGAGATGCTTGTACTCTAAAGTGAAAATCTAAAAGGTTTGCCAAACTTAGGGATTAGCCATGACAGCAGTGACCATGGGACTAAGAGTTGAGCTGAGAGCGCCACACAGGCCAAGATGGATGCGGCCATGCTTTTCCCAGCAGCAGGGAAGAAGGTAGCTGGGAAATGTGCACCTGTCATGCCACCAAAAGCAGTGAGAAGATTCTGTGCTGGAGAGCCCACCACTTCAGTACACACACCAACGACAGCTATAGGGTGCATCTCTCCAAAGTGGCTTTTACCGACAGATCTGAGGATCCTTTGTGCGGTCCTGAACATGTGGCTTGTTGGCTAGTGTCAGTTTTCCACCCGGAAAAATTACCAGTTCAAATCTCATGGATAAACATGCTCCTCAATCCTGTAACCCTTAAGCAGCCCCAGGCCAGGAAGGTCTGATTATGGGCCGACGTTAGCACAGTCCTTGCTGTGTTGTATGGCACTGAGTTCAACTCTGCCCTCCCAGTTCTGCAGGTCTCGTATGAGGGCTGTGGAGCTCGGGTGCTGATATTAAAGTGGTAACCAGGATCGCCTCTGGACATTCACGGCAATGAATGATTCCTTCCTGCCCACAGGCATCCAAGCAGCAGTCTGAAGCCCTCACGTAGTGCTGGAGAGAGATCTGGTTATTGCTGAGTCCCTTGAATGCAATATTTTAATATTGCTATTTTGCCTGGAAAATTGGATCCCTCAGAGTCTCCAGGATTGATGGTTTTGATGAATGATTTTGGCTCAGGAGAGACCATAGTCTTAACAGGATAAGCTGGGAACTGTGTTGGGAGTAGAGTTGGCTATGGAGCCCCTATCTCATTTTCTCAGGGGTGATTCCCTCCTGCCTGCTTGTCCTGCTGCTGAGCCGCTGCTCCATGGTCCTTGCTTCCTGATGAGGTCAGGTGTTGGTTACATGATTCCGGCTTGGCTTTGCTCTGTCAACATGGAGACACATGAAGAGGCAATCCCTGAGTGTTCCATCCACAGAGGTACCCCTGCGTACTTGGAAAGTGTCTGTATGAACTTGTCTCCAGCTATTGTAAACCCACCATGGACTAAAACATTTGAAAAGTTTGAGTCCCAGTTACACAAATGAAAGAAGGGCAGTGCAATCTGGGAAACAAATGTAGCTAATCAGCAAATAACTTTGTACACATCTGTTTGTACTCCAGGCCCAGCCCTGCCGGGGAGTTGGGCGTGTGCACAGGCAGCAGGCTGGGCCCAGTGCTTCCTGCAGACTTGCCTGGGCTCACCATCAGGGACGGTCTGCTCACAACTCATTTCCACAAGGAAGTCGTGTGCCTGCCAGGAGCGCCTGCACACTGAGGTTAGCGCTTGTGGTTCGCATGGCCCAGTGACAAGGCTCCCATCCCAGGCGGCCAAGTGCTGCATCTGCTTGGAGATTTCTCTCCCAGCCAGCGTGCCCCAACAAGGGGACTTCGGTCTGAGTCCTGGGTAGTATTGGAAGCAAGGGCGATCTCATGACAAGCCCTCTGCGACGTTGACCCTTGCACCATGAGCCCATCTCACACACACACACGGTGGCACATGTGCACATGCACAGATCAGCAGTCACGCTCCAGGGCTTCAGAAACAGGACGATAGGAAAAACGTGTCTATTGCTTGTCCTTCATTTCCAACAAAGACTGCTGTTTTTATTTTATTTTACTCAGTTGAAAGGCAGAAGGAAATCTTCCATCCTCTGGTTCACTCTCCAAACACATGCAGGGAGTGGCAGAGCAAGGTCAGGGGCTGGGAGCTCCTACCAGGCTACCCGTGTGAGCAGCAGAAGCCCAGGCACAGATGCCGTCACCTGCCAACTCTCAGGATGCACATTCGCATCCTCACATCAGGAGTCGAGCCAGGGACTTGAGCCCAGGCACTCAAGATGAGATGCAGATGTGGAAAGCATCTTTTTTTTTTTAAAGATTTATTTTTATTATTTTTTTTTATTGGAAAGGCGGATATACAGAGAGGAGAGACAGAGAGGAAGATCTTCCGTCCAATGATTCACTCCCTGAGTGAGTGCAACGGCCGATGCTATGCCGATCCAAAGCCAGGAGCCTCTTCCGAGTCTCCCACGCGGGTGCAGGGTCCCAAAGCTTTGGGCCGTCCTCGACTGCTTTCCCGGGCCACAGGCAGGGAGCTGGAAGGGAAGCGGGGCTGCCGGGATAGAACCGGTGCCCATATGGGATCCTGGGGCGTGCAAGGTGAGGACCTTAACCACTGCGCCATTGCTCCGGGCCCTGTGGAAAGCATCTTAACTGCAACACCAAACACCCTTTTCACACAACAACACAGGGGATCTTCCTTATGGCTTGGGGAAGATTAGGACACTGCTGAGTGCTGCTCTGACTTCCTCTGTCACCTGTGCTGAAGAGGAGCTGATTCCAGAGTCTGACGTCCCCTCCCCATGTGCCAGCCGCCCACAGTCATGTTCTGATGCCCCATGTGCCAGCCGCCCACAGTCATGTTCTGATGCCCCCATGTGCCAGCCGCCCACAGTCATGTTCTGATGCCCCATGTGCCAGCCGCCCACAGTCATGTTCTGATGCCCCATGTGCCAGCCGCCCACAGTCATGTTCTGATGCCCCATGTGCCAGCCGCCCACAGTCATGTTCTGATGCCCCATGTGCCAGCCGCCCACAGTCATGTTCTGATGCCCCATGTGCCAGCCGCTCACAGTCATGTTCTGATGCCCCATGTGCCAGCCGCCCACAGTCATGTTCTGATGCCCCCATGTGCCAGCCACCCACAGTCATGTTCTGATGCCCCATGTGCCAGCCGCCCACAGTCATGTTCTGATGCCCCATGTGCCAGCCGCCCACAGTCATGTTCTGATGCCCCATGTGCCAGCCGCCCACAGTCATGTTCTGATGCCCCATGTGCCAGCCGCCCACAGTCATGTGGAGTTTGTTCATAGGAAAAACTGTTGCATAGTGGACGGTAACTACTCAAAATCATGTGTGTGAACTGACAGACATGTATGCATGGATTTCTTTAAAAAAATTTATTTATTTATTTGAAAAATAGAAGAGAGATGGAAAGGACTGCTATAAATATTAATGCTTAAAGTAGCTTAGCTCATTGAGAATCAGGCATACATTGCAATCGCAGCACATGCGTAAGCCAGTAGGGGTGATGGACTATGCTGGACCTTGTACTGGCAAGCACACGCAAGAATCAGGTCTGAGGATCACCCAAGATGAAGTTTCTTTGGGGATCCCTCCAACTGAACTGCTGATCTCAGAACCCCAACCATGAAGAGACTGTGTCAGCCAGTGGGTTCTGAATAGATTTCATTGTTCATGGGATGGCAAGATTGGCAGCAATTCAGAACTGTTGAGCTCTCAAAACTGCTTAGCAGGACCCTCAGAGAATGCTCCACATTGGGGACCTGGGAAGCTCGGCGGGGCTTCTCCCTTATCCCAGATACAAAAAAAAAATAATAATATTAATGTGAAAACAATGGTCTTGCCCACTTTCCTGTAGCCCTTGACCCTTTGCGCCCTTACTGTAAAGATTATCAAAATAAAAGAATTTAAAAAAGAGAGAGAGAATAAGGCATATGGCAAGTAACTTCTTTTTTCTTCATAAATACAATTATTAGGATTTCTTTTTAAAATTTTTTAAATCATTATTATCATTTTATGATAGAGTTTCATAGGCACTGGGATTTCCTCGACTCCCTCCCCAAGTGTTCTCTCTCCACTTCCCCATGTCCCCTGTATTATTAAAATAATATAGTTCTTCATAAACAGTCATAAGTTTGTCATTGTGAACATGGACAATGGCACAGAGTCCAGCATCCTATTGTCAAGATAGATTTGGTCCTGGCACGGTGGCCTAGTGGCTAAAGTCCTCACCTTGAACGTACTGGGATCCCATGTGGGTACCGGTTCTAATCCTAGCAGCCCCGCTTCCCATCCAGCATCCTGCTTGTGGCCTGGCAAAGCAGTCGAGGACAGCCCAAAGCCTTGGGACCCTGCACCCACGTGGACGACCTGGAGGAAGTTCCTGGATTTTGGCTTTGGATAGGTGCAGCACTGGCCGTTGTGGCCACTTGGGGAGTGAATCCTTGGACAGAAGATCTTCTTCTCTGTCTCTCCTCCTCTCTGTATATCTGACTTTGTAATAAAAATAAATAAATCTTTATAAAAAGATAGAGATTTAACAGTTTTATTGGGAATCCATCTTTGATCTGGAAGTAGAGATGCATACAGCATTGTATCCTCACATCTGGATATGATAGTCTCCATTACACAGTTACTATACATTCCCTTAAATGAAAAGCCACAAATCAAAATCAACATCAGAAAGAAAAATAAAAATTTACAATGCCATGAAGTTAAATAACGTGTTACTGAGTGACTGAAGTGTGTTGCTGAAGAAATGAAAAAAAAAAATCAAAAACCTTCTTGAAGAAAATGATGCTATGGTATGATCTATGAGTTGGCGAAGAATTTAATATGAGAAAAACTATTTTGAATGAATGAAAATAAAAACAAAAAACATCAAAATCCGTGAGCTGTAGCTTCCGCTGATCTTTGTTGGTGATGTGCATCCTATAGGCAACAGATAGATGGGTTTTGTGTTTTTAATCCAGTCTATGAATCTATGACGTTTGATTGCTGAGTTTAATTCATTTATATTCATGTTGATAAAGGCTTTTGCACCTTTGCAGGGGAGTCTTCAGTAATATTCCTTGTGCCTCTGTCCCTTCTTTTGCTGTTGGTCATTGTACCTCTGGTTATCAGAGTCTTCTCCTTGGGGCAGGTTTCTGAACCGTGTCACTCACAGGTCTACAGTTTGATTTTACTTATTGCATTTGATATCTAGTTATTTGTTTGCAGTCACTTGTGCCGCTCCCTCCAGCACGTTTCAGGTCTGGGCTCTTGTGTAAGGCTTCCACCATGATCTCGGGAGCCCCAGCTCTGGCTCCCCAGTCTCCGCCTGCTGTGATCCCGTGCTATGATTGCACTGTTGTCTGTACAACCTTTCTTCCACTTCTGGTTCAAGCAGATCCCCAGGATTAGGGAGACACCAGGTGTCCTAAATAACTAGGCTGTTGGTGGTGCTGATCTTGTCAGAACCTACTGGCTGTTAGATCAGAGGGCCGCTTGGACCTATTTTGAGTCATAAAATGCCAGAGTCGGTATTATTTTCTCTGTGCAATACACTGAGCTCAATGAATTCATTTGCAGCTCAGCACATGCAGAGCTCACTGCTGTCCCGCCAATCTCACAGCCTTTGCTACACTGTACAAAATGGTGCCTGATGTGCCACTGGTGAAGTTATGGATCTTCTGGTCATTAGATCTGGGACTGCAGACCTATTTTGGGTTGGAACTTATAGTTTGCCATGTCAGTGTAATGCACCAATTTAAAAATTAGTGCATTCCAATCTGAGTGCATGCGCAATCCTATCCCACAAATATTGTCTCCCTACATAAAATGGTGCCCGATGCAGCTCTGGTGGGGGTCTGCACTGTGAGAGCCACCCTGTTCCTGTACCACCTGTTTGGGATCTGATGCTCTCTCTCTGCTGCTGGGTAAATCAAACAAATCAATGGGATGGGAAGTTCTGTGGGTTCACCTGCTGAGCTCTGGGTGAACTTCCCTTCTCACCTGGTTGCTGGTGGAGTTCTGGCTACTGGTGAACCTCAGATAGCCACTGGCTAACTGCCACTGGGTTGTCTGGTCACTGCAACATCACACCGTTGCTCCACCGCTTTCCTGTGCCCATCGTCCCCAGGTGCCCTTCTGCCACCAGTCTGTTGTCTCCTATTTTCTGGAATGTGCCCCCTGTGCTTCCTCTGGCTAATGATTCTCTGTCTAATTATGTCCTTACTTATCCTACTCCACCATCTTGATTGTCCCAGGATTTCTGAGATAGTGATGTGTCTCTAGATGTCTTTTACAAACACAATTGTAAGTAAAATACTCAGTTACTTACGCTCACATATTTAAGCAGTTAGTTAAATACATGCAAACATGCATGTGGTGTTCAGACACATTCTGACAGAACATTGAGACATGTTTTGTGCAATATTCTATTGCAAACATAATTAATAATCTTGTTTTTCTAAAACATCATTAATAAAAACACATTGAAGATTCTGGAGAAAAATTTTTGTAAGTGTTGATAACTAGAATCCAAGGATCAGAAGATGCATGCAAAAATAGGCAAAGGTTCCTGGGACAGATCCAACAGCAAATGCAGGGCGTAAGAAAACACTTGTGCTGTGTTAGAATAAAGCAATGTGTGTTCTGTACCTTGCATCGAGCAATAATGCCAATTTGAAAATTTCAGCCAAAATCCAAAAACCCACACAATTCTTAGACATACTAGACAATGTCAAAATATCAATTTCATCAGTGTGTATGTGTGTGTTGCCTTTTGCTAGAATGAACTCTGAAGAAGAGCTAAGTCCAAAACTTACCCACAAGTCTTTGTATGTATGGCGATTCAGCTGTTTAACTCCAAAGCTAATAGAAATCTAAAACTCATCATCTCAATAAATGGAAGGACAGCCTCCAGAAGGCTGGTCCCAGCAGGACAGGGAAAAGTACATCCTAGGTTGAGGGAACAGAACAGACAAACACTCAGAGCTGCTATTGTGTGAGGAGTGGACAAAGCCAGGGTACACTGGAGCCAGGTATGGTGAGCGGGGAGGCAGGTAAAGGCCAGGCCTGGCTGTAGGGACAGGGTCCTGTTGGCCATGTTAAAGAGTTGACCTCTTATTGTTGAGGAGGTAGAATCCAGGACAGGCTCAAGGTATGAAGAGGTACGTTGACCAGGTTGTGTTTTGAAAGACCCTTTTAACGCTTACTACAGACAGCCTGGAAGGATTGTAAAGCAAGGTATGAGGGACTGGAATAAGAGGGGTTGTCCAATCATCCAGAAGAGAGAGTTGTGGTTTGAGCAGGAGGGGATGGAGGAAGGGAAGGTCTGAGGCAGAGGTGTTGCATTCCAGAGGGAAACTCAATGGGCTAGTTGCATGGATTGGCTGGAATTGATAATGGATAAGACTTCCAAGATGGTTAAGCATTTGGGACACAGCAGTGGGGGAGGAAGGTGCCCCTCACAGTGGCCGAGAAGGTGGAGAAAGGAGTGGTGAGACTGATTGAGTATGGGATCAAGGGCCCCAAGGAAAGGAGTGACCTGGGCAGGTGTTATGCCTCCCAACCCCTGCCCCAGTCATCTGCTCTTGGGATGTCAGGGCATTGCCCCGAACGTGCCCCCTCTCCCTCAGCTGAAGAGGCCCCCAGGGCACGTGCACATGTTGGCAAGGCAAAGCCAGATGTTTTCCCACTAACTTTGCTTGTTTCTCTTTCAGAATCATCCAGAAGTGTTGACTGTTCGAATACAACTGGAAGACAAAGAGCTGATCTTAAACTTGGAAAGAAATGAGTAAGTTCCTTCTTGCTGGTGGTCTGACAGGAGAAACTTGAGACAAGAATGGACGGCACAGTTCCGTCTCACTTATGCCCCCATTGACAGAGCAGAGGTAACTGTGAGGATCATTAGTCCGGATTCAGACTTGAAAGTGTCCAGTGGACAGATAATCACTCTAAAAACTGTGCAGCTCAGCAGGCTTCTTTTTTCATAGCTCTAATATTGCTGCTTCTTAGTCTGATTTTTCAAGGAGCTAATTTAACCATTTGTTCTGTCCAAATAATCGTGTTCTGTAGTTAATTGACTTTTGACAATTCCTGGATTGTGTAAGAGGAAATAACTTCAAATGGATAGAAATTCTTTTCTTCCTGAGAAAAACCAAGAGTTTATTTTATCTTTCAAAACTTGCCTCCAGTGGTGTAAACTATTTATTTTATCTTCTTATTTGAAGATTTGGCCGTTTGCAGGGGGGGAGGAGCATGATGTCTTAGAAAATGATTTTGTATTTTTGGGGGTAGGATGTAGCCATATCACACACTTCCTGTGCCTTCCTGTGTGTGCCTCCAGGCACAAGTGGGAACCACTCGTGTCTGCGCCGTTCCTCCCGTTCTGGCCATCGTTGTGGGCTCTGCACATGCAGGGGACTCCTAGATGTGTGTGTTGGTTACTGGCAGAGCTGTTGCAATCGGTATGCTGTACTTGGTACTGCTGGAGCCTGTCTCCTGGAAGTGCTGGTCCCTGGAAGATGCTGCTGTTGCCGAGGTGTGGTTGAGCTGGGGCAGCCTCACTGGCGTGAGCTCCAGCGAAAAGTTGGGGTTCCAGGATGGTGTCTCTGTGCTCCTACCAGCACACAGAGGACTGTGCTCGTGTTTGTGCTTGGACTGGAGGGCTCTAGGAAAGTCAGACAAACAGACCATCATCGCAAATTCCGATGTTCAGGACCTGATGGTACAAAGCATTTCTTATTAGTCTTCAGGCGTCCTATGGTTCTCACAATGTCCGGGTCTGGGATCCATCTTGGATACCAAGGTTCCCAGGTGCCTGGCTCCCTCATCTTACCCGGCATGATGCGTTGTAGAGCAAGTGCACACTCTCCTGGGTGCTTTAAATTGTTACTACCTGACTTACAGCACCTATCACAGGGTAAATACTCTATAAAGTTACCACACAGTGCTGCTCAAGGAATAATAATAACAAAGGGAACACATCTGTGTGTTCAGTATAGATGAGATGACAGTTTCTTTTCTTCAATGATATCAATGCATAAATGATTGGATCCACAGCTGTGCAGTCTATAGGTTATGAAGGCCCGGTGGGTATCAGGTCAATGCACTGCCCTTTGGGACCTTAGCCTGACTGTTGCTGGTTTTCTGACATGCTCTGTGCATCACCAGTTAGTGAGCAGAAGCCGTGTTTACAGTAAATAAGTAGCATGCAGCTAGCTTCTCTCACGACCTCATCCCCACATGGAGGTCTAGGCATGTTTACTGGATGCCGAGGGCTCTGAACAGGAAAGTGTATATCGCTTTGGGTGTTTTGCTTAGGAAAGTATTTCCCTGGTCTTTCCTTTCCCCTTTCGTTAAAGAGTACTATGAGGCACTTCCGTCTTTGTACATAGCCACGTTTGGTGTTGGAATGACCTCAATGAGTACTTGCCAAAGAGACGGGGAGCAGGGTCTTTGTGTGGGCGTGTGTTTGCTCAGTGGTGTCTTAGGATTGGCAGCTGGATCTAGGAAGCTGGTGGTTATTGCTCAAGGGTCAGGCTGTTGGTAGAACACGTCACGTGTGCTGTGGGAAGCAGCTGGTGTCCCGACTGCAGCTCAAAAGGCACAGGTTGACTTAATGCCATCCTTAAGTCATTTGTTTTCCTTGCAAAAGGAATATGTGCCTTATGTAAAAGAAAGAGCACTAGAGAGCAAAAGAGGGAAGAACTAAACCTGCGTGTTCGGACCAAGATGCAGCCGTGCTTGCTGTGCTGAAGAGTGTCATTTTCTTGTTGGTGTAAGTGAGGCTTTGCCCCTTTCTCTTCCTAGATGATATTTTGCCTCCTACTTCCTGTAGCTTTACTGTGGACAGGGCACAGTGGGGGCTCAACATCTCCGTTCATGTTTTCCTCTGAAAATGACTCACCGTCCATTATGGCAGACACATGTTGACAGTTTGACAGTGACCAATTCATATTAAATCCCTTTTTAAAAGGTACCATTAAAAAAAAGATACCGTAATTTGGTTCCTTGCACTCTTGGACTTTTATAGAAAAGCTTGAATCAGAGAATGGAAGCATAAAACTGCTTCTTTCTGGTTTATTTCTCTCCACCAAACCTGTCAACCTAATTTCTAGAAAATTTACCAAGAGTATGTAATTATTCCTATGATAGTCCATAGTGTGAATTTACTTAGACCACTCATATCATTAGAGAGTTAGTCACTATTCCAACAATCTGTCCCCTGACAACCTTAGATTTCACAAGTTTTTGGAAAGAGGTTCTGTGTCCTCCAGACACTCAGGTCTATACTATACTAGGCTAGGCTAGGCTATAGCGCGAAATTCGTCCTGTTCCCAGCTCCTAATGCTTTCATTCGGGTGCACTAGAATTTCTATATGCATGGCCTTTGGCACAATAAGATGCAGTTCAGGGAGTTTGCCCAAATGAAGCTCTAAGAACAGGAACCTGGAGTTGTCATTGAGAGCCACTTAGCAGTCCTGGCAGAAAAGGGCCTGACGAATCCTACGCAGGCTCTTCCGGGTCCTCCTTCAGCTTCTGCAGGCTAGAACTTTCCCTGTCTTCAGGGCATTTGCTTCTGAGATTTTACCCAACAGTACCAAGCCAGACAACTAGGCAATCAATGATGGAAATATTTACTACTATTAAAAAAATCACAGTATAATCATTTTAGTCAGCATGTTATAAAAATGTGCATGATGTTCCGTTTTTATATTAAAATGACGCGCCAGGTGTGTGTCTGTGAGTAGGAAGAGCCATCCAGGAAGGTACTGACTTTGTCATCCTGATATTTTACAACAGGAACACACTGGCTTAAAAAGCAGGGGGAGAGAAAGGAGAGCCATTGCAGAAACTATATCATAGTTGAGCAGGATGTTGAAGCATTTATGATAAGAATAAAAGAGAGAGAGGCTGTTCAAGTGTGAGAAATATCCAGTCGTTGATGTTGAGTCGTTCAACATCCAGAAGTGTTTGAGTTGGAAGGTGCTTAGAAATCCCGTGCCAAGCTGGAGTGGCCGCGGTTGAGTCCCGAGAGCTGCGTGCTGCTGCTGGTACCGAGCTGGGTTGGCTGGCTCACCTCCTCAGCAGCTCCTCCGCAGGGCACCCATTCATCCTGGAGCTTTATTTTTAAAGTGTTGTCTCAGGAAGTCTATTTTGCTGGCATCCCAGTATCCCTAATTTGTACAAAGACCGGATGTGGTTCTCTTAAAATCGGTACTTGTGTAGCCGTAATTAAGTATTTAAGTGCTTCCACTGAGAAACGATTTCCACAGTGCTGCTGTCTGCCTGTGGAGCCCCAGAGACCTGGGCTGTGATGTCCATCACTGTGGACTGCCCGTGGAGTCTCAGGCCATTTCCCCGACAGGTGCTCTCGATACCACATCTTTCATCAGAGCGCTTTATTGGACAGCCTGGCCAGCTGGGACACTCATTGTTCCAGATTAGTGTCGTAAGTGGAGATGGTGGTCAATCCTACCCCCAGTGGCCTGTGAGCAGTCTGTCTGCAACCCATCCTGCTGGCAGGCAGAAGACAAATGCCATGAGAAGCCCCAGCTCGGCTGAGCTCACATCTCGGGTACCTCTGCTCCATCTCTCTCCATCTTTGCCTTCATCCACAGAGTTGGATAATTTTTGTCTTTTTCGAACTATACTCTTAATTTCTTTAAACCTGCCTCCGTGTGTGTGTGTGTGTGTGTGTGTGTGTAGGAGGAGGAGGAGGAGCATCTTGATAAGCATGGGTTACATATTACACGATTATATTTCTTTGTGTAGTCCAGCGGTGGTTGGCCTCTCTCACAGAGCCTGTGGGTTGGACAAGGCAGAGACAGGACCATAGCAAATACGTTGCATCCTGACACTGAGGGGCCCTGGCCTTGAGAGCAACTCTCGGTCATCACAGCCACCATTGCCCATCCTCTGCCAGCTGCTGGCACCACCTGACACTTTGTCTCAACAGCTGACATGGCCTAAGGAGTGGCCAGTTGTCTGTCCTGGGGAGAGCTGCTGCCTTTAAGGATGCTGGGCTTCCTCTCTGCCTTCCAGCTTTTGCCCCCAGCAGTTTAGCTTTTCCAAATGAGAACCAGACCAGCAGCCCGTTCCCTCTGCGACCGCCTGTTGTCACATGTGCTTGGCCTGGTGTCGGGGTTGGAGCCGCCCCGTGGCACTGTCTCTGGATGCTGCTGCGGAGTTTGCGCATCTTCAGCTTGTGGGAACCTGAGGGCGGAGTCCAACTTCTAGGTGCACATTTGTGTCCAGAGCTGCCTGTGAATGGGGACGACTCGGCAGGCAGCTTGGCACGCTGGCTCCTCTGTTGGTACTGTACGGCAGACCTGCAGGACCCGGCTCAGACTCCTCACTCCTGCTGGCGGGGAGGGGGGTAGCTGGCTCACAAGGGAAGAATTACTGATACCAGTGCAGGTGATGGAACCCAGGCCTTGGGCCGAGTCACAGTGGACCCTGCCTACTGTCGCCTTGGGCAGATCAGCAGCTCGGCCCTGGAGTGAGACAATCCCATGGGATGGTACCACATCATTTCCACTGTGATTCTGGTTGACCATGTAACTTCTCTCAGCCTCACCATTCTGCGGTAGAAGATGGAACTACTACTTCTAGAACTGGGGCCGGTGACGTTATGTAGCTCAGTACAGCATTTTGGCTCATGTTCAGGCAGTCCAAAAGCCCAATATGCTAGTATTGTATCATTCTGGGTGCTGGGGACCCAGTATTCCTACCCGCACAGGCCCCCGTCTCTAGGGAGCAGTGGCTCCATGGGCTCCCTGTTGAGCTACTCTGCACCAACTTGGGCCAGGGCACAGCAAACCACAAGCTTTGTACTGATTGTACTTGCCTAACGTGCAGAGCAAATTTGCCCACCGTCTGTGACCACAGTGGACCTAGTACCTGCTCACTCCCCAGTCACCATCAATGAACCAGCTCCACTCCCCTCAGTTCTCTTACAAAAATAGTCAGTGTCACATGTTTGGTTCACAATCCATGCCAGGAGCACTGGGACAGTGTTTAGTAGAGACAGGCCACATGAGCTGACTGTCCTGGTTTAATTTTCAAGGGGTGACTTGATTCTCTGGGTGCCCGGGAAGGGGCGCTTCACCCAAGCCAAGCTGGATGAGGAATGTTAGTTTGCACAGCGATCGTAACAGAGACAAGAGGCCTCGGAACAGCAGAGTCTGTGTAGGAATCGAGTGTTCAGATGGCATTTCCCATAGAAAAACATAATCTCCCACACTAGACTGTGTGTGCCTCTGTTCATTTCAGTGAACTTGAAAAAAGTTTTAATTTCTGTTACTAAGGGTAACATGTGATAACACTTTTCAGTAAACAAACTTCATGAAAATCTTGGAAAGTTTTGGAGCCACAAGGGGCAATGGGTCATTTTGTAGCTATCGTTTAACTGTATAGAGTTTGACTCACGCACTTAGAAATCCTCTGAGCTTTCTCTTTTTTTAAGATTTATTTATTTTATTGCAAAATCAGCTATACAGAGAGGGGAGAGACAGGAAGATGCTCTGTCCGATGATTCACTCCCCAACTGGCTGCAACAACTGGAGCTGAGCCGACCTGAGGCCAGGATCCAGGAGCTTCTTCCAGGCCTCCCACACGGGTGCAGGGTCCCAAGGCTTTGGGCCGTCCTCAGCTGCTTTTCCAGGTCACAAGCAGGGAGCTGGATGGGAAGTGGGGCTGCCGGGATTATAACCGGTGCTCATATGGATCTTGGCATGTTCAAGGTGAGGATTTTAGCCACTAGGCCGCTGTGCCTGGCCCTCCTCAGAGCTTTCTTAAAAGGGTTTTTTTTCTGGGTCACATTTATTTGGTTGTGTAGAAATTTATTTATTTCACTAGATAAACTGGAAGCCCCAGACTAGGAACCTGAAAAGCGCAGGTGAAGCCATGTTCTGTTGTGTGAATTTAGGGAATGACCTCTCTAAGTCTCTGTCTGACGTCTATAAAATGGGGACCCCTAAGACCCACCGTCGCTTTTAGAAGTAAATACTGTAACCCATGAAAGTACTCAGTATAGCACCTGTGGTGCAGTCAGTATCCTGCACAGGAGCCAGTACTTCTATGACTGATTCAGCAGTGCCATGGACAGGCTGGGTTTGCGCTGGAGAACAAAGGAGCAGAAAGCATAATGGCTGGTGGGACAATGAGATGTCATACAACCCTGCACGTGGTGGGCTGTGATGCTGATGGGAGTGGGTGACAGAGGAGAAGGCCCAATCTGGCAGCCAGATCCTCCAGCCGAGACCAAAGACACCTGCCAGAGCCACTGGGTAGAAAGAAAGGGAAAATGCAGGCCAAGCTCGCAGGGCACTTGAAGGCCCAGGAGGGCTGGTGGAGCTTGTGGTGTTGATGCCCAGGTGAGGCTGGAACTGCAGCTGACAGAGAAACTTGGAAGGAGACCAAAGGGGCTGACCAAGCCCAGGTCCATTGGCCTTGGCATGGGCTGGAGGCTCGGCCTGGCACACTGCATCCTCTACAAGGACTGTGCCACACGCTGCTAACCAGGACTGTGCCAGAATGAAGCTGGGTGCAATGAAAAGGTCAGGAGGCATGGCGGAGCCACGGGGGCTTGTCGGATGTGACGGCAGTACTAGACTTGAAGGGAAAGTCCTGAATGCCACACCCCTGGGCTGCTTGTGACTGAGATCAGCCTAGAAGCCTTAGATGACTCAGAAACACGAAGACAGGCTTCAAATCCCAGTGCTGTGGGAGGGGTGAGTAGCGGGGCACTGTTGGTAGGTTGGCTTAGGCAGCACAGTAGCTTGAATAGGTAACAAATCCGTGTTTAAATATCGTGGGTAGACAAGGAGGGTTCCACGGAGTGTATAGCTGCCCTGCAGTTTACAAGGGGGCGGGCCCCAGGACCCCCATGCAGATCAGTGGTACCCGAGTGCCTGCTGTAAAAGGGTGTTATTTGCATGAAACTTTTACCATCCTCATGTATGCTTTAGATCACCTCTGGCTTACTTCCACCTAATGCAGTGTCACTGTTCTGTCAATGCTTGTTATTCTGTATTGTCTAGGGAATAATGCCTGCAATCACATTTAGCACAGCCACAGGTTTTTCAAAATACAGTTGCAATCCATGGCTGATTTAATGCACAAATGTGGTGGAGTTGGAGGCTTTATACAAAGGTGGTTCAAAAATTGTGGAAAATATGAGTGAAAGTCAAGTTGATTTAGGTGCAAATTTTTTTTAAATCCATGAATTTTTTTCATAATCCTGAAGTTTTTTCATGATCCTGAATGTCCAGAAACTTCTAAAAATGATTTATTTTTAAGACAGAGATAGAAAGAGGCAGAGACCTTCCATTTGTTAGTTCATTCCTCCAGTGACTGGGGGTGGGGCCAGGTGAAGCCAAAAGCCTAGACCTCCTCTGGGTCTTTCACATGATGGTGACCCAAGAGTTGGGTCAGGCCCAGCACAGTAGCTTAGCGGCTAAAGTCCTCGCCTTGAACGCACCTGGATCCCATATGAGTGCTGGGTCTAATCCCGGCAGCCCTGCTTCCCATCCAGCATCCTGCTTGTGGCCTGGGAAAGCAGTAGAAGATGGCCCAAAGCCTTGGGACCCTGCACCCATGTGGGAGACCCAAAAGAGGCTCCAGGCTTCTGTCTTCTGCTTGGCTCTATCCGACCACTGCAGCTGCTTGGAAGGTAAGTCAGCAGACAGAAGATCTTTCTGTGTTTCCTCCTCTCTCTATATAGCTGACTTTGCAATAAAAATAAATAATAAATCTTTTTAAAAAGAAGTGGAGTGTCTTCCATTGATTTTCCAGATGCGTTAGGAAGAAACCGAGTCAGAAGTGGAATAACCGGGACTTGAACCAACACCCATGCAGGATGCCGACATTGTAGGCAGCAGCAGCTGCTAAATCACACAGCTGGCCAGTTGTTTGCCTCTCATACACACACGCACGCACACACACCCCTACTGTTGGGTGTCTCCTCACTGTGAAGACCCTCCTATCTGACAGTCCGAGCAGCAGTGTCTTCCCAGCTGTGTCCCTACACTCACCTCCTTCTCCCCCAGCAAGGTTCTGCTGAGGCCACGTCTCGTCATCTGGAAATCCGTGGCCTCTGTGTAAAGGAGCCACCTGCTTATCGACTCCTGGCGTGGTTCACTCTGCTGAATGGTCCCCGAGTCCTTGGCAGAGCAGTCTTCCCTTTTACCCTAGAGTCTGTAGTTAGCTGTTTTTATCTTTATTCTTACCTCAATAAAATGAGGACAGTTATATTTCCTTGCCCATCTCCATGGTTGATGGATGAAAGTTATCTTGTAAAGTGATTGTAATATTTTATCTGCTGTGTAATTCTTACATGATCACTGTGACAGATCATATTTTCCCATTTTTCTTTTATTGGTATTGATAGTTTTATTTAAAGAGTCTGTAAGATGGTGTTTTTATACCTGGCCATTTCTCTGCTCCTGTGAAAGTTGGTGAAAGTGGCAGATTTTCAGGTGCGTCTAGTCCTGAGTTCTGCTTTGCTGCCATCACTGAGTCCCCTTCGAGCAGGGAAGAGGTCCTAAGCTGAAGGCGACGTACAAGCCACAAGGTTAGCCAGCCCTTTTGGGTGGACACAGTTGGCACCGTGGCTGCTGAGTGTTGGGTGATGCCATTCCTTCCTGATACTAGCTCTGGGGGTTGGATGTGGGATGTGTGTTTGGGAGCATATTCATGGTGAGTTGGTTGTTATCAAGTAGACACTTGCATGGATGCAGTGTCTCGGGGGAACAGGTACGGGGTGGGAAAAGGGTCCTTAGCAGGGCTGCAGAGGGAGTTGGGGCCCCCTTGGTGACTAGGGAGTGAGCAGTGTGGTGAGCTGCAAAGCCACATGTGTCATTGTTATTAAAGTATCTATTACTATAGTTGTCCCCACCCAAACCTACAGCAGTAGTTCTTGATAGCGGTGAGAATGCTGCAGTGGCATGTGTAGGACTGGCCTTTGCAGCATCCTCACACCTGCAGCCCTCCCCACCTGGGGACAATGACCAGGGTCGTGGCCTCAGTCTGAGGCCTCGGCATTGGGGGAGAGCCTGCCTGGCGACAGGATCGCTGTCAGTGCCTTTAGAGGTTCCTGCATTCAATCCACTTCTAAACATGAGAAGGAAATCCTGCAAAGAAAAGCTGGCTGGGAAATTGCCAGAGGCCTGGGGACAAGGCATGAGGGGCAGCCTGGGGACTTCTCTAGAAAGACAGTGTTACCCAATGACGCTCTACCAAAAGCCAGGGGAGGAGGAGGAAGAGGCTGTTGTCCGGGCTGGGTCAACGGTGGACAATGGATCTGTGAGGGGTTGATGCCCAGGAGCCAGCGATGTGGGAGAGGGTAGGAGGCGGGAAGCCTGTCCCGGGAGTCTGTCCTGAGAAGGAAGCTTCATCCCCAGGTGATGGAGAGGGACCTGCTGTGGTTTGGAAGCTGTTGGGGTCGCAGGTCGCCCAGCAACCTGGGGTGATGGGCGCTCATGTGGGTGGAGCACACAGTGCTGGTTCCCACATCGCCGCTATGTGGCGTGTGCTGTGACTACCCCTGATTGATGCTCCAGGCAACTGAGGCACAGCAGAATCAGGTGACCCACACCAGGCCACATGGCCAACACCATGGTAAAGCTGCGTCCAGACCCAGGGAGGTTGTTAAGCTGTTCCAACGACTGCAGCCCTAGAGGGAAAACACCGGCTGGAAAGATGTACCAGGCTATACAGCGAGAGGTAGGTAGCCTCACGGAATAGTGCCCGATAGGCCCCACTGGAGCCGGCCACTAGGCTGGGACAGTCAGGCTATTGCCTTGGTATTGCCTGGCACACTGGTTCCCTGCATCCCCACCGTGTCATGTCATCGCCCAACTCCAGAGATGGGCCTAGGGGCTGCCAGTAAAGGGCAACCAGGAATGTGGAGGGCCTGTCTCCCTTTTGCAGGAAGCCTTGTTAAAAGGAGCCTGTGCAGGCTCAGGCTAGGCAGGAGTTGTGTCTGATTTCACCGTCCATCCCAGCCCCAGCCCTCTCCCCACAAGGATAAGGAGAAGGCACTGGCCTGACTCCCACCATATTCTCTTGCCAAATGAGTGTGAGAATAGGCGGAGGACTCCGAGTTTTCTCCTGGGGGTTTGACATGTCCTATCCAATCCCAGACTCTGCCGTATAAGAAGCAGATGGCCCCTTCTAGTTCCCCAGGGCTTCACTCATGGCCTGCACCGTTAGCTGGCTCTCTGCACGCTGGGAGGCGGCTGCCTAGTGATCGACTTCCGCCCATTCCCCCACCCTGTGGGCTGAGCTCACTCAGCAGAGCAGCTTCCCCCCGGGAGCAGGAACATGATAAGCCAGCATAAATCAGGCCGAGAGGCCCGGGTGCTCATCGTGAGTCATCAGGACAGATGCCATGCTGGTCAGCAGATGAGAAAGCTTGGACAAAGACCAGTTGTAAAAGCATCTGTGAGTGTAAAAGCATGTCACCGCACTGCACAGTGGTCACTCCTGAGTGAGAGAGGAGCTCTCCCAACCTTGGTCTTGCTCTCCTTCTGTCTGTGAAAAACAACAAAAGATGTTTCTGCAGGAGATGTCAGGAGTGGTAGAACAGTGTTTCCAGTGCTGGACCCTGCATGTGGGAGGGGCTCAGTCAGGGACAAGTGGGCTCGAAAGACTAGTTGGTGAGTGCTGGATGTGGTTTGGTGCAGGCGTCAGAAATGTAGGTCACGGTTCCCAGTGGGTACGTCCCTGCCACTCAGAAACAGCTGGAACAGGGCATTGCTTCTGAGACAAAGAGCATAGAACCTGGCTTGAAACTAATCTCCAACCAGAGATGTTCCAAAGAAGGGCTGTGTAGTCCCAGTGCCAACTCCAGCTGTCCCACTAGCAGCGGGAGGCAACAGAGCCAGGGCTGTGGCACCAGCTCTGCCCGCAGGCAACTTGTATCACATCCCTGTTCAGCCACCTCAAGATGCTGTGACTGTGATGGGCACGGTTAGTTTGTGAAGGGTGCCAGGCATCTGGACCTGCATTATATCTGGATGTGTGCAAGGTGAGTGTTGGGCTCAGTACACTGAGAAGGCAGGGCCAGAAGCAGTGTAAGCAGGCACTGTCCAGTCCTCTGAGGTCCACAGAGAATGATAAGCCTGGGCAAAAGTGAAGGAGAATGCCCCTCCTTTCTGGAGCCTCTCTTCCCCTGCCCTTCGCCAGCAGAAGCCCAGGGGCTAGAGGTCACGTTCTGGGCCATGCACCAGCTTTTCCAAGGTTCTCTGGCTTTTAGCCTGGCATTACAAATTCTCCCACTGCCTTCCCCAGTCCAGGCCTTCTGCCTACACCGAGTACACCATCAGCGCTCCTGGCTCTCCAGGAGCCAGGGTGGTAGACAGCAGACGGTGGAGTTTCTCAGCTTCCATAAACACATGAGCCAAATCTAATAAGAAATGAGAAATCCAGGGCCCGGTGCATAACCTAGTCGCTAAGTCTTCGCCTTGCATGTGCCAGGATCCCATATGGGTGCTGTTTCATGCCCTGGCTGCTTCCCATCCAGCTCCCTGCTTGTGGTCTGGGAAAGCAGTAGAAGATGGCCCAACACCGGGACCCTGCACCCACGTGGGAGACCTGGAAGAAATTCCTGACTCCTGGCTTCAGGTCAGCTTAGCTCTGACCATTGCGACCACTTGGGGAGTAAACCAGCAGATGGAAGTTCTTTCTCTATGTCTCTCCTTCTGTCTGCAAATCTAACTTTCCAATAAAAATAAATATTTTTTAAAATCCCCTTCAAACACCTGTCCTGCATCCTGCAACCTCCATCATTCATCCAACTGTCCACCCACCCTGCTTCCTCCATCATCCTATGTACCTGTCCTTCCATCCATGTGCTGTCCATCCATCACCCATCTGTATCCTCCCTTCACCTGTAACTCCCTCCGTCTGTTGTGTGTATCCAGTCTCCAGCTATTCCTCTTTCCCTCTTCTTCCCATTCACCTTGTATTCTCCCTCCACCCACCCATCCATCTTCACTCCGCCATCCATTCATTCTCTGGAGACAACTGATGGATATACCAATCTTGGAAAGTTTTTGAACCCCTTCCAGCCTGCTGGTTCTCCTAAAAGGAGAGTGATATTCAAGGTACCCCCCGCCCCTCTGCACAGGTTTCCTTGATTGGAGGCAGGTAGAATAGACTTAGCTGACTTCAACAGAAAGGGGTGGGCTTGTACAGGAAGGAGGGATGCTGAGCCAGGACTTGGACAAGGCAGGGCCTGGACCAGCAGGGATCCTGGATGAAGAATCAAATAGACAGGCTCCTCGAGGTCTGGTAAGGACATCCTTGTATCATCTCATCAGGGTCACGGTCCAAAGAGAGAGTGTGTTTGTTGGCTGCATTTGGTCAGTTTCCATGTCTCAGCCAGAGTAGAATGAGTTGCCTTGGCTTTCCAGTGGGAGAGGCAGAGTTTCTGTTCATACAAGAAGGAAGGAGAATGGCAGAAGGGTCTTAGCACCACAGCCAGCCCGTCAAAAAGCTGAAAATTCAGCACGTGTGCCTTAGCAATTACAAACCCGCCTGATGGCAAATCAATAACATGAACTATCCCAGATGAAAGGTAATGGTACATGAATACAACTGAGTGCGTTAAAAAGGGAACTCTGCCCAAGTTCACTGGATGGCATCAGTGTCAACAACCTGGCTGGGACATCACACTGGAGGTTTGCAAAAATCTTTCTGCTGGGGAGGTTGGACAAGCAGTGCAGGCATTGTATTTTTCTAAATTATTTTTTGACAACTTCATGTAAATCCACAATGGGCTCACATAAAGATTTCAGTTATTAAGAAAAAGCCAACCATGACTTCAAAATTTCAAGATTGTTGCTCCTTGTTACAGCTCATTATTTTATCTCCTCATACCACACACACACACACACACACACACACAGAAAACCAGAAAATGTGATGTAAATGTAAAAGTCTTGATGGATTAAAAATGCTCTTTTAAACATTTGAGAAAAACTTAATATATGACTAAGAGCAAAGCCAGGTCTGATTCTTGCGTTGTGTGTCACACACACACACACACACACACACACACACACACACACACACACACACACACACACACACACACACACACACACACTTCTGCCCTCGTAGGTAAACATGTCAGCCTGGCTTGTCCCC
This sequence comes from Ochotona curzoniae, assembly GCF_017591425.1. Classification (NCBI taxonomy): domain Eukaryota; kingdom Metazoa; phylum Chordata; class Mammalia; order Lagomorpha; family Ochotonidae; genus Ochotona; species Ochotona curzoniae. The sequence continues at coordinate 3,844,867 of NW_024466512.1, forward strand.
GTGGTTTGTTTGAGGGAGAGCTGTTTGTTCTCAGCTCTTATCCCTTTGATGTTAGTTTATAAAGTGAAACTGGACTCCAGTGGGATCAGCTCCTGAAGGGTGTTTGCTGGACGTGTAGAGTGCTCGAATCTTCCCCTGTGTTTGCTGAGATTACAGCGTGGCTGGAAACCTCGTCTCAGGACCTGGAGGAGCCTGTGCTGGCTGTGCCTGCTCCCCAACCCCCTCCTGCTTCCTGCAGCCATGCTGGCCACATCCTGTCCTGGTGGAAGGAGACACTGGCCATGCACCCACGGGTGCTCATGCATGCACTGCTCCCCTCCTGACCAGCGTAGCTCAACTCCATTCTCCCTTAAGACGCTCAGTGTGCTGATGGGCCACTCAAGGCAGAGGCTCTTTGCATAACCAAATGCCAGGGCTATTCACAAGAGACAAAGGGTGAAGCAGCCATGAATTCTGAAGTGTGGAGTTCCTGCTATTGAAATTACCTTGCAGGTGGGGGCTTTAGGCTGGCATTGACTTGCTTGAGCATCTCTGGAAATTGGATAAGCCGCCTTTTCCCTCCTCAGCCTCAAGCACGTGCCCCCTGCCCGCCAGCCCAGCCCTCAGTGGGGAGGAGAGGGTGCCCCCTTGACTCTACTTGCTGCTGCATGTGACTACTTAGAGCAGTGCCCAGCTCACGGTACACAGTCAACAATTATTAAAAACACTGATGTGTCTTTCCATGGTGATAAACTTGTCAGAGGGCAGATGGGCCAGTCAGAAGGCAAAGACATCTGATGATTGGCAATCGATCATGGAACCCCACTGCTAGGTGGAGCTATTCAAGCAGAGAAGCCAAGGAAAGCTCATGTAATCCTGGCTCCACAGGCAGAGACTTGGAAGAATCAGTGTGTGTGTGTGTGTGTGCGTGCGCATGCACGTGCACCTGCTGGCACCTGTGTGTCCTGGCTGAGAATCAGAGGCCACCGAAAAAGTCAGAGCTGTCATGTGTGTCGGGCTCTGTTCAAGTGCTTTTATCTGACCTCGCTTGCCTTCCTCGTGTCTGCACAGCACACGGCACATGAAGAGCTCTTACCTTGGTGGAATGCACTAGGGGCAGCCTCTCATCCTGAGCTCTCACTGCCGCTCTCACCTTGCAGACGAGGGCACGGAAGGGCAGAAGAGCGAAATTCATGCTCGAGGACACTGAGCCCTGGGGTCCAGCAGCAGCACTTGCAACTTGCAGGTCCCAAAGCACGCCCGCCCTTCTACCCTTCTCAGGCAGGGCTCTGCCTTCGTGGCTGTGTGCTGAGTTGCCAGACATTTCTGAGTTCAAAGAGTGAGTCCCTGAGTCGCTGGCCCCATGAGTCACAGGATCACAGGAAGCAAGCTCATTTTTCTTTTCTCAGAAGTGTGGAAAGCAGCCAGATGGAAAAGGAGGTGAAGTTCCGGCCACTGTTTGCTGGCCGTGTTATCTCTGTGGCCACCGTGCCGGTTTGAGAGGTATTGCTGCAGCTACACATTCATTACTCACGCCTGACATTTTCACTAGTAACAGAAACTAGACAGCCACCAAGAATTCCTGGCTGGTGACTTATCCTCCAGGTTGGCGCCGATCTCTGTCTTAGATGATTCACTTTGGCCTTTGCCTGTGTGATGCCAGCAGCTCCTTGCAGCTCAGACCAGGAAGCCCAGAAGTTCCTGGGTTCTGATGAGGACCCTGGATTCCCCCCTGCGTCACACGTGGCAGGCTCTGCCCAGTGTCTACCAAAAACTGTTGAGTAGACAAGCATTTCCTGGTTCCTCTCACCACGGTCACACTCGGGGTTGGCTCTGTCACTGTGCCCTTGAGTGCAATCAAAGGGGGGGGAGTAACTAATATGTCACACAAGTACCTTATCCACTGGTGCTTTCAGTACTGCTCCCGGAGGCAGACCCGCTGACTGGGAGCGCTCGGTCGATCCCTGCCTCGTTTTCTTGGTGAATTCAGAGCAGGTCTGAGGTAGGCGTGTTCACGTAGATTTCCTTGGGAGACACTTTCAGGCCTTCTAAAGGATAATTGCAGTGATTTTTTCCCCAAGCAGAAATGACTTTTATATAGTTTGTAAACCAGTTGTATTTAAATCTCAAGTGACATTTGCTGTACAAATGTAAAATTTCGAAGAAGTGTCTGCATCAATATTTGGGTATTAGCTGAATTTATCTTTAATTGTTCATGGAAATTTTGTTTCTTTCCAAGACTTATTTATTTTTATTGGAAAGACAGATAATATATAGAGAGAGAAGGAGAGACAGAGAGAAAGATCTTCTATCCACTGCTTTATTCTCTAAATGGCTACAATGGCCAAAGCTGAGCTGATGCAAAGCCAGGAGCCAGGAGCTTCTTTCTGGTCCCCCATATGGCTGCAGGGTCTCAAGGCTTTGGGCCATCCTCTGTTGCTTTCCCAGGCCACAGGCAGGGAGCTGGGCGGGAAGTGGAGCTGCCAGGATTAGAACTGGTTCCTCTGTGTGATCCCAGTGCTTCAAGGGTGACAATTTAGCCACCGAGTCATTGCATCAGACCCTGTGGCTAACTGCTTGAGGAAAGAACTCTGCAATCTGGGGCATTGCCTAACAGATTCAGAATAGAGTGGAGGGCACTGGGGGGCCGAGAGGTGTGTCTCCGACATTGGAGAATCTGGATTGAGTTTCTACCTCCCGACCCTGATGCCAGCTTCCCAGAATCACAGCCCCAGAGCAGCAATGACAGCTGGCTCACCGGGGCGACCTGCATTGAGCTGCTGGCTCCTGTCTCCAGCCCAGCCCCACCCCAGCTCTTAGGGTCCCCGTCCCCGGGCAGTGAATGAGCAGATGGGAGCTTGCTCGCTCTCTTTCTCTGTCTACTTTTTCAATACTTTTGGATTCTTTTTAAGAGCTAAGCTGTGACTCATAACTTGACAACCACAGATCAACATCTCTGGGGATCTCCTTTCACCGGTTCCCGATTTTGGAAAAAAAGAGCTGTCCTTTTGTGCCAAGAGCCATTTTATGTTTGCCTGTATCTCAGGTCCCAGTTCATTCTGTCTTTCTCATCCAGAACAACAGAGTTTTATGACCCAATTCTTTTCTTGGTTCTGTTCATCTTTCCTGGGCCCCTTTGCCATTGGCCCCATCTCTCCCATCTCCTAGAATCTCTGTTGTTTAAAGATGGATGTGTGGATGGATGGGTGAATGAATGGGTGGGTGGATGTGTGGATGGATGGGTGGTGGGTGGGTGGGTAGATTGGACAGGTAAGCAAATAGATATAGATACTTATCTGCCTCCTTAATCACCACCTACCCATCCTCCCATCCTTCCCCAACCAATTTTTATCCTTCCTCTTGTAGCCCCACTGAGCCCATGTGTGTTTCTGCTGCCCTCCCCCCTCTCCACCCACTCCTTGCCCTCCCCCCTCTCCACCCGCTCCTTGCTCTCCTCCTCTTTCAGATCCTACAGAGAGAGCCACTTGCTTGCCAAATCCATTGTGTTCTCCACCTATTTGTTTCTCTGCCCTCTGACTCAAGAATTCATCTCCCCCCAGCAGAGCCAGGGAGTGATGTTTTTGTCCAGTGTCCCCAGCATGTCTAACTACATTTCCTTCAACTGATCTCTCTTCCTGGGGTACCCAGACCCTAGTGCTTGGGACCGAAATCTTGCAGACTTCTTCTGAGACCTCCCAAGGCTGTAGATTCCAAAATGATCCTATCTGGCCCTGATGTGCCCACCACCTCCATCCAGTCTTTCGGGGGTGCCCTGTTGCATTCCAGACCAGCATCTGGACCAGCATCTGGTCCCCACAATGTCTTCACGTGAACTTTAGCTCACAGCTGCATTGTGTTCTGGGGCCGGCAGAAACTCTTTCACTGTCTAGATTTGATCTAAGTTCCCATTTCTCTCTCCAGAGTCCTCCTCTTCTGTATCCTCCCCTCTGCCTGCTCAGCCCCAGATTCTCATGAGCTCACACTTGAGTTATTTCAGCAGTTGCTTAATAATTTTCCAGAATTTTCTTGCTACCAATTTGTCTTACATAGATGGCGGTCAGAACTCCCTGCCAGGTCCTGTCCATCTGTCTGTCTCTCCCGCTGAGTTTGGAGTGCAGCAGGTCCCTATGAGGCACATCCACCCTTGCTGGTCCTCCTGGTGTCCTGTCTAGGCTGCCCGTCCCCAGCCTTACCACATGTGTGGGTCCTGCCCCTCCCCTGTCATCCTTTCCCCAGTGCAGTTCCTCTCCTGGAGCCCACATCCCGGGTTTCACTCCCATTGACTCATTCCTCACCTTCAAGCACAGCTTGGACTTGGGGAGCTAGAGTGTGTTCACTTTGTAATGGGAAGTTCCAGTATCTTCTGCTTTTAAAGATTTTTCTGCGCAAAATTAAGTTCTCCCACCTTGTCCCAGTTCAAATCGATTTTTTTTTCTGTCATCCCAGAAGACTTTATACCTCTCTATCTAATCTACTGATTAACCTGTTTGTGCTGCTTCTCTGACCTACAAGGGCATTTGGAGACGCAGGAATATGAGATATGGTAGAGCAGTTAACTCACCACCAGGGATCCTGCAGTGCCTGGTGGGTGTCGCAAGTCCTCTGTGCGATCCAGCTTCCTATTGCTCTGAACCCTGGGAGGCAGCAGAGGACAGCCCTCGCTGCTGCCTCTCTGCCCCCACATGGGGGAACTGAGTTGAGTTCTGGGCTTGTGAGATCATCACCTGGTCCAGCCCAGTTCCATACCCTGTTGAAGGCATTTGAGACATGAACCAACAGGTGAAAAATCTCTGCCTGTCTTTCTCTTACTTTTCAAATAAAACAAACAACTAAATAAGAAGCTAAGTTTATTTTGGTGTTAAAAAACATTTGAGATCCATGCATAAGTTTTATATTTTCATGACACATATTTGCCATGTGCTTTTTAAAGACGCTTCGTCTGCTGTCTTCTCTCTGTGCGCTGGCATCAACGTGTGAGTCGATGGAAGTCAGTAAATACCAATGGAATTACATTTTCAGTGATGTTTTCCTGCTGCGGGAGCAGAACTGGATCTCTATTAATTAGATCATCCAGTCCCAACTTTTCATCATGTGTGCCATGAACTGCTGACACAGAATCGGCCTGAGTTTGTCAGGAAATGCTGAGGCCCTTTCTTGGCGCCCCTCCCTCCCACCCAAAACCCGTCTCTCTCCCTCACTGTCTGATCAGCACCAAGTGCAGATGGTGCTGGTACACTGCCTGGGGAATCTCTCGGTGTGCAGGGCGGCTCTCCAGCTGCGCTTGGCCACTCATCTCCCAGAACTCTGTGTGAGCAAGCAGGAGGGGGCCACGCTGACTGCCTCCTCTCACTGCTACCAAAGCGGGATGTGTAGACCCAGGAAGCTGTACATCAGACACTCGATGAGTTCTTTAGATCTCTTGTACTTCATCTCCAAGTATTCATGACCATCAAACCCACAGTTTTATGGCTGAACCCTTATGTTCTAATCACGCCGTTGCCAAAACATGAGCAGGCAGTCTGGAAATGACTAAAATGTGAGCAACAGAGACCTCCTGCCCCAGCCTAATCCAGTTGGTGCCGTGCCCTCCACCAGATTCTAATGCTGCTATGGATTTTGTCTCAACTCAGTTACTCCAGGATGTTTCGGTTCACAGTGGATGGCCCCCGAAGTTGAGTGTACATTTCCCTTTGTCCGTATCCACCGGCAGACCCACAAATCCCCCTCCCTCTGAAAAACAGCCCGGGGCTGGCTCCAGAACAGAGGACGTTAGAGACAGCTTCCTGCCGGCCACTCCGCAGACACGCCTGGGTGTCTGCAGGCCCGACAAGGAAAGTGGGCTCCTTGCTATCTTCTGCTAAGTCAGTCTCTCTCCCTCAGAATACGTTCTCCACGCGAGTCAACACTGTCATTTGATTCGAGCAAGTTCTTCAGAGGAGAGGGGAACTGCTCCCTGCTGACCAGGTCTAAGGATTACATTGGTCCCTGGCTCACAGGGCACTGAGAGGGCATGCCACACTCCTCAAATGAAGTGAGACATCAGTGACAGCTCCCCAGGCATCGCAGCACACTCCCGAAGTCAGCAACCTTTGTTGTCATCCAGTTTGTGTCTTCACTGCTTAGCCATCAGAGAGCTGGGCACGAGGCGTCTGGCAGAAACGGCCAACAGGTGCTCACGAGCTGTGGGGCACAACTGCACTGATGGCTTCTTGACAACAACCTCACGTGGCTGGTCTGTGCCCACGGACGAGGGGAGACGACAAGGGGAAGGTCATGGTGGTCCCGAATGGGAGAGTGGGTGGCAGCGCCCGTTGGCTTGCTGGCACATATCTCTTGTACCATAACCTTGACTGCATCACATCTCGTTAGGGACTGGCTCTCACGTGGAGAACCAAAGAATGCCAGCTGCTGGGAGTTGAGCATAGTGTGTGGTGCTTTGTGGGGTCAAGGTCAGGCCTTCGAGGGAGCAAGGCAGTGTCTTGGCCCTGAACTGGGAGGCCAACCTATGCTTGCATCTTTCTTCTCCCAGTATAGATCTCTTGAAATCCCAAGGAGCCCGGGACGCCAGCCATGGCTGTGTTTGTTGTTTGTACAGGACATTCAGAGAGAGTGAGGGAGCAAGCACTTCGGAACCTGCTCCAACTCAAACAAAGCGGATTCGTCTTCATTCAGCAGGGTTGCTCAGCATGTGTAGGAGGCTTAGCCGGGGGCCTACCAGGGAACGGCCTTGCCGCCTGCTGCATCTCCGCAGTCTCTGGGATGGCCGTGACCTCCAGGCCCCCACCCCATGCTAGGCCAGAACTGCTTACAACGCTCTGGATTGCACATTGTTTGGCCTTGATTTTGAAAGTCTCCGGGGGAATTTCAGTGGAAAATGAGCAAGCCTGATCTGTGTTTACTGCTGACCCAGAAGGACGGCCCCAGTCCTCCCCTGCTTACAACAGAGGCTCAGGAGTCAGGGATGAAGCAGGGCCCCCGGATGTGTCAAGGGTATTTGAAAGTGTGCTTTTACAACTTGACAAACTGGACAGCAAGACAGCTTCAAAGTAAAGTGTTGGGAGGGGCTGCCAGTTGAAAATGAATCACAAATGAAGATAAATCATCCCTGAGCATAGAATGCAGAACAATGGGAAAATATTATCTGAAATGTAAAAATCTGATTTGCATGCAACTTTTCAGAAACTTAACTTCTCAAGCATAAATTGAAACAAGCAGACTGACTCAGATGAGGGGTGAGGTGGGGGACAGGGTGGAGGTCTGTGTAGGATTCCAGACGTGTATGTCAGAAGAGGATGGCTGGATTTGCCAAGAAGCCAGAAACTGCTTTACCCCACTCAGTCCTACTTTGCCATGGAAGATTCCAGAGAACATTTATGAAAATGCCGCCCAACTGCCAAGACCCCCCAGAGCACGTCAGAAGGAAGCACCGGGAGCATCTCATGGGAAGCGTCTGCTGCCTAAGTTGATTCTAGAAGCATGCTATTTCTCATGGTTCTTGTACCGAAGGGCATTCTTGCCCTTATTTGGCAGATGAGGTCACCATGCCCGACATCGCATCCTGGCCACACAGCCATGGAACCACCAAGTCAGGATGCAGGTTCGTTTACCTCCACCCTCCCAGCACCAACATCTCCAGCAGCGTGTGGGGCTCCTCGGACAAGTCAGAGACAGGAAGGAGTCACTTCCTGCACCAGCCTCATCGTAGTCGGTGCGCAGAGAAGACTGGAGCTGGTCCCAGTGTAGACATTCTGCCCTAGAGAGGAAGAGATGAGCTCAGGACACAGATTTTCACCAGTGTGAGTGGAAGTCACGGGTCCCGAAAGGCTTCAAAGCAGGAGACTGATGACATTTTGCTTCGATATCAGTATTCTTTCCCAGAGATGATTTTTTCTAACTGAAGTGTGGTTCAAGTGACATTAACCCTGACCCCCCCCCCCCCATTTCAGACTGGACAGTTTCAGGGACTTTCAGTATATTCGCAACATTGTGCAACCCTCACCACTATCTAATTCTGGAACCTTTCTGTCGTCTCCAAAAAGAAACCACAGACCCGGTAGCTTCATTTCCTCTTTCCCCTTCTCCTAACCCCCCCACGTCCTGACAACCACTAATCATTGCGTCTCTCTGGATTTGCCTATTTTAGACATTTCACATAAATGAAATCATAGGAGAGTTGTTCTTGGTGACTGGCTTATTTCACTTGGTGTGATGTTTTTGAGGTCATCCCAGTTGTAGCACGAGTGTGCGTTGCGTTCCCAGTTCTGGCAGAGCTGCGCCTGCCTGCATGGACGGGCCGTGTTTTGCTTATTTGTTCCCAGCTGCTACGTGATACGTTGGTGCCACAGTTTCATTTCATGGGGTATGATATGAGCAAGGTGGATTGCTACTCGACAGACAGCTCTTGGCACTCAGGTGGCAGTGGCAGCAGCAAGGACAGCCAGCATTACCTGCGGGTAACATGGGAGCTCAGACTACGGCCTTCGGGGCTGCTGTGCCCCATCACCTTGGAGTGTCTGTGGTCTCCATCAGGCTGCTTCTTGTTCAGTTCCACCTGCTCCTCTTCCAGTTCTCAAGCATGTCGTGTTTTCCACAACCAGTCTCCCCTGTCCTGCTCTGTGCCAGCAAGCCCTACCTACCTGGGTGGCTCCTCTTCCCAACCTTTAGCATTCAGCCCTGTTCTGTCTAAAACAGATGCATCCGATCCCAGGCTGCAGACCTCCAGTCTCCCAGGGTATGTCCATGCTTATTCAAATCAGCCAGGACATGGTGTGGGGAATAGATCTGTATGAATGATCTTACAGTTTCCCTATGCTGTGGAGCCCCTTGAGCCCAGAAAGTGACCCAGAGACACTGGGAGAGGTTTCTAAGACATGAAATGAAGGTAGAAATAAAATGACACCCAGCCCTTCCGCATGTTACATAGCACTTTAGTCAGTGTGAGAAAATAAGAGCTACCATATGATCCAGCAATCCCACTGCAGGGTCTGCAGCCAAAGTCAATGACATCAGGATTTTGAAAAGATAACTCCACTCCTGTGTCCATGGAAGCATTATGCTCCATAGCCCAGATGCGGGAGTCAACCCAGCATTCAACTGATAAACAGATACCAAGAAAGTTAGATCTGTACAATGCAACACGACTTGGCCTTGGAAACGCAAGAGCTCCCGTCACTTGCAACTACATGGCTGGACCTGAGGAACATTGTGCTAAGTGAAATAAACCAGACACAGAGAGGCATTAAATGCCGAGTGATCTCACTTGTGAGTGGAATCTGGGGAGATCAGTGTCATGGAAGCCGAACAGGGAGCCGTGGCTGCCAAGGGCCGGGTGTGGAGACGCAGAGGGAAGGCCGGGTTGGGGAGGGAGCTGCGGGGGAGGTGGTCGCCGAGGGCGAACTCAGTAAGGGTGAGTAAGTCCTGGAGCTCTCCTGCACAGCATGGCGCCCCTGGCTCCTCGGGAGAGATTCCGTGCCTCAACTCAGCTGAGAACGGCTCTTAGACATTCTCACTAAACCAAAAACTGAGTGAGTGCTAACTAATGGACACTAATTAGCTTGATGGAGGGAATCGTTTTAGGATGTGTGCGTCTATCAAAGCATCATGCCGTGTGCCGCAGTTGTCATTTGTCAATTATATTTCCGTAAATGAACGGGCAGGGAAAGAAAAAGGAGAAGGTGACTCTTCTAGCCAGCCAGATGGATTTGGTCACACCACGTGTGACATCTGGGGCTGTCCAGGTTCACCCTCATGGATTTTCTTTTTTATTTTTAAAGATTCAGGATTGTATCTGAAAAAGTTAGAGAGCGAGTACAAAGCAGAGGAACATCTGTCTGAAGCTTCACCTCCCAGGAGCTGCAAAAGTTGGGCCTAGGCCAGGCTGAAGCCAGAAGCCAGAAGCTTCATCCAGTCTTCCTACGCACTTTGGCCGTTTTTCTCTGCTTTTCCCTGGCCTTTAGCAGGGAGTTGGATCAGAGGAAGAGCAGCCAGGATTCAAACCAGTGACCGTATGGGATGCTGGGATTGCAAGCAGTGGCTTAACCCACTACACCACAATAGTGGCCCCACCCCATGGATTTTCTGACTTGACCCCTCTCCTGAGATCACAAGCACCCTCAGTGACCAGGGCCACCTTTATCATGGGGATGTGGTTTCTGGCATGTTCTCGGTGCTTACAGCCTCCTGTGTACAGCGGAAGAACTGTTTTTGAAAGGCACGTGTGACACCATTGTCTGCCTTATGTTGAGCTGGCAGAGAGGCCCTCATGCTGCTCGCCCAGACTCCGCCCTGCGCTGCTCATAGCAGAGTGGGTGGAACACCTTCCTGCTGCGCGCACCCAGGAGCCATGGAGATCCATGCCACGGGAGCCTGGTACAGAGGACAGTGCCAGGGCGGGTGGTCTAGGGTGTGTCAACTCAGCTAGGCATGGAAGGATGAAAGACAGTGGGGCAATGTGGACAAGCAGCCATTTGGTATAAAACCTTACCCTGGGAGCCACACCAACCAGGGCCTGCCTACGCTTCCGACCACTTCTCGTGGGGTAAGACAACATTCTCAACAAGTTGAACATCTCAAATCCAGAAACCCCAAATCCCCAATGCTCTGAGATCTGAAACATTTTAAGGACCACACTGGTGCTCAATATATGCCAATTTTCAGAGGATTACACATCTTGTATTTTCAGATTAGGGATGCTGAACTAGTGAAATCCATGCCAACATTCCAAAATTCTAAAACCTCTGGAATCTGAGACCATCCTAAGACTTCGGGTAAGAGACACCCGATTTACAGTCCACAAGCAGAATCCCAAAGGCAGGGAGTGGCACTCTGCAGCCTCCCAGGACTTGGACAATTGAGTGTTAGGATTTATAATTAAAACCCTGCAACCAGGCACTGTCCTCCCGGAGATGCACAGGAAAGAATTGCGTTGTGTTTTTTAAATTTTCTGCAAGGGACAAATCAGTCCCACAGCCATTTGTCTAAGATGGATTTGTTCCCCAGTAGCTTATGCTTTGAGCTGCCCGCAGGTTTTCACACTTGCAAGTACCCAGACATGTGATGCTGGGGACTCTGAGAGCGGTGAGCGAAAGTGGAGCTGCCAACCCTGGGGGCAACCAAGTGAGAATTCACAGTTACGTCATGTCTTAAGGGCAGAGCCCACATACACACACTTGTGTGAGTTTCATGGTTTCATCTACATGAGATTCAAAAACAGTACATACATAATTTTTGTCATTTTCCCATCTTACCTATTGCCGAGAAAACACATCATTAAATGATAAATGCATGTAATGTTATTTGAATTTGGTTAGCATCAAAGGTTTGTCTTCTGATACTAACATGATTGCTGGAGGTGCTTTTCTCCTCAGTCCCTGATTTTATAAAATTGTTGACACAGTTTTTGCCTCTTCTTTTGGTTTCTTTCAATTCTCCAGGTGCACACTTGGTCAGTGGGATCAAACTCCAGGAACCCGAGGCCCAGCAATTTTAGTCCTGAAAGCACCTCTCTTTTATCTGTTTGTCCGTGAATAATTCATTGTTGTGCATAACCTCTGGAGGAAACCATCTTTACAGGAAACCAAGAGGAAATGTAGCTGAGCAGAACAAGTGCCTAGAAAGCTCAGGTTTTCCCTGGGAGGACAAGCCCGGACCGTGAGGGAGGAGGGAGGACAAGGCCGGACCGTGAGGGAGGAGGGAGGACAAGCCCGAACCGTGAGGGAGGAGGGAGGACAAGGCCGGACCGTGAGGGAGGAGGGAGGACAAGCCCGGACCGTGAGGGAGGGCAAGCCCAACCATGGGGGAGGAAAGGAGTATGTGTGTCTGTGATTCCTGGGGGAGCAGACAGCTGTGGATTTGAGTTAGAAGCTATTCTCTGGAAGAAGTGATGGCATACATACAACACACAAGTTCCTCTTCTGGATGCTAATATTCTAAGTGCTTGTGCTAATTTCACAATATTCTGCATGATTTGGGACTTAGAATTTTCTTAAATAAAATCTCCTGTGTATATTTAAGGCATACAGCATTGCTATGGGATCCATAAGGATAGTGGTAGGTTACTATATGCACTTTATCAACTTTCAGGATCTAGTTTAAAATATGATGCCAAGAGTTTGGGGGCTAGTGTGTTAACTGGTTAATGCTCCACCTCCAAGTGCATCCCATACAGGTGCCGGTTCTAATCCCGGCAGCCCCACTTCCCATCTAGCTCCCTGCCTGTGGGCTGGGAAAGCAGTCGAGGATGGCCCAAGTCCTTGAGACCCTGCACATGCATGGAGACCTGGAGAAAGCTCCTGCTTCTGGCTTTAGATGGACTCGACTTCAACCATTGTGGCCATTTGGAGAGTGAACCAGCAGATAGAAGGTCTTTCTCTATGTCTCTCCTTCTCTTTGCCTACCTTTTCAATAGAAATGAACATATCTTTAAAATATAAAACCAATATCATTTTGGTACAAAGCACATATTCCTAAAAAGAAATGAAAGTTGGACTTTTTGCTCATGATTTTAATGATTTAAAAAAAAACATTTTATTTATTCGTTTATTTATTTAAAAAGCTGAGATAGAGAGAGAGAGAAGAAGGAGAAGCACAGAGTGAGATCCTCCATTCGCTAGTTCACTCCCCAGATGGCCACAACAGCCAGGGTTGAACCAGACCAAAGCAAGAGCCTGCAGCTTCTTCCAGGCTTCCCACATGGGTGGCTTGGGTCCAAGTGTGTGGACCAAACTTCCCCTGCTTTCCCAGACACACTAGAAGGGAGCTGGATCAGAAGTGGAGCACCTGGGACTTCAACTAGTGCCCATGTGGGATGTTAGCATTGCAGGCAATGGCAAAACCCACTGTGCCATGACACCAGCCCCTTTCATTGATGATGATGATGATGATGATTAAAAGCATTAGTATGCTTTGAACAACATTTGGGTGGAATAAACCGTAATTCTTGCCCCCCTATATTTTGGAAGGGCCATCACCTTCAAGGTTTGTCTTTAAACTTAACAAAGGCTGAGCGGTGGTGACACTCGGTGCTCTGGGTGGGCCCTGTACGATACACCTTGCTCTGTATTGTCCCATGGCCAGAATGTTCCATTGCTGGGGTTCATATGCTACAGTGGAACGGCCTGGGAAGGTGACATGGTTAGGGATGCTTTATTTCCTGAGCATTCTTTCATTTAGTCTCCACTTGTAACGGCTCTGTTTGAGGTGCTACAGGCAAAACAATAAGAATTCTGGCCCAGAGGAAAGATGAAAACCAAGCCAGAGTAAAGATGAAAAACCACGTGGAAAGGGAAAGGGAAGGAGGACATAAAATATTAAGGAATTATAGATAAGGAGTATTTTGAAACCAAAACTTGGCTGAAATATTTCCAGTGGAAACATCTGGGATTTGCTTTAAAATAATGCAGTGAGCAGAGGGAGGGGGCGGCGGAGGGGCTGCTGTGGGTAAATGAAGTGCTGAGTAACTCTGGAGTTACCGACCAACACCCTGTACCTGTCACTGATTTCCACTTGCTGAAGCCCCGTCAGTGTCAGCCGTGGGTTGATTTTGGTTCGATTGGGTGATGTGTGTTAAGGGATATGTTATGGTTGTTTGGGGGTGGGGGGAGGGCATTGATGAGCCTATTGGAGCCATCTTTCTATTTGCATAAGCCTAAAATTTTCCTAAATAGTTTTAAATTGCCTTCCTGGCAAGCAGACAAGCATAATCCCCATTGAGTTCTAACCTCCCAGGTCGAGAAGAGAGTCTTGGGGTCTGTGTGTCTCAGAGCCCAGGAAAGGAGCTGCTGTGGTTTCCTCAGCAGGTCAGGAGAGTGCAGTGGTGAGAGGAAGACGGGTTCGCTAGCTGACAGGGTCCAGGGTTCGCTAGTGCCCCCAGAGAGCCTGCCTTGAGTGGAAGCCCTGCCCCCAGTCCCTAGGGGCCATCTCCCCTACTGCCCACAGGCCCTAGGCGGGGGGGCGGGATGCTCTGCACTCAGGCCCTGGAGGGATGCCCTGTGCCCAGGCCCTTAGGGGGTGCGAGAATACCCTGTGCCCAGGCCCTCGGGGAAATGCCCTGTGCCCAGGCCCTTGGGGGGGATGCCCTGTACCCAGGCCCTTGGGGGGATGCCTGTGCCCAGGCCCTGGGGGCGGGGGGATGCCTTGCGCCCAGGCCCTGGGGGAGGGGTTGTCCTGGGCCCAGCCCCTAGCTTCCACAGGCCCTGGGCTCCTTCCCTTGGTTCCTCCACAGTGGAACTTCCCTCACATCTCAGCCCACGCCCCTAACCCTCCCCTCCAGTTCTGATGCTAGAGTTCTGCCTCTTTCTAGAAATCACTAGAAACCAAATTAACCATGCTCAGCTAACCCATAAGCATCTAAGACTCAACAGTCACAACCCTGAGCCTGCAGGACGTTTGGTTTTTTTGTGTGTTTAGAATTTATCTGTTTGTTTAAAAGGCAGAATTAACTGGGGGTGGGGTGAAGAGACAAAGAAAAAGATAAAGAGGGGAGACAGAGAGAGAGGAATCTTCATCCACCGTTTACTCCCCAAATGGCCACAGTGGCTGGGGCTGGGCCAGGCTGAAGCCAGGAGCCAGGAGCTTCTTTCAGGTCTCCCACCTGGGAGGCAGCACCCCAGTCGGGCAGTCTGCTGCTACTTTCCCAGGCCGTGAGTGGAAGTGGAGCAGCCAGGACAGGCACCAGCACCCATGAGGGATGCTGCCATCACAGCTGGTGGTTTTTTCTGAGATCAGGTGCGTTCAGGGTGGTATGGCCGTAGTGACAACTGTGGTGGGACATGACATGCTGGTCCCAGTTCTCCCTCTCGTTAGCCAAGAGGCTGCCCAGTCTCGCGGTTCCACCCCCTGCGTGGAGCAGTGCTACCGCTGTTTCCACACGCACGGACAGTTTCCACGGGCAGCTGTCGGCACTGGAGCCTTTGCTCACACTGGAAGCCAGGATGTCCGATGGGAGGAAGAGTAATGGAGGGCCGGGGCCGGGAAGGAGCTGAGGGCTGGCCACAGTGTGGATTGAGTGACCTGAGCCAACAGGCAGTGCATGAGCAGTCTCCTGGCCATCTGTCCACTTTCTTCCAGCCCCGTGTGAAAGTTGGACCCCCATCCTGCAGGAGTGTCATACACTGGTCTCGCTAGCCTGCCTGTTTCTGGCTGACTCCCATGGTGGGTTCCCAGGCATCAAGGCCTCCTCAGCCCTTCCCAGTGGCTCCTCCTAGAACTAAGACATGCCCATCACCACCTGGACCAGGTCCTTGTGAGGGAGCTCACCCAGCAGGAGGTGTCCTGACTCTCAGGGTGTTCCCTGGCCACTGATTCAGTACCTGAATTTCTCACCCTCCTGGTGATGGAGATAATACACCTTTCCAGCTGGACACAGCGAGTTGTGCAGCTCTAGGCTGCTACATTCGGGTTCCCAAAGCGCAGACCGTTCAGGGCTGCCGCAGCTGATCTCATAATCACACTGCACGCTGAGTGACTAGCAGGTGGTGTCGCTGCGTGGATGCACTGTGCAGAGAGATCCATCTCAGCCCGCGATTCCATCACAGTCCAAGTGCCACGATTCAGCACCATCTTTTTTCTTTTAGATTTATTATTACTTGAAAGGCAGTATTATAGAAAGAGAAGGTGAGACTGAGATCCCATCCACAGGTTCACCCCCACAAACAGAGCTGGGCCAGTCCAAAGCCAGGAGCCTGGAATTTCTTCTTGGTCTCCCATGTGGGAACAAGCACTTGATCTGGGAGCATTAGCAGGAAGCTAGATTGGAAGTAGAGCAGCTGGAACTCGAACTGGTGCCCATATGGGATGCTGGCACCATAGGCAGAGGATTAATGCCTCCACTGTACCATGGCAAGACCCCTAAAACAGTGTTTCTGGAATTTTTGGTTGCCTGTGTTCAGATTGTGGTTGACTGAAAGTAAGGCCTGCAGTAATGAAACTGGTTCTGTGGCTTTGCTGGGATGTTCGACCGTGTGCCTCCCGTGTGCACATCTGTAAGATTACAGCCGTGTAGCCATCACTCCGTTTACTTAGGAATTGGCAGCAGCATCTCTGAACTGCTTTCTGCTTCCTTAAAAAAATCCTTTCGAGTTCTTGCTGACCCGCAGTCTTCATTGTAAATGCGATTGCCACTTTGGGTACCTGTGCAATGCACTATAAAAAAAACATAAAATAGAGAAAACACAGGCAACCGGAAAAAGGAATGCTACACAATCGCATCCCGTTTGGGCACACTTCCTGCCTCTGCTGGGGGAGACGGCGTGCTTGAATCTGCCAGGAGCGTCTTGTGCAGGGGCAGCATGATGCCGATCCTCCTGGGAACTGCTGCCTGGTGCTGCTTTGTGTTACCGGCTCTGGTGACCGCTCTCGGGGGGCTAGCCCAAGGCAGCTTATCCTCTCGGCGACCGCTCTCGGGGGGCTAGCCCAAGGCAGCTTATCCTCCCGGCGACCGCTCTCGGGGGGCTAGCCCAAGGCAGCTTATCCTCTCTTTCCAGCAAAGTAGATGTGTGTTTGTTTTCCTGTCACACACATACAAAGATATCAATGATCTATGGCCCCTTCCTTAATCTTGTCTCATTTCCTTTTAGAACATTTGGGGATACAAAATGATGTATACGGAAGATCCCAGATATCAAGTGCAATGTAGAAACACAGTGTCACTCAACACTATAGCTGTTATCCTAAATCAGATGGCTTTCACCTGAGAAGATGCTGGGGGAAGGAGCTGTGCCACTAGAAACCTTGGTGCCCGAGCGCCCCGTGTTACACCAGGCTCTTCCTCCCTTGGAGCCGGGATCTGCAGGGAGCCTGTTCTCATATCTCCTGCCTCCAGCCTCCTCCTTCCCAGCTCCTGTGCAGCCTTAGAAACACACCTCCTTCCCCGCCCTTAGCATCCAGACCACCAGACCCTGCAGCCCCTCTCCCACCCTCTCCGCCCCTCCCACTACCCGCCCACCCTGCTGCATGCGTCCCCACCCCCAACCATGACCTTGTCTGGGGCTGACCCGAATCAAACTCTGCTGCATTTGGCACCCTCTGTTCCCACATCGTCCTCTCCCTTCCTGGCTGGCTTCCTAATTCCTCTCTGTTACCCTTGGGGGCCTTTCCTGCCCCTCTCTGGGCTCCCCCCACCCTCCTCCCAGGACTCCAATACTGATAAAACCCCCTTGGCTGCTGGCTTCTCCTACACCCTGCTTCTTGGGGACCCCATTCTTGAGCTCCCACCTCTTTGCTGAGAAACAAGCAAAGAAGTCTCTTTTAAGTCTCATGAATTTTGGTCTATAAACTGACAACAGGAAGATGAGCAGGAAGAAAATGTAGCAAAGTTATGAATCTGCAGAAATACTGACACAAAGTATGGAAGTCAGGAAACAGACACTGAGCCTTCTAAAGGCTTGAGCTGGGCCTTGGGCAGGGTGGGAATGGGGCTGGGCTGGGCTGGACTGGGCAGGGTGGGGGTGGGGCTGGGCTGGGCAGGGTGGGAGTGGGCTGGGCTGGGCTGGGCTAGGACAGGGCAGGACAGGGCAGGGTGGGAGTGGGGCTGGCCTGGGACAGGGCGGGATGGGGCAGGGCTGGGCTGGGCAGAAGTGTGCTGCTGTAGCAGCCTGAGTCACAGTGGTTGGAGTACACAGCACACCTGGCAGCCTGTGGCTGCCTCTCTTCTTTCCCCTGGGGTTTTTATTTTTCCTGCTTCTCTCTGCTGCTTACCTCATCGCCACACTTGAGATGTAAATGCCCTTTCCTGCAGAAGTTAGCTTGGGGGATGACATAGTTTGGGGTCCCCAAAGCTCACGACTTCAGCCCACATGCTTCACCTGAGTGCTCAGAGCTAGGACCCCGGGCTGGCATATTGGATACCTGGCATACCGTGTACAGCACCCTTTTCTCCTGTCCAGCCCACCCACTGAGCCTCCTCCTTCCTCTCCAGCAGCAAACCTTCCAACCAGCTGCCTGTTCTTCGTGTCCAGCCAGTGGAGTTCAAGTTCAGGCGCTGCATGGTTTTTGTCGTCTTTGCCTTCTTCAGTCCTACCACTATTTCTCCAGTTCTGAGGTCCGGGGTGCTGTATCAGCCATCCTTAGACCGGACAGGCCTTGCAGGGCCCCTTGCCTTGAGTGTGCCAGCTGATGATGAGGGTTGGATTGGGAGAGGACATTGCCTGGGCAGCTGTAGGAGCCTGGTGGTGTTCAAGGAAAGAGATTGGTGCTGGGCGTTGGCCTGGGGGCACAGCCACCTGCATCCTGCCACAGAATGACCAGCTCAATTCCCAGCTCTGCCCTCCGACTTCCTGCAGACACACTGCCACCCTTGGGGTAAACTTCTGCCTCTGTCCTTGACACAGGGCTGGCCTTGCTTGTTGCGGGCAACTGGGGATGGACTGGGGATGGGAAATGGTCATCTCTGTGACTCAGCTTCTCAAATAAGTCAGTCCATGGGAGGAGGAAGGCCAGAGGTGGGAGGAGGAGGGCCAGAGGTGGGAGGATGAGGGCCAGAGGTGGGAGGAGGAAGGCCAGAGGTGAGAGGAGGAGGGCCAGAGGTGGGAGAAGGAGGGCCACAGGTGAGAGGAGGAAGGCCAGAGGTGGGAGGATGAGGGCCAGAGGTGGGAGGAGGAGGAGGGCCAGAGGTGGGAGGAGGAGGAGGGCCAGAGGTGGGAAGAGGAGGGCCAGAGGTACAATGGCTGGTCTATCTGCAGATTAACAGAAGAAGAGCAGGGAAAGGGCAGTGTGTGCTGTTGGGCTTTTCTGCAGTGTTGGAAACTGTTCTCTTCCTTTGGCTGCCTTTACACATTGCTGCAAACACCTGCACTTGTCATCATCCAGTCCTGGAAGGGAAAGGCTCTGCTTGCAGGCTCCATGGGCCTGACAGCAAAGCATCCACAGAGCTGTGCTCCCTCCAGAGGCTCAAGGAAGACTGTTTCCTGACCTCTTCCGGCTTCTAGAAGCTTCCTGCATGATGGGCTCTTGACCTGACTGTCTGCTTTCGAAGTCAGCAGTGCAGCACCTTGTCATCCCTCTGGCTCTGTGCCCATCACTAGGGTACTAGGGGTCCTGGGGAAATGTTCATTTTATTGTGAAGTCTGCCGTGTTGTCACTTGGCAGCTGAATGGGCACTCAGAGCTAAGAGCAATTGAGAATCTAAAGACTCCAAGTTTGGGGCTTGACTGAGCCCCAACAGAGAGATGGAAAGAAAGACCATCCCTTTCAACCCCCTCCCTGACACCTCTCTGTCCTCAACATGCTGAGACTGGAGTGCAAGGGGGAGCTGCACGAGGGGCCAGTGGCTGGGACAAGAGTCAGACCTCAAGACAGTGGTGCCGGGAGAAGGGGTGGAGCTGCGCTCATGCAGGTCAGAGAAAACCGGTCCTTGGATACCGCCTTGGTAACAGCCCGTGAGTGGAGGCAGGCACGCGGCAGGCCAGGAGATAATGGCAGGCGGGAGGTAGAGACAGGGCAGGCAGGGGGAGGGTGGTGGATCGCAGGTTCCACGGGGAGGGCTAAAGGAGGCTTGTTCAGTGCAGAATGATGACGTCCTGGGCTGGGGAGACACCAGCTCAGCAGCCTGGAAGGAGTCTTTGGAAAGGGTCCAAAGTGGGCCAGTCCCAGGCTGAACTTCTGTGTCCCATGACAGCCTGCCTCCCTTTCTCCTTACACCATGAGGTATGTTAGCTTGGCACAAAATGAGGGCTTTAGGGAAGGGGGGTGGATTGTTCCCAGGTTGGAGTTGGCTTCCTTAAGGACGCACTTGTTTACAAAAATCACCTCTGACATGAGACAGCTGAAAAAAAAAAATAAATAAAGGCTGCTGGTTGATTTTAAGGACAATTCTAGGACTTCAGAAGCAAGGCATAGGTCAGAGCTCCCAGGACTGTACAAGGTGGCTCTAGGTGGCTATGAGGAAGCATGCCAATGGTCAGTTGCCCTGGTGATGAGATGACACCTGGACCACTCTCAGGTGAGTCTCGTGGTGGACTCCGTAGGGGCCCTGACACCGCAGCCGGACCAGGAAGGCTCTGGCTGCAGGTGGACGTGATAAAGGCAGCTGGCGTTTGTCCAATGGGAAGGACAAATAGTTTGGCTTATTTTTCTCCATATCTCTTTTGTCCAGATTCCTTGCCTCTTAAGATCTTAAAGCTCTTGAGAAGGCATCTTGGTTTGGAAACCCAAACCATAGAAAGATGGTTCTCCACCAAGAGAGGAACCCTTGTAATAAACAATCCTCTAGCCAGCTGCCAATGACCTTGGACAAGTAGACTTGGTGATTTTCAGAAACCTTGGCCTGCCTCTGGTTTTGCGGCTTTCCTGCAGCTAGCAGATGTGCGTCTGCCGAGGGCAGGGTTCTGTTTGCAGAACGAGGGCCCACCAAGGCCTTGCCAGCTGACATTTTACACTCTTAATACATTTTGGGTGCTAAAAATGTAACCAAAATCTTTTTAAAACACAGTCTTTTGAAATTCACATGGACCACCATCCCTTAGATTTTATTTGTGTGTTTCCTAAATGGAAAGGAGCGCCATGTTGAGTGGTGCAGTGGGCAAGCTGCTGCCTGCGACAGCAGCATTCCATGAGAGTGGCGGTTTGATTCCTGGTTGGTCCACTTCTGATCCATGGTGGTCACACTTGGCACGCAGCAGCAGGTGGTCCCGACACTCAGGTTCCTGACTCCCACGTGGGAGACCACAGAGCTGCAGGCTCCGGCTACAGCTGGCCCCGCCCAGCCACCAGGAGGTAAACCAGCCGAGGGAAGATCTTTCTCTTTCTCCCTTTCTCTGTAACTCTGCCTTTAAAAACTCAAAACTTACAGGTAACCAAATGCCAAAGTCAAAGAAAAAATGAGTAATATATCGTAACAAGTGTTGGCAGCATAAATGAAGTTTTATAGAGAACTTTTACAAATCAATAAGCAAAAAAATCTCCACAGTAACATTGCCACTGAGCCTAAGGAATCACAGAGGAAGAGCAAGTAACTAATGAATAAGTGGGCAAACACTCAAGTTGATTTGTACCTGAACAATGACACGTTGGAATGAGGGCTTCCTTTTCTTCTCTCAGCTGGACAAGATGAAACGGCCTGTGATTCAGTGCTGATGAGGCTACATGCAAGAGAGTGGGTCCTGCGCTGCTTAACGGACCGGAAGGGTGTGCACTGCTTGGTGGCACCTGGGGCCATAGATGTTAATGACTCAGAAATTTCTGATTAGCTATATTTTTCCTCAGGGTATACGAGCTATTGGAAAGGGTATGTGGAAGTGTATTTGGTGCCATGCGGTTATGATATTCTTTGAAGATATATCTTTTTAAAAAGTGTTCTTCTATTTGAGAGATGGCATCACAGAGAAAGGAGAGAGAGCGAGCAAAGGAAAGAGATCTTCCATCCGCTGGTTCATCCTTCACATGGCCGCAACAGCCGGGCTGGACCAGGTCATAGCTTGGAGCCTGGAATTCCATCTCCTATATGGTTGGCAAGGGCCCAAGCACTAGGGCCATCTTCTGCTGCTTTCTCGGGCATAATAGCAGGGGATTGACTCAGAAATGGGGCCAAGGTTCAAAATGGCGCTCCTGTGGGATGTTGGCATCAAAGACTTTGGTTTAATCCACTGCTCCACAGTGCTGACCCTTGAAGAAATATTCATTAAATTTCAGTGAAGTGCCAGGACCTGAGTTGGGTGCAGGGTGGAGACTGGGTCATGGATGGGCAGAAGTAAACCCTGTCCCTACCACCCTTCCTTGTAGCTGACATGCGGGTAGATGAGTTGAGGGCCCCAGGCCTGCTTGGGCCTGGAATGCCACACGCAGAGGACACCTGCTCTGGGCTTGGTGACCCAGGAGCAGAGAGCATCCAATAAAGGTTTCCTGAAGGACATCACACCTCAGCTGGGGTGGCGTCCACACGCGTGGTGGGGCGGTGCCTTGGCAGGACAGGTGGTGCATGGGAGGCCTGGAGCAGGTGATGTGTGTGTGTGTGAGGATGAGGATGAAGCCACTCCCTCCTCCCGAGGAGCAGCGCTCACAGAGCTGTGGGAACCCCAGTGTGTTTCCCCGAGCAGGAAGCCAACCACGCTTCCAGGGTGTGAAACTCCCTCCTAGAGACAGGATTTCCAATTATCTGGTTTCATTCTGGTGCAAAATAGACTAGCAAGTAGGATGTTTTCCATTTAAGTCTTTCAAAAAAAGCACATATGTTTCAAAAATATGACTAACCTTCTTATGACTTTAGAAAAATTAGATCCTCCTCTCTGAGCCCAACATTGTGCATTTACAGTTCCTGTTGGAAAATCTGTTTTGCTTCTGTTCCCTGAGCTGCCTCTTCTTGGTCTTGTACAAAATGATCTCTTGGAATCATGCATTTAATGGAAGTCGAATGAAAAAAAAAATCTAAGGATGTGTTTTTCATGGGTCAAAAGCTCTCACATTCCCAGTGTTAAGCTCTTAAATCCCAGTTATTTGCTGGCATCTCAGGGGCATTCCAAAGGCTTTGTGAACTTTTGGAAAATACCGGTTTGCTTTTCTTGATGGGAGCCTGAGCAGCTCTAAGTGGGCGAGGGTCCCAGGCACTCAGCTGGAGGCCAGCCCTGCTCCTGTCCTTCTCTGCCCTTGACGTGAGGCCTGGGAGGGTCTTGGGTGGTCCTTGGCACCCCTTCTTCTGGCCCCGGAACTTCCGCTCCAGCCAGATCAGGTTATGGAGTGGTGAAAGGGCGCAGGTCCCCCGGGGGTGGCCAACACTGTCCTCAAGGACTCGGCTCTCTTCTCACACCCTCCTCCCTGCGTCCAGCCCCTTTCAGCCTGGTAGAGAGATGGAGCAGTGGGAAGGCACCCATACAAAGGAGGGAGCTGGTGGGGCCTGGCTTGACGGTGCCTCAACTGCACCGACTCCCCAAGCCTGACCCTTCCTGTTGTACTCCAGTGCCTGGGCCGGCTAGGACATCATAGAAGCCTCCAGAAATTTCCACTGGGGTAGAGCCAGGTACCCTGTCCTGGGAGCTACAAGGACCCCTCCATCCTTCCTGTGCCTGCTCCTCCCTCTGCTGTGGGGCCCACTTCTCTAGTCCTTCTCGGGAAGCCACTGGCTCAGCCAGCAGAACAGAAGTGCCTGGTCATTGAACATTTCTCCTCCTCTGGAGATTGTCCTTGTGACCACAGCAGCTACCTGGGGGCTATAGGACTGGCCTGGCATGGGGGTGCTGAGGACAGGGCAGTGCCCATCCTGGGGTGGAGCAGTTGGGAGGAGGTCTCATTTATCATTGTGCTGCAGCCACAGACCACCTCGAGACCCTGCTGGCTCTTCCCCTGCCCCGCCAGTAGTGTACCAGTCTGTAGCCCACAGTCTTTCCTGGGGTTGGACCTCCAGGGCACAGTGCTGGGTTCAAAGCCAGGCCCAACCTCTTAGACACGCAATCCTAGAAGCTCTCCCAGCTCTCTAGCCCCACCCCCCATCTTCATCTTTTAAGTTGAGAGTGCCCCCCATGGGGTGCTACGTGGGTTCCAGTGGGTGGAGTGCCAGGGAGGACTCACACTGGCCACTGCCAGCACGTTATCCTACTGCAGCCCCTGGGCACCACGCTGAAGCTGCCGATGCTCCCGTTGAGCTGGCAGCCTCCCTGCTCCTGCCCTGCAGTGGGCTGATGAGGGAGCTGACGCACCGTGTCTCATGCGCCCTGTGGCCAGGGCCACGGTGTTGCCGTCTGGCAGGCCATGTCTGCATGGGTTGCCTGGTGTTGCTTCCCTTTCCTGTTCTCTCTCAAATGTGAGTTGTGGTCCTAGAAAACACTTTGACAGAGAAACCCGAAATGCCCAGCTCCTGGATTCTTGGTTGTGTAGCCTGTGCCGTGTGTGGCAGTGGCAGCCCACAGCATCGTACCTACAGAGTCCCCGCCCAGTGAGCATTCCCAGTCGTAGTCCCTGGAGTGAACAAACAGCGGCAGGTGGAAGTTGCATGGAGAGGCTCTGGGAATGCACTTTTGAGTCCGTGGGAGCCTGCATCGCGGTCTCCGAAAGCAGTCCAGCTGGTCGCATCACACTGAGCTGTTGAGAGTTGTTCTTGTAGTAAGCATTTGCCTCCTCCAAATTGTACCTCATCTAAGTGGAAGGGCTTGAGAAAATCTACAAGACATGCCTTAGAGGAAAGTGGCAGCAGTGGCACGAAGCCCATGTTTTGCTTGAATAAAGTACCAGCAGGAGCCAGCAGGAGTGGGCGGGAATATGCTGGCCAAATCTCCCAGGAACTGGGGTACAATTAGCCAGGACAGTGAATCAGCAGCCCACAGCTTCTTGTGGCCCTTGTAAGCCATGGAAAGCTACCTGTCGGAAGTCTCATTTCTCAAGGCCTCGGGGTCTGTGCTGACTGCAGCGGAGTGCACACTGCCATGAGGATTGGACGGCTCTCCGCTTCTTATCTCCAGAGTTGGGACTGTGAATGTGTGAAGCTGCAGGCTGCAGGCAGCCACTGCTCTCAGCTGCCACTTCCAAAGAAAAAATTCCAAGGAAGCTTCCAGCAATGAGTCTTTTTTTTTCATTCCTTCAACAGAGACCCTTAATAGCCTGAACAGTGAATAGCTATAGAGCAAAGCACACGAGCTGTGGTGTCCTGTGGCTGCTGCCATGTCCTTGTCTCCTCGGCACCTCTGGTCCCCACATCTCTCTTCTCCCTCCTGTAACCCTGAGATTACTGCAGGGTGGGACGTAATGTCTCCCAAGCCCTGGCATGGGTGGCATGAGGCAGGTGTGCGTCTGCAGCAGCGATTGTGGCTGCACTTATTCCTAAGGATCTTGATTCCACAGAGGCCTCCACTCCCTAATGCCATGTAAAGCATAGGCTGGCCCCTGGTGCTCTGCCTTCACAGGGTTTGTTTCTGGGGCTTGCTTTGGGTTGGGTGGGAAGGAATACTTTGAACAGAGATGAAACAAAGTGGATAGAAAGCCAGTGCTGAGAGTAGATGCGCACACACCCAGCAAGGCAGCAGCATTCTTGCTGGCTTCCTGCCCTGCTTCCGGCTGTACCTGCACCTGTCCCTGGAGCATGCTGCTCCCAGGACCCATGTTCCCAAGAGGCCCAGGGTGTGCCTCCTCTTGGCCAGGAGGCTGCCAGGAAGGTCAGGATACTTTGCAGTCAGAGCTAAGCCCAGCTCTCCTGCTTCCTGGCACTGTGAACTTGAGCGAGCCACTGTCTTCTGTCTGTGAATGGGAACAAGAATCCCTTCCCTGGTGAGTGGTTTGGGGTCAGGGTTTCGGCTTTCAGCTCATTGGCTTTGAAGTACTGAAAAGAAAACAAACCAAAGTAGAACTTAAAAATCCTCTTATATCTTGCTTCCATACACTTAAAAAAAATTCTTGTGGTGGCTATTAGAAAACATTGCAATTGCTATGAATCCAAAAGTACAACACGATTTTCCTGGTGTTCCTGTGAGGTTACATGCGTGCATACATACAAAGAAATCTGTGGCATTCACAATTGTTCACAGTGATCAAGGCTCTTGTCTCGCTAAGCTTTAGTTCACCTTTCAAGTCTCATGTGATGGACTTTACTTCTAAAAGATATATGGGAAGGGGGTGGTGGATCCACTGGAAGACAACTGGTGGGTTGCCAGCGGGGGTGAGTGGGTGGGGCAGGGGCTGTGGATTGCTCACAAAAGAGAGTTTGGGGATGTGTGGGCGTCGAGGCTGCTGGGGCAGTACTTTACAGGCGTGTAATGACTTCCGGGGGCTTCTGTAGACCAGGCCACTTGCAGGTAAACACGGAGTTGAGACCAGGGCTTAGAGATCGCAGGGCATGTGTGGACCAGACCAATGCACCCACCTACATGGGAACCCTGGGTTGGACTAGGTGACATTGTCACCGCCTGCCAGAGCACACAAAGCTAGGGCTAGGGGATTAGATCACAGCGCCCACTAGTGAGTATTGGGGCAGAAGATGGGCCACACAAGGCTGGGCCCTGACACAAGCCAACAAGTGAAAGAACCAGATCTGGGAGCAGATTCTGTAGGGGATAGGTGGGCTCACTCCATGGGTCTGCAGTATGCACTGGTTTGCGTGAAAGCTGCAGATGATAACAGACCAAGCTAAGCATGACCATGGAACTTGCCAACACTCGGTGAACTGGGAGCAGGCAGGAGTGGCCTAGGTTGCAGCACCTGTAGACACACCCAATAATTGGGTCTAAAGTGGGGGGGGGAGGTCAGGAGGCCACAGCACCTGCTAGCACATGCTAACACCAGGAATAGGGAGAAGGAGACTGCTCATATCAAGCTGCAGCTCCCGCTGGTAAGCATGAGAGCTGGGGCTGGGTATGGGTCGGGCCAGGCAGAGCTGCACCACTCATTGGCAAGTGTGTAGAGGCTTAGGGGGCAGACCAGGCTGGCCTGGGCCAAGCCTTAGCACCCACTGGCACATGAGGTATCCAGGACAGGTTGCGAGCTACTCCTGGCTAGGCTGCTTCACCCTGTGGTATATGTGAGAGCCAAGGTCAGGGACAGGCTGGGCAGGTCTAGGCCACAATACCCACCAGTGAGAGTTGGGACTGAAGGGTAGGCAGGACCAGGCCATGCTGCAGCATCTGCTGTCAACTTCTGAGACTAGGGCAGGCCAGGCCAGGCTGGGTCAGAGTACCATTGGGATGTGCAAGATCCAGGCTGGGAACAGGACTGGTAAGGGAAATAAGAGGATTCCGCTCTAGGCTACATATCCCACCAGTGAGCAGAAGAGCTAGGGTTGGGGCCAGACTGTAGCAACGCTCAGCATGTATGCAGGCTGGACCAAGGGCAGGCCGGACTGGTCCAGGCCCCAGCACCCACTGGAGCTCACAAGAGCTAAAGTTAGTTG
Source organism: Ochotona curzoniae (assembly GCF_017591425.1). Taxonomy (NCBI): domain Eukaryota; kingdom Metazoa; phylum Chordata; class Mammalia; order Lagomorpha; family Ochotonidae; genus Ochotona; species Ochotona curzoniae. Next base: position 3,871,643 of record NW_024466512.1, read on the forward strand.
GGCTAGGTTATGGCACCCACTGATCCACATGAGAGCCAGGCTTGAGGGTGGACTGGGCTGAGCTGGGCTATAGCATCTGCCAGTGAGAGCCAAAATGAATATAGAGCATGAATGCAGTACTTGTCAGTGAATGCTGGAACTGAAAGTAGGCCATGTCAGGCTGGGCAGAGCACCACAAGCATGACAAGATCCATGGTTGGGCTACAAAACCCATCAGCCTATTTGTGGACTTGGTCTGGGGGCAGACCAGGCTGGACCTGTCCACAGCACCCACTGCAGGTACAAGAGCCAGCACAGGGTGCAAATTGGGCTGAGTTGGGCCATGATACCCACCAGTTCATTTGATGGCTAAGACTTGGGGCTGGCTGGACTGGGATAGGCTGCAGTACCCGTCAGCATAAGCTGGGACCGGGGAGAGGCCCGGTGCAGCCAGGCTTCAGAACCTGCCGGTGAAGGCTGAGGTGAGGCAGGCCAGGCCAGATAGGGCTGCAACACCTGTTGGTACATGCAAGACCTGGGGTAAGCCTGGTATGGAAACTTCAGAGACTCTCCTGCTAAGCCACTGCGCCCACTGGTAAGCATGAGATATTGGACCTTGGAACACCAGGCTGGGCAACAGCCTGCATGTGAGCTGGGTTTTGGGGAGGGCCAGGTTAAACTAGACTGCCACATCTGCTGGCAAATGCAACAGCCAGAATAAGTGTAGGTCAGCTGGCTTTGCCACAGCATTTAAAGTGCCAGGACTGGGTGCAAGTCATGTTGGGATGGACCACAATACCCCTGGCAAGCACAAGATCCAGGACTAGGAGCAGTCCTAGTAAGGGAACTGTGGGCACTCCTCCTTCTGGTAAGCATGAGAGCCAGGGCTTGGGGCGGGGTGGGCTGGCTGGGCAAAGAGATAGCATCAGTTGGTATATGTGTGTGCTGGGTCTGGGGGTGATTTTGGCTTAGCTAAGCCTTGCCCATGGGTGTGTACTAGAGCAGAATGGGATGCAGGATAGCATGGGCAGACTGCTGCACATGCTGGCACGTGCAGGAGCCAGGGCTGAGGGCAAACCTGGTAGGGGTTATTGAGGGTCACCGCAACTAGGCTGCAATTCCTGTTAGTGTGCCAAAGGTCTGCGTTTGTGTGTGAGATGGGGCTGGGGGCAGAACTGAACAGACAATTGCATTGGTCGTTATGCTCATAGGTCGATGCCGGTGACAGACCAAATCAGAACCTGCACTAGCTGGCACACACAAGTCAGGTTTGGAGTCACCCCAGCTGAGGTTTCTTGGGAGCCTCCCCAACGAGACCACTGGGCTCAATACTCCAGCCACAGGAAAAAATCACAGGGTATGTAGTCTGACCCTGAGTGTGTGCATTGAGGCTGGGCCTCCTCAGTTGCTGATGCCTGGGCAATGAGCAGCATGCCCAGGTGCACACAAGGGACATGGCAGCCAACTCACCTAGGCCAGCAGAGGATGTCAAATACCTTGTGAGAATGCAGAAAGCAGAAGAGGTGGGACAGCTCTTCCCATCAGGCTTTGCAGCAAGTGTCTGGGTGTGTGGGTGCACTAAGGTAGACTGTCAGCCAATAGACCTTGGAAAGATTTTCTCAGTCCTGAAGCTGTGGAACTAACAAGGCCTCAGAACTATCAAAACCACTCGAGTAACTCCCTCAGAACATTTTCCCCACACTGGGGTCTCTAAGTGACACTGAGTGACTGTACCCCATGCTTGGGTGTGGATATTGTTAGACAGCAAGGAGCATCCCTTCCCTTACTCCTTACCCCACCCCTGCAGATACAGAAGAAAAAGAAAAAAATTGCAAGCATTTGTCCAGTCTCACCTTCCTTCCTTAATACTTCAACCCTCCCCACCTTAATCAGTAACTTACATGGGCATACATCCTTCTTCACTATGGAAACAGCATTAAAAATAAAATTTAAAAAAAATATATATATACACACATATGTATATAAAGATAATATTGATGCAAAGTACTATGAAATTCATGTGTAATTTTTCTGTAATACAAATACTTCCTGAACTCCCTGAATTTAGGATGGTCTTTGAATAGCTCAAGTCTGGCCGTCTGTAGACCTTGGCATTGTGAAAATGCATGAGTTGTCATCAGTCTTGCCCCCTGGAAAAAGCATTTCCAGTCTGGGAGGTTCACGCTCGGTGTCCTTGCGCTACCAACCTGTGGGAATGCTGTAGCCTGCCAGGGCGTGGTGGCTTCAATCCCTGAGCACGGAGGCACAAGGCTGGTGTTAGGAGAACCAGAAAGACAGAAGCTTCCCCGTAACGGTCACCTGGGATTTCACAGGGGAACTTCCAGGGAGAAGTTATCAAGGACTGGGTCATCAGGGTGCATGTGGGTGAGGTCCTCGGATCTCTTTGGGGCATTCCAAGAATCACTTTTCAAAATGTGGGTTTTTTCAGTTGGCCCCACGTCAGTCTATTCTGGCTTTCTGCTAAGGTCCCTCTGGTGGCCTGGCTGGAACCTCTCTGGCCGACGAAGTGCTCTGGGCCGTTGCTGCGTGCTCAGTACTCCGAGTCCTCACAAGCAAAGGCACCACTGATAAAGGACAGGTCTGATGGAGTGTTTGAAGCAGCGTGTTGAGTTTCACGTTACAGCAGAGAGAAAAGATTTATGGTTTTGGGGAATAAGCTCTTTTCCTGGAGTTTCTCAGGCCTAACAGTTTCTTGAGACTGAAACAAAAGGTCTATCAGAAGCTGTGATTATCGGGAAAGCTCTGATGGAACACATCTTGTTGGAGGTGAAATGGAGAGCTTTCAAGCCTGATGACTGCTGGGGAATGAAGAGCTAAGCCCCCACAGGCTGACTTATGCTTGGACATTACAGGAATTATTTTAACTTTGGAGGGGCTTTACTATTGTCAGAGAAGACTGGAGCTTGTCCTCAGAAGACACAGCCAAGTCCTGTCATCCCGGTCCCCCCGTGGTATGCACAAAGCAGGCTCTGACGTTCCGCCGGGCTGACTAAAGATCGCCTCTTTAGTGGGAACAGAGAAAAGCCTTTCGTGCAGAGCACACCCGATGCTGTGGGGTGGGGGCAGTGCAGGGCTCACTGTCTTCAGTCTGATCACTCGCTCTGAAAAGAAGCAAGCTGTCTGCAAACGTTGCTGAATGCCAAACAGCACAGCAAGTGCACAAAAGGAGAAAGCGAAAAACCAGCTTAGATGCGCGTGGGATGCTGCTCCTACTGTCTCCTTCGGGTACCGTGTTCAAGGCGCAGTGGTCTGTCCTCAGGGAACATTGTGCTAGAACTTAGCATAAAGGTGAAGTCCCAGCTCTGCTAGCCCGGCATGGATGGGTGCGCTGAAGTCATGACTTGGCTAGTGCGCCCGGCCTTTGAACTCAGTGCTGTTGTGCTGGGGGTCTCGAGCTGACATTAGCAGTTCTCACACACGCTTGTTTGTGAACACTAGCTCCGTTTCCATTGTGGCCATGAGGTTCCCCTGGCTCAGCCAAACAAGTCTTGCCTCCCACCTTCCTGTAGATAACAGGTGTGCCTTCTCTGTTTCCCACCTCTCTGTTCCTTTAGGTCCTCCTGGTTTACCTCAAGTGTGTCGGTGTTTGCAATAAAGGTTTCCCAGGTCCATTAACTTCCTCCCCTCAGAGATTCCTATGAATTCTCCAAAATCCAGGGTTCTTGGCATTCTGTATTGGGCTAGGATTCCAGAAGCCCAGTCCTATGATCTCCCTGACGTTGAATTAATGGCAGATAAACAGAAGGTAGGAGAGGGTGATAGGAAAGAACAAGTCAGCACAGGGTTGTCCCTTAGCTGAGGCTATACCTGTTTCACCCACCTGCTGGTGTGGGCAATGCCACCCAGGCAGGAATTCATGGGGTCGCACAGCTAAGCACCATCTACAAGGCACAGATGTGGGCAGGAGGTGATGGGCAGTGAGGCTGGCCCAGACAGACAGGGTGTGGCCAAATGAGCTAAAGGGCCTCCCAAAGCCAGGCCCACGGTTTGGACCAGATGCCAGGGAGAGCAGGTGTCAGAGAAGGCATTTAAACAGGACTATGCCCCACTGACTATTCCAGGCTGATCTTACACATGAAGGAGAGATGATAGGAGAAGGGAAAAGCATGGGAAGTGGAGTTATGGGGACAGCAGGAGATCAGGACCCAGTCCAGCACTGTCGTGGCTAGTGGGGGTCCTGGGCTGGGCATGGGTCCCCATCCGGAGGGTTGGCTGTTGTAGGACTGAGAAGGGATCGCGCATGGCCTCCTGCATTCAACCTGCAGGAGTCAGTGAGCTGAGCAGGGCTTGGTTAACTATGAGTATCATAGGCATCGACCACAAAAATGTTTACTTCCAGTGGCAGCTGTGTTCATTTTTTAAAAATTTTTTTACTTTTTTTAAAGTCCGCAAAATTCAATCACTACAAAAAAATTGAAAATAAATGAATGTTGTCTGACAACTGTCAGGCCCGCCAGAACCTTCTGTCAGAAAGCCACCAGTTTCTAGGCTCCCAGAGAAAACTCATGCATACCGATAGGCCTGTGTTCCACCGATGATAATGATGATGATAAGGAAAATTACAGCAAATGTTTACGGTGCTTAAAAATGTTTTGAGATTCATGCGTAGTTTTCTTTTTTCATGAGAAGCATTTTCCATTTCATTTTTGAAGAGGTTTAGTATGCATTGGTTTCAAGTTACTTAGCACTCAAATAAACCTTTCATTCCATTTTGCATGAACTTTCCAAAGACCCTCATATTAGCCCATCCAAGCACATCATAACCACCCCACAAGTCGGAACTCTTTTCTTCCTCTGTTTTCAGATGGAGAACCAGGATGCGAGGGCCACAACTCCTGGAGACCAGCTCTGGGATCTGACCGTGTCACACTTGTCACTGTATCAGGGCTTTGGACCCCCCTGTCACGTCTGGGTGTCACGCTGTCTGCCACCTGGTGTGTTTCTGCCACATTGTTCCAGTGGCTGCAGAGATGTCACAAGCTGAGTGAACCTCAGGTCATCAATTCCCAGGGTCCTCTGGGTGGCCATTAGATGATCTCCTGTCTTCTGGCTTTAGCCATGCTTTTGAAATGACCTGTTGGGCTGCATCAAACACTTCCACAAACATGTATTGTCTTAGGAGTAATAATGAGAACTTTGATAAGCTATTCCATTCAGAAAGTTGATTTCAGAATTTGCATTTGGAACGACCCCCAAAGGTCAAGGTCAAGGTCAAGCAACAGGTGTTCCCTACCAAACACACACTCTCTATGGCTTTCTACAGGGGGAGCTTGTAAGAACTCCATCTCTGCCTGGGGGCCTGCTCTGGTCCTGGTACCTGTCACATCTCTGGGAGCTGCGGGAATAAGGACTGTCAATCATGGCAGCCATTAGTTTCACTCAAAGTCAAGAATAAATACTGTGTAATGTTAGTGAGTAATTGAGCCTCTGCACACTTCTTTACTCAGCAGTTATTCTACAACCCTCTAGAGAAAAACTTTGAGTGGGTGGCTTTATTGCAATGGCTTGGTAAATCCCTGGTATTGTTTCATTGTTTCTTTGTTTGAAAGACAAGAGTAAACAGACATCTAGAAGGATCATTCTTCCGCTGACTCACTTCCCCAGTGGCTGCAATGGCTGGGGCTGGGCCAGGCGGAAGCCAGGAGCCAGGAACTCCATCCTGCCCTCTTCCTGGAGGGCAGGTGCACGTACTTGGGCTATCACCTGCTGCTTGCCCAGGTGCATCAGTACTAGCAGGGAGCCTCATCCAAAGTGGAATACCCAAGATTGAAACCGGCACTCGCAATCAGCAGCTCAACACGTGAGGCCACGGCTTTGCCACCCCACTAGCTTCCATTTGGTTCCATCTTTAGTAGCTCTCTAAGCTGAGCCCTCCTCTAAGCTGATGGCTGCAGCCCAGCACTTAGTTACTGAGCACCTGTTACCTGGACACTGCACAACTAGCATGGCGAGAAAAGGCAAGGCAGAAGCTCTGTGGGGCTTGTGAAGGGTGGGCGTGCGCGCAGAAGAGTTGCCTCGTCCAGCTCTGTGACTATAGCGAAATCCAAAGACCTGTACGATTGTTGAGGTGAACTTTATGGGATGTAAATTACATATCAATAATGCTTCCATTCAAAGGAAGGATCTTCCCAGCTGCCTGAGGGCGAAAGCACCAGGGGCAGATGTTGGGAGGAAACTCAGGGGACCAAACACAGTCTTAATTATTTGGTGTAGCAAGATTCTTTGCCTACTGTCCTAAGGGTGTGGAAAAGGATTGATGTTGCCGCGATCAGAACTGCCCAGAATCCAAATGCTCACGCCGCATACAGATCCCTTCTCGACTCTGAAAAACTGTGAGATTGGCTAAGCCAGACTGAGACCTCGTGATGCGTGTGAGGGTAGGGCTGTTGTCTGTCTCACTCATACAGGAGTAGAGCAAGCTGATCCAAAATAACAAGGAGTGGGGGGGGGGAAGGACAGAACACCACGCGGCTCTCCATTGTGAATTTGTGTTTCCTGAAAAGCTGAGGGTGAGAGCCATGCATGTTCACGATATATCTGGAGAAAAGCAAAGACAGAGAAAGAGGTCTTCCCCAAAGCCCACAACAAGCATGGCTTGGGCAAGGAGACTACAGAGCTGGGAGCTCCCCTGAGCTTCCCAGGAGGGTGGCAGGGGTCCAGGTATGCCTTCTTCTGCTGCCTTCCCCATGCGCATTAGCACGGCTCTGGATGGGAAGCAGAGCAGCTAGGGCTCAGATGGGCAGTTCCCCAGTGGAAAAACTGGGTTCCACTGGTGGAAAACGGAGTGGCACCTCCTGGCAGGAGCCCATCACGGCTGCTCTCCACCTCTAGTGGCCTGGACAGCAGAGCTCTCCTGGCTCTCTCCCTTCCCTGCCAAGCTGACCTTCTGAGCAGAAAAGCCCCAGTCCTGCTCAGCCTGCCCCTCCCCGTCTCCCACTGCTGAGATTCCCCCTCTGCTTCCAGGAAGCCCTGCCTCGGCCTACCCATCTCGCCATGATTCATTTTGAAAGGGAATCCCCACCACAATCTGTCTCCCAGGACCAGGATGGCTTCCACCAGGTTCTGTGTTCCCAGTACCCACTTTGCCCATCTGTGTGCTCATTGCCTCCATACAGGACGGGGACTTCCAGAGTAAAGGGCCAGGTGACTCACATGGGGTAAAGAAGGACAGGGAAAGGCCAGAGGGGTGAGCCTTACTGAAAGGAGGATGGAAGGCAGTCATGCTTACAGAGCACCCAGCATAGCACCTGGCACAAAGCAAAGCCATCTTGCCAAGCGCAGTGTCCTAGTGGCTAAAGTCCTCGCCTTGCACACCCCAGGATCCCATATTGGCACTGCTTCTAATCCCAGTAACCCTGCTTCCCATCCAGCTCCCCACTTATGACCTGGGAAAGCAGTCGAGGACGGCACAAAGCCTTGGGACCCTGCACCCATGTGGGAGACCCAGAAGAGGCTCCTGACTCCTGGCTTTGGATCAGCTTAGCTGTGGCCATTGCAGCCACTTGGGGAGTGAATCAAAGGATGGAAGATCTTCCTCTCTGTCTCGCCTCCTCTCTGTGTATCTGCCTTTCCAATTAAAAAAAAAAAAAAGCCATTGACGGCACCAGCTACTTCTATCCTACTTTGTTGTATACTGTTTCTGGGAGAATGAGATGCAGACCACTGGGCAGGTTTAAAGGGAACATCTCTCCCTGGAGAGGCGCAGTCCAGGAGAAGGCTGTCCAGCAAGGATGCACCTGCTAGGAAGGAGTAAGATAGGGTCTTCTGTACTTGACTGGACACTAATACCCAAGGAGCCTGAGACTCACCCCTTTGTACCTGGAAAAAAAAAATCCCAAAATGTAGCAGTGAAACACTGATACACTGGGAGGATCAGCTGCATGTGAGTTGTTGTTAATGGACTAGGCCCAGGAAAGCCGTACGCCAGCTCGTGAACTATGCAGCATGCTTCTCCTGGGCCTGGACCACCGAGTCTATACCAGTTCATGAGATGCACAGCACGCTTCTCCTGGGCCTGACCACCGAGTCTGTTCAGCAGTGTATTTTGCTTTGAGTTCCCTGCCAGTGTGACTGGGAGTTGCTGTGAAGGAAATGTCAAGAGCTTCTTGCTTTGAAAAGTCCCCTTCTTGGATCCTGCGTGGCTTAAACCTGTGTTTGGTGGAATAATGCACTCTTCATTCTTGCCCAGCTGTTGACAGAAGGCGTTGAAATGTCTGGATTATTTTCTTCATGCTGTGACTGTCGCCTCAAACTGCACAGAGGCTGAAAATTTGACTGTTGGGTTTGTCACAAAGGCCCGACAAATTACAGTGTCCTGGTTGTTAGGGTAACTCCTGATAAACTCTACGGGCCAATAGAACATTGCAGCAGCTGATTTCACACCGTGACTCACTCTTCTGAATTCTAAAGAGCAGTCACTGCCTGAGACAGCCTTTTCTCTTGGACCAAGGCAGGGAGGAGTAGCGCTGTGGATCAGGTCGTTTTCCTGCATTTTTGCCAGTTTGGAACAATTTCTGTGTCAGCAGAGTTGGCAGGAGTTCACCCAGGGGTGCCCCCATTATGAAGGGTTCTGGGACCGCATTGTCTTGCCGTCTGCTCCAGTAGCATGTGAGTGGTCCACGTTTTCTGAGTGGAGCCACGGGAAGCACTGAGGGATGGAGAGCTGGCCTCCAGTGGTGATGGGGTGCTGGCTCTCAGCCACAGCTCCCACTGTGCAGTGCCGGAGGTCTTCTTGCCTGGAGAGTTCCGCTTCACCTTGCCTTCTCCCTGTCTCAGTTTACAGCAGGATAATGAGGAGTGGAGTTTCATTAACTCTTGAACAAGTCTTAGAGATTATTCTTATGACAAAGAGTTGACACATAAATGAGGAAAAGCTCATTTGTAAGCTCCATTGTGTAAACTACAGGCCATGAAGAAGTTAGGGCAGAAGCATTACAGAACAAGGCTTTTTTCTGCCTTCAATGCAAAGTTTCCAATGGCTGCAACTCAGACTCTCACTTCCCCGGGGTGTGGCTCCTCCCCTGCACTGGTCCAGTCCCACAGTTGTGGTTTTCTGCTCAGTCTCCATGTGCTGTGAGCCTCTGTCCTTGTCCTAGCTGCATTTTGGGCTGATTTGCCCTACAGAAAATACGTGGAGACTTCAAAAAGTTTGTGGGGAAAATGGAATTAAAGGGAAATTTATTTGGGCACCAAAAAATGTGAAACCCATGTGTAGTTTTTTTCACAATGAATATTTTTATGAGCTTTTAGAGATCTGCATGTGCATACATTTAAAAATGTGTTACATCCAAATGCACTTATCTTTTAAACCTGAGCTTTTAAAGTACTCTTGTATGTCAGCTTTTCTGTTGACCCATCATTGATATTTGAAAAGCAAAGATACAGTCTAATTTTCTTTTTCTTTCTTTTTATCTGAACTTCATTAAGAATTCTATCAATGTCTTCTCTGTCCCCTGTTCTGTAATTATTTTATCTTTTACACAATCACATATGAATGTTCTTTTTAAAGACAACTTTTAAGATTTTTTTTTTATTGCAAAATTAGATACACAGAGAGGAGGCGAGACAGAGAGGAAGATCTTCCATCCTTTGATTCACTCCCCAAGTGGCTGCAATGGCCACAGCTGAGCTGACCCAAAGCCAGGAGTCAGGAGCCTCTTCTGGGTCTCCCACATGGGTGCAGGGTCCCAAGGCTTTGTGCCGTCCTCGACTGCTTTCCCAGGTCATAAGTGGGGAGCTGGATGGGAAGCAGGGTTACTGGGATTAGAAGCAGTGCCAATATGGGATCCTGGGATGTGCAAGGTGAGAACTTTAGCCACTAGGCTACCACACCGGGTCCTAAAGATGATATATTTTATTTAGTTGAAGGTCAGAGTAACAGAGGGAGGAACAGAGAGAGAAAGCAGTGCATGTACTGGTTCACAGCCTTCATAGCTGCAACACCAGGAGCTTGGAACTCCATCCGAGTCTCCCACGTGAGTGGCAGGGGCTGAAGCCCTTGGGCCATCTGCTGCTGCCTTCCCAGACAGGTTAGCACAGAGCACTCAGACACACCGGCGATGTGAGATGGGATGCTGGCTGTCTCCTTTTGCTGTTTACCTGGTGTGTCTCAGAGCTGGCCCCTCTATACGAATCCCAAGTGTCCTGGAAAATCTCCAGGCAGCCACAGACCTTAAGGAAGCTTGGGAGGGTTTGCCTGAGCACCCGGGGCCCTTACCACCCAGGGGTGACCTTGGCTGTGAAGGCTTGGCGTGCATTGTGGGGTGCTGGGTTGCAGAGGTGGCCCCAGGCCTCTGTCCACTCGCCGGGGGTAATCAAAACCATCTCCAGCCTTGGCCAGTGTCCTCCGGTTCTGAACCACTGATTTCAGCTAAGGAGCGTTTATGACAACTTCCTTCCTATCTCAGTCACTTAATGGAAGCGTGCTTTCATCAGAGCCACAGAAGTCGCACATCAAGAAACAGTTTACAAACCCACAGGATCCAATATGCAAAAAGCTATGGTTGGATAGCTCTCTGTGTGGAAACAGTGTTACCAGAATGGGAACATGCCAGTGACTTGAAGGTTAGCTGCCCACTGTGTTTTTCCTTTCAGTCTTATGCATGTTAAAGCATCTAGGCTTTTTGTGTATTTTTGTTATCTTTGTCAGCTTGAAAACAATAAATTCTGGAATTTTATCTCTGATTCCAGGGGGATGATGATAAGGAGATGAGTGAAACAAGACTTGTTTGAGTAAACATTTAAGTAAATAACAGCAGCTGAGATCTTCATAGCATCAGTAAATAATCTACAGTAACAAACTTCGAAAGTTTTACAAAAATGTTGGCCGCAGAAGCAACGGTATCTCACAGATCAGTTGCTGTAAGAGTTGGAACAATTGGAGTAGAGGGAACCAGATTTCTTTAAAAAAAAAAAAAAAAGAAAAGAAAAAAAGATTTCTTTCTTTGAAAGTCAAAGTTACACAGAGAGGAGAGAGAGAGAGAGGAGAGATCTTCCATTCACTGAACCACTCCCAAGTTGCAACAACTGGGGCTGGGACAGGCCAAACTCAGGAACTTCTTCGCAGTTCTCTCACTTCAGTGCAGGGGCCATCCTGCTCTGCTCTCCAAGGTCATTAACAGGGAGCTGGATCAGAAGTGGAGCTGCCAGGACTTGAGCCAGCGCCCATGTGGGGTGCCAGCACCATAGGCTGATGCTTAGCCAGGAGCAGCCAGGACATGAACCTGTGCTGACGTGGAATGCTGGCCTTGCCGGGGGTGGTCTTACCCACTGTGCCACAGCACCAGCTCCGCCATGTTTCCTCCTGAGCTGCATCTTATGGGCACAGCTCTCAGGGCTGGCAGCAGCTGAGGACATCAGACTGGACGCACACAGCAGTGTGCCAAGCTCTGCTTGGAATGTCCTAAGTGATCGTTGGGATGTGGTTTAAATGAAATGCCGGCTCTCAGGTGTGCTCTTCATTTGCATCACCCATGCTGTATGAAGCAGCCGGGCTTCTAAGAAGAACCCTGATGTGTGATCGCTTCTTACTCAGTGTGTCAACTCTGCCTTTGGATGCAGAGCCTCGCAGCCCTGTCTGCCAACGGACAGGCCTGGCTTGCTCTTCCTCTCCAGTCCCAGATGTAAAGCATCCTTCTTGTCTGTAGAGGATTGCAAATACTTTAAAGAGACCCACCTGTAGGAACCCATGCTGGAATTACAGTGTGGGTCACTTGCTTTTCTTTGTTTTAATGTTGGCCTGGCATGATAGGTCAGTGGCCAAATCATTACCTTTCATGTGCTGGGATCCCATTTGGGTGCAGGCTCGTGTCCCAGCTGCTCTGATTTCCTTCCAGCTCCCTGCTTATGGCCTGGGAAAGCAGTAGAAGATGGCCCAGGCCTTGGGACCTGCACCTGCATGGGAGACCCCGAAGGGGCTCCTGAGTCTTGACTTCAGATTGGTTTAGCTCTGGACATTGCCACCACGTGGGGAGTGAACCAGTGGTTGGACAATCTTTCTGTCTCCTCTCGGTAAATGTGCCTTTCCAATAAAAATAAAAATAAATCTTTAAAAAAAAAAAGAGGGGGGTAGAAAATGTATCTAATTCTGGTATCAGCCAGATAATCTTTTAATTACCTAGTAATGTTCTTGACAGACACGGATCAACATCCCATCCTAGAAAAAGTGATGCACATTGGGCAGCAGATGGCTGTTGTTTGCTGACATTGGGGGCGAGTGTTCTGGAAGCAGGAGACAGCGTGTTGCTCTTGACTTGTATGATGTTCTGATTGACTTGGTTCCCCTGCCAAGGATTTTATAGAACTAACCCTTGGACTTGTGCTTGTGTTTGGGAATGTTTTCAAAATTGGATTCGTGTGTTGCCCTGGCCCAGGCAGGAGGGTGTCTCAGCAAAGGTAAAGTCATAAAGTGCGGCTGCTCTGTGACCCAGGAGCTGACATTTCTCCAGGGTGAGGATGAGATGCATGTCCCTGTGCTGGTTCTGTGGGCGCCTGGCTTTAGCTTGCAAAGGGAAGAGATTTTCCTACCCATCTATGTTCCTCCAATAAAGTCTAACAACTGCAGATTCCCAAGCCATTACTGGGCTTCAGGTGAGATCTCGTTTCACTGTTTAGATGCTCCTGGAAAAAACCCAGGCATTTCCCCAGCCACATGGAGTCTTGCTGGGAAGACTAGATTACAGCATTCCCACCAAGATGTTTAGACCATGCGGTGGTTTTTTGTACATTATTAGAATTTACTCAGATACCAGTGATGTTTGGGCTATAAATAGGGTCATCTGGTGACCAGACCATCTCAAATTTAGAAAACTTTCAACCCAAAGCCATAAAAAGGACTATCAGCAGTAGTGCTTTTCCCAGGCAACAATGTGTTAGGCATGCGTAGTCTAGGATTGCCCAAGAGAATCCCCAAGTGATGAGTGGGCAGCAATGTAAGATTGCAAAATCTGAAGCCAGATATTCTCACTTGGGTTTTGTCTTTAGTCTTGGAAAATATCCTGTGAGTTTGTATTTCATCTACCTGCTGCCCGTCTGCCTGACCGATGGAGGCCCGTGGCATTCACAAGGTTACAGTGTGCCAAAGGCAGTGGTATTGGTTGGACAGACTGATTTTGAGCTGGCCTGGGTGGAGCTGGGCCTCAGGAAGTGGCCACACACTGGTAGGTGGGTAAGTGAGATCCCAGCCATCTTGGGTTTCACAGCTGTAAGTTGACCTTAACTGAAGCCTTCACCGTCCCACAGTAGAGTGAGTTTTTGTCACTGAACTTCAGGGACTGACAGTGGCCTCGTGTATGTAAGTTTTTATGTTTCTTTTCCATATAGTCAGAAAATTAATTAAAATTACTTAAAGCTGAGGGTGTTGTCCCTCTCAGTGTGGATACAGGGGACTACTTGTGTCCAGTTGGCCAGTGCAAAGGCTCGGAGTGACGCCCGGGTAGTGCCTCCTCTGCTGCCCTTTGGAGGGTTTCCCTTGCCATGGTGGCTGACCCCCGAACTGGCATGACTGGACTCAGGCCTCGTCAGCTTGGAGCCTGGGTGGGGGTGCTGTGCTCCCTGGGACACATCTCCATGCCTTGCGTTTGTTTCCAGATGGCCGAACATTCATCCTGTGCCTCTTTCTGCAATAGTCCCATGGCCAGGGATGCTGGGATGACTCAGGCTGCACTTGGTTACCTCCTGCTCTTGTGGTGCTCAGAACTATATAGTCCACTTAGCACGGGGCATCCTCTGAGTGGGGCTGTATTCCAAAGGGAGGGACTAGGAATGATGAAGAGAGAACCAGGTGTCCAGAAAGGCACGCTGCAAACACAAAATTGGGATTTTGATAACACATCCTCTTCCAAGTTAGAAGTCAATGTTAAATTAAATTTATTTAAATCATTTATCAGACAGAAAGCCTCTTCCTGCCTTGGGAACCATTCAGCAAACACCATGGAAGCCCTTGTAAACACAGGACAGTCCCAGGTCTGCGGTTGCCACACTGAGTGCTAGTTGTGCAGGGGAGAAAATCAGGCCCGGTTCCTGTGCTCGTTCTGTTTGACCTCATGGGGGACGAGAAAGGGGCTTCCGTGCCAGGTACTGATCAGAGAGGGAGCCCGTGGTCCCCCTTTCCCCACAGTTGCACCCCGATCCTCAGGAATGCTCAGCCTGTGTGAACACCTGTGCTGCCAATGCTGTGTGCGCGTGTTCACAGGCTCCTCGGGTGGCTCACGTGCCCGCTGAAGTCCAGAGACCTAGGGCTGGCCCAGGGGGTGGCATTCAAGGAGCCCTGAGCCATATGCACCTATTCTCACCCAAGCACAGCCAGGCCCTTTGCTTGGATGCCATCCTGTGATAAAAGCTGTGTGGATTACAAACCTGGAACTGTTTGCTCTCAGTCCTCAATGCCTAGGGAACGTTGCTGACCCTATTGTAGTCAGAAAAGAAAGCAATGAGTGCATGTAAACCAAGGGGTCACAGGCCACCCCACACTTACCTGTTATTTTAAAATTTCCTTTTACTCATTTTAACTGATTTGTAATGATGGTACATATGCATGGGATACCTTCTGACATATCCACATACAAATAGCATGTGTGATGGTCAAATCAGAGTAACCGGCTTATCTGTCCTGAAATAGTTATGACTTCTTCATGTTAGAAACTGCTTCTTCTGGCTGTTTTGAAATATAAAGCAACTTTTGAAATTTAAAGCAACTTTGAAATATAAAGCAACTTTTGAAATATAAAGCAACTGAGGGTGGCGTCCACCCTCAGTGCACACCAGCCGTGATGTGGTAGGCTGCCGGGCAGCAGGTGGTCCGAGAGCACATGGAGTCCGAGCTGAAGGTGCACAGGGCACAGGGGAGGGCTGGCAGCCTGGCCTTGGGGCAGGATGAGGCTCATCAAGACGACCATTGACAAAAGTTTGATGAGGGAGAGGACTTTTCCAGGGAATGTCACCTCTGAAGGCAGCGCAAGAAGCAGGACTTTGTACCTGACTCAGAGTGCTTGGGCAGTGTGCAGGAAGTGGCCTGATGCCAACAGGCACTCAGAGATGGCGCCATGTAGCTGGCGTTCCCTGGACTACCTCCTTCCAGACCCAGGGGATGGTGGCCACTCCGAGCATCTCCGCCTCACCCTGTGGGAAGAAGGAAGCCACACTCTACCCTGGTATTGTTCTTTTATCCAGAAGGTTGCCAGGCAGACCTATGGGCCAGAGGAGGGTCCCTGATGGGGAGCTGCCTCGTTGCAGCCCCTGGTGGTGATAGGGGGTTCTCCTATGTTTGGAGACAGGCAGCAAAAGGCATAGAAGCTGGACCTCTACGGCCATGCAACCCGGATGAACTCCCCAAGACACTGAAACATGCCCACATTCACCCAAAACCCAACTCCTTGCTTTTTCTAAAAGCACATGTGTCACAAGAAGTAACTCCATCGGTACCAGATAGGCTCCCAGCAGATGACTGGGCACAGTGTGAGCACACAAACATACACCCCCCACCCCACAGCCCCCTGCTGCCTGAGAGGGGCTGGTAGGAATAGGAAGGAAAATTACACCTCGAGAGAGAATCTCTCATATCCGCTCAGATGGGCAAGGGGTATTGCAGGTATGTCTGTGACATGTAACTATCTGAACATCACATGGCTTCCCTTTAAAACAGCATCTGATGCCTTGATAAAGCATGAGCCAGCACCATTTTCTCCCTGACTTCTCTGTTTCCACGTGTTTGCATTTCTATATTTGCTCCAAAGAACGTCTGAAATCTGTAAAACATAGTTTTTCTTGGCTGAGGTATCCCTATATTCTGTACAGGAATTCCACTTTACTTGCTTTTGTAAAATAAAGTTGAAGCGTCTGCTGCAGTGTTTACCTTAAATGTGATTTCTGTTGTAATTGAACTGCGGCGCTTTTCCGCCCTCCAACTGTGGCTCTCTGGAGCAGAAGCTGGTGGGATGGCATGGAGTACCTGTGTGTACTGTCCAGTTAGGAAGCCTCGTGACCCCATGTGGACACGTGCAGTTCCTGGGGGTTAAGTGGGACCCACGGGCTGCTTAGACGTGGAGGTTAGGAAGCCCGTCAGGAAAGATTCTGTCTGGTTTTGTTTTTGTTTTTTTCATACCATATTAACCACCTGTCTACAAATATTGCCCAACCATCGTTCCTCTTGGGTTCTAACTAGACGCTCCTGCACACCTGGGCTTTCTGCAAAGATGCTTGCATGAGAAATCTTAGACCTAACTGGTCCAAAGTGGCTGCCAGCCACAGCCACAAGAAGTCAAGTACGAAAGTCTGCTTTGCTTTTCCGTGGGGTGAGAACTGAGGCTCAGTGTGGCCTTAAAGAAAATGAGATCAGGATTTCAGATACCTGGATGTGTGAGTGGGCACACGAGCCTGCGGCCAGGGGGGACCCGACACGAGCCTGCGGCCAGGGGGGACCCGACACGAGCCTGCGGCCATGGGGGGACCCGACACGAGCCTGCGGCCAGGGGGGACCCGACACGAGCCTGCGGCCAGGGGGGACCCGACACGAGCCTGCGGCCAGGGGGGACCCGACACGAGCCTGCGGCCATGGGGGGACCCGACACGAGCCTGCGGCCATGAGGGGACCCGACACGAGCCTGCGGCCATGGGGGGACCCGACACGAGCCTGCGGCCAGGGGGGACCCGACACGAGCCTGCGGCCATGGGGGGACCCGACACGAGCCTGCAGCCATGAGGGGGCCCAACAGGAGCCTGCAGCCATGGGGGGACCCAACACGAGCCTGCGGCCAGGGGGGACCCAACACAAGCCTGCGGCCAGGGGGGACCCGACACGAGCCTGCAGCCAGGGGGGACCCAACACAAGCCTGAAGCCAGGGGGGACCCAACACAAGCCTGCGGCCATGGGGGGACACAGCATGAGATCCCCTCATTCTGCCTCTAGGCCTGTGTTGAGTAGCTTTTATTTTTAGTTGAAGCTTTTGCCTTGGAATTCAATTATAATTTTGCTTTCATTCTCATCTTAAATGTGTAATTTTGCAAGAAAGTTTTTAAAAATATGTCTTCACTGAGGCAGTTGTTCTGGTTGAAAGTGACCTCTATTTTGTTCTAGTTTAAAAAGAGACTAGAAGACCAAGAGGAAGTAGAGCACTTGAGGTTTTTATTTTTTTTTTCCAACCCTCAGATTGCAGGGTGGGATGCCTCGGATGGAAAAGGAAGTTTTCAGATTTGGGAATGGCATGGCCTCATCTTAAATTTATACAAAATTACAGTTCAGTGAATTTAAGGGTGTGCCAAAAGAGGCCAAAGTGCCAGTAATCAGAAAGCCCTGAATCTGGAATCAATTAACTGAGAATAAATTGACCGACGATTACAGTACAACCTGTCTGTGTTCCTGAAGGCTTCGAAACGGAGCAAAGGGCCTGCAGGTGCAGCGTCTGGGATGCTCTGAATTCTCCCTGATCTGAGGCCCCATCCAAGGGGCAGCCCCAGCAGGCTGCTGGGAGCTGAGAGCCTGGGTGCCAGCGGGGTGGCCCTGTGTGGCTGTGGGCAAAGCCTCAGCACCTTGGCACCGGATGACGCTCCTGGAAGAGGGGGTCACTCATGCTCACCCCTTAGCCCCTCAGGCAGCACCTGCACCCAGCTGGGACGGCTACCCGGTCTCTCCCCTCCTGCACGGAAAGCTCTCGCTCAGAACCGGCACTCCCTCCGTGGAGTCTCCCTCCCTTTCTCCACCTGGCTGCAGGGTGACCTAGCCGTGCTTGTCCCTGGGTTCTGAGGGCGGGTTTCTCAGCTCTGTCTGTTGTTGTCCTACCCCAGGTCATGGTGACCTGGGGCCACAGCCCCGTACATGGGGGACGCACAGCCCCTCAGTTTGCCAGGTCTGAAGTGAAAGGCCTGGGACTTCCGACTGGGCCAGGCTGCCTCGGAAGGTATGACCCCTTCCTTCCCTGTGCAGCTCCTGGTGTGTCCCTGGGCCTCGCCACCCTGGCCTCTGCTTCCCTCGCCCCCAACCCCCCGCCATGACATGCATACACAGTCCAGTTCCTGGCCATCTCCAAGGTCCACCTCAAAGCCACCCTAGGTGTCTTTCTCGAGGGTCCGGGAGCCTCCAGCCTCCTGGGAATCCTCCTTCTCAGCACTTCCTGGGTGATTTAGCACCCTCACCCAGAGCTGTGCCACACTGGAAATGCTTTGGCTGTGAGCAGCTGGGGTTTGTGGAGCCTGAGGTCGCACGGTTCACCGAGCGCTGCAGGACTTTGCCCACAGCAGTGCCATAGTGTGGGTTCTGCTGTAACTAGTATTGTGAGAGATAAAGACAAGCATAAAATCTTACAGACTGCGGCCATTGTGGTGGTGCAGTAGGTTAAGCTGCCTCCTGCAGTGTTGGGGTCCTCCAAGAGCACTGATTCAAAAACCAGCTACTCCACTTCCCATCCAGCATCCTGCTAATTAACCTGGAAAGGCAGTGAAGGATGGTCTAACCTCTTGGGCCCCTGCCACCCATGTGGGAGACTCTGAATTGAATTCCAAGCTCCTGGCTTTCGCTTGACACAGCCTGGGTTGTTGTACCCATTTGGGGAAGTGAACATGCAGGTAGACAAGCTCTCTCTTCCTCTCTCTGTCTCTCCTTCTTTCTATAACTCTGCCTTTCACATTAAAAAAATCTTTTTTTTACAAAAGCTCTAGCATGTGAAGGATGGAGGCAGGAGTTGTCCTGACTTTTCTGATGCCAAAATTTCTTGTTAATACTCTCAGCCTTTCTCTGGCATTGGCCGCTGTTTGCATTCTATAATTAGAGCATAAACTTCCTAAGCATTGAGACTTCCGGAAGCTTCCGATCCTGTCTGAGGTTCAATGTCACAGTGACTAAAGTGTGGCTGTTTGGCCTTCAGACTTCTGAGAGTCACAAGGTTTGGAGTTAACTGAAGACCCAGCGAGCCTGGCCTCCCCCCTGCCCTCTCCAAGCCTCTCCAGCCTGCCTGGGTCCTGTGTGAGGCACACAGCTGTCCCACCTCAGCAGCATGCACCTGCCACATGATGTGGCTCAGTGGGACTCTGCCTGGGAACCCCAGCTGGAGGACTGTGCTTGTTAGGAAGGTGGTGACTGCCACAGCATGTGTTGTAGGTGGCGGTGACCTTGAAACAGGTTTCCACTGTTGCTGGAGTGCGTGAGGGACAGCAGGACAGCAGGACAGCAGGACACACCAACGTCCCACCGAGTGCTTGCATTTCTCCTTAGGATCGGCCAGTGGGAATTTTACCTCTAACCCATTGTCGAACCAAATAGCATAGCCAGTGACTTCCTGTGTCTGTTCACTAGAACAAAGCTTATTTCTTGTTCGAAGATCAGCACCGTCTCAGTTGCCGAAAGAGGGAGGAATGTCAGGTACCTTAGCACAATGTGTCATTGTTGCATCAGCAGAGGGAATGACTGACAAATGGGGGCTTTATTTTATATTTATACGTGTAACTGTTTAAAATTTAGTTTTAGGGATACACGTTGGCACAGTGGCTAAGATTCTGCCAAAGGCGGTGCCTCTGTCCCTTATCCAAGGGCCTGGGTTCAAGACCCAGCTCTACTTGGTATTCTGGTTTCCTACGAATGCACAGGAGGGAGGTGGCAGAGGATGGCTGCAGCACGTGGATTCCACCCCCAGCAGCAGGGCCACGCGAGTCCCAGCTTTGATTGGGCCTGGGCTTATCTGCTACAGACATTTGGGAAATGGGAAGATTCTCTCTCTCTCTCTCTCTCCATACGTGTGTGTGTGTGTGTGTGTGTGTGTGTGTGTGTGTGTGTGTGTGTGTGTATTTGTGGCTCTCTCACTGTCCCTTTCAGTACTTAAAACATTTATGACAAAGTGTTTGCTTTTGTATGATTTGATAAGAAAGGTGATTCCCAGGGGCCTGAAAGCAAAAGCCTGACGTTGACATCCACGAGCCGCCCGCCGTTGGAAACACGCTGTCCGCGGGGAGTCCCGTGGCCTGAGAGAGGCGCTGAGGCAGCGTCAGACCCACGGGACTCCCAGCTGCCTGCAAGCAGAGGGTCTCTGACTCTCTGTCCTGAGTGGGGGGTCAGCACTGGCCAGGATGTGAAGGGACATCCCGCGGCCCACCCAGCCCTGTGCTTGTCATCTTGGTAGGAGTCAGTGTGCTGGAAGCCCAGAAAGGCTGTGCCTTTGACAAGACCCCGCGTCATCACCATCATCAAGGAGGCTGACCATCCTTAGACCCGGACAGCCCAAGCCCAGCATGCGGGTCTGATGTGGGTGTGACTTGAACCCACCCCTCATCAGCTACAGTGCCAGATCCTGCTGCTCTGCATGCTGGGCCGGTGGAGGGGGCAGCCCGCCAGCACTCCTGGGTTGCTCTGCTCCCTGGGCCCTTGACGGCGCTTACTCGAGCCCTGCCCCCTGCCCCGTTGAGTCACCTGACACTTGGTGTGAGTGGACCAGCGTCTTGGCTGGGTCTCACCCCTTGCTCCTGGAGCCCCAGACACAGAGCTCGGCAGGTATAGATGCTCCTTGGCATCTCGAGCCTGCTCTCCAAGGCAGCCGGCCCTTCTCTTTGATATCAGATACATGGTCATAAAACAGGACATCGTTTTGATATATCGGGAAAAGCCATTTCTTCCCTCTTGAAAAACACACTCCTCTCATCTGCCTGCAGCTGGGAGCTTCGACTATGAATAAATCACCAGGAATTTGGCAGTAACCGTAGATTCATAAATACACATGAAATTCGGTGGGATTGAAACAAAAATAGAAAGGAAAGCCCGGACTGTCAGGTTGGAGGCCAGACATACCTGGAGATGGAAACCGAGCTGGTTTCTGGTGGGAGGTCATTACTTTGCAAGGATGGATGCCAGGTGCTCAGCCCGGAGGTGAAGGTGCGGGCAGAGACCCTGGGCCCACCGCCGGGGTGGGGGCAGCCATCGCCACCATTTTTTTTCATTCCAGAAACAGAAACAATGGGATCAGCATTCACTGGCATGTTTCCGCTCCAGGAACCACAGAGCAGACGCTCCCTGCAGAAGCCAACACCACACAGAACATCTGGCCCCTCCCGATGGCTTCCTTGTAGGGATGGGGACAGATCCTGCAGGGGTGGGGACAGGTTGTGGAATTCTTCCTCTGGGGCCTTCCTGGTCCTTCCCCTGTCACCTGACACTGTATGACTCCCCCTCTCCACTGGTAGGGGATGAAATCTCTGAAAAGTGTGTGTTGTGGCTGCAGACCCTGGTGCATATGCCAGGGGAGATGCGTATGCCCGTGCCCTGTGACGGCCGTCAGGACTTGCAAGGGAGAGCTGCAAAGCCTTCTGGGAAGTCCTGCCTCCTCTCACAGCTGTTAGACTTCATGCTTCTCACCCAGGAGCATCTGGGTCTGAACCCCAGCTCTGGTTGACCTGATCTGAAGCAAGGAGCCAGGAGCTCCTTCCAGGTCTCCCACTAGGCTTCAGGGCCCAAACACCTGGGCCATCTTCTGCTTTCCCAGGCACAATAAAAGGGAACTGGGTGAGAAGTGGAGCAGCCAGGACTTGAACTGGCGCCCATTTGGGGTGCTAGCCTCCTACGCCATGGCACTGACTCCTTAAAGTTAACTATTTAAAAATATCGTCAGCGTTGCACAAACACAAACACACACACACATATTGAGTTACATATTGAGTTTTCCCCTCTGTTCCCTCTGCCAGCAGCCTGTAAACCATGGGTCCTTGCCTTGCCCTGCCCCACTGGCTCTGCCCCACAACCGCTGCATAGGAGGCTGACATTTGCTACATTTTAGGGGCACCCCTGGTGGAGCTGTTCATTCTTCCGCTTCTACAAGGCAGACACCTGCTTTGCAGCTGGGTCCCAGGGGCCCTGTGCACCCAGCTCACACTCGTGTGCAGGTGCCCAGCTGCTGTGCTCCGGGTTCTAGGCTGAGCGGCAGCCCAGGCCAACGTGACCCTCACCTGCAGCTCTATGGCATTGCCAGGTGTTTGCCTCTGCCCCGGGCAGGGCTTGGCAATCCCTCTTCATCAGGATAGCTTTGCTTCATGCTGCCTTGGCTCTTGCTCGCATGGCTTGTCTCTGAGCACTGGTCTCCTTCCCTCCCAGACAATGGCTTCTGAGCTGATGGACCCCAAAGGCGGTGCTCAGCCCTGGCCTCCCCGGCCGCACCTCAGACATGCTGTCTTCACTAGGTTCCAGCTTGACCTACTCCCTCCTTCTCTCCCTACCTCCCTCGGTGCCCTCCTTGCATGTGCGCGCTCAGCCCAGGGTCTGCCTACCCGTCCCTCCCTCGCCCAAGCCTGAGCATGTCCACTTTGGTGACAAAAGGAAACCTGGATGCCAGGGATCCGAAATGCGATTCGTCTTTCCTCCCCAGACGCCTGCTCTGCCGTTCTCCATTGCAGAATGAAACCCGTCTGTTCCGTTAGTCTCTAGCGCCAGTGTTGTGGAGTCATTCTTGTTGTTATTGTTGCTTTCATGCCCCATGAGCAGCCCATCAGTGAATTCTATCAGGCGATCTTAATTATGAGACCTTCAATGGAAAAATGCATATTATGTGAAAAATTCTGCGTGTTTTTCAACAAATTTTTGTGCCAAAATAAACTCACCCCTCTTAATCCCATTCTCCCACAGACTGCTCCCTACTCCTGATCTGGGCCCCCACCTCGCTTCCTGCGGCTCCTCCCACCAGGGGAGCAGCATGACCCTGTGATGTGGTGCTGCCTCGCCCCCCAGCCTCAGCCCACAACAAGCACCGCGTTGACAGCCCCCTTCCTGTCCTGCCCCTGGCATCTCGTCCCAGACAGAGCTCGTCCCATGTAATGCCTTTTAAGGGAGCAGCAGAACTTCAAGTTCATTGATTATTTGCTGAACACAAGGGCATTGCCTGTGCCAGTTAGAGCAGGCAGGGTCCTCCTGCCCAGACCAGAGCCCCTTCTTGGGTCCTGAGGTCCCTTAGGTCGCCACATGGACAGCGCCCCTGGTTCTCACCCGTCTTCCTGAGGCTCCTCGCCTCCTGTGCTGACACGTGTCCTGCAGGAGCTGCGCTCTCCTCACCCCACAAGGCTCTTCTCGGCACCCAGCTCAGGCTTCCGGGGACAGGCCCCTTGACTTCGCTCCTCTGCCTGACCGCGTTCACGCTCCTGGGCATCTTCCAGGCTCTGGGCTCAGCCGCAGGGTCTGAGAGTGGAGACGATGCTCCCGGCTTCCTGGGCAGTTCACCACCACGGCGTGTCTGAGGATGCCCGTCCACACCCGGCAGGTCCTCCAGTGGAGGCGCTTTCTGAGTAGCCGGTCACTGCCATGGTGCAGCCCCTTGCCCAGCTGGGTCCTCTCCTTCTTCTTCTCAGGTGTAGATGGCACAGCAAATGCCAGCCCTTCTCCTCCTCCTCCTCCCCTTCCCTGCTTCCTCCCAGCCTCTTGTCCACCCTGATGTGTCCAGCCTGTCTCCCCTGTCCCCCAGTGCTCCACTGCACATGTACAACCTCCCTTGACTTTTGTCAGGAAAGTGTCATCCCTTCTTTGTGTTTTTATTGAGTTGACAGTTTTGTAAACCCCTGCCCCCATTCTTTATTATTTTACATACACACTCCCAGAAAATGCAGAAACGATGGGGCTGGAGTTGTGTCATAGTGGGTTAAGATGCAATGTGCAGTGCCCACTTGCCATATACTCAAGTCTCAGGTGCTCTTCTGCTACTCCAGCTCCTGCTAGTACTCCTGGGAAAGCAGCAGGAATGGGCCAAGTGCGTGGGCTCCAGCACCCATGTGGGAGACCCAGATGAAGCTCCCGGCTCTTGTATTTGGCCCAGCCCAATCTGGGCTGTTGTAGCCATTTCACGTGTGAACTAATGGCCAGAAGATGTGTGTGTGTGTGTGTGTGTGTGTGTGTGTGTGTGTGTGTGTGTGTGTGTTTCCTTCTCTCTGCAACATTACCTTTCACATAAATAAGTAAACCATGAAGAAAGGAGAAGCAGATGCAGAAGGAAAGGAGAACTCGGCGCTTGCAGTCTCACCTTCAGCAGCCAGCCAAGAGCCGCCGGCCAGTCAGTTCCAGGAAGTGACGCCTTGCACCCAGCGGCTCCTCTGGCACATGTGCTTGGAGCTGGGGACAGCGAGTTCATCTTCACACTGTTCCAGCCACATCAACTCCGATTCATGCTGTGACACAGCATGGTGTGGGTCCCCAGAGGGGGCCCGTGGGACAATGAGCGTTGCTCAGTGAATGTGTGTTGACTGAGGCACACCTCATGTCCAGGTTTGCATTCCTGAGAGCTCAAAGGATGGCGCTCTCACAGATGCACGAGGACAGCCATAATCAGAGGGGTCCCTGGGCGGAGCCTTAGAGAGGAGCAGGCAGTGGCAGTGCTGGCTGCCAGGGGCGGATGAGGCACAAAGGCGAGCTGCAGCCAGAGCAGCTGATGGACTCGGTCCACGTCCTTCTGGGCTGTGCACCTTTCACCTGGGGGTCAATCTCAACGACAGCCACTTGTGCTTTGTCCGTCTCCCCAGAGAGCATCTGATTGCACCTGTTGCTCCGTCACAGCAGGTAGCAGAGTCACAGGATCCAGGGCCCAGGGCAGCTGACAGAGCTCTGCCCCACTCCCCACTCGCGCCTTGCTTCTTGGCAGGCCTGCTCAGTGCCGCTCTGGCTTGACTCTGCCATCATTCCTCCCGAGGTCATTTCTAGGAGTTTTGTGCACTGTCACCTTTAAGATGCCAGTTTTCTAGACTTTATCGTGTGAAGATGGTATTAAAACTAAGTAATGCTCTCCAAAAACCCAACACTATTTCAGATTGAAAAGCAGCTTATGCATATTTGTGATTAATGGAAAAATTATATGTATTGTTCATATTTTGAAATGTGTATATGCTGTGGAGTAGCTCAACAGAGCTGGTGAACTAACTGCCTTACTTCGTGCTTCTCTTTTGTGATAAGAGCACTTGCAAATCTCCCTGGACAGTTTGCAAGATACAATACCTTGTTATCAGCTAGAGTCACCAGGTCCTAAAAACAGATGCTCTGAGCTGGTTCTCCTTGTCTAACTGGCATTTGCATCCTTTGGCTCCTGCCCCCGGGCCAGCAGCCTGCTCCCCCACTCCCTCCACCTGCTCCCCACCTGCTCCCCACCCTCTCCACCTGCAGCCCCAGAAGGCAGCATCCTCCTTCAGCTTCTGGGAGCTCGGCGTTTCCAAAGTTCATGTTCAGGTGAGAGCAGCATGTCCGATTGCCGCCTCACCAACATAGACCCTTCTGTACTATGAGGGTGCTGCCTTAGCATCAAAGAGCAAGATTAGGAAATCTTACCTACTGGCTACAGGCATGGCAGGCAGGCTGGCAGGCCCTGGGCATGAGGGACGTCTGGGTGTGCTCTTCAGGCACCCTTCCTGCCATGCTGTGTTGCTGAAGTAGCCAGCAGACCTGGTGTGTGAGGTGCTTACTGGGAAAGCCAAATGCAGAGGCATCATGGGTAGAGCCGGAGCTCGTGCGGCTACTCTGAGGGCAGATGCCTCCTCGAGGGTGCCGTGCTGCAGTAGGGTGGACCAGCGTGGCTCGGCGGCATGTTTGTGGCTTTGCACCTGACCTTGTGGTTCATGTGTGTGCTTCGGCTGGGTGTGAGCACCTAAGCATGAAGCAGATGCTCACTGATGCTTGCGTGCAGTTGCACAGTATGACAGTAAAAACAGTTTCAGTGGACGGTGGCGGTGTCTGAGAGCAAGAGAACGTGTCTCCAGGATGACGTACGTACTCTGCGTTGGGCTGTGCGTCTGGCCCGTCACTGGCTCCATGGAGCTCCCAGTGTCCACCTCCTGCTCAGGGGCTGGTACATGCGCCCCTCTCTCCCTTGCCTTCAATTCGTCTCTGCCAGCTTGGAGCATCTCTCCCTGATCTCCCATAGGTGGGCTGATGGCTTCTTCCGCATGTGTGAGCTCCGCATGAGGTGTCCGTGATGGCTGTTGAGGGGCAGGAGCATTCGGAAGGGGGTCACTCCCGAGTCCGAGTTAGCATTTGCTCCCATCCACATGTCCCAGCTGCAGATTTCTCCTCGTCACCATCCTCTCCTGTAAAGCACTACAGGTTTTTGCTGAGAATCCTCCTCTTGCACAAACGGGATTTGGCCAAGAAGCAGTGCCCACGTAGTCCTTGCTCCTTTCTCTCTGATCTGTCGGCACCCACAGTCTCCCTTGCTTTGCCCTGTCCACATTGCCATGCCCAGCAAGCCCCTTGCACATCGACCTGAGCCTGGCAAGCTCCCTCCTGCATCGCAGCTCCCTCTGGGCCACTTCCTGACCTGCTGGCTTCCATCAGCAAGCGCAGGTCTCTCCCTTCACTGCCCTCTGGCTGGGCTGTCCGGAGACATCTCTGGAGAACCCAAACCACCTTTCTGTGTCCCTTGGGTGCCTGATTTATACCGAGCACCCTCTCAACTAAGTCAAATGCAGCCTCCTGCCTAAGAAGCCTCTCCCAGCTCCCGGGGGCCCCTGGCCCTAGCAGATGGAGCAGGCAGAGCATCCCTGGATTCATAGGGTGTGACTACCTTGTGCTCCGATCTGGGCCTCGTAGGACTAGAGCAGTCATCAAAGTGCCTGCAACTGTAGCTATCAAGCAGCCCCAGCAGGGACTCCTGGCAGGGCCAGGCAGGCTGAGCAGGGCCGACTCCAACCTGGCATCCATGGCAGGGACCATTGTCACGACTCCAAGTCTGAGCCGCCTGTCTCCAGGTACCAGATGCAGCCCTGTGCCTGTCACCCTAGCCCCTACCCCCCGGCGTTTCTGTCTCCTCGGCTTCGAGGAGGAATTGGAAGGCAGGGTGTAGTCAATTACTGAACAGCCCTCAGCAGAAAAATGGCACTTGGATTTATTTCTTATTTCATTTCCTTTCACAGTCGGGGAGAGCTTAAAAAAGAGAAGGCATGAGAACAAGTAACAATCACGTGCAGACAGTCTCTCCAGAAAGGGTGGTTCCCAGCGGATGTCTGTCTTTTATTACAGCTGTGTTTGCGGGGGAAATGTAGAGGAGCTACCTGCACAAAGATGTCCACATGCAAACAGCAGCTGCACGTCAGGAGGAAGTGCTGTCACTCATCTCATTAGCTTTGACACGGGTTGGGAAGGAGGCCCTGCCGCAGGGCAAGCTGGTGGCAGCCAGGGCCGACCATGCACTGTGGAATCCACAATCAGGAACTGCTCTGCTCACCCCTGCGGCTCAGTGGCCTTGGGTAAGCGTACTCACGCACCGTGCCTCAGTTTCCTCACCAATAAGACAAAAACAGTGGCATCTGCTTCCCGACATCTGTCCCCTTAGCAGAGACTTCCAG
This sequence comes from Ochotona curzoniae, assembly GCF_017591425.1. Taxonomy (NCBI): domain Eukaryota; kingdom Metazoa; phylum Chordata; class Mammalia; order Lagomorpha; family Ochotonidae; genus Ochotona; species Ochotona curzoniae. The sequence goes on from NW_024466512.1 coordinate 3,898,916, forward strand.
GTGCCTTCCGGCCATGCCTGGCTCTGGCAGCTCTGCCTTCTACCGCCTGCTTCCTGCCCGGGCTCCCGTGGCCTTGGCCCTTCCTGTCAGCTACTGCTCTGGCCTCGGTGCCCTTCCTGCCCCCCTTTGCACAGCCCCTTGTCCCTGTGCAGGGTGCTCCCCCTCTCCCGGCACATGTGGCGCCTGGAGCCTCCAGCCCGTGACACACTGAGTGTGGTTCTCCTGGCAGGGTCTCCCACCCCTCCTGGCTGCAGCATGCCCTCAGGGAGGCACTGGCTGAGAAAGCTGCTGTACCTCTGCCCTCCCCAGGGAAGAAGAGCACCACGAGAGTGGCGGGTCAACAGGAAGAGAAGCCGAAGCAGGTGGCAGGAACGCACATCCTGCTGCAGTCCCGGCCTTCTCACCAGGGACCAGGGAGGCAGGGCCGCCCCAGCAGGCTCTCACAGCTCTTTGCAGCTTACCATTCCAGATGAGGTGAGGGACTGCTGGTGACAGCGACACAAAGCATCAGGATAGGATGCCATGGACTTCAGAGTGACAAGGGACGGTGAGGGCCATGGTTGCCTGCCTGGTTGGTCGTCTTAGCTATCTTTGGAAATGTTCCCTCGAGGACTCACTCACACCGGGCCAGCATCTGGCTCTTGTTTGGCAGGAGAGATAAATGGTGCTGATCAAGTGGTCACTCATGTGGTCACACTGGGTGTTTCCCTAGGGCCTCCCCTTGAAAGGGCATCCCTGGCTCCTGCCCCATCCTGATGCCAGCCCCTGGACGCACCCTGTTTGCTGCACGCTGGCTTCTGGCAAGCCTGCTGCTGTTGTCTCCTTGTGGTAGGACTCAGGTTGAACATCTGGAAGCCACAGGCGAACCCACTATGTCTCGCAGCACTGTCCCTCTCCTCCTGGGAGCAGATGTTGACAGAGCTCTGCAGCCCTTTTCTTGCAAAGTGGGAGCAGTGAGTGAGAAAGGGGCTGATGTTTGCTTCTCTGATGACCTGAGGCATTGATTGCGCTCGGACTCCAGGGCACAGCTTTGACCGGCAAACAGATTCCAAGAAGGAAAGCCCAAGACCAAGATCATGTGTGTTCACTGTGCACGATGACTTAAAAAATATAGAAATGTATTTAGAAAATACAACACCGAGAGCAGGTGGTTAAGATTCCACATCCCACCTGGGAGTATCTGGCAGCTCTGGCCCCTGACTCTGGCTTCCTACAGATGAGAACTCTGGGAGGCAGCAGGTTCCTGCTACAGGCTCGCGCTCCTGGCTCCTGGCTCCTGGCTCCTGGCTCCTGGCTCCTGGCTCCTGGCTGTGGCCCCACTCATGGCAGGCAGCTAGGGAGTAAAAAAGCTTGTTTTGCCACTCTGGCTCTCTCACACTTCCCCTTCAAGACAGACATGTTTAATGCAATGTGGCAGCAATATTATTCTTTCTGCTTGGATGTTGGGATTAAGGACATCAGTAGGTTAGGGGCTAAATGAACCAGCATCCTGAGCTGTCATCTAGCACTCACTGTTGTGTAACAGGATCCAAACCAGGACTCAAGGCAGCCCTGAAAGGATACAACAAGCCAGCCTGAAGGCCAGCCCAGGCTCTCCTGGGAGTGCTGGTGTTGGTCTCAACCCTCTCTCCTGGTTCTCCCTGTCCAGGATGGGGCAAGTTGCAGAGGGCTCGTTTTCTGGGTCTTATCGTGGCCCTGGCAGGTCGAGGCAAGCCTGCTGTCCTCCTGGTCCTCTCCTACAGGCAGGCGGCTGGTCAGGATCTGGACTCTGGTCTTCCCGGTGAGGCTTTTACTGCTGGGTTGGTTTTTCCTGCAGCATCCATGTGTCTGTTTAAGACAAGGGAGAGCCAGCACTGGCAACTGACAGGTGGAGGCCGACAAAAGGTCACGAGTCCTGACGTTGCCCACAGGCTAAGCTTCTGACAAAGCTGCAGGCTGAGTCCCTTAATTCTCATCTAGAACATTGCGTGTGTGTTTTGTGAAATGGGATACTCCATTTGCCATTTTGTCATAAAAGTTGGAGTACTTAAGTCTAAATAAATCATATTTGGACGATTGATGCAGCAATGAATGTTTAAGCATGAAATCTGAGCGGGATTAGTAAGCTTTGTGCCATATTACAATCTGAGATCACTTTAACATAACCCTCCAGTTATGAACTCTCTGTGGAGAATCTGCTCCTTACGTAAGGAAATCAATCGCATCCGTGGTAGGCGACTCTGTTCACATTATCTTAAACATGCTGGGGTGCCAGAAAATTGAATGGTGTGGAACTGGTTTTGCAATTCTCCCCCTTACATGATAGCTCAATGCTAATGTGCTCTGAGTTGGAAGTGGGAAGACCAGGGACTGCGGTGGGGAGGGTGGAATGGATTTCACACGGGGCTGAGTTGTGTAGCTTGCATGGGACAGAATTCTGGTTCTTGTCCAGGTTTGGTCCACACTGCTTGGCTCAGGAGCCCCAATGGTAATAGAGAAAGTTCATGCTCTCTTGAAAGAGAAGCAAGCAAAATAGAAGGCTCGCCATAATGTAAGGATGTTAGATAGGTCGTCGTGTTACACAGCCATTTATTAAGTGTGGATTCAGGAAAGATCTTCAGATGCCAAGTTTGTGAGTGTTAGCCGCAGACCTCAGTAACAGATCCTTCTACGGTTACATGGAAATTGCCATAACATCTTTGTGTTTGCATTTCAAAACATCCTCTCATGTCGTCATTTTTCCATCAGTCCATCCATTCATGAAACTGTTGTCCGTGCCTGCTGTGTGGGCTCCATGAGAACAGCTGGTGGGGTCCCTGTTCTTGTGCGTGGGGTAAAGATGGAACCCCTCCCCTCCTCTGCCCTTGTCTTGCTCTTGGCTCACAGGGAATTATGCAGGAACACGGAATACACCCAGGAAATGGCAGTGTTGATTGGAAAACATAGCTGTTTTCAAGAAGCAAACATATGGGAGCAGGCACATAGGTTAAGACGCCCACGACCCAGATCAGAGCTCCTCTGTCTGATTTCTGGTGACAGCTTCCAGCTAATGAAGACCCTCGACGCAGAGCTGTAGATCAACTACTTGGGCCCCTGCCACCCATGTGGGAGACCTGGGTTGAATTCTCACATTCTTGGCTCCTGGCTTCTGTCTGAACCCAACCCCGGCTGTTACAGCCATTAGGGGAATGAACTGGTAGATAGAGCACAGCTCTCTCTCCACATCCCGTCTCCTTCTGCCTCACACCCTCCCTCCAGCCCTCCGTCTGGGGCCAGCATCATGATATAGCTGGTAAACTACTGTCCAGGAGACCAGCATCCCACAGAGGAACACAGTTGTATGTCTACCTCTTCCAGCAGGCTTTTGGCTGGCTGTTAAATAACGCAAGTGTATTTCAGTCATTCAGTGCTGATGGCCGAGCCTGCAGAGGCACACCAGGACTGCGACAGGAACTGCAAACCAACAAAATAGCAGGCATCATTTTCATTAATTTCTGCTCTAAGATGCTTCTTTGTGCGTGACGAGATTTTGTAATTGAATAGGGAAATGGATCAATAACTTCTAATGCAAAAGCAAATTAGCACTTCATAAATATTTATATGAGGAAAATGAAGTGCTTGTGTCTCTCCATTTTAAATCCTTTCCCAGGAAGTGCCAGGCAGGCCCTGAGCTTATCGTGTGGGGGGCGCTGCAGGGGTGCTGGGGAGGAATGACACTGCGTTGTATTGTAGGAGTCATCAGGCTTGCATTGCGTTCAGATGCCCTCTTTGCTTCGGTTTCCCATTTCCGACCCGTGGTCCCTGGCTGCTGAGCCCTCCGGGAGGGCAACTGAGGCTCTCCCCTCCTGCAAGTCCTGAGCCCTGTGGTCCGGAAGCCAAGACTCAAACCTTAGGAGCCAACAGTCATGAGAACATTCTGGACTTTACCAGATGAAGATTAGGAGAATATTCCGGAGCTTTCCGGGTACCTGTTTTTGTGTGCAGAATTAGCATCATCATTGTACCTGGGTTTGTGGTCAGGATTCTAGGCTGTTGAAAGCAGAGCCGAGGGCAGAGCAGCCGGTTCAGAGATTTCTTCCCCTCCCATCATGTTTTATGCGTTGTGCCAGTTGAATTTAGATGGGCACTTTGTGAAACTTAGTTTATGGAATGCTTCTCTTTGATGTATAATTAGATTTTTGGCATATTTCTTTTTAAAAATGAGAACGGATTTCTTTGAAGGCAAAGAAGAGGACTTAAGAGACATGCATCTGGGTGTTGCCATCATGGAAAGCTTTCTTAAGCTCTCAGCCCCACCCACATCCACTAGCCTACCTACCAGGTTACCGATGACGGCTTCCTGTATCAAGCTGTGCGTGCACCATGGCCGAAACATTTAGCTTGCATTTGTTCACATCGAGGTCACCCCCACTAGACCAGAAGTGTCCTCAGATGCCCGGACCCTGGCCTGCTTCTCCCTTCTTGCTCAGCCTGGCATGTGTAAGCACTCTAACTAATTGGCAAATTAATGCAAGATTTCCCCTATAACATTGAACACAGTCAACAGTGTCTCCATGACTCGGTAACATTTTTTTTTCTTTCAGTATTTGAAATGCATGACTCATTTTTCCTTATGAAGTCCCAACGTTACCAAAAATCACTTTAACTTTCTCCCTAGGACTGGCTTTGTCTAATTTAGCCAAGAGTGGTGTTGACCACTGATGCTGGGTGTGTGGGAAATCCGTCTTGATTCTGACCCATCACAGCAGCTCATGTTGAGGCAGTGTGCAAAGGAAGTGGTGCCAGTTGACTGTACCTTGTGGAACGACTTGATTACAAAAACAGGAAGCCAGAATAGAAAGGAGTCAGGAAGTAGCTGGGACTGAAGGCACCCTACGCTGTAGAGGTCCCTGCGGCAGCAACAGCCATGCCAAGGGAAACAGCAGACGGGAGGAAGTGTCTTTATCAGAGATTGGTGAGAGCTAGGAGGTTCCCACACTCCCTGCCTGAGTGTCTGAAACCAGGGCCTGGGGCCGCCCGGTACCTGAGGCTGGGGACGGGGTGCGGGGGGGCTGCCTTTGGGGTCTTGCTGGCTACAGCCTGTGGCAGACAGAGTTAGCTTTGCTCGTTGGCCATTCCAACAAGATAGCTGTGAGAGCGCTCTGTCTGAAGTGGTCTGGCTTGATGTTTTTGAAAATGCCATCCATTTGATTTTATGTTTGACAGGCAGAAAGAGTTCTGCCCTCCGCCGGTTCGCTGCCTTCACTCTAAACACGATTAGCACCTGCACCCCGTTGTCCTGAGCCAAAGTAATGTGACCTCAGGCCTCAGAAACACAATGGCCATTTGTTTTCTGCAATCTTTAAGACTGTATTGATTATCTGCACAAGAGGAATTCCCATCCTTTGGTGCCCTAGGACCTGGTGCAAGGTGACTCCTGGTGTTAGTAATTTGCTTGACTTCAAGTTCATTGCTTTCTATTTCTTTGTTTTCAGCTTTATATATGGGTCCCCCCTGAGCTGGTTTTTCCACTTTCTGAAGGCAAAATGTTGTTGGCTTTTGTGTTTAAAAAATTAAGATTAATTTGTATTTAACTTAAAAATCAGAGTTATAGAGTAAGGGAAAAAAGAGCTCTTCCATCCGCTGGTTCACTTCCCAAATGTGTGCATTGGGCAGAGCTGAGCCAGGCCAAAGCAGGAGCCAGGGTCTCCATCCATACGTGGGCCAACTTCCACTGTTCTCCCGCATTAACAGGGAGCTTGGTTGAAAGCAGAGCAGCTGGGATTCGAACCTGTGCCAGGACACCATCTGCCACGCTGGGTGCTGCGTGTGAGCCGCCCTCAGAGCTCACAGGAGAGGCAGCCTCGCCCCCATGCAGCTTCGTGTCGTCCGCCCATCCTACATCGTAACCTTCAACCCAGTGTCTTTATCACACATGACCGTGAACTCTACCTAAATAAGTGAATCCTAAGGGACCTGTTGATAATCAATCACTCCCTGGAAGGTAGCTGAGCCAACACTGAGAGTCAAGACTGTGGACAGGGAGCAGTTCTTCCACTCCTCACTAGAGCTGGGAGCCTTGGGTGCAGAGGTGCCAGGGTCCCCGCAGGCCTGGGCTACACCGCAGTTCCACTGCTGCTTCACCGGAAAGCCCTAAGAAAGAATATTCTGGTTTTGCTTGAGGTCCTTCTGCTCAGGGACTGTGCTAGGTTAACTAGCATGTGTGGCACAGTTCTGTGACCTTGGGCCCACCAGGTGGCATGGGGGTGGGAGGCACATGTCCCTGGCGCTGACCATGCACACAGAGTACTGCTCCCATCAGCCCACCTGGGAGAGCACCAGCCTCCTGCCTGCCTTCAGGAGCTCGGCGCCAGCAGTGACACCAGGCAGATCGTGAGCCCAGAGAGAAGGAGGCGGCCCGGCGTTGTGTTTCTGGCACCATCTCCCACTGTTTGAGAAACAGATGTTTAAAAGAAAAGCCTTTAGAAACCTCTCCTTGCTGTCCCAATGGTCCTCATGTTGGAGTTTGTATTTTCCAAGCCATTGTTATTGTTACAATTAAATAATAACAGTATTCTGTGTCATTGCTTCTGGAATCAAACCAGCCCCAGCCCAGGCGGGTTGCAGCATGGAGCACCTGGCTGGGTGGCCCATGCCACATATGACTCATGTCCTCAGAGTGGCCACGTATGACTCATGTCCTCAGAGTGGCCCCTGAGTCTCCCTCCAGTCTCTGGTGGCTGCTTCCCTCTGGTAAGATGCAGGCCTGGCCTGCACATATCTAGAGCATGTGTGCCGTAATATGCGTGTCTGTGAACTAAAGCATCTTTGTATGCTATTGTCTGATTGTTGTATCTGCAGTTTTTTCTATAAGTGTGACATCCTTTCCAAAGAACACTCTGAAACCTGTAATCGACATGTCCCAGAGCAAGAACCGTCGCACGTTCCCTCCTCACTGACACCGGTGTCTCTCAACGAGGGTGACTTTGCCCTCCAGAACACAGCTGACACTACCTGGGGAAAGCTCACAGGACTGGCACCCTGGGGACATGGCTGGTGGCCACAGGTGGGGGCTGGGGTACTGCTAATCACCCCACCAAGGCACAGGCCCGAGAGGTCCTTCCGTCCACAGAAGTGCCTAGCACCGACATCACCAGTGCCAGAGTCTGGGCACCGCGCCTGGCGCTCCTCCACAATTCTACAGGTGTGGGGACTGCCCTCCTGGCTTCCTGTTCCGGCCCCTCCCTGGGGTCAAACACCAGACATCTTGGCGCTTCTCACCTCCACACTTTAGCGTGCATTTCAAACTCACACAGTTGCTTTCTTGTGTGACCACGGTGTCATCATCATAGCCAACGAAACAGGTGCTTGTGCCCCAGGACTGTGGTAACTGGTCCAGATTCAAGTGTCCCCGGTCCAACAATGCTAGGACTGGTGGAGAACTCGAATGTGATTGTTTCATTATGGAACTATCCACCCTGGTGGGAAAAACAAGCACATACACAACACCGGATCCATTTTCTGGATGGAGCCATTTCCTCTGTGTTAGAATGTGCAAGAGAGAATTTAGCACATCATTGTTTTGTGGCCCCAAAGTGTTGATGAATTCAATAAGCTTGTAGGTGATTGTGATATTTTTTTCTTTCCCATAGAACTATTTAAAGGGATTACTAAGGCAGCTCATTGTGTTTTTTAATCATTTAATTATACCTCTCTTTCCCTCCACATGCTTAGCTATTTCCCCCACTCTCCCACCTCAGACACATGGAAAGCTTTCAGCTTTTAATGAAGAAGTTTCTGGAGCTTGTTTTTAGCACGTGAGCTTAGTAGCACACATGATGTCATCCCCATTTACAATGTTGCGTGCCAGAGCGCTGTGTGAAAGCGAAACCATCAATCCGCTCCGAGCTCTAGTTGCTGGGTTCTTTGGAGGAAGCCATCTGAGGAACAGCCCCGTGACTAGGGAGCCACACAACTCAGAAGCAAGCATGTCTTTTTCTCTGGTCAAAGTCCACCCTGGGAAGTACGGTTTTGTTCCGGGCTGGGCTCGTTGTGTGCATGTCCAATTTTACTCCATAGCCAGGACATCCTAGACACATAGCTAGGGAGAAGCCACAACTGGAAGAAGAAAGGTTTAGGCTCTACTATTGTGGCACGAGGTCAAGCCACTGCCTGTGACACTGGCGTCTCAGCTGCTCCACTTCCACTCCAGCTCCCTGCTAGTGCCCCGGGGAAGACAACATAGGAAGCCCAAGTGTTTGAGGTCCTGCTATCCACATGGGAAACCTGGGTGGAGTTTTGGGCTCCTGGCTTTGACCTGGCCCAACCATGGCTGTTGTAGCCATTTGGGGAGTAAACCAGTGGATGGAAGATCTCTCTGCCTCTCACTCTAACTCTGCCTCCCCAGTAAGTAGTTAAAAGAAAAGGAGAAGAAAGAGCTCTGCCACTTCCCCTAGGGCTGTGAGCTTTGTTGTTGCTCTAACACCAACAACTCTGGATCCTCCATCTGATAAAATCTTTTTCTCTGGCCAGTGAGTAACACACCCGATGGCGTGGACAGTGAGGGACCCTGGATCATTCATCCAGGCCATGGTGACAGCTTCAGATAGGAACCGACTCATCTCCTCCGTCCTGATTTTTAACTATTCCTACAATCTGGGACCATGAAGTTTGTAAAAGAGCGTTCACGGCTGGAGTTATGTTTTGTGTTGCCTGACATTACTTACATAAACCCACAAGGTACTTCCTATTGTCCCATCCAGTTCTCATCCCTCGCACTACCTGCACCTGTCAAGTACGTTCAGAAGCACTGATGTACCCGGGGCTGGCCACGTGGGGGAGGTGGGGGTCTGCTGACCGGCGGGCAGCACTTACTCAGGCTTTACCCCAGGGACAGACCCAGCCGTGATGCCTTGACCCTGGCATCTGACATTTGAGGATTCTTGGGGGTTTTCAACAGCTCGAGAGCTTACTACAAGCCTCTGAGAATCAGCTACCACAAGGCAGGGTGCTCGGCTGATGTTACAATTACTTTTTGTTGTGGTTTCTTTAAATAATAATAATAATAAACAGAAGAATACATCCTATAAAGCACCCAGCAGCTACAGTTCAGGTGGGCTACCTGGTTTCATATCATGGTTTTATAATTTACAGCCATCTGATGCCCAGAGACATGAAACACCCCCCGCCCTCTGTCTCTCTCTCTTGCTCGTACTCTCTTTTAAGATTTATTTGTTTTTATTGCAAAGGCAGATTTACAGAGAGAAGCAGAGAAAAAGATCTTTCATCCGCTGGTTCACTCTCCAGATGGCCACAATGACCAGAGTGGCCAGAGCTGAGCTGATAGAACGTCAGGAACCAGGAGTTTCTTCCAGGTCTCCCATGCAGGTGCAGGGTCCCAAGGACTTGCCATTCTCTGCTGCCTTCCCAGGCCACAAGCAAGGAACTGGAAGAGAAGTGGAACATGAACCAGCTCCTATATGGGATGTGGCACTGACAGGTGGAAGATTAGTCAGTTGAGCCATCACAGCAAATCCCGCCCTTTGTTTAAGGGGCGCTACAGACAGGAGTGCCCACTTGATGTTGCTGGAAGCCCAGGGTAGGGGAAAGGCTGGGCAGGATTTCTCCTGGTCAGTCTCAGATAACTCATCAGGCAAGATGTCCAAGGAGTGGAGGGGCTCTGTACCCCCAGACTCGCATCTGGGGAGCCCTTCATTTGAAAGGCAAAAGTTCGTCCTTTTACACTCCTGAGTGTGGTGCCTAGAAGCCACAGAGGAGGACCAGACAGTCCCAAGGGCTGACCAAGAAGACATGAGGAAGCAAGGGTCTCCTTCCCCATCGCCGGTCCCTCCCGCCGTCTATCTCCTGGCAGCCTCACAATGGAAAATCACAGAGCATTGTCTTTGAGCAGGCAGGAGGGAACAAATTTAAGCTCACACACGTTCCGTGAGTTTGGTTCAATAGAGGTCAGTTTTTAAGAGAGCCCAGCTGGCCGGCCCACAAGTCTGCCTGGGAGCTGGCTGGCTGGCTGGCTGGCTGGCTTCCGCCAAAGCCAAGAAAATCCCCTTTGGCCTGCGAGCACCAATTAATAAAAGTTGCTCACGGAGCCGTGTGGGTGAGGAAACCGGAGCTGACACGCGTCCAGCTTTCTGGGAAACCGCTTAGCGGGTCGCCGGGCCTGGAATCCCGCTGCGCTCCAGCTCCGGGCTGTGCGGCAGACACCACTTACTCCAGCGGTGTGCGGACGCAGCGCAGCCCGCATCGCAGAGTTCTGAGCCTCAGAGCTGGATATCCAGGCTTGGACTTGACAGTTCAAAAGCACCTGGTTAAATGGGGTTTTATTCAATCAGCTAAGAAATGTCCTCTTTAAAGATGGGTCCTTCAGAGGTCTTTTAAGATTTCTTTTTAGCCACAAAGTGTGAAGGAGGGAGAGTGGAAAGGAGGAGAAATGTAAACTGCCCACTGGTTTACTCTCCACATGACCGCAGGCCAAAGCCAGCATCCTGAAACTTCCGTCTAGTTCCCACCGTGTGGGTGCAGGGACCCAAGCCTGTGGACCATCTCCCACTGCTTTCTCGGGCCCATTAACAGGGAGCTGGATCAGAAGCAGGGCAACCAGGACTTGAACTGGAGCTGACAGGGGATGCTAACATTGCAGCAAGCAGCTTTACCTACTATACCACAATACCGGCCCCTTGTATTGGGTCAGGCCTCCTCCTTGCAGGACCACCAAGCCATGATTCTGAGCCTTAACTTTCTGCCTGAGTTTGAGGGTCACCTGCTATCCAAACCACACCACGCACAGCTGCAGCTCGGGCCCTCGGGAAGTGACAGAGGGCACTTGATGGGCCCCGCCCTACTCCCACACAAACCGAAGTAAAGGAATGGTAGACAAGGTGCAATGCTCTTGACAACAATCAGGACAGAAGACAAGCGATGAGAACCAGTTCTAAAAGGGGGCTCTGGGGGACAGCTGTCCCAGAGAAGGAACGAGGGTTTGTAGGAATTGAGGAGAAGAAGAAAGCCAGGAGAGTGTTCTGGCACAGAACTGCTGCAGAACACCGAGCTGGAGGCTTGGGGTACAAAAGTGAGCCCACAAGCGTAAGTAAGATGAGATGGGCCAGAGGAACACAGCAGGTGGCAGTCCACACTCCACTGAGGATATAGAGCGGGTGGCAGGCTCCACAACAGAAGAGTATTGCAGCAGATACCAGTTCAGACTACTGGAATGTTGAACAGCTGCCAGTCCACATTACATGAGGATGTAGAGCAGGTGTCAGTCCACACTCCACTGAGATAACACAGCAGGTGCCAGTCCACACTCCACTGAGATAACACAGCAGGTGCCAGTACACACTCCACTGAGGATGTAGAGCAGGTGCCAGTCCCTACTATGGGATTTAAAACAAAATTGTGCCCAGATTCTATTGGGAACAAGGGAGGGACCAGAAGCAAGGTCTGAGTTCTGGCTTTTGAATGAGAAACAAGCCAAAATGAAGCAAGATGGAACATGAGAATTTGCTAGATTATTCCAGAAATGGAGGCACTGGAGAGCAGTGACTAGAGCCAGAGAAATGCTGGTTGTGTCTGACAACATTGGTTAACCTCACTGATAGTAAAAAGTGCTTGCAGCACGTGGGCCAGCTCTGTTTGTGGGTGTCTTCCTGGGAACCCTGTGGGGTCAGTGTTGTCCCTCCTGTCTTAGAGGCAGACACTGCAGCAACAGATCACATTTGATGTACAAGGTCACAACCACAGAAGAAGGCAGAGACAGAATTGCCCAAGCTCCATTGCTACATGGCTGTAGAGGAGTCTTCAGAAGGTACAATGTCTCCCTTTGCACTGATCTGTGACTCGGAAATGTACCAACTGCAGAGTGCCTTTGGGAGCAGGCCTTGACCTTAGATGTAAACAGGGAAGACCCCACCCCAGGCGCAGCCTCATTTAACCCCTTGAACCAACCTTGTGGACAAAAGGGAAGGGTGGCATGCTTTCCTACCTGCAAGTGCCTGTGTCCCAGGACTTGGTGGAAGATGTGTTCTGTCCTCTGACACTTAAAAGCTATGTGACCTGGAACAAGGGCCTTGCCCCATCTGAGCCTCAATGTAAAATAGTGAAATAGACAAGAGTAAAATTTCAGGGACACGGCTGCTGCCCTGTGCTGGGCTGGCGGACCCGCTGGAGGAAGGCATGGTAGAGGACCCCTGGATCTGCGGCATGAGGCCCTTGTCGGGAAGTTGGGGTGAGCCTGAGTGTGTTTGAGGTTGTCAGCCTGTCCTCTATGTTGACAGTCTTATTATTTTCTTACGTTTGCATTGCTGAGACCTGGTAACTGTCATTCTGTGAAGGTAGTCATGTTCCCTTAGGCACAGCCAAATCGGCGAGGGAATCCCTGGTGCCCATGTTGGTGACACAGGGAGGTGGCAGCACAGAGCTCTAAGACCCTTGCCCTGGGCCACTAGGGCAGGAGCCGTGGCAGGAGACACAGCAGCTCTGGTATTTTTTTAAAGAGTTTTTTGGTATTTATTTGAAAGACAGTCACAGAGAGCGGAGGGAAGAGAGGCACAATCCACCTACTGGCTCACTCCCCAAAAGGCCACAATGGCTGGACGGCCAGGAAGCCAGGAGCTTCTTCTGAGTCTCCTTGTGGTGCAGGGACACAGTGGGGTCACCCTCTGCTGTTTACCCCATGCTGGCAGGGAGCTGGGCCAGAAGCGGAGCATCTGGGATTCGAACCAGTGTTCTCACTGGAAGCCAGCATTACGTAGGCGAAGGCTTAACATACTAACTACATCGCAGCATTGGCCCAGGATCAGCCCACGGCTGTCAGTGGTGATGCACAGAGCCTGCAAAAAGGTCATAAGAAATGTGTCATATGAAAACATTGTGTGGACTGGAAAATCAGGAGGTGGATGCACCAGCGCGAGCTTGTCTGAACTTGTTGCTTCCCACAAGCTTTTCACAGGCCCCTCCTGTGTGGCCCATGGACTTTGTCAAGGGCGAGGTCCCATGAACGGTCCCAAGGCTTGCTGTGTCTCATGGGGGCTCCGTGGGCTGAGAATTTATACTCGACTTAGAATTCTAAGAAATTATTTGTCCCCCGCAGCTTTCCAAATGCCATGCCAGCAGTTTTCTCCATTATACTTGGTAAAACTAAATGAGGAAGAGCTGGGCCAAGGAAGCTTCTTTTTTTAAAAATAAATAAATAGATTCTGTTGGAAAACAAAAGTTGTTTTGATCATGCTAAGTATTTCAGTAAAGAGAGAATAACAAAAGAAAATGGGATGTAAATGTTCCATTGTTCTTACAGATGTAGAGTTCCAAAGAGCTAGGATCCCAAAATGCTGAAATTATAACCAAAAATCATTTCAGCTGTGGGGCTCAACTGAGTGTGAAGAGAAACAACGTGAGCCCTGGCGTTTAGTCCAGTACCGTGGGAGAACGTTTCCAGGCAAACACACTGTCTGATTCTGCAGGTGCGTCATTTGCCGTCTTCCGAGCCACCTGCTGGTATTTCTTCCTAGAAAGGCAGTGTAGGCAATGGTTGGCAAGGGACAACCTTGGGAGCTCACAGCATCAGGGTCAGACTCCGAGGACTTAGCTGTGTGGCCGTGGACAGGACTCCTCAGCGCTCTGAGGGTTCCTCTGCACCTCTCAGCAGTCAACACCCCAGGTCTCTGTGGAGGCCTCACCGTTCCCAGCCAAGCATGAGCGACGGAGCAGGCTCAGGATCTGTGAGCTTTCTCCAAAGGCAAGCAAGAAGCATGACTAGTTTTTCAAGAGGCCCAGGCCCAGTGGCAGTCCACCTGCACCTCCCTGCGCAGGTGGCAGGTGGAAGCAGTCCACCGCCTGGTGCCTGTGCAGTACCATACCCGTGGTAGCAACAGAACCCCGAGCTTCCAGCCACTCTCTGAAACCGGCTGTGGGGTGTCCCGGGGGGACGGGCCTGCCTGCACTGCCCGCCTTTCCCCTCATTCTTTTCTCCGCACATGTTCAGCTCTGCCTGAGGATTGGCCCATCTCACTGGATACAGTAACTGGAAGGGCTCACCCTGATGTTTAATTCTGATTTCCATGGTGTGTGAGGTTTTGTGACAGCCCCAGGACTGGGTCCCGCCTGCCCGGGACTGATGGCTGTATTTTCACATTTTTGTTAGAGAAACAATTTGCCCAAGTGTCTATGCGGTTGGCTTTGTCATTAACACAATAATGACCTGTGCTCCGTGAATCTTCAGCAGTGAATGAGCCCGTCCCACCCCCGGCACCACCTCTGCAACCACAGAGCAAGCCTGTCTCCTCTATCTGCAGTTCATCCATGTGGTTTGTATAGGTTTTGTAGTTTGTGCAGTATAATGTAGTTTGGACACGAAATTGGCTTTACTGCTGCAATGCCCCTGTGTTTGTCTATGCATTTATTCATTAGGCATTGACTGTGTGCCAGGCCCCCTGTGAGGTATTGGGATATAGCTCAGCCCCACATGGCAGGAAGGCAAATGCAGGTTCCTGGCAGGGACCTAGGAGAACGAGTGCTGGGAGGTGCTTGTTGTGTTGGAACTAAACCCGGTGGATTGGCTTCCCGTCTCTGGGCTTTGAGACGGCAGTGAGTCGTCGTAAGGAAATCCATCTCCTTTAAACTGTGTGGCTGAACTGCAGTAAATTTGGAGTGGAATCTTTTACCTACGCATTGATCTTCTAAAAAGCCACAGGATCTTTGGTTTGATACATCATTTCAGAGATGCAAGAACTTGGGATTATGAACTCTGAAGGGTGATCTTTGGCCAGCCGCATCCCAGGACTTAGGCATCAACAGCCCCTGGCACTTGGGTGGCTCGGTTCCAGCTTCACCCCGGCCACACCCAGTGAGCTGCATGCCCACATGTCCGCCTCAGTCTCCGCTTCTGGAGTCACCTTTCTGGGTCAGCATCTCCCAGCCCAGGATCCTTCCCAGGGACTGCTCAGCTGTCATTCCTGTGGCTGGGTGCCCCCAGAGCAGGCGGGCCTGCTTCATGATGTGGATGCTCCAACAAGCCTCCAAGCTGTCCTTGCCTCGGCCTGTCCTCTCCTGCTCCTTTCAGCCACGCAGTTGCCGTGGGCATTGAGCTCCAGTGCCTGCTGTGCTCAGTGGCTCCCTCCCGTGGCACAGGACCATGTGGGTTGCATCAGCCCTGAGGGTGTGCCCCCCGCCCAACGTGTTTGCCTCAGCAGCACACCCAGCACAGCTTGACAGCCTGTGTTGTTTCATATCTCTGAGGCTGCAGCCCATTCACATGCCCTCCTAGGCCCCCATGCCTGGGAATATGTGGTCACCCCTGGGTGGGGTATTCATCTGCTTATCTCCTACCGCTCACTATACAGAGTCATCCTAACTCCTGACGCTGTCCTGGTGACCTGGCCACACTGGGTCTGTCTTTCCCCAGTTGGAGAGCTTACCGAGATGCAGCACGATCAATACCCACTCGGTGAGATAACTTGTAGCTGGTGCTTGCAGCAGCTTAGCAAACGGGGGCAGCAGCATCAGCTCTTGGCACGGCTGTCCAAAGGAGCAGGCCGCCTGGTTAGACCAGCTCACCACACAAGCAGAACGAACGGCCTCCCGAAACCCTCCCCTCCACTCCCATTTGCTAATAGGAGAGTCCATCAAATCGGATTTTCTCTTTGGCGAGATCCACAGTACTGCTGCTGTCACTTTTCCAACACGGCCATCGTCCGTCCTCCCTGCCTAGGGTCCTCCCCCGGAACAATGCTTTCTTAGCTCTGTCTGTGACACCTTGGCAAGCCCTGCCTCTGGAGAAGGACATGGATAAGGGCTGGGGAGAGTTCTAGGCCAGAAGGGACAATGCCTGTGTGTCTTCCCCAAGTTCATTCACTTATGACATATCCCACTCTGCTTAGCATTGCTTCTTTAGCAAATGCCCAGTCAGTGCCACTTGCGAGGCCTGGTGCAACATGAGAGCCCCAGGCACCACCATGGAAGCAGGCCCTGGCAGGTCACTGGCCTTCAGGCAGCTCGCTAAAGTTGAAACACAAGTCATGTCTGACTCGTTGGGACAGAAGCTGTCAGGTTTCCCTGAGACACAGGGGCTGGCATGGGGCCTGCCAGGTCTCTGCTCAGCAAACGGTGCCCCATGTGGGAGGGAGGAGGCAGTGGCAGGCTTTTGGGGGTGGGGCAGGCCACCACCCTGCTGCAGCCTCCACCCTGAAGGGTTAACAGACAGACACGGAGGGGGACGCTCCAGGGGAATGTGGTAATCTCATTGAAGGCCAGAGTAGAGACCTGTCACACGTGGCATAGCCAACCCAGAGGACATGAGCGGGACAAGATATGAAATGTTCTGGAACCAGCCAGCGGCCAGCAGTGGCAGGAATACGGTGAGGGGAAATCAATCAATGAATCTTTTTAAAAAGACCTGAGTGACCAATAATAGCACGAGACTTGCACTTAGCAATGAGCAGTAAATGACATCGACAAAGACTGGCATCGTGTAAGCTCTTCTTTCCCTGAGTGCCACCTTCCACCAGGCCTCCAAGGTTATCCCAGGCCCTGCCTCAGCCGTGCAGCAGCCCCGAGTCTCATGTCAGGCGTTGTGCCTTCCGCCTCCCATCTCCTCGTCTCTCTCTGCTGCCTGTCCTCAGCACCCCACCCCAGCCAGCTCTTAGTACACAGCAGGTGCCCAGGAAATCCTTCCTGTGATGGGGCTGAACCGGGTGAGGTGGCGCATGTCCTCCGGAGCACACAGAATGGTTTAAAGCCCAGAGAAGCACCGCTTTGCCATCTCCCGTGAAGCTCCAGTGGGTTGCACAGTTTGGAGAAGAGACGAGGCATGCTCCTCTCCCTGTTGTCTTCAAAATGCAGTATTTCAATGCATCTGATGTCTGTCGTCACTTCCAGTGTCTGTCCCAGTTTGTGACACTTCACTATTGTCATCTCTTTCGTGACAATGATGTAATGTCAACATTAAGCACGTGGCGGGGGCAGATCCAACAGGGGCAGGTCAGGGGAACCCGGAAGACTTTCCCAGCAAGTGGGACAGAGGGTGAGGGTCTGGCCAGTGCAGCCTTTAAAATCTGCCTTCGCTGTTCATGGGTGAGTGTGTGTTTACACGCACCTGTGCAGCACATACCGCTGTGCTTGTCAGATGTGCACACCAGGCAGAGGCGCACACAGCATATGCTCCAGGGGCTGCGGCTCAAAACACACATAGGCGATTGTCGCCTGCCTGAGTCTCCACCTGAACAGGTTGAAGGCGCTGTGGGCGCACTGGGAGAGGCCCGAGCCTGGCTGCCCGTGGCCTGGTGCTCATAGGTGCCACACGGTCCGGCGCTCGGCTCTTCTGCTCACACTGCTCTTGTCTCTCCACAGAGGCCTCATCGCCAGCAGCTTCACGGAAACCCACTACCTGCAAGACGGCACCGATGTCTCTCTCGCTCGAAATCACACGGTAACGCTTCACTGGAACTACCCCTCGAGTCTGCGTGTGCACGCGTGGCAGTGTCACTCTGAGCAAAGTCACCTCAACTAGAGCCTTCACTCAGGCTCCAAGGAGTGCTTGGGTGTTGTGTTGTCTGTCGCTGCAGCCTGGCTGACCCTGGGCCCTGTCTCTGGGGACTCTAGGCTGCTCATTTGATGGCTTGAAAAGCAGACACCCCTGCCTGGGCGGAGTCGCTGTATCACATGCCCAGGTTCTTGTGGCAATGGGGAGGAATCTGCTGTGCTTACCCCAAGATAAGCATGATGTAACATACACATAGATGGGGTTCTGCATCCTGGGTGCGGCTGGAATGCTTTGATCCCCTGTGGTCAGCTTGTCGGGGTGAGGACTTTCAGATGTGACTTGGTAAACATGCTTGTTGTGTATGTTCCTTCGAGTCAGGCTCACAGTGACAGGCCCACGGGTGACTGTGTGACTCCCGAGAGAACGGGACCGGGTGGTGCCCTTCTGAAGATGAGGACAGCAGCTCCCCGGGGGGGCGTTGTGTTGCAGGCAGGCTCTCACCAGTCTGTCATCTTGTGTGCTTGTTGGCTGTGGGGATTTCCCCCTAAGGTCAGGCCACCCTGTCTCATCTTCCCATGTGTGGCACTGTCACACAGGTGACACACTGGGACATGGGCTGCTGCAGCCCTCCAAGCTGGGGGAAAACACATGGTCAGGCCGGGCAGACTCCAGGCAGGAGTGCGTGTGGGAGAGTGAGGAGAGATCCAGGGCTACAGTGCCAGGTGCTGCCTTGCGGCCGTCCAGGACCCAGAGCGGGCACCTCAGGCTGGGGACACAGGAGGGCCGTCCAGGACCCAGAGCAAGCACCTCAGGCTGGGGACACAGGAGGGCCGTCCAGGACCCAGAGCGGGCACCTCAGGCTGGGGACTCAGGAGGGCCGTCCAGGACCCAGAGCAAGCACCTCGGGCCGGGGACACGGGAGGGCCGTCCAGGACCCAGAGCGGGCACCTCAGGCTGGGGACACAGGAGGGCCGTCCAGGACCCAGAGCGGGCACCTCAGGCTGGGGACACAGGAGGGCTATCCAGGACCAAGAGCGGGCACCTTGGGCCGGGGACACAGGAGGGCCGTCCAGGACCCAGAGCGGGCACCTCAGGCTGGGGACTCGGGAGGGCCGTCCAGGACCCAGAGCGGGCACCTCAGGCTGGGGACAAGAAGGGCCGTCCAGGACCCAGAGCGGGCACCTCAGGCTGGGGACAAGAAGGGCCGTCCAGGACCAAGAGCAAGCACCTTGGGCCGGGGACACGGGAGGGCCGTCCAGGACCAAGAGCGGGCACCTCAGGCTGGGGACACAGGAGGGCCGTCCAGGACCCAGAGCGGGCACCTCAGGCTGGGGACTCAGGAGGGCCGTCCAGGACCCAGAGCAAGCACCTCGGGCCGGGGACACGGGAGGGCCGTCCAGGACCCAGAGCGGGCACCTCAGGCTGGGGACACAGGAGGGCCGTCCAGGACCCAGAGCAAGCACCTCAGGCTGGGGACACAGGAGGGCCGTCCAGGACCCAGAGCGGGCACCTCAGGCTGGGGACTCAGGAGGGCCGTCCAGGACCCAGAGCAAGCACCTCGGGCCGGGGACACGGGAGGGCCGTCCAGGACCCAGAGCGGGCACCTCAGGCTGGGGACAAGAAGGGCCGTCCAGGACCCAGAGCGGGCACCTCAGGCTGGGGACACAGGAGGGCTATCCAGGACCAAGAGCGGGCACCTTGGGCCGGGGACACAGGAGGGCCGTCCAGGACCCAGAGTGGGCACCTCAGGCTGGGGACTCGGGAGGGCCGTCCAGGACCCAGAGCGGGCACCTCAGGCTGGGGACAAGAAGGGCCGTCCAGGACCCAGAGCGGGCACCTCAGGCTGGGGACAAGAAGGGCCGTCCAGGACCAAGAGCAAGCACCTTGGGCCGGGGACACGGGAGGGCCGTCCAGGACCAAGAGCGGGCACCTCAGGCTGGGGACACAGGAGGGCCGTCCAGGACCCAGAGCAAGCACCTCAGGCTGGGGACACAGGAGGGCCATCCAGGACCCAGAGCGGGCACCTCAGGCTGGGGACTCAGGAAGGCCATCCAGGACCCAGAGCGGGCACCTCAGGCTGGGGACACAGGAGGGCCGTCCAGGACCAAGAGCAAGCACCTTGGGCCGGGGACACGGGAGGGCCGTCCAGGACCCAGAGCGGGCACCTCGGGCCACGGCCAGGGACACCAGAGACAATCCAGGACCCAGAGCTGGCACCTCAGGCTGGGGACACGGGAAGTGGACACCAGCCATCAGGAATCTCACAGAAGTGCATACCGTCTCTCCCCCCCCACAAACACTGGCTGTTTCCTCTGTGAGAAGGAGACAAGAAGAGGCCTAGAGATGGAGGGGGGTGTTTGCCCAGTGCCTGGATTGAAGCAAGAAGACGGGAAAGGCTCGGACAGCTGAGACTCCGGCTACCTCCTGTGTGCTTGCTGGGAGCAGCCCGGCTCTTGTCCCTGTTGCCAAGACTGGGGCAGGGAGCAGGATGACGGCCCCACTCCCCTGTTAATGACCCCTCCCTGTGGCCAAGGCCTCAGGGTGAAGCCAAGATGGTCATTGTATAGGGGATCTCTCTGCCACTCAGATGACACGGAATGCACATTCCAAATGAAAAAGAAGAAGAAAGAGAAATATTAAAGATGAGCACCAGGATCAAAGGCCCAAGCCTCCCCAAGCCGCCTAAGCCAGGGCTGCCTGGCAGGAGTCGGGAGCTGGCGTCTCCAGGAAAACGAGATGGCACAGAGCTCAGGGAGAGCTCCGAGATGGGTGGAGGCCAAGAGAAGACCTGTGATGGAAACACAGCAGAAAGTAGGAAAGAAGCTGTGTGTGAACAGAGCGCAAGGAGAACGTCTCTGGATCGTAAAGAAAAATAGACGCACATCTTGAAGAAAAGTCCCTGGCAGGCGGGATGAGAACCAGCTCCTGTCCTGGTGGCTTGTCGGGAACCGCGGCGGCCGAGGACAGAGTGCTACGAGCCTCGGGATTGGGAGAAGCCTGTGTGGACACATGCCCATTGAAGAGGCGTTGTCATTTGCCATTGGCCTGAAAACTTCAGAAAGCTGAGGGGGAAAAGGAATGATCATCTGCCCAAGTAGTGGACTCAAAATTGTTTTATAAAAACGAGAATGAAATAGACGCTTTTGCAAGCAGACGGGAGGAGTTACCCCTCAGTGTTTTGCAAAGAACAATTAACCAAAAATATCTCATTCTGAAAGCTGCTGCAGGTGGGAGGGGGCCAGGAGCCGGAGGCAGGAAGGAACCAGCCCCAGGATCCGTTTGAAACACTAGCTGGGTTGAAGTGCCTGTATCAGCCCAGCCAGTAATAGCCCTGCTGCTTAGCTGTATGTATCCTACAGTTTTAATTACAGTCATGCAAATGATGGGAACATGGAATGTATAATTCCAAAGAAGGCAGGCTTAGTGGAAATAGCAGATCTACTCGGTAGATAAGGAGGCTAATCAGATAAGGTAAGGAATTAGGAAATACAAAACAGATAACACCAGTATACTAATCCCATTATTTATAAATAGATAGAGTCTGCTAAAACAGATTATCTAGTTAGGATTTAAAATAAAATTCTCACTAAATCTCTTTACAAGGTTCCACTGCAAATTAAAAAAAAAAAAAAAGGATATGAAAAGAAAAGCAAGTGGTGGTAAAAGCTATTGGAGAACTGAATCCCAGGGAAAGCTGGAGCCCCGGGAAGGGGGGGCAGCGTCAGAGGCTGATAACGCAGCATCCCGCTGGACGGGACAGGCTGTGAGACTCTGTACCCACAAAATGGCCTCAAACTATGCAAGGCAGTAATTGAAAAACAAATCGAGGCACAATTTTTAAATACAATTACGGATTCACCTAGAACTAAATTTTAATCCAACTACTAATTAAAGGATTTCCTAAAATCTAAAACAAACAAACAAAACATTACAGTTTAGGGGTCACAGGCTGACACTTCTTTTTCTTTTTAGTAAGTTGACCGAAAAAGCCTCTAGTTCTGACATTCCACTTAAACATGCGAGATTTCCTCAAGAGAAAATTCTCTGGGTGTAAAGTTTAATAACTTCATTCATAAATCAAGAGGGAGAATGCCCCCGCATATCTGCAACCAAGGTGGGAGATTTAATGTGCACCCTGCTCAGAAATGAAGGTTTATTTAAGGTAAAAATATATTAAAATGAAGCCTGTAGAAAATCAAGAGGGATGACTGAAACAAAAGCTGTCCCTCTGAACAGCTGGATAAAATGGACGAGGCGTTTGCCAGATTAACCAAGGAGCAAAAAGAAACGGGAGAGATACACGGCGTGGGAATGCAAGCACAGATGCAAATATTGTTTCACAGGTATTTTTTTTACAATACAAGAATGACATAAGTAATATCTCCTTATAAAATGTACATTTCTACTACTGGCCCATGGTCAAAGGACAAAATGTGAATATAACTATATAAAGAAATTAAATTGATAATAGCATTTGTCAAACTTTACCCGCAAAAATCACATTAGGCCCGTCTGACTGTCAAGGAACGAACAACTCTGAGGATGAAGACAGCAGCTGGAAGAGCAAAAACACGCACGACATGAATCCTGCGGCTGGTGGCCACTGTGAAGCAGATTATAAACATTCTAAAGGAAGCATGGAGAAGCCCTTTCTAGCGCCAGCATCGTTAAACCAGCCGTGACCACACCGTGCCACTCTGAGCGATGCAAGGGGGTTCATTCTGAGCGCATCCACGCTGTGACCCAGTACCGCACGGTCTTGGGTGACCCACATTCCTTCTGTGGTAGTCCATCTCCTGTTGAGTCACAGCCTTGGGGCAGGGGGAGGGGATGGTCCATGTGCCCCCACTTAGCACCCTGCCTCAGGAGGCTCTCCCAACGCTGAATTCCCTGGACACGATGCTGTCTTAGGTGATGCCACGTGGGGTTGATTCATTCACTCAGCTCCTCCAGTGTGCCCACTGTCATCACAAGGATACATTCCTCAGCATAGAAAATTCTGCTCGGAGTGGCAGGGCCATTAAAACAAGACAAAACAAGAAAACCAATGGTGTTATAATACAAGCCTATATATAGCAAGAGCTATGTGCAAAGGGCCAGTTCACTTTACTCCTTTGGAGGTATTTTACTAGGATGTGGTATTTAACAGGAACTCTTAAAATGGGCTAAGATGCCTCAATACTGGTGTGGAACTCTAAAGAGTTCTGATTTTATGTCACTAAAAACTGGGAACCATGTATGTTGGAGATCAGGATGGAATTCCTGGCTCCTCGCTCCTGCCTGGCCAGATCTGACTCTGGTGGGCATCTGGGGAGTGAACCAGAGGAAGTCTTTCTCTCTCTCTCTCTCTCTCTCTATCTCTATCTCTTCCCTCACTCTGTGTCACTTGGCCATCTTAAAAAAAAAAATGTGAGATTTGTTTTATTAGAGTCGTATTTACAGAGAGACGAAGATCTTCTATCCGCTGATTCACTCTCCAAGGGGCCTCAATGGCCAGAGCTGAGCTGATCCAAAGTCAAAACCCATGAGCCCCTGGGGGTCTCCCATATGGGTGCAGGGTCCCAAAGCTTTGGGCCATCTTCTACTGCTTTTCCAGGCCACAGGCAGGGGGCTGGATGGGAAATTGAGCATCTGGGACACAAGCTGGCACCCACATGGGATCCTAGTGCATGCATGATGAGGATTTAGCCACTGAGCCATCACACTGGGCCCAAATAATGTTTTAACTATAAAAAAGAAAAACCAATGGAAGATGAAAGAAAGGTTGTGGGAGGCAGAGACGGGACAGTTCCTGACATGAAGCTTTGCCTGTGCAGGTAGGCTTGTCATGAGCAAAATCACCTGGAAAGATGAGGACGGAAGAGGCATGAGCAGGTGGCGGGTGAAGGGAGGTGTCACCAACAGTGCCCTCCCTTCCACATGGGCCACAAGATGGACAAGTCATTGTTGCTGGTACTGTGCAGAGCAGCAGGCGGTAGGAGGGCAGAGGGAACAGAAGATCCTAGTTTGTTGAGTGTGTACTGGGGCAACCGAGCAAAAAAGATTCAGTAGGCAGTTGGCAACGTAAGAGTCTGGGCTGGGCTGCAGGAGAAAGACGGGTCCCCAACTGAAAATCGAAGGGTGAGCTGCACGCCCTCATGCTGGGCTTTCGCACTTCACTTCCCTACTGCACCACCTTGTGCATTAAGCTTGTTATTAAGACAATCTTGCAGACTTGGCACCAAGGCTGACCTCTACAGCATAAATCAGTATTCCCCAAAGAAACAGAGAGACCCCAAGATGCTGGGGCGGCAGACTGGCACCCTCCAGAAGTCCGCTGTCCCTGAGGTTGAACCAAACATGTCCAACACGGACACATCTGGAACACATCAATATACTTGCGACATTCCAGGAGGAGTCCTGGCTTCCTGCTTCAGTCTCCCTTCCTCACTGGCCTGTGTATTGCTTCCCCTTGTCTCACTGGGAAGGAAACATGTGATAAGAGAAGAAGAGGAAACACAGGACCCAGTAAGCCAGGGTAGGTAAACAGCTGCCAGGGCTGCTCTGACTCCAGCCGTAGAAGCTGAGGGCTGCAAACCTCGGGCTTAGCACGCAGCTGGGCTGCAAAGCTCAGGCATTGCCTGCATTGTCTCCATGTGGGGCGAGACCCATGTGGGGTGAGATCAACATGGTTTTCTCTGCTGATACACCCTTAGGGGTGCGTGTGGGGGTGTTATGATTCCTGGTCATTTTCCCATGGGAGGTCATCCAGGAAGGGTAGATGCCTGCTCCATGGCTCCACTGCTCCCCATGGGGTGCTGTGCTCCCTGCTAAGTGGAGCAGAGAGTCAGAGTCCAGCAGCCCCACCCTCCCCTAGGCAGGTCCCCAGGTCTTGGCCCCCAGGGGGGGAACAGGAGAGAGCGGGAGTGCAGGTTAGAAGTCGTAGGGGCCCACCCTGCCCACAAAGCCCCGTTCTAGAGCTGAGCAAGCCGCTGCCATGCTGCAGCCATGCTCCTGCTCTCAGTCGCCTCTGCTGTCCGTGCAGCGGGCACGGCTAGTGGGCACAGCTAGTGGGCACAGCTAGCGGGCACCAAGCCTCCCAAAGCAGCCTGCACATCTTGCTTTTGTAATGAGGAAACAATGGCTGAGCCTTGCATCCAGCAGTCACCTTCTCCATGAGAGCTGGAAGAGGAGGGGTGAAGCCACAGCCCTAAACAGCCGCTCCCCACAGCCTCAACCCCTGCATGGTCAGCAGCCTGGCCCTGCATCTTGCGGCCAGACAGCTTTGGGGCTTTTGTTTTTGTTGAATCAGATTGGAAAGTGAGGGGGAATCTGCTGACTCGTCTCCTCATCCTCCAAAGCCAGCACACCCTGGGTTGTCCTAAGTTTACAATTATATAGAAAGAACCACTTTCTGGCTGCTGTGCCCCTGCTTTCTCTTCTCTGATTCCTGAGCCTTCAGTGCATCCGGGCCTGGCGGCATGCAGGGGTGGTTTCCAGTCTTGGTTGGAGGCTCATGGTTTTCCTCTGACATGCTAACTAGCTGTTTACGTAGGAGTGAACTGTCAGAGGCTTCACACTTCTCAGGCCACATCGAATGGAGGTTGTGTCTTATGATGTGGCTTCTACTAAGGCTCGTGGCCATCTGGACTTGGGATGGCTGTGCCATGGACAGTCCAGAGAAGGGTGCAAATGGGTCATGTGGGGCCCGCATGGTGACAGAGCACCTGACAGGCTGGGCACTGAGGCTGCCATGGAGAAAGTAGACTAGGGGACACTGCTGGAGGCTGGCTCCATTCTGGCCATCACAGACACAGCTAAGATCAGTGCGAGTGAAGGTCAGGGTTTGTTAGTCTGGTGTAGATAATCATGGAAGGTTTCCTAGAGGAAGGACTGTGTGAACTAAGACCTGAAGGCCGACTGAACTGAACCCATCAGCTGCATGCGGAACCCAGTATTTTGGCCACAAGTCTTATTTGGGTTCTGGCCTATGCATTTCCATGGCAACTATTTTCAGCCAAAAGGAGGTAGGGTCTTCCAGAGTCAGCTTGATGGTGGACACCGAGGCTGGGAGACATCAGAGAGCAGAGCACAGCGCAGACAGTCCGGAGCCCCTGAAGGATGCAATAGATGAGTCAGGAGCTAAGATGGCGTCGGAGACAACCCACAGTGCAACCATGTCCTGGGCATGAACCAGACTGGTTAGGAAGTATGGCAATGGCTTGGCTCTTCCTGCCTTTAGATCTGCTGCTCTTCCTGCCCGCCCCTCCTGCAGTGGCTGCCTGAGGCTCCCCAGCCCTCTATCTGTGCCATGTCCCCCGTGGCACAGCAGCCTAGCTCATCTCCCACTCTCCCTCTTTCCTACTGGGGATGCACAGGTTGCCTCAGTTCCTCTGTACTCGTAAGCTCACCTCCTTGTACTCCACCTGCTCTGGCACCAGTGATCTTTGAAACATTAGCTTACATTTCTGCCATGCCTCATTACATTTGTATTTTGATCTTTTGTATCTTTCATTACTTCCCCCATGGCCCCTTTGATCAAGCCCAGATTTCTGGGGTTGGTATTCGGCATTGCCTTATTCATTTATATGCCCAGCAAGCGTTTACTGATTGCCCAACATGACAGCTACTGCAAGTAGGCACCAACGACATGCAAGGCACTTTGTTCAGTACTTTTCATATATTTTGTTGTTTGATCCTCGTAATAAATCAAGTTTTGCTACTTTTACATCCAGACGGGAGCACTGAGACACCAAGGAGCTAAGTAGGCCCAGGCTGCAGCCAGAGGGGATGTACAGCCACATCCACCAGGCTGATCTAGGATCTGCCATCCTGGCCACTGGACGACACTGCCTCTTAGCTGCTTGAGTAAAGCACCCAGTGTCTGTTTTACGTGTTTTTTGGCCAAGGAGTTAGTTGTCATGGAGCTAAAACAGCTTAGGGAACAGATTGGCCCTTGTGTGCCATGTGGGACACCCAACATGGCAGTGCAGGGGATGCTCAGCTGAACTGGGTCCCCAGAATCCAGTGAGAGGCAGGAGGACAGCGTCTGGAGCTCACCGATGTGGTGTAGGTGAGCCCAGGTGAGCCGAGTGGAGCCAAGCTCTGTGCTCAAAACCAGGAAGCCCAGGCCATGTCCCCAGAGCATCTACAGGGGGCGGGACTTCCTCTTTCTGCGTTGTGAAGAAAGGAAAGGGTGCAAGATGGACCCTCCATCCACATACAGCTCATGTGGGGGTGAGGGTCGCGAGCTGTAGAGTCAGATCCAGCTGCAGAGTAGCCAGAGGTGACCATGCCGTGCAAGGGAGCAGTTAGCTACCGAGCCCTCACACAGTTAGGCCTTCCACGGTGTGCTGGCCGTAGCCCCTGCTCGGCTGTGACGGCGCATGCACGGCCACGCATTGCCACGCTGCACCAAGTCTGCTGTCTGAGGACAAAGGGTTGACACGTGAGCTGCTAGCAGAGCCTTAGGTCCTGGGTGTGTCCGTCTGCTCGCTGTCTCCACCAGCTTAGTCTAATGCATTTTACTGGATCGTCTCAGATTCCCACAGTGTCCAACGGTGTTGGGAGCTGGGAGTTAGAATCAAGTGAAGGAGTGTGAGCAAATAACCTTCTCTCAAGCAGGACTGTTTCTTTCGTCCACGTTTCAGGAAACGTCCAACGACCCAGGGTTCAATGCAGGCAAAGCCAGCAGGTGGACAACACAGCACCCAGCACCATGGGAGATTGAAAACGTGTGCTCATTTCCACATTCTGCTTCTGTGACAGGGCCTTGCTTTCTGCAACGCGCTTCTGCATGCCTGTTCACTCCATCTGTGGAACCCAAGGAAGTTCATAATACACTTTTACAGATTGTACATGGAGTCTCTCACATCTCAATGCCAGGACTTTCTCAGCTCTGCTCAGACATCAGCAACCTTGCAGGGACAGATGAGTTGCTACCAGGCTCGTGGGCCAGCAAGTCCCAGAGAGAGGGAGAGAGAGAGAGAGGGGAGTGGGGGAGAGAGAGATTTCTTAAACAGGCATTGGCTAATGCTGGCCTCCAAATAGCTGGATAATTTGAATGGCCCCTGAGGTTACTTCTGGTAACCAGACATGCCTCCCTTTGGAGCTGTGGGAACCCTGGAGGTGAGCATGTGGCCACTTCTTCCTTCACCATCCTGCCCTGCGTCACATCACCCAGCTCCCTGCAAAGTCGCATCACGGGCACGGTCACTTTAGCCTCCTGAAGTCACATAGATAGTACGTTAGTTCTTCATGTCCTGTGAGAGGAGAATGGCGGTCTGGCCACGATCGTGCTGCAATGCGCCAGCCTCACGTGAACCTGCTCGCTGACTCCCCGTCCCAAGACCCCTCCTGCTAGTGGGTTCTGTTCTCCACTGGAAAATGATGTCACTGTTCCTGCGACGGCACCTCCACCATGAGGCTCCATGTGTTCAGCCCAAGGCTGTGGAGGTGATCGCTTGGCTTGTGAATGAGATGAGAAGAAGCTGTCCTGAGTGTGCCTTCCTGGCAGGAAGCCGTCCAGCTGGGGTCCTCAGCCTTCCCTTTCTGCTCTCTGACCTCCCGTGGTCATTTAACCAGTAGAGCCTCAGTTTCCACATCCATGGAAGGCTGGCTGAGAGATGCCCCCAGTACTTTCTCCCCGCTAGAACCTTGTAGAACTCAGGAGCTAAGTCAAGGTCATCTGCTGAGTCGCCTGTGGCAGGGGAGCAGAGAGGAGAGGGTTAGTGTGTCAGCAACCATGTCTACCCTGGTCTGCCACCACTCCTTTGAGTCTCAGGGCTGGACCATTTTTTGTTACCGCTGGAG
This sequence comes from Ochotona curzoniae, assembly GCF_017591425.1. Lineage (NCBI taxonomy): Eukaryota > Metazoa > Chordata > Mammalia > Lagomorpha > Ochotonidae > Ochotona > Ochotona curzoniae. The sequence continues at coordinate 3,927,156 of NW_024466512.1, forward strand.
CATATCAAATTCCTGCCTTTGCAATCCCCTCCAAGCTGGATCACAGGAACTGGACTTGGCTTCCCACAGGGCACAGAGTTGAGGGCTACCACTTTTCAAGTTCAAGGGTTCTTATTCCATCTTTTCCTACCCACCATTATATTTGACTGATGGCATTAAACAGAAGGAAAATGTACTTTACTGGCATGGGGAAATGCATTAGGTTAAGTAGTGAGTATATAAAATACATGGTTAGAGGTTTTGTAAAGGGGAAGATGTAATTTTGTGGTTCTGCGTGTTTGGGAGTCTTCTGTGGAATGTTTTCTTGGTAGAAATAGAATGTATCAGTTCAGCAAAGTCAGCGAAGCTGGCCATCACAGGAGGACAGTGTCTTGTTCTGCAGTGTCTTTAGGGACATGTGCCCGTTTACCCAGTGTGGCACCTGGAAGCGATGAGATGGGCAAGGGTGTAGCGTGGTAAAGGGCTACACCCTCCAGCTCAGGTGCCTGCTGTGTACCTGGGGTCCTGGTGCACAAGATCCCCTCTGGCATGGTGGCTGCCCATTGTGTCTGGCACATGGCGTACCAGACCTACATGTGTCGGGCACATGGCACACCATGCCTACCATGCCTAGTGCTCACCAACCCACAAGACCTACTTGGTTACTGCCGCCCGGCATCGTTGCCTGAAGCCGCCTGGCCTTGACCAAGAGGCACACACTCATCTGTAGGCTGTCCTGGGCGGCCAGCACTGGCTCTGTTGGAGCTACACATGAAAGAATCAAGTTTCCGAACCACTCACATGGCGCACAGTGTGACAGTCCTGTCTTTGGCAGCTGTGAGACTGTCTGCACCATGACTTGCCAGCTTATAAAGGCCCAGTCATATTTATGTTTAATATTTAAGTATTTAGGGAGTCATGTTGAGAGAAAAAATTAGTAAACCTCACGGGATTGTAATACCCCTGGAGAATCTGGAACTTGGGGTTCTAGTAATGGTCGCAGGTATGTAAGAAATGGATTTCCATAGGGAGGGAGCAGAGGGTTTGCTCATCAAGCCCACAATCATGGAATGGTAAATCGAGAGCAGTGTGACAGCCAGGGCCTATTTCTAGAAAGTGATGGGGTTGTTTACTTTTAGGAATAGTTTATGAGAGCTAAAACCCACTACCTCCTCTTCTAAACAATACTTCAACTGAGTCGTTGAACTGGAAATTAATTGGATACTAATTTGTTCTCAGCTTATGCTTTAATGAGCTTATAGTTCTGTGTATTTAATTTGAAAGTGCATTTGATAAATACTCCATTAAAACTAAATTGAGACTCAGAATGAGTGCATTTGAAATTTCAGAGGTCAGTAATCAAGACTATTATCATTTGCTTTTTAATTATTTTTATTTATTTAGAAGAGAGAGAGAGACTGACCTCCCATCCCCCCGGCTTGCTGCCCAGCTGCCTGAAAAGGCTGGGCTGGGCCGGGCCAGAGCCGGGGGCCTGCAGCCCACCCAGGCGCCCCACGCCTGTGGCAGGTTCCCACAGAGCCATCCTCTGCTGCGTTGCAGAATGCCTATGCACGGGGAACTGGAGACGGAAGCAGAGCCGGGTCCCAAGCTCAGGGTCATATGGGATGTGACCACACAGCATGTGAGCTGCCGCCCCGGGTGTCCACCCCTTGGTTTGAATTTCTTAGCCAGTGCTTGGATGCCTGTAACAATAGTCCACGTTTCTCTAAAACAGGAGAGATTTTATATTGTGTAGGATGCCAAGATTGATTGTGCACAGAGCCCTGTGGCTCCAGTCCCCCCACCCCAGACACAGGTGCCACTGTAACACCTGCTGTCTTTTCAGTGTTTGAGTGTCCTCAGCTTGGCATGCTGGCCACCTCTGTGCAGCCAGGCCCCTCTGGCGGTGATGAACCAATTATGAGTTCACAGAGTGTTATCCTCATGCTTCCCCTCAACCTGGACTCAGGCATCTGGGTGCTGGGAAGCAGGGGCATACAGCCTTCAGGTTATCTCACGCAGAGGCTGGGGACAGTTAGCAGCGGGCTGGACTCCACCATGGCCTGGGAAGATAGCATGGGCTGGGCAGCCTCCACAGGTGCCAGGGATCCTCTGCTAAGACACAACCTGTGGCAGAGCCAGCCTTGCCAGGCACCATGCTGTACCTCCTGCACCTGAGCCTTGTGGTCAGACCACTAACCAGAACTGTCACTTGGCCCTGTTGTCCCTGCCTTTGCACGTGCCTTCTCCTGCACTGGCCCCTGGATGACCACCCAGGAAGGGGATTTCAAAAAGAAGCCCACGAGGCTCTCGTTGTTTGCATGTAATAGGATCAACAGCCAAGAAAATCCAACTTACGCTAAAACTCTTAAACTGAGGAGATGTTCCAGCAAGATGGTTAATGAAGACAACTTATAGAATCAGAAACGTTCCTTTATTTAGAAAACAACAGCATGAAAGACCTAATAGAAGAAGGAAAATGTTACTCATGGTATCAACAAACCTATGTGCCACCTTCGCATGAACTTGGCAAGAACTTTCCAATAGGCACCTGGGATACAAATCAAGCTAAACAAATTCTTAAAAATAACCTTATTAAAAGGAGAGACCTGCCATGCATGTGATTGGGAAAGTTTGCTTGTGAAAATCCAAGTTGATCCTAAACGGACTCATGCTTTGAGTGTAATCCAAGCTGAAATCTCAGTGTAGATCACATTTTTCTGAGATGTACCCGAAAGAAGACTGGCAATAACAGCCTAGAAACGTTGAGAAAAGGGAACAGTACCCTAAGAAAGGTGTGCCAACACAAAGAGCTCTGCCATGTTCTGCACATCCTACCACAGAATCCAGTTCAAATGGGTTAGAGATCTCAATGTGAGAGCCAAGATGATGAGATTCTCAGAATGTAAGGCTGGATCTTCACAAACTTAGGTCAGATTTTTGGCTAGAGCACCCGCAGCACGGACAACCCAGGGAAGGGCATAGATGGACGTGGCCTCCATAGACACCCAAGCAGGTGAGACACACGCAGTGGGAGCTCAGGTCTGCTGAGGGCCCGGTACCCAGGAGAGGAAGAGCCCTTGCGACTCAACCACTAAGTCACTAACTCTGTTTAGAATTAGGGGAGAGTTAAGCCGACGTTTCTACAGAGGAGATGGCACATGGTCATCTGCACAGGAGTGGCAGTTAACATCCTTAGTCTAGGGAGATGAACAAAAATCAAGCTGGGACACTATTTCACATCCCCTAGGATGCCTATAAGTGAACAAAGAGATGCTAACAAGGGTTGGCCTGGGAGAGGTTGAAACCCTCATTTCTTACGTTGGTGTCAAATGGTCCAGCTGCCTAAGAGAGCAGTTTGGCAGCACTTCTGAAAATTAAACCAAGTGTCCATGTGACCTCACAGTGCCATGTGCCCACATGCCTGCTTACAGCGGGTGTCAGGGAACCCCAGGTCCTCCCAAGAACACATGCGCTAGTGTGCACAGCAGTGGCTGCTCACACTGCCACAAAGCAGAAACAGCTTGTGTACCCGTCGGCAGGAAGAAATGTAAGCAAAAGACTGAACGTCATTGAGCAGTACGAAGCAGTGATGCACTGACACCTGCTACAGCCTGCCTGACCCTTAAGAACACTGCGCTCAGCGAGAGAAGCTGGACACAATTTGTCTGACTCCAGCCCAGGCCCACCTTGCAGACTGCGGGTTCAGCATCAGGCCACGGCATCCAGGGACGTGGCAGCCACGCGAGTCCCGGGGACCTGAGGTTCTCTTCACAGCTGTCATCAGCTGCGTGTGTGGCAGCAGTGTCTCTGAAGACAGCTGGGCATAGTCCTTCACTCAGAAACACTTTGCTGTTTTCAACAGCTAGTGAGCATCTGAGCTGCAGGTGCCAGGAGACTTGCTTGTGGGACTGTCTCAAATCTTCGCTTTCTTGTGCAGTGTCATAAAACAAGTATGTCTGTTTCTGAAACAAACAGAATGGGCAGATCTGTGAGGATGGGTACTGGACCAGCAGCCACCAGTGGCTGCAGAAGGACAAGAAGTGTCTGCTAACACAGATGAGGATTTGGGGAGGAGCAGATACAGGACTGATTAAGTTTATAATAGGGTGAGTTTCTAAAACCTGCTCCTGCTATGATTTTAAAGGGAAAATTTTATGAACAATCATCATCAAAACTGTATGGTGTGATGACACGGGGACAGGTCGGTGGAGGTTTGCCAGTGAACTAGCACAAGGAAGGCAAAGGTGAAGTCACAGGTGCCATGATGAGGTGACACTGTGTCAGGGAGGAAAGGACAGATCATGGGAAGACAACTGGTTTGTAGGGGGAACTGGCTTCCACCCGCACGCTTCCACAAAGCAAACTTCAGACAGATCACAGTGTTAATTGGGAGGCTTGGGAAATGGAAGAGCAAGGACTTATTTATGACCTTTAGAAAGGCTGCTTTAGGCCTGGAGCTAAAGTCCTCACCTTGAACGTGCCGGGATCCCCCATATGGGTGCTGGTTCTAATCCTGGCAGCCCCACTTCCCATCCAGCTCCCTGCTTGTGGCCTGGGAAAGCAGTCGAGGACGGCCCAAAGCCTTGGGATCCTGCACCTACATGGGAGACCTGGAAGAGGCTCCTGGCTCCTGGCTTTGGATCAGCACAACACCGACCATTGCGGTCACGGGCGGGGGGGGGGGGGTGAATCATTGAATGAAAGATCTTCCTCTCTGTCTCTCCTCCTCTCTGTATATCTGACTTTGAAATAAAAGTAAAATAAATTTTAAAAAGAGGCTGCTTTAAGCAATATTCAAACACGCATAACAAGAATAAGATTGATGACTTTGAACTTATAAAAATCAGAAATTCTGAACAACAGGCATACTAAGCAGAGCGTGTTAGTCACAGACAACGTGCTGATGTCCTGCCTGTGTGAGGAACTTCTGGAATTGACAAGAAGACAAGCAGGACAGTGCGGCTCCCCCATGTCCCGCCCGAGGGGCCTTCCAGGGGACCGCGTACTTTGGTGCTTGGTGACACACAGCTCTGCTCCCCTCCTCCCTGCCTCCTCCGTCACTCACACCCACCTGGTCCCTTTTTATAGCAAGGATTTTGCCTGGCAGAACAACTGCCCCCAAACCCTGCCTGCAAAGGGGGGAGTTTCCTGTCGCCATGTGCTTGTGGAGGGGCTAGGTGGGCACCCAGGCATCCAGTGCTCTTGCCCCTGAATGGGTTGAGGCCCTCCCCCAGGGCCCCCCTCATGTGCAGCAGCCCCAAGAGGACCACCAGGAAGGGTACTGCATTTGCACGGCTGCTTTGCCAGTCACCTGCGTACTTGGGGCTGTGGCGTAGCCTTTGTTCAATAGCGAAGCTAACTGTGATTGCAGACAGAGGGAAGGAAGTGTGCCTGCCGGGTCTTTCTTTGCAAGCACTGGCATCAGGAAGCAATAGAACCCAGGAGAGTGTCCTCGGGGGACTGCTGGTGATGCCACAGAAGACGGACAGAGAGGTGGAGGAGGGCGGGCTTACCAAGCGTGGGAAGAGCTGATCACCTGACCTGCTCTCTCTTCTGCCCTTAGGGTCACTGTTACTACCACGGTCATGTGCGAGGAGACGCTGGTTCCGCCGTCAGTCTCAGCACTTGCTCTGGTCTCAGGTAAGTGGCTGAAAGCACAGCAACCGTGGGCGAACTGTGTGTCTTCCTGTGCCCCCAGGCCCTCGGAGTGAGAGATGGGGTCCCCACATGGCCACGCCCCCTGTCACTGGGCTCCCAAGCCCACACCGTCCCTGCCCCAGGGCTGGGAGGCACAGGCTGGCGTGGTTTTCACTCTCACACAGCCTGTGGGATCCTGGATGTGGCCCTCAGGCCTAAGGGCCTCAAAGCCAGGCCTCGGGGGTCAGTGCCAAGGCAGATGCTTCAAAGGGCCTCCAGTGGGGAAGTGAAGCAACTGCTCTGACCATAACAGAGGCGAGTGGAATCCAGGTGGGCTAGGCAGGGGCTCATGGTCCCTGCCAGCAGCAGCAGCAGCAGCCATCCTCCAGGCTCCCGGGAAAGCCATCTCCCATGCAGCCCTTGGCTGCCGTGGCCTTTCCGGGCCTGGAGAAGCTGAGCCTGGGTCCTCTGAGTCCGAGAGGTTTGGGCCAGTGGTGGTAAGCTATGGCTTTGTGAAGAAAGAGGGAGAAAGACGCGGGAGAGGGTGTGGGTTGAGCGTAAGGCAGGGCAGTGCGCTGTGCTCCGGAAGGGAGAGCCTTGCCTCTGAGCCCTGTGTGGGACCCTGAGAAGGGGAAGACTCGGGTGTGGTACACATGTGGCATCATACACCGCAGCACACACTTGACATAGTGCTACACACCACACAAATTATGGCACACACAGCACAAACGCAAAGTGCCACATATAGCACATGGCAGCCTCAGGCTGGGTCACGTTTGGCCTGGCTAAGTTGAGGGAAAGCCCTCTGGCTCCAGCGGGGCAGAGGGGAGCACTGTGAAATAAATGCTCGTGCCTGGAGTTTGAGAGAAGGCAGAGGAGCAAGTGCAGGGCATCCCCACCCCTTGGCTGGTGGGGATGGGAGGCGCAGTGGGGCCCCCATGGCTCCTTCCGCAGTGCCCCGGAGAGCCCCACTGCCCAGGGCTCTGTGCTCTGCTTAGAGACGCAATGGACCGTGCGTCAACAGAGAAATTCCTGAGTCATGCAGTCAAAACGATGATCTCATGAGCGGAGACTCGGACCCCAGGGGGGAAAGCTGCACTCCATCAGCTGCTCACTGACAGCAGAATCGATCGGGACTGGAAATAAAAGGGAAACGCAGCCTCAGGGGTCCTCGCCTGGGAGACGTGAAGGAAAAAATCTGCGGTTAGAAAGTGTGTTCAATAGCGCGTGCTCCCAAGGCACATTTAAGGTCTAAGATTGGGGAGGGGGTTCCTCCAACCCCAGAGGACACAATGAGATTGGGGGAGCCCCGCAGAGAGGATGCAAGGAGGTGGCCCGCCAGGTGTCAGGCAGGCAAGGACAGGTCCTGTCCTGGACCAGCAAAGAAGGAAGAAGAGAAACCCCACAAGTCATCATTCAAAGCTGAAAGGGAAGCAAATGAGGGGGCAGTGCAAGGTGGAGAGGGGATGGCAGGTGAGGAGGCCAGATGGAGGGGAGCAGTGCAGGGTTGGAGAGGGGATGGCAGGTGAGGAGGCTGAGTGCAAGGGGGCAATGCATCCTTCGTGGGTGCCTGCATCCTTGTCTGAAGGCACCTGACCTTGCCCCACCCCCTTTGCAGGAAGTTTCGAGGGGAGCCACCCTCCTGCTCTGCCCCTGACTACAGGTGGGAACACCCATCATCAGGTGGGCCTTGGAAGTGGGAGATTGGCAATTTGCTCCTGCCCAAGTACACACTGAAATGTATTTCTTGGAAGCTTTGTGTTGGCTTTCCATCTGTGTTGTGATGTAACTGCCCCCATACCATTCAAAAAGTCATCCATCGAGTTGTCATAGGGTGGAGGTGGCCAATGTGGTGGTCAGTGAAATCAAGGGTCACCATTCTAATGAACGTCATGTTTTGCAAGTCAGCCGTCAGGGAAAAAGCAAGCCTCACCCAGCAAGTGTTGCATGTAAAGAACAGACTGAATGGACGCCTTCAAAGAACTCTGACCAGGAATCTCAGCTGAGATTCCAAAAGCAGACCAGAATCTTGGGAGGCAGGCGGTCTGCAGGCTCAGGCTACTGCCCGTGGCTGTCACTGGGCCACTGTCCCCCTGGCTCCTGGTGTCTCATTGTGGAGCACCTGGCCAGGAAGTCTAGGGCCCAGAAACTCAAGCACGTGAAAAAGCCGTGTGGTCACTTTTCTGTCTGCCAGACCAGGAGTTCCAAGAAGCGATCAGGAACTCCACACTGCTCGACCTCAGAACTGGAGATTCCATGTCCCCAGGGAACCGTAGTGGAACCCATGGGTGCTGCACCCAAGTGCTCAGCAAACCTGCCTCGTAGCCAGTCCCGAGGCTTATAAACTCGTCACAGTGCAGCCACTGCTACGGAGGAAGGAATCAGCCTGGAGTGCACCTGCTCACTGGGAACAGTTGCCCCCTTGGCTTCTGCGACCAGCTCCTCAGCCTCTGGGCCTCTGGCCACGCCGCGAGCCACAGCTCTGTGCCACTGCCCCACTTCCAGTGCCTTCTTCCTAGGTAAATGTGTAGCAGAGTCCAGCTGGGTTAGGAACCTTGCAGCCCTGTCCTCCACCCTGAAGGACGCCCAAGGTCACGTCCCACACCTGTCCCAGACCTCACTCTCAAAACTTGAACGAGTGAAATCCAAGTCCCTAGGTTGGTGCCTCCACCTGACTCCCCACCTGACCTCTCTTCCATAATGAGTCCATGCTGTCCCAGGTGACTAAGCATGACTCCTGGGGACCTGCCAGGGACCTCACTCAGCCACTCAGGACCCACCTGTGCTCCCCTTACGGCACCCCTTCCACCCCGTCCTCCCCTCCTATCCCCACCCTTGTTCAGTCTCACTCAGATTTTCAGAAGTGCCCCCCTCTGTACTCTCTGCCCCGAGTCCTGTGCTCAACCTTCTTGCACATTCAAGATTGCATCTTGACTCCTGCCCTGCCACCCCCGAAGCCCCGTGGCTCTCTGAGGCCTTGACGCCAAGCCTCCCGCCCACCCACGTGCTTGCTCTGCAGCACTCCTACAAATATTTATGTGTCACTTCCTTGCTCAGTGGCCACCTGTTGATCAGGCAGGTGCTGTTTCCAACCCATGCGGTAAGTACTGTGACGTTATTGTGTACAAAACTGCAGGGGAAATTCAGCAGACAGAACCTAAATGCCAGGGACCTGGACTGGGAAGGGCGTCACAAATAGAAGTCTCTTTCAAGTACTCAGCACAGCCAGAGATGTGACCACCGACAGGTGCAATCCAAGGACTTGATGGCACCTCCTGGGTTGGACGAGAGCAGAGTCCTGGCAACTGAACCTTTCGTGGATAAGAGGCAGGGTGCCAGTCTGCCAGGTGCCAATCTGTGGGGGAGTGCCTAGAACTGTGAGCGAGGAGGTCACAGAGCAGGTGGCAGCAGAGGGGGCACCATGAGGGACCCTGGATTCCATTCTCCTCTTATGATTCCAGTAATCACCTTCCCTGTCCCACTGTTTGAAAGAGTAACAGAGAGAGAGATCTTCCATCTGCTGGCCCACTCTCCAGATGCCCTTAATGCCCGGCGCCAGGATTTGGCTTGAAGCAGGAGCCGCAGACGAGGCATCTTCGTTGTGTCCAGTCAAGAGCCTTGTCCGTCAGAGAGGAAAAATGAGTTTCCTGGGTGGTTCACATGAACATTCCTGAGAATGCGCCCGTGGTGCCCCTGTGGTCACTGATTTTGCTGCCATCCTTGGTGACAGGCACTTACTTCTATCACCAAGTTCCTTCCAAAGAGCATGGGAGGGGCGTCCCACGCCGGCGCCTGGCTCGCTGTGACTGACAGCACGGTGTTAGGACCATGATGGTTACTTCCCATGAGATGCACCTGGCGGCTGAAAGCTCCACCAGCCAGGATCATCCTGATCTGCCAATCCCTGTTTGCCTGGGCATAGTAAGAAATTTCGCAGAAGACCCAAAGCACTGAGTCTTGCCCAGTGTAGCCTCGCTTCCTGGAGGAGTGACCCGCTGTCCGGAATGGCAACTGCTTCTTGAGGAGTGAAGGTCTGGAAAGCCAACAAAATCAACTGCAAGCTGTCATTGAAGCTGCCTTCAGGGAAAATCAAACGAACTCTGCAATGCCAGGGAGTCTGCGGATTTTCAAAGCAACAGTTCTGGTTCTCCAGCCCCTGGCTCTCTTGGTTCCTCCGTCCACTGGCTCCCTCATTCCTCCCCAAATAGCCCTGGAGGAGGCTTGGGAATCCCATGGGCACACAGGTACAGACTGGGTTCCTGGCTCCTCCTGGAGCCACCTACTGCTGACAGAGTGTTCATGTTGGCTCCAGCTGCAGTGGCAGAGTAATAAGCCTGTGTGCAAGCCCAGAGCCTTGATCCTGGCAAGGCCCTTGAAGGGGTGTCCTCACGGACACTCAGCCTCAGCCGAGATCCTGCGGGGATCTGCCCCAGTAGACTCTGCTGCCTTTCTCCCCTTCTCGACAAAGGGGAGACAAGCCTGCTGGCGTTACAGTCCGTGCTTTGAGAGCCTTCCAAGTTGTAAGTTTATGGCTGAATATCTATGACATGCAACTTAAAACAAATTGCATTTCCTTATCTAACTGGGGGCCAGCCAGGGCTGTGAGAACATCAAAATTTTATGTCTCAGAAACCCTGAGTGCTTGAGTGCTGTGTATCCACAGTCATTTCCAGCAATCTTCAGAGCTAAATGATTAATTATACCCAAGACAGTCCCAAGCAATTATTTAATTATGCTGTCCTGTAGGCTGCCAACTGTTTGGAGCAAAGAAAAGGCCTTCACCCCAGTTTCTCAACATCTGGCCTTTGGATGGCTTAAAAGATAAAAGGAGATAGGAGAGCATTTTTATGGCTTAAGTAACAATTTTTAGAAATTTTCCACTAAGTAGAAAAACTTTCTCAGTGATGTGCTTCTTGTGATTAGAATGTGGTAACATTCTTCACTCCCAGTCTCCGGCTGTATTGAAATCGGCATCGCAATGCAAAGTGTGTCATTTTTCTCTTCTAGGAAAGTCTGTTTTCTAGCAAATCTGTAATTCCCTATTCAACTATTTCCCCTTGCCTATATTTTTAAAACTTTCTGTCTTAATTTAGGCTTTAAAAAAAATTTTGGTTGGTTGATCAATTTGAAAAGCACAGCAACAGAGAGAGAAGAGACAGAGGAATCTTCCATCACCAAAATGGCTGCAATAGCCAAAGCTGAGCCAGGCTGGAGCCAGGAACCAGGAGCTCCTTCCTGGTCTCCCATGGGTGGCAGGGGCCTACGCACTGGGACCACCTCCACTCCCTTCCCAGCTACGCTAGTACCTAACTGAAATAGAGGCAAAGCAGCTGGGATCCCAACCTGCCCCCCAATATGGGATGCTGGTGTCTCAGGTATCAACTCAACTTGCTGCCCTGCAGTACTGGCCCCTGAATTTAGGATTGTAAAAATCTACTTGAGTGAATAAAAGTCCTCCCTACTCATCCTAAACACAGAAATTTAAGTTATATTGCATTAAGAATGTGCCAAAGAAGGAGTCCGTTGTAGCCAAGTCCCATAGAATGATCTGCTCGGAGGGGTTTCCGGATACTAACGGGGGGGGGGCAGGAAAACAGCTTTGTGGAATGAGTTGTCACCAGTCTGTGGCATCCGAAAGCACAAGGAATCTTCACAATGGAAACTGTATGGAAAAAGCGATGTATGGATTTCAAAATTTGTTGGCTCCAAAATAAACCCATTTTTAATCCTATTTTCCCACAAGCTGTTTGAAGCAGTCTCATAAGCCAAAGCAAGTCGCTCCAAGCCGTGTTGGACTTGGCCCATCTCCTTGCACTCAGCCCTCACAATTCCTGCTGTTGCACAACTGAGTTCTCAGAGTTTTCCGCTCATCCCTGTGTTCGGTGCCAGTCTTCCAGGCGTGATCCTTCTGCTTCTCCCACTGCCGGTTACAACTCCTGAAATGGGATTGGTGGCTCAGCCCCAGAGTGCTAACAAGCTGAGTCCTGCTCAGCAGGGCCCTGTGACTAATCCAGCCCTCTTCCTTCCCTGCCTTCGAAATGCTGTCATTCCATTAAGATTTACAAATGACTCAACAGTCGCACACCATTGGGCCATCAGTCAGTGTTGGCTGAACCAATAATGAAAGCAACAGCTGAGCTAGAATAGATGGCTAGGAGCACCTTCCAAAGTCCAAGTGTGATGTCATCAGCCACTTGTGCAGGCCACGGTGTGTTCAGGCCTGCAGTCACTGCTCTGTACTCTCGAGCTGTTGGAACCAGAGCTCTAAGCCTGCAGTCGTCAGTCCTGAACCGGCTGCAGTGATCCGGAAGTTGTGTGATTGCCTGGATTGTTCTAGGGAGAACCTAAGGAGGTGTGTGTCTCCTACTAAATTCCATGATGTGGCAATGGGGAAGAGATTCTGGCCAGTGAGCTGAACCGTGGAAGGTGCCAGATGCGTGGGATGTGGAAGGGGTCGTGGTGCACTGTTCATGAGTGCCAGTCTCTCAGAGACTCTGAGTATCAGGAAGCCCCTGATGGGGTAAGGATGTTACCGTTCAGGGAGAAAGTGATGCAGACACCCCTGAAGGCCAGGGTCCCTGTTACTTGGAGGATGCCGACTCCCATCACTGGAGTGGCCCGTCTCCAGGCAGCAAGGACGCACTCTGCAACCCCACAGTCACAGCGTCATGGGCACCTCTTTCCACGTGACGTTGGCCCTCACTGTTCAAAAGGATTGATGCTTTTACTCCCAAACCTGACCGTTGGCCCAAGGGGTCCTTAATTATTTCATTCCCAGAAGTGCGTTTGTCCCCCTGCATGCTATGTTTTCTGTCACAGAGTCACAGCTGGGCCAGGTGCGTTGACAAAGCACAGGGTTTTCCCGAAGCTGTCCTCTTTGGAATAACACGCTGGCAGAGCCTGGTTCCCACACGTGCCCCTGGCAGGAAAGCCCTCTGCCACTCTCAGACATCTTCCAGCCTCCTGGAGCTAACGCTCTGATGGATGGCACAGCGACTAGGGAGGGCTGCCCTAGCCCCGTTTTACATGTAGGGAGGTCAAGGCTCAGATTCGGCAGCATAGTCAAGGCCACGGGGCCAGTGCATAGCAAAGCGGACGCTGCCTGCCTCTAGGGGCGCCCTTGGCCTCGGGACTGGGCCACCTCAAGCTGGCTGTCCTCAGCGCTGTGTCCATGGGAGCTGGAGGTGAGAACTTAGCCTCCAGCAGGCAGTTCTAAGGCTTTGGCAAGCGCGTTGGTTCCTCCGCCCTCCTGTGCACAGCTCCATGAAATTAAATAAGCAGAATACAAAAGGATGCCAGCTCAGGTTCATCCTTATGTCAGAAATATGACTGATTGGGACACGCACTTTAGATGCAGAAATTTCTTCAAAGAAGACTTCCCTTCTGAATTGCTTTTGCTAATTAATCCAGAGAGACTGATTGGCAGATGAAACACTCTGGTTTGTTCTTCCTGGCGGTGCATCTTTGAGACACAACAAGAAAAAGAAAACCATAAAGCATAAAGACACAACACAGTCTATTCTTTACATTAAATATTTCAAACCGAAAAAAAAAAGTCCTCAGACTTGTTTTGCAAGAGATGTTAAAAAACTGAATCAGCATAAACTGTTCCTCTGACGAGAAGCAGATCCTGCGTGTGAGCTGGCCTCCTGTTCGCACTGCCAGCCATAGACAAGAAGCTGCCCTTAAAATGCATGTATTCTTTTTTGCTTCCATTTCAACAGGGGACTTATAGTGTTTGAAAATAAAACCTACATCCTAGAGCCGGTGAAGAACACAACCTACGGCTACAAGCTCTCCGCAGCGCAGAGCCTCGGGAGCACGTGGGCGACGTGTGGATGGCACCAGAACTCGTCACAGCTCCCTGCCACTCACATGCTCCCACTACCCGCTCGGATGCCGCCCAGAAGGGTATGAGAGAAACCTCCCTTGGTCCTTCTGGGGAACTGGGTGGGGGGCCTCAAAAATAGACACTCAATGCCAGATATCTGGAGGTCTTGTGCCATCTGTGCCCGCCTGGGTGACTAAAACCCCTATTGGTCAGGAGCAGGTGACCCCAGAGACTACATACTGGAATCCCACCACTGCATCGGAAGTGCCAGCCTCCGCCTCCTGGAGGAGCAGGTCACACGGGCCAGAGGGCATTGACATCCGCTCTGCTGTCTTCAGCGAACCCCCACTAGGGACCTAGACCATAGGGTCGGCTCCGTTCTGCAAACAAGATGAAATGGACCCTGAGCCACTCCCAGGCTGCTCTCCTGGAAAAAAAAAAAAAAAACCCATTTCAAAGGTTCCTCACTAGTGAGTTGGTGTGGTGGCAGGGTCTCAGAGTAAGCTGCAGAAAATTCTTGATCTTCGCCACCTGTTCTCATGGTGCTGTACGGAGTGAGTCCCGCTTACCCCAGGCCGTGCTGACCATACCGGCTCTCCTTGTTGACCACACAGTCTGTCTTTTCCAGCCTCCTGTCCCTGTGGCAGCTGGACAGAGCACATTGCCTGTGGGGCACCTGGGCAGCACAGGGACTTCCCTCCCTACAGCGCCAGGAAGCCCCCGCCTCCAACAGTGGAGAATCCTGAGCGAGGACCTACTGTGGTCCTTCCCCACCTTGGCCAGAAGTCTTGGATTTAAATGAGAATGAAACCACATAGGCAACCATCGAAAGTTTCCTGATTTGTTTTCTTTATTTCCAAATTCTGTGTTGACTAAAGCAACAACAACAACAAACTAAACAAAGCAGAAATTCCCTGTCACACGGGTTTCTGTGGCTTGTCTGAGGGCGTGCTCAGCAAGGTACCACTTGACGCAGTGTGTCTTTCTCAGCTTTTTCGTAGACCACTGCTTAACTGTCAACAGCTCATAAATATTCGTCTTGGTTCATTTTAAATCATTTCTCAGGAGCTAAGATAGTAACGTACCACGTAAAGCAGCCACCTGGGACACTGACATCCCAGATGGACACAAGTTCAAGTCCCATCTGCTCTACTTCTGGTCCAGCTCCCTGCTAACGTGCCTGGGAAATGGAACATGGCCCACGCGTTTGGGCCCCTGTACCATGTGGGAGAACTGGGTGTGGCGCCTGGATCCTAGCGTAGGTCTGAGCCATCCCTGTCCATCGTGGCCGTTTGGGGAGTGAACCAGCGATAAGAGATCTCTGTCTCTCTTTCTCTCTCACTGTAAATGCCTTTAAAATAACAAATCAATCATTTTTAAAAAAAGTCTTATTTTAATTTTTTTTTAATTGGAAAGTCACAGAGACAGAAAGATCTTCCATCTGCTGGTTTAGTCCCCAAATGACCACATAGCAGGAGCAAAGCCAATCTGAAGCCAGGTGCCAGGAGCTTCTTCTGGGTCTCCCATGTGGTGCATGGCCCCAAGGCTTTGGCCTGTCCTTTATTACCTTCCCAGGCCACAAGAGGGGCTGGAAGAGAACAGTAGCTGGGATACAAACTGGCACCCATATGAGATTCCGATGCATGCAAGGCAAGGACTTTTGCTACTAGGCTACTGCACTGGGACCTAAAATAAATCTTTAGAAAATAAATATATCATTTCTCTAAGGGTTTTCCTAAATGGTTCTTTCTTATTCTTTAAGATTTATTTATTTTTATTGCAAAATCAGATATACAGAGAGGAAGAGAAACAGAGAGAAAGACCTTCCATCCTATGATTCACTCCCCAAGTGGCCACAACAGCCAGAACTGCATCAATCTGAAGCCAGGAGCCTGGAGTTTCTTCCAGGTCTCCCATGTGGCTACAGGGTCCCAAAGCTTTGGACCATCCTCGATTGCTTTCCCAGGCCACAAATAGGGAGCTGGATGGGAAGCGGGCCGCCAAGATTAGAACAGGTGCCCATATGGGGGAGCCCGGGATGTGCAAACCAAGGACTTTAGCCATTAGGCTACTGCATCAAGCCCCTGTTCTCATTCTGAAAATGGTGCTCAGGCTCTCCAAACACAGCTCTTTTTAAAAAGTTTTATCTATTTATTTGAAAGGCAGAGTTACAGAGAGACAGAGAAGGGAAGGTAGACATAGCTCTTGCATCCATTGGTTCACTTCCCAATGACTGCAACGCCAGGGACAGCCAGGAGCTTGGAGCCGCGGCCAGTTCTCCCGTGGGTAGCAGGGACCGAGGCACTCGGGCCATCCCCCACTGCTCTCCTAGATGCATTAGCAGGGTGCTGGATGGGACGTAGAGCAACTGCAACCCAATCCGTATGTCCGAGGAATGTTGAACTCAGCACACCGCAACACGGCCCTCCCAGTTTCTTGTAACAGACAGGTTGGGGGCTCTCCACGTGACAGTGCGCTATGCTATGGCTCACCTGTGGGAGCGCTGAGTGTGTGTGTGGCCCGGAAGTCCTCTGTCCATCCCTATATTCCCAAGCATTCCTGATGTAAATGCAAAAACCCTGGAACCTCTTTCTCTCTGCTTCTGTTCCATCAAAGGTGGGGAATTGTTCCATGAGTATTGAGGCTGACTTGACCTTAACTGTCGGTGGGCAGGCATACCTAGAGAAACACCTGCTTCCGTGAGCACCTCCAGCTCTGGAAAGTTCTCTTGCTGGGCTTCTGCCCCCGTCTGCAACGGAGAGCTGAGTGGCAGAGGCTACGGGCGTCGGTGCCGCCCTGCTGACAGTTTTGCTCTGGGTTCCGTGATTAAGCTGTAACTTCCCCAGTCGTAAACAAGCAGGACATTTGCAGTTGGCTTGCCAGGTGGGCCGCACTCTGTCTGCATTTTCAGATTTATAACTTGACGGTTTAAATGATACTCGAACCTGTTTCCCATCTCATTTGCAAGCAGGAACTTGATCTGTACTTGCCAACCGCATTTGAATTCTTTAAGCATGTAGCTTTCTAGAACTACGACTGTCACAGTAATTTCCTCTCATTTTGACTTGTGGAGAAATGGAGCGCCTGAATGACAATGTTGCTGTGTTAATAATGCGTATTGACGTGTAAATGAACCTTTAAATTGAAAAGGAACGGCGCGCTGCCCTGCAGTTTGGTTCTGCATCTCTGTCTAGAAACAGCCTGGACTGTTTTATGGAAGAGAAAATGTCCTTGCCTCAAAATGCTTGTTTGTAATGAAAATGGCACCAAACATGATTTTCAAAACACTGGGATCCTCGGGAACTGGAATGACACCGAAGGTTGTTTTCGATGCCTTCCTGATGCAGATCCCAGCCGCTGCCCGAGGAGACCGCACGCCTGTGCCCGCCCCCAGTCAGTGTCACCGCGGCTAATCCGTCTTGTTCACCCATCTTATTCTCTGCCCCCACTAAGTGTTAACTCATGCGGAGATGGGTTTTCTGTGGATGTCTGCGTTTTTTCTCACAAGACTGTTAGGAATAGACGCCCGGGGGACACAGCAGCTCTAGTACAGACCGGAGCTGCTGTTGGTCGTTTTTAGGCTGCCCTGAAAGCCTACGAAGCTCCTGGAAGGGCATGCAGCCCAGGAACTGTCTGCTCCCCACTGCAGACTGTGCGGTCTGGCTCAGAGCCCCTGCACCCACAGGCTCACCTGGGCTTCAAGCCTTCCCCTCAGCCCGTCAGCTGCGCCTTCTAGAGCCCAAACTCATTTTAGCCTCAACAAGCGAGCTGCAAGCACAGATCCCACAGAACCACCGCTGGGGGAAGTCACATAACGCATCCCAGACGCAAATGTAAACACTTGGGCGTTACCCTTTCTTTAGGGGTTGGCACCATCGCTCCCTCTGTTGGTACGGATAATTACAGGGCCAGGGAAGAAAGCCGCTGCCTTCCGCTGGAAGGGGAGTGTTCCGAGGACACACTGGACGTGAGGTCAGGAGTCAGGGCAGCTCACGCTCCCCCGTGCAGCCATGCTGTTCTGTTGCAATAACAGCCCATTGCGTGAGGGTCTTCAGACAGTTCATGGGAAACACATATTGCGGCCAAAACTTGGCATGCCTCTCCACACCCAGGCAGGAAAACAAGCTTACCTTTGAATTCCATTGTCCACAAGCCATTCGAAGCCCCAGCTGCAGGGCTAGCATGAGCAGGAACAGCAGCGTCCATTGTGGGTAGGGTCTAGAACCCACTGAATCTCAGGCCCTGGCCAGGACCTGCAGCCTTTCCCTTCGGGAGGACCAGTGGTTCTCACTCAGGTCCTTGGCTCTTGGGTGCAGTTTCAGTACTGCCTCCTGGGACCCTATTAGCATCTGGCTGTGAGCCTCAGTCTCCATTTTCCAGCCTGTTCTCTCTGTATGTGCTAGGCAGGCATGGGGTCATATCCCGTGGGTATGGTCAGTGTCACATCCCCACACAAGTCCCTGGTTAGTGGCAGACTAGGGAACAAGCCTGAAGGCTCAGCTTAGCGATGAGAGTCAAGGCCAGCAGCTGAGAGTGACTGCTACTGGTTCCTGGCTGGTCCTGCCAGCTGGGGACGCCGGGGCCCTGGGCCCATTGTTAGGGTTGTTGGTCATGGCCCGGTTCTGCCTCCCCTGCCTGGCTTGAAAGTGTTCACCCAGCTCCCTTGTTACTGCCCTCGCCGGATAAAGCCCTCGTGCTGCTCTCCTGGACCCTCATCACCATCCTGGTCCTCTGGTCTCCTGGCAGCCACAGTGATGCTTAGAAATCTCCCCATGGGGCACTCCAGCTGTTCAGAGCTGATGAGAGGTTTGCTCTGCCTCCCTGCTGGGGCGGGCCCTGGTCCTGACCCTGCCACCATCCGGCCACATCTCCTCCACTCCTTCCCTCCATGTTGCTCTGCTCAGCACCAGGACTTCCTGCGGCTGCCATTCCACGCGCCCGAGCGTACTCCACACCTGCTTCTCCCGCTCCTGCAGCGAGCACAGCCCTTCGCTGCCCCTTGCTCGTGTCTCTTGCAGAATCCTATTTCACAGATGCCTTGCTTTCCGTGACTGCTTCCCTGCCTCCCTCCTCCTGAGCCCACTAGAATGTGGACTTGGTGAGCACAGGGACCTTGGATTTGTGGTCTGTGCCCAGCATCCCACGTGGAGCGCTTCTAGTGGACAAGTGTCAACATCCTAGCTCACGTGAGGAAGGGACTGGCCAGGAGAACTTGTTGTGACCCTGATCTTGGCTGGCCTGTCCAAGTTCACATAAAAGCGGCTTCCTCTTGGGCAGCGCTCACAGAATGCCTCGGTTTCCCCTGGAAACAGGAATAGGGGGCTGTTCTCCCTGGCTTTAGGTCCTGTTTGGGAAAGGGCTTTTATTTCCAAACACCACCCCCCACCCCACCCCACCAAATGAAAATCCAATCGGACAGCCAGTTTCAAATGTTGGTTTCCATATCACAAATTTAAATATGATTCATTAAAAAGAAAAACTGGACAGCCAGCTCGGTAGAAGTCATGTGAAGGTCATTCAAGGCTCTTCCTGTGTGTGCCGCTGACAGGGGACGAGCCGCTGTGGCCTGGAGCTGGCCGCTGCCCCTGTGCTTTTTATTATGATGTGCTTAAGTTTCTCTCTCAGTTTGCAATTCTCCAAATTCATGAGAAAATGTGGACTTCTCTGAAAACTGCAGAGACAGGAAAATCGTGTCTGGGTGTTTGTTTTCGTTATCTGGATCTGTGTGTTTTCCAGATGACCAGGCAAGGCCAGTCGGTGGCCAGGCGAGGCCAGTGGGAAGGAGCCCTGGCCTGTTCGTTGCAGCTTTCTGCAGTCTGAACAGCCAGAGCCTTTTCCATGACAGATTAATGCACTTCTCCATTTTCTAGAGCAATGGATTTCTCTGTGTAATTAGCCGAGTTCATTCATGGTGAATCAGGGATTTGTGGACCAGAGAAAGCTGTCCACTTCTTTCGCCCTCGGGTAAGGGCAAGGGCGAGATATTCTCTTGGCACCAGCGGGGACGTGAGCCACCCATCATTAGGACTGCTGAGCACCCGCAGCACAGCCCTGTGAAGTTTGCGTTTTCTCGTGGGAACGCTGTAGACTTCACGCCCTTCGGGACGCTCCTCTCTGCCTTCCTCCATAAGGGTTCCGGATTCCGCCAGGGACACCTGAAGCCGTGGTTCAGCACAGGTGGGCAAGTGGGCTGCCTACCACAGACATTGTTCTCTTACGAATCTGGAGGATCCGGGAAGGAGCAGCGTTCACTTGTTAAAGATGCTTCCCCCAGGATTATGTGACTGGCACGCGGCGCTCCTCTGGGCTCTTGCCTGAACAGCCAGAACACACCGGTTTGCAGCTCCAGGCAGGCTTGCAGCAGGCTCTGACGGCAGGCCCAGCCCCCTCCCATTTCCCGCACCGCTCTTTATTGCAGATACATTGTTGGCTTCTCATGTTGCCTTTGGAGACCACCCTCTGAGCTGTTAGGTTTCTCTGAAAAACTGCCTTTGCCATCCTCCCGTAGTTCGTGGGAGAGGTTGGATGCCTTGTGAGGAAGTTTGGTGAAAATGGAACCTGCCTCCAAGGTGGCACCCACCACTTCGACCGAGGTTCACGCCTGCGTTGCCACAACCTTCTGCAGCCCAGCTTTCGTCCCCTCCCCGCCAGCCGCTGTGCGCCAGGGACACAGCTTAGCCCTGTCTGGGCCCGCTCACCCTTTCTCTTTTCCTTGCCACTGGTCCGTCTGCCCACCTGCTGCTTCTCCCACCTACGCCCATCTTGCTTGGCTTCTGTCCCAAATGCTTCACTCCGCGCCGTGGTCTACCGAGCACACACAGTACATCCTCGCCACCTTGTCACAAGTCACAACATGGTCCACGAGGACCAGCACAGCATGGTAACCCTTAATGACCCTCAGATGCGCTGCATGTGGTCTGAGACGAACAGTCGCTGGCCGGGTTCCAGGGAGAGCCTCAGGCTTGTTTGTTTATGGCTTCGTTCTGTTTAATAACAATCTTGACTTTTTCTAATCCCACAAGCGCTGATTCAGTAGGAAGGTTAAACTCCTTTTCAGGGACTTCCCCGGTACAAGCGAAATGGTTTGCTTGTACAGCATTCTGGGGGTTTGGGGTGGAGAGTGGGGGCTGACTTCCAGGAGGCGGGGAGCAGAAGCAGCCTCCAAGCTGGGTTAACAAACGACAGGGCCCTGGGAGCCCTGGGCAGGAGGCAAAGGAAACTCAATTCACGTTTTACTTTTTGGCAGCGTAAGAGAGAGACACTCAAGACGACCAAGTACGTGGAGCTGGTTATTGTGGCCGACAACCGAGAGGTAAGGGCTCTGGGAAGGTCCTCGGGAGAGCTGCTTTCAAAAAGGGAGCTGCTCTCTTGGAAGTCCTTGGCGGGAACAAGTTTCTGGGAGCATTGTGGAGTGCCCAGGCGGGGAAGGAGCCACGGTGAACCATGGCAATCCCCAAGGGTCCAGGGGGGCCCCACACCGGGTGTTTCCAGGAGCCACGGTGAACCATGGCAATCCCCAGGGATCCAGGGGGACCCCACACCGGGTGATTCCAGGAGCCACAGTGAACCATGGCAATCCCCAGGGGTCCAGGGGGCCCCACACCGGGTGTTTCCAGGAGCCACAGTGTTGAGTCTTGACTGATAATCTTGCCATTAACTAATGCTGACAGTTCACATCCTTAAGTTTCAGAGACAAGGAAAGGACCTGGAGAAAGTCAAGCAGCGATTAATAGAGATTGCTAATCATGTGGACAAGGTAAGCTCTTTCTGGAGCAGTTAAAGCACTCAGGTCTCGGGCTGTCTGGGAATGAGGGAAGGAAGTGCCGGAGGCCTCCGAGCACGGGATCAAAATGTTCCCAGAGGACTGTCCTCTCAGCACATGAGTCCCAGGTCCCCCACGGCTTCTGGATCGTGGTGGCCTTGGGGACATGGCTTGTTCTAGGTTGTGTCTGACCAGACTTGCAATCTGAAGGGATCTTGGACTCCCTGGTTAAATCCTGAGAAGCCCAGTGGGGCTGCATGGGTCGGGGCGGGAGTGGAGGGGGCACTGTGTGCCTCGGGACATCAGCCTTTGCAGAAGTTCTCCTCGGGTTCTTGGGCACACCCTGGCTGGCCACCACTGTCACCAAAGCCACCAGGCTTCTCAGTGCTATGCCTCCCACCTGTGGGAAGGACTGGGGGCTTGGGACAGCACACGAAGGCTAAGGGACCTGTGGTCACTGACCTTTTCTAGCAGGAACCTCACAGCATGGACCAGGAGGGCGCTGCCCTGTGGCCACTGTGACTGTGTTTCCTGGTATATTCCAGTGCAGTTTTTCACACTTACGGAAAAACTAAGGCAGGCCCATCTCTCACACTACAAGGCCTTCTGCACTGTCCCCCAGCAGTGTGCCTCCAGAATTCAGGCACACAATGGCTCCTCCACACATAAAGGTCGTGACTTCCTAAGGAATCAGGTGGACAAACCACTCAGCAGCATCCAAGGGGATGGGCCCTAGCTCCATGCTAGGAATGGAGGTCTCGGGGGGATACAGAAGAGTACGGCTCACTTCTTCCTGAGTCAGGAGGTCTTGGCAGGGAGAGACTGCAGGGAGGGGAGTGCGGTTCACCTGCAGCGGAGCAGGGTGGACTTGGATTGTTCCCCACCAGCCCCGAAGTGACCAGGAGTTCCTGATGACTGCAGGGAGGATGTGTGTGTGTGTGCCTGCTCACATGTATGCACAAATGAACATGTGTGTGCTGTATTGTGCAGTAAATGTGTACTGATGTGTATGTGTGCACGCATGCTCATATGCTCGGGTGAGCATGTGTAAATGCAGCTTGAGCAGGAG
This sequence comes from Ochotona curzoniae, assembly GCF_017591425.1. Classification (NCBI taxonomy): domain Eukaryota; kingdom Metazoa; phylum Chordata; class Mammalia; order Lagomorpha; family Ochotonidae; genus Ochotona; species Ochotona curzoniae. Next base: position 3,949,437 of record NW_024466512.1, read on the forward strand.
GAGACGGGACTGCGGATGCTTCAGACTGGCCCAGGTCCCCGTGAGGCCCAAGGTGTCTTGCCTGTGCTTAGCACTAACAGAAGAGCCAGCCCGGCCTTCTTAAGCAGTGGGGAGACCCACGGGGTGGTGAGAGGAATCCCTGTGGTACGTGTGGAAGGTGGAGCCAGCAAAGCCAAGTGGGGCTGGGAGGAGCCTGCTGCACAGTGAGGAAGCCTGTCCCGGGACAGGGGCGTGAGGCTGTAGGACACAGGAGGATTCAGAGACCTTTAAAGGGGTGTGGCCACTGTAGGAGTGTTAGTGGTCCCTGGGAGCCAGGCTCTAAGCACTGCGCATGCTCTTGGGAGGTGGAGCTTGTCCTGCGCATGCTCTCGGGAGGTGGGGCTTGTCCTGCGCATGCTCTCAGGAGGTGGGGCTTGTCCTGCACGGAGCTGAGGGGGCTGGGGTCTTCAGAGCTCAGTCACTTGCTGAACCAGAAATGAATCTTCTGGCCACGATGGGGCTCTTGGTCTGGACTCTGCTCACATTGAGTGTGAGAGGCAGTAATGGCCCACGTGACCCTGCGCTTCCTGCAGTGGAGTGGCTGGCAGACGCTGCCTTCTACCCCAAGGGAGCAAGGTAGGAAGCACAACTTTGTTGGGCACTCTGGTCAGCCAGGGCTTTGGAGGGTTGGCACTTCGGAAGTGCTTCTAGCTGCCGGGAAGAGCATAGGTGGGCCTTGATACCCTACCAGGCTTGCTGAGGCCTTTTCAGCAGAGCAAGCATCTCCCGAAGTCAAGTGGATGCACAAGAATGCTGGCAAGGGGCCTTCTAAAAGACAGCCGGTGAAGGGTGAGTCTTTGGGTGACTCGGGAGGGAGAGTGAGAGGTGGCTCTCAGTGCAGGCGTCAGTCTGGGGTCTCTGTTTAAATCAGGAGGGGGAGTGTCCCGCCCTCCACAGGCTATGCAAGGCCCATAGAGTCATTTGGTGTGGCCCAGCCAGGAGGGACTTGAAATTCAATAAATCTACAGTAGGCTTATCTTTGATAAAGTTGTACAGCCCCCAAATGATGTTATAAACATCCAAATGTTTCCAACCCCTGGTTTATATAATGGTTTTTGAAAGGCTGATTTCCAAGTCTCAGCCCTTTATTTATAAATATAACTGTATGTGTGTGTATATATATATATATATATATAAAAGAATCCTTCAGTCCTGGGTTCACTCCACAAAAGGGATAGGTCCAGGCCAAAGCCAGGAGCTGAAGCCCCATCCAGGGAGTTGGACGCTCTAGCCCTGGGTGCCCCCCCGTGGCCAGGTGGCAGGTTCCCGCCTGTCCTCAGATTGCACAGGACAGAGGAGGCATCCTTCTCAGGCCCTGGAAGGGAAGGGAATGATGAACAAAGGAAACCCCAACCAGAAGTTGTTGAAAGGCCATTGGCGACTGTTCCATCACACGTTATTCTAGGTCATCTCTCACTTCAGGAGGCAAAACCAGAAATGAGAAGTTGGGGGCTTGTCAGTCAGTCGCACTGGAGCTTGGAGAATGAAAAGTAGTGGAGAAGTCCTGACGGCGGGCTTACGTTTCAGGTGTGTCCAGCCCAAACAGCCCTGCCACCTCCAGCAGACCCCGAAAGTCCTCATGGGCAGCCATGCCTAATGACTGGTGCCCACTGGCTCTTTGTGGGATCCCAAATCATGATTTTGTAGGTCTGCACATTGGCGAGTCGGTGGCCAGAAGGCCAAGGCTGTGCTGGTGGCCATACCCTCGTTGGCTGACACGGTGCTTGGCTCTGCTGCTTCCAAGAGGAAGAACAACCCAGCCTGGAGGACAGAGAAGTGATGGTGACAAAGGGGAAGGCCCCTGCCTCACCGAAAAGCAGAGCATAGTATCTGGTGCTCTTGGCCAGGCTCAGAACACGTCCCTGGTTCAATTCCTCGTGGAGAAGCTGAATGTGTGCCTGTAAATGTGGTGACAGTGGGCACTCCAACTCCTCCTAGAATTTTCTCAGTGACGTATTAATATAATGACCATAGATGTGACCCATCTGAAAGCAAGCTAGACCGCTGCAGTCAACCAATATGTTGCAGTGTAGCTGGTGGTCATCAACTCCTCTGCCAGCCTGGCTCCCACCATCTGACTATGGGGACTCGTAAGGGAAGGGATGAGCCTGCCTGCTGTGGATTAGCATCTTGGCTCAGACATTCCTCACCACACTAGAATGGTGCTTAACTTTCAACTGTGGAGCTTTGAGAGTTCTTGTTATTCTTTGGCCAGATGCTTCTAGCAGCCCAGCATAGATGTGCTCACATCTGGAGGAGTTTGGTCTTCCTGCTCTCTGACTGTCCTTCTCTCTTGGGCCATTGGGGTCCCAGAAGATGAAGACTTGTCATCGCATGGTGCCTCACACACTGCAGACATTAGAACATCCTATAACCCACCAGTGTCCCCGGTCCTCAGCTCCTCCACTGTGAGCTGTCACCTTCCTGACTGTTAGAGCACTCCTCCTGTCCTCCAGCTCTCAGGAGTCAGAACCGTCCATGCTACAGCCACTGCAGCGTGATGCCCTGGCCAGTCTAGGCTGGAGCTAGGAAGACATGAGGGAGGGGCTGGGGGAGTGAGAGGACTGACTCACTCTTCTGAACCAAGGGTGTGTCTGCACTTCCTGTCACAGCGCCTTGCACAAGCAGGTTTCCTGGGGAGCTGTCCCCAGCCCAGCCCTTCTGGCTGTGAGAGGAGGTGATCCTTGCAGCTACTGGAGGAAGACTTTCTTCACGCCTTTATTATTCTGAAAGATATTGACTGACTCATTTAATTAAAGCTTCCTAGGGCGATTAGAGGCAACAGAATTGCGTAGTGTCAGCCAAGGCTGACTCTTTGCTAGAAAAAAAAAAATTAATACAGATTGACTTTCAGTAACTCCTAGGCAGAGCACTTTGCTTCAGATGAACAAATGATTGTCCTCGGCAGTGGTGTCTTCAAAGATCCTGACTCGCTCATTGTTTCTTGTGCGGTGGATGTTAACTGGCGGTCTTTAGCGGGAATGGACATCTCCATGCGCATGTTAAATCACCGCTGAATCATGTGACATGCGCCTGCGTACAAATCCAGGCGGACCATGAAGAGGCTCATAACCCCGGCTGCTAATGGGTCAACATGGGAGAAGCCAGTTAGCCCACTGCTCCGCATCAAGCACTGCACGTGCTTTGCAAAGCCAAATGCCATGGCTTCTTCACCCTCGTCAGTGAACTTCCAACGTTACAAATCAGACCTGAGACTCACAGATGGGATGGGATTCCCAGAGGTGCCTCTCTCGCTCAGTTTTACAGGCCACTGAACATCCGGATCGTGCTGGTGGGTGTGGAAGTGTGGACCGACATCGACAAGTGCTCCATCAGCCAGGACCCGTTCTCCAGCCTCCACGAGTTCCTGGACTGGAGGAAGGTGAAGCTCTTGCCTCGCAAATCCCACGACAACGCACAGCTCATCAGGTGGGCTCTCTGTCCCCGCCCACCCTCTTAGCCCCACCCCCTGTGCCTCTGCTGCCCAGCACGCTGGCTGACCCGGCTTTCCCAGCCCTCAGCATGAGACCCGCCCAGTCCAGGGCTGGTCTGGGCACCTGGGAGCCCCGCTGCTGTGCCAGTCTCACCTCCTTCTCTGTACTTGTCTCTCCTTGCTAATTCTTGCTGTGTTGCTCTTCCTAGAGTGTCATCTTGCCTTGGTTAAGCTTCTTGGGGAAAAAAAAAAAGGCTCATTTGTTTCATTAATGCAAAGTGAATGTCTATACAGCATACAGAGAGGGTGTCAGATGGTTGGAGAAAGATAATCTCTGTTCCTTGTCCTCTCTCACGTGTTGCTCTTAGTCAAGTAACACATTCACACTGTGCTTCTTTAAATCAATATGTACTGAGTTCTTACATGAGGAGCCAGGTTCTAGCAGCCAGCCCTGTAACTCTCCTGTCTCTGGGGAGACTCCGGCCCGCTGAGACAAGATAACAACATCAAAACAAAAAGAAAGAAAAGAGAATTTCAGAGAGTGCTAAGTGCTGTGAAGACAATAAAATGAAGGGAAGCGTAGCTTTGACAGTGCAGTGCGTTGGGGAGCTATTACAAACATCTTTAGCAGAGATCGTGTGGCACGGCGGTTGAGATGCCATTTGAATCATTTAGATATCAGTGTGCCTAGATCCGCCTCCCCATTCAGCTCCCCATTAAGGCACATTCTGAAAAGGAAGAAGATTTTGGCTCAAGCATTTGTGTTCTTGCCCGCCCCCGCGCCCCCCAGAGAGACCTGCATTGGATTCTGGGCTTTGGGGCTTTGGGGCCCAACCTGGCCCAACGCTGGTGTTGCAGAAATGGGAGAAGTAGTTGAAAGGTTTCTCTCTGGCTCACTCTCTCTGCTTCGACTTTTTCAAATAAAATGGGAGAAAAATATGGAAGCCTGATGGAAAGATAGCTATTCAAAAGAGAACATCTCAGTATAAATTGGTGTGAAACAGGTATTTACAGAAGTGACAATTTTTCCTTAAAACTTTCACCAGTTTATGCTGTTCTTTGGTTTGCATGTGGCTTCTAGCACTGAATTGGAAGCTACAGCGGTGGAACTGCTGCTTTTTGGCGAAGCAGACCTCGTTCATAGACCATGTGTGGGATGTCAGAAGCCGGTCCTGCTAGGGGCGCCATATTTTATACCTTGATTAGTCTCGAACCCTTAGAAGCACATTCACATGTTTTGAGTCAAACCTCTTTGTTTTGGTTTTTCCCCCAAATGGAGTTCATCCAACTAGAACATCTGATGCACATGCCTCGTTGTATCTATTCCTATGGCCTCTATAGATGTAGGCGGAAAGGCTGACGTCATTGGTGTGAATATGAGAATCACATGACCCTAGCATCCATGGGATCCTCATCTATAGAGTCAAGCAACCTCGGACTGCAAATATCCGGAAGAAAAAGTCTGTCTGTACTGAACATGCACAGAGCGTTTTCCATAAAGATAGAATTTATTTGAAAGAGTAGCAGAGAGAATCTTTCATCCTCTGATTTATTCTCCCCGAAAGCCCAGTACAGCCAGGGCAAGGCCAGCCCAAACCCAGGAACCAGAAACAGCGTCTAGGTCTCCCACACGGTCGGTGAAAGCCTGAGTATTGTAGCCGTCATCATTTGCCTTCAAGGCTTATTAGCAGGAAGCTGGACCAGAAGCCAGGCACTTCAATAGGGGATCACACACCCCAGATGCAGGTTAACCTACGGCACCCAAATGCTTTTCCCTACAGGGTTGGTTTGTTTGTTTTTGTCATTCTCTCCTTAACAATAACTCTTTATTCAGCATTTCTGTTGTACTAAGTTTCATATTCTAGAGATGATTAACAGTAGTGATGACATGCATAGCTCCTGGACAGTACAATGCCATCTTACCTAAGGGACTTAGTCATTCATACATGTTGGTATTTGAAGGGGCTTCTAGAACCAATGATGTGTGGGTACCAGGGGAGGATGATAATAGAATAGATGGGTGGATGGAGAAGTGTGGCAGAGCGAAGAACAATATTATGTGAACTTGCTAGCTCTGTCCAAGTGGCTATTGTTACTATGTGGCTTTGTAAAGGATGGAGCCACTGTCTGCATCTGCAGGGTGAGGTAGCAGGAGTGAGTCATGTTATTCCCTTCAAGGGGATTCAAGCAACACAGCGTTACATTTTTAGTGCATGAGTCAGAATGAACATCACTGGGACCAGACAGGCCCTTTCAGTCATTGAACGAAGGACCAGGTTAGGATCCTAGGTAGAACAAAGCTTCCCCCGCAACCACAAAGTCCCCTTCTGGAAGCTTCCTCCCTGGGTGCTGAGGCCTTGTGTGTGTTTACTTGTTCTCTGGCTCCTGAGACCCACTATTTTTCTGCTGATTTCTGTATTGTGTTAGGAAATTTTGTAAGAGCTGTCATGTGCCACGCAGGAAAGCAAAACTCAGCTCCAGCAAAAAATCTAGGAAGCCATCAGATGCCGTTCTGTGAGATGCTCTGTGGCTGCTCACGGCTGTCGGCAGGTGGCCTTGTTCTGGGGGAAATACGCAGGGCACAGTTCACAAGTACTAGCCAAGGATGATTGCAAAAGGAAAACTTAAAGGAGAAAAGATAAAATTCATGGGTAAATGTACTTCACAGCTGTTTCCGCTTGTGTGTATTTTATGGCAGAAATCTCTGACAGAATTTCAAGTGTTAGAAAATGCCTCGGTTCTGCATTAAAGCAAGCCCTTTCTTTTGTTCCCTAGTGGGGTTTCCTTCCAAGGCACCACCATCGGCATGGCGCCCATCATGAGCATGTGCACTGCGGAGCAGTCTGGAGGTGTCGTCATGGTAAGTTCAGGGAGCTTGCTCCCCTCCCTAATGATTTCCCCAGGGAAACACTGCTTTGATCAGACTTTGTGAAGTTAGTTGCTAGTTCCTTTTGTACTTTCCTTTTCTTAAAAAAAAAAAAAAAAAAAAATGGGGGTTTGGGGAGGGAAGAACAGAAAGAGACAGACTTAGAGAAAGACTGTTCAGTGGTGCCCGTAACGGTCAGGGCTAAGCTGGAGCTGAAGCCAAGAACTGGACTCTCAGTTCAGGTCTCCTAAGCAGGTGGCAGGCACACAATCATGTGAGCCATCGCCATGGCCTCCCGGGTGCACATTAACAAGAAGCCAGAGTTGAGCCAGGAAGCCAGCTCTAATACTCCGCTGTGGAATGCGGGGTCTTGCCATGAGGCCAGATGCCTGCCCCCCAACCCTTTTCGCATTTCACTCCATTCTTATGCTAATTACCTTTGTGATCCTGTATAAGCCACTGCATGCAGGACTGTGACTGAAACCCAGACAGCACCTAGGGCAGGTGGAGTGGAAAAGCAGCTTGGCAAACAGGTCTGCACCTTGTGTGGGGAAGCTTGGCCTGCTGGGACTTGGGGCCTGAGTCTCTGGAATGCCCCCAGCACGGGGATGAGCGGCTCCCTGGGTCCCCTTCTGCCCTGCTTCTTGGATGGGGCCACGGTGTCACCAGTTGGGACCATTCACTTGCTTTTCTACTCCCAGGCTCAGCAGCCACAAGTCTGAGGCTTTTAACTATTTACCATCACAAATGCCGTGCATACCTTCTGCTGGTGCACAATTTGTCTTTATAATAATTTTTTTCTTGGAAGGCAGGACTAGGTTTATGGCTCCACAAGGATGATATTGTCATCTATGGACTATATGTGTTTATGCAAGGAAGTCAGATGGAAGTCAGATTGGAGACCTCTGAAGACTGAGAGGACAGGCTTTGGTGGACTGCCCAGCGGGGTCCTGTGCTGCGCTGTGCTCCATCATGGCTTTCCAGGAGGGACTTTCATCTCTGCCAACCCTACTGACAGTTCAGTGCACCCTGAGCCCCAGTCCTCAGGCGGGCAGTTCACTCAAACCATCCCTCCATCCTTCCAAAAAACCCAGCATTCCTCTGGATTTCGCAAACAGAAGTCATTGCTATTGGGTTGTATGAGACTGCCTGCCCAGTCTTCTTGGACAAGACACACAAACTCACTGCTCCCTGGCTGCACCTGCTGGGTGTCAGTGGAGACGCACTCTGGACCGGCGGCTGCCTGCAGGGGCTCGCCCACCTGCTGGACTTCTGGCTTGAGCAGGATACTATACTAAAGTATTGTAATAATAATATAGAGGAAATCAGGAGGTGGGGAGAGAATTTGGGAAAGGGGTAAGAGAAATCCCAGAACCTATGGAACTGTATCATAAAATAATAATGATAATAATAATGAAAACACTGAAGAAAACCAAACTTACTGGACCGGGATTGTGGCATAGTAGGTAAAGCTCCTGGCCATGACATTATCACCCCATATGGGGCCAGTTCATGTTTTGGCTGCTCCTCTTCCAGATCCTTACCAAGGGCTTGCGAAGAGCTGGTAAGATGTCCTAAGTGCTTTGATCCCTGCTGCTCACATCGGAAACCCAAAGTCGGCTCCTGACCCCTGCCTCCTGACTCGGGCCTGGTCCAGCCCTGGCTATTGAGGCCGTTGCAGGAATAAACCAGTGATGAAATAACTCTCTCGCTTTCTCTTTGTATGTCTCCCTGTTGCTGTAGTTCCTTCAAATAATCTGGGGGAAAAAAAAGCACATGGGAAAAGTCTGATTTTGTTTTTGATTTTTAAGACCTATGAGGGTTCATCAAAAATTTCACAGAAAAGGCAATTTTGAAAAAAAAGAAATGTGTGGGTATTCAATTTTGCACCAAACTAAACTTATCTTGTAGTTCCATTTTTCTGTGAACCCCCACATTTGAGAAATCAATGTGGGGGACCGACATAATGGCTCAATTGATTAATCATCTAGCTATAAGTGCTGGGATCCCATGTGGACACTAGTTCGTATCCCAGTTGCTCCACTTCCCATCCAGCTCCCTGCTTGTAGCCTGGGAAAGCAGTCGAGGACGACCTAAAGCCTTGGGCCCCTGCACCCATGTGGGAAATCCAAATGACACTCCTGGCTCCTGGCTGTGGACAGGCTCAGCTCCGGCCATTGTGGCTATTTGGAAAGTGAACCAGTAGATGGAAGATCCTTCTGTCTGTTTTTCCTCCTCTCTGTAAAACTACTTTTCCAGAAAAAAAAAAAATGAGTATCTTTTTTAAAATAAGAAAATCAATGTGAAAGACAGAAGTATGTACAGTGCAGAAAGAGTCAAGGGAAGGCTAGAGTTCACTTTCAGGAATTATGCCTTTCCCAGTTGAGGAGCAGTTGCCGTCACCCTGCACGTGGAAGAGGAATGTTGGGGCTGGCCTGTGGCATGCTTGCGCCAGTGGCGTCCAGGATTGCAGTGATGATTGGGTCCTGGCAGCTTCACGTCCAACCGAGCTTCCTGCTGATGTACTTGGCAGAGCAGTTGACGAGGCCCCACGTACTGGGCGCCTGCACCTACGTGGGAACCCCTCCAGGAGCTGCAGATTCCTCCAGGAGATCTGGCCCAACCCTAACCACTGGGAGCAAGGGAGGATGTCACTGGCTCTCCCCACCCAGCCCGGCGTTCCTCTCTCTTCGCTTCCACTTTCCCTCCTTTTTCTGTTACTCTGCTTTTTAAATCAATATTTTAAAGAGAAAGAGAGAAGAGAAACAAGCCTTAGGATGACAGTGCCACAGCATCTTGAATTTCTCTTTAGAAACTCCCCAGATCAGCTTCTCAGGCAGATGCAGCCAGCAGTCCCTGTGTGTGCCGTTGAATTCCCGTGGCCACGCCTCACTCCAGTACTCTCTAAGAGGAAGCAAATAACGGAGCAAGGAAGTTAGGATCATCCTAAAACTAACATGATTTTTAGTACCGTTTCTCCATTTTCCGATATGAAGTAAATAGTTGAGTAATTTAAAACCACAGCTTTGTCTCTAACCGCCCTAAAACAGTCTTGGCTTGGGAATAATAAATAGTGTGAACAAAGAGATTGTTTATTTCCTTATTGCAAATGTAAACTGTTTACCAGGGTCTCTTAAGAGACATTCTGATTATAATCATTTATGTATGAAAGAATGGAAAACAACTCAGCAATTAAAAACAAGCCAGGGGTACTCAGTGGCACACTAAGCAGAGGTGGAGTCTTTTAAGGATGAATTCCTCGCGTTTTGCTCCAAGGCGTGCCAGCTGCAGCCCCTGGCATTCCTTGATTGGCTGCACTCTGCTTGCCAACACGCTCAATTTCCTACAACATGTTGTGAAGCTTCCTACAAGAGGAAGCTGAAGTCTAAACAAAGTAATTCATTAGGAATTTCATCTCTTCTGGGAATAGCTGGCTTCCTGGACATTCCCATCTTTTCTTAAACTGAGGGCAGCTACAATCAGAAACGCTGCCCACGAACTTGTGCAAGTCCAGGAATACACCGGAAGACTATTCCTTAGGAACATGTTTGCCGGCACTTTCTTAGGAATCTCCTTGGCTCTCTAGCTGTAGCACAAATCCAGATCCAAGCAAGTCCCAGTCCTCCTCGCTCTGCAGGGTTCAGACCTTGCCAGAAGCCCCATTCAGGGCTGGACTTGCTGGAGATCACATTCACTGCTTAAGTAAATGCATCTTACTTAAGACTGAGTTATTCATTCCAAAGGCAGAGGTACCAATGGGGTGGGGTGGGTACAGCAAGATCTCACACCTTTCAAAATGGCCGCAAGGGTCAGGAGTTGGGCCAGACTTACACCAGGAACCTCAATCTCCCAACAGTTCTCCCATAGAGGTGGTAGGGGCCCAAGCACTTGGGGCAACTTCCACTTCTTTCCAGGGGCATTAGCAGGGAACTGGTTCAGAAGTGGAGCAGCTGGAGCTTGAACTGCTAATCACACATGATACCAGCAGGCAATGGCTTAACCCACTATGCCAGGACCCGGATCCCATTTCTAATATCTGTCTGAGGCCAGCCATCCACACACTCTGTTAAGTCAGCAGAGGTTTGAGCAGCGCTTCCTGGACAGAGAAGCCACCTTCGGAGGGCAAGTCAGGTTATAGAGCACCAGTGTGCGTGCAAAGGGACGCATTGCAATGTTCACTCAGTGTGAGCTGCCCAGCGCTCTCCCCAGCAAGTGGACAGGAAAAGGCATATTCCCTCACCAGTGCTCAGAGGATGCAGAGCATCACACCTCTGGTCAAGGACCAAGTGGCGTGTCCATTACCCACAAAGGCATATGTTCACACCCTGCGCTGCAGGGCCGCTCTGCTCGGGCAGCCATGACTGGTGAGAGGTGGTGGGACACACGGTGGTGGCGGCCACTGCGCTTGTCCACCTGAAGAACCCGCTGCTTGCTACCAAGCACTGAGGATTGGGTTAAGTGGTGCTGGGAGCTGGGACTGCCAGGGCAGGAGGCAGATCAGCAACAGGAGATGTGAGCTCGGTCTCTTGTATTTCTTTGAGGACCATTCAGACAGCCCCCTTGGTGCGGCCGTGACCCTGGCACACGAGCTGGGCCACAACTTCGGGATGAACCACGACACCCTGGAGCGAGGCTGCAGGTGCAGGACAGCTGCTGACAAAGGAGGCTGCATCATGAACCCCTCCACTGGGTAAGTACCATTGCTGCCCGGGGTCTGCAAAACTACAAGCAACCCCAGCCACGGTTGGGGAGGCAGCTGGGCACAACGCTGCCCTGGCCAGACACTCAGGGATACTTCCAGAAAGAGATCGCTCCTTCAGTAGCCCCTGTGGACCTTGCTGCTCTGAGAGTCATGGCTAGCTGGAAGGGAAAGGACTGAGCTCTTGCTGTGGAAGAAAGATGGGTAACTGTCTTGGTTCAGAACCTACATATTCTCCCTGGTCTCGCCACTTGCTGATTTGTGTCTACAGCTCTGGCTCTGCAAGGGTTGCCAGCTGAGTGCCTTGTCGACCCCTGGACAGAGCTGAAGCAGTTCTAGGTGCACAGGGCCATGGGGTCAGAGGTGTCTTCCCCTCAGGATGGGCTCTGGAGTGTAGCCGGAGCAAGCTCTGCTTGGAAATGAGTCTGGTGCCATATTGCCTGTCAGATCTCAGGGTTTCAAGCCAATGGTTGTGCAGCAGGGCGTGTTGCTCTGCCTTGTTTAAAGCCTTTGTAACCCCAGACTTGGTTCAATCAGAGTAAAAAGAAGACAGTTTCGTTACTGGAGCATTCAGAGGAGGTGGGGCCAGCATGCCCTACACTGACTGGAGACTCCTGTGCATGCTTGGAATTCTACAGACCTATTCCAGCTGGAAGTAGGTGGCAATTTCAGGAGATTCTCATTAGTAAGGAGGAAGAGGCCCTGGAGACCATGCAGTCTTCCCTGAGTACCCCTTGTCAACACTTGGCCTTTCTGGAACTTTCCAAGCCCAGCCTGTGTGGCAGGTCCACTGACAGGGCACAGCAGGAGCGAGAAGTGTGTGCTGACCACACAGTCTGAAGACTGGTCTTTGGGCCATCTTGCTGGTGAAGGCACAGCTTGGAGGAGGCGGCTGCCTGCTGCAGAGGCTGCGTGGTCCCCAGAGGGGGAAGAGTTATGGAAGAAGGGCTCTTCATACGGTGGCCTGGAGACTTCCTGTCAGGTGCTTTGTAGGGGAGCAGCTGCCCCTAAAGCAGGGATGGAGCAGAACCACACATCAGGTGTAAGGCATCCGTGGGATGCTGAGAAAGCATTGTCTCCACTTCTTTTCTGTTGCTGCAGCACAACACCTGAGCCATGATGATTTACCCAGAGTAGGATCCACTTTGCTCCCATCTTTGGGGGCTGGGAAGCAGAGGCTGGGAGCCTAGGAGCCTGACACCGGTGTCTGGGGAGGGCTGTTTTCCTGCCTCAGACATTGGCACAGGGACTTCTGCAGTGAGACAGGTCAAGCAGCCAGGCAGGCCAGTCTTCTTCTCCCAACAGATGCCAACATGAGGCACCACTCTCAGGACGTCATTTCATCCTATGTACCTCCAAACTCAGGCACTTGCCAGTTAGGGGGCGCCCATTAAGGCAACACCATTAAGGTATCTTTTTATAATGGTTTACTGTTGTTCTGTGTCCCCACTGCCGCTACAGGGCCTGCGGGTTGTCTCTCCTGTACAGCACTGCTTCCGACACGAGCCAGAGGAGGGCACATTCTGAAGTCCTTTACACAGAAACCAAAGGGTTGTGCCTAATAGACACAGCAGGAAGTGGGCAGGGCCAGGCTTGGGTCCCACCAAGTGGAACTGTCTGAGAGGGAGTGTACATGCTCATTGTCGTTGTGCCCAGCAGCCCAGTGGCCACACGGAGCCAGTATCCGGGGGCAGCACACTGATGCCAGGCTCAGAGAGCAGTGGCCTCATGTCTCCCTGGAAGACACACTGTGCTCTCCTTCCTGGCCCACAAGCAGGTGCTCCTGCTCGACAGGATTCCTGCTGGGATTTAGGGGTTCATTTAAAACAAACAAACTGGGACAGAGAGTCTAGATAGGAAATGTTGGAGGGGCACTGGGGGCCGGGGGGCCCAGCTTTTCTCATCTCTAAAGCCAGGAGGAAGTCCCATCCCTGCCCCTTCTCTCCCTCCCTCCCTTCCTGTGTTGAACTGATGTTTCTGCTGTGTTCAGTGTGTGAGGAGTGCTCCCATGAGTGCTCCTGTATCCTGAACTTGAGTGAGGCGTAGGGGGGCAGTAACGAAGCTGCGCTCAGCCAGGCTGAGCGATGGAAGTAAATTACCCTGGAGACATGTGGACACCTGGGGCAGATGTGGAATTATTAGGAACTCAGCAAATCACTGAAAAGGCTCTCTCTCATTCTCACTCTCTCTGCCTTGCCGGGGGTTGCTAATAGCCTTTGCTTGATTTATAGTTTATTACCAATTTCTGAGTTTTCTTCTTTGCTGAGCTATGCTTTCACGTAAATCTTTTCTATTTGGTTCTCGTTTACGATCCCGCATTCCTGTCCAGAGAGCCGTGTTTTTAATTTTCCAGGAGGGAAAGCAACTTCCTAAGCAAGTGGGAGAATCCATCACACAGGCCCACAGGAGTGCGGGGGAGGCAGGCCGGCCCTCCTCCACCAGCCATTACCCATGGGGCAATCCCCAGCTGCCCCGGGGTTATCTCGCGGTGTCTCGAGGGGGATTACATGAGATCACGAGTCTTTGTAAGCTGCGAATCATTCCATGAATGTGAGGTGCTATCGTCATTATTATTAGTTAGCTCTCAGCGACTTGGGAGCTATCGAAAAGTTTGAGGCTTTTTGTAGATTTCCTTCCCACAGTTTCTGGAAAGTTCTTCCAGCACCACTTAGCAGGCACTCAGCAACGCGTCCACAGACTGTGTGAGGATGGCTCATTTTTCTTCTAATTGGAAAGTCAGAGATACAGAGAGGAGGAGAAACAGAGAGGAAGATCTTCCACCCAATGATTCACTCCGCAAGTGACCACAGTGGCCGGAGCTGAGCCAATCTGAAGGCAGGAGCCAGGAACCCCTTCCAGGTCCCACACAGGTGCAGGGTCCCAAGGCTTTAGGCCATTGTTGATTGCTTTCCCAGGCCACAAGCAGGGAGCTGGATGGGAAGTGGGGCTGCCGGGATTAGAACCGGCAGAGAATGGTTCACTTTAAACAGGCAGTGTCCAAACACCAGCCTCCCGCCTTCTTCATCCCAGTACTGATGGATTCAGCCATGGTGGCAAACACTAAAAATGTTCATTTGCGTCTCAGCCCCAGAGGTGACTCGGAAAGAGATGAAATCAATAAGCATTGCAATGATATCAATGCATGATAATTGTTATTAGTTACTGATAGTAACAGCAAATGTTAACTGGTGGTATTCATGGCATCAGAGTCAAAAAGAACCAGCTCTCGAAGGTTTAAAAGGGAAGAAAATCATAGCAATTAGTGGACCTTGTTTATCCTTCGCTCTGAAGATGTTAACCAAATGCCATCACGGTCGAATTGGCCCCGACGCGCTGCACGCAGGGTCCTGCTCAGGCTTCCATGCTGTGCCTGCGGCTGCAGCGCTCAGAGTTTCCTTATGGGTTATATCATTAATTACTGTGAGTCTTTGAGTGTGTGTGAGAGCGTGTTTTATGTCTTTGGATAGCTAGCACTTACGGCCTGTCTTGGAAATCACTCTTTAGCAAAGGCAGCATCCGGGGAGCCACGTGGGAGTCCAGCTCAGCCGGGCCTGTACGTTAATGAGCTTCCTGGAGCCCTGGGCCACGGGGTGGAGAGCCAGGCGGGCTGCATTCGGCAGAGCAGGGAAATGTGAAAGATGGGAAGACTTTCAACAAAGAGTATTTCACATAATAATAGCTTCCTGGAGTGGAAGAAAATGCAGAATTACCCTGGAAAATGGTTCTCTAAGAACCCCTCTGTTTTGGAGGAAGTTTTCTTGCTAAGAGGAGAGTGGACCTCCTAGGGCAATTCCATCAAACAGTGCAGTGGGCCCCGCAGCACCTGTCCAGCATGATTCCTGTACAGGTCCCGGTCAGGGGATGGGTGTGAGTTGGACACACAGAGTTCTTGCTGTGCTGGAACTTGTAGTCTATGGGGAAATAGATCAGGAAAGTAGCCAGTTACAAACTTGTAGGCTGAGGTCCAGTGCAATGGCTCAGTAGTTAATTGTAACCTTGCAAGTGCCAGGATCTCTTATGGATGTCAGTTCACGTCCCAGCTGCTCCACTTCCCTTCTAGCTCCCTACTTATGGCCTAGGAAAACAATAGAGGATGGATTAAAGCCTTGAGAGCTTGTATCTGGGAGACTCAGAGGAAGCTCCTGGCTTCTGGCTTCAGATCAGCGCAGTTCTTTTGGGGAGTGAACCAGTGAATGGAAGATCTTTCTCTGTCTCTCTTTCTCTCTGTAAATGTGCCTTTCCAATAAAAATAAATTGTTGTTTTTTTTAAAAAGCAAACAAACCTTGCAGGTTGGACGGAGTGTTATGAAGGAAGGGAATGGAAAGGAGAGAGGTGGTGTGGGAGGTGGGAAGACCCAATGGGGTGATGGAATAGAAGGGGAGGCAGCAGAAAGCCTGTACCAAGAACAGAACGCTGAGCTTGGAGGCAAGGGCCGCGTGTGCAGGGGCAGAGGCAAAGAGGCTGCGAGGCTGGAGGTGCGAGGGGGAGGGCAGGCCCTACAGAGCCCACCCTGCTAGGGAGGGACAAGGAAGACCATGTCCAGGGCAGCTGGGAATCATGGGAGGTTTCCCAGCCAGACGGGGCTGCTCTAACTTAGTGCCTGAGGATTATGTGGCATCTGAGCTGCTGCCGCTGCCACCGCTGTGGTTAATGTGTCTGTGCCAAAGCAAGCAGAGGTCTTCCCTCCAAGATGCAGGCATGGTCTGTGCGTGGCAGTCACATTCCTGTGGAAACCCCAGGATGCGGAAGGATCCCGCATTCATGTACTACAGGCAGTGTGTCTGCTCCCACACTCACACACTCGCCTCTCATGGCCCACACATTGCTAGAACCGAGCTATTTCTGATCAAGACTTCACTCTCCCTGTGTGTGTATCCTAAGGACTCTACTCCATGGAAGAGCATCCCATGCCCTGTGTGTGCTTGTCAGAGCATCCCATGCCCTGTGTGTGCTTGTCAGAGCATCCCATGCCCTGATGGGATGAGCTCAGGCCTGCAGGAGCCGCAGTGACGCCTAGGTCACTATACCAAGCGTAAAGAGAAGGCGTTGCCATTCTGCTGTCCCCGAAGCCTGGTCACTGGCCTCCTTCAGTTCCGTTTGTTCAATTCAGGATGCATTCATGGCACACCTGTCTGTGACACAGCTGTGCACATACGATGCACATCTGGGTGAACCACTGAATCTGCACAGCCCCCAATGTATGTTCCACCATCTCTAATGGCAGCCAAGAAAGCACGAGCCTCATATGGACTCTAGAAAAGCCCCACCCTGCAGGAAATGGAGTAACTAGAACCCCATGGGTGAGGCAACAGCCAGAGCATGGCCCCTCCTTCACCTACCCACTAGTTCCCACGTGCCTTCTGGGAGTACAAAGGCATCAAGGTGCAGGGGACATCCTTGGCGCTGTCATGGCAGGTGCACAGGAATTGGCAAGCAGCAGGACCCCGGATCTGACAGGAAGTACTCTAGGATCACTGCAGGGCACCTGGTCCAACCTGTGCATCATCCTAGGAAATCCAGCCTCCCATCTGCCAAAGAAACTTTACAGAGGAGGCAGAAAAATAGAATTGGAAGTTTATTTCAATGTGAAACAAAATTTTGAAATTCATGCTTAGTTTTGCAGGATACATATTTTTACATGTTGATTGGATTTTGAAACTTTTGTGCACCAAAGTAAACTTACCTTGTAATTACGTTTTTAAAAGATGTATTTATTTTATTGGAAAGGAAAATTAGATTAACAGAAAGAGAGGCAAAGGTCTTCCATCTGCTGGCTGACTCCCCAAGTGGCCATAATGGCCAGAGCTGAACCAATCCAAAGTCAGGAGCCAGGAGCTTCCTCTGGGTCTCCCACATGGGTGCAGGATCCCAAGGCTTGGGCCGTTCTCTACTGCCTTCCCAGGCCACATGCAGAGAGCTGGATGGAAAGTGGAGCAGCCAGGACATGAATTGACGCCCATATGGGATCCTGGCACTTGCAAGGTGAGGGTTTAGCAATTGCATTTTTCATAAACTTGTGAAAGAAGCCTTGCATCCTAGCATGTGCCTCTGCAAACACAGATGTGTCTTTCTACATGGCCACAGTAGTATTTCACGTCCTTGTGCCAGCAGCTGATCACTCGTGTGAACAGGGAGCCAGGAAGGGCAGGAAGGAGGTCTCAGGTCAAGTGCAGCTCCCTGAGGTGCTGAGCAGGGGTTAGGCAGATCTCCCCCTCAGAATGCTGGCTGTTACACTCAAACGGCATTTCTATGTTGAGATGGCCTCTGTTGAAAAAAAAAAAAGTGCCATTCCAAGGAAATAAAATCAACAAACTATTTACAGTGAAAAATGCCCTGCGGCGTTGGGTGTAGCGGGGCTGATGGAGTCCCACTCTGGGAACTTGCTTTCCTGCCCAAGAGCCCAACCTGTGTCCTAGGAGTCCCGCTTCCGCCCCAGCCCCAGCTGCAGGCAGATCTTCAGCCTCTGTCAGGAACCAGTTTTTACATGATGGATTGACGGAAATGATTCCCCCATGTAGGCTTTTCATGAGGCTAATTCTTTTCTTTTTTTTTTTTCTCAATGAAAAGAAGAAAATCTTCGTTTCCTTCCTCAGAGCGTTCCAGGGCGGGGGGGCGGGGGGGGGAGCAGGGGAGGGAGGGTGGACATCTTCATTCAAAGAGGAAAAGCAGGAGGAGCAGCTACAAAACAAGGGACTTGAGGAAGATGAAAACAGGACCGGGCAGAAGCGATTCAATTAACCAGCCCCACTGATTGAGTCAGCCGCAGGTCTCCGGGAGGAGCGAGCAGCTGGGAGGGGTTTGTGGAAACAGGTGCAGCAATCCCGAGCTTGGCTTCCTGTCGGCGTGGTTAGATAACACTCCCTGTGAAACAGGGCTTGTACTGCACTTCTGCAGGGTGAAAGGCTGGACACTGGTCCCTAGAGCATGGTAGAATTGTCCTCCTCTGTCAGGCTGGACACAAAGTAGATATAGCTGGGGAGGCCGAGCAGCACGATGCTGCTGCTTGAATGCCTGGCTCAGAAGTGAGCCCCCAGGACTGCATTGGCCCAGTTTTCAGCAGTCACTCCAAAAAGGGGCCGTAATTATACCCATGTCAAAGAGAAGGAGACTGGAGCTCAGGGAACTCAACTGGCTGCCCCAAGACAGGGAGCCAGGTGTATCCCACTACTTGCCACCACCCCATGCATACCACGTGCAAGTGACCAAGGCCACACTTGGGTTTTGTGTGAGGACCAAAGTCCTCTCAGGAGACAGCCAGGTCCCTGTGTAACTGGGAAGAAGGATGAAGCCTTGTCTTTCAAAGCTTAGTGCTGTCCTCTGTGGTACAACAGCAGAGTGATATCTTGCCATTGGCATGTGAAGCCAGCATTCGTGGTAGGGCATGGGATAGGCAATCCAGTTGCTGTTGTCCCTACTGCATACCCCTCCGTACACACACACACCACCTCCCTGCTCTGTTGGCTTCCTTCCTCTTCTCCCAAGGACATGGCATGGAGGCCACAGCATGAGGTCAGGAGTAATTGCCAGGCTTCTGCAACCAGAGTCCTCAAGGGCTGGCGATGAGCTCCACTGGTTGGGAACCTGTGCTGAATCTCAGGCTCCCCATCCAGGATGGCACGTGGTGGGGTTAGAACATATGCCTGGACTGAAGGATGCATGGATGCAGACAGTGTTTGAAAAGACGGATGGATGGGCAGATGGGTGGATGGATGGGAAAGGGAGGCAGGCTAGAAAGAGAGGTGGTTGGAAAGTAGGAGTGGATGGATGGATGAGTACACAGGTATCTGGCTAAATAGGTGGGGACATGGGCGGGTGGATGGATGCATGAATGGGTAGATTGATGGATGATTTGACGAATGGGGGGATACATAGATGGGTGGATGGAGAGATGGGCGGATGGGTGGCCGGCGATGGCAGCGCACCTGCAGAGTGGAGGCTTACTCTCCACGTGTAATGACTGAACCTCTGGGGAGAAGATTTGTGGCTACAGCATTATATACTAAATCTAGCATTCGCACCATCATTACTTTCATTTTTATATCTCATGCCATTTTGCCATGAGTCTCACAAAAATAGAAACAATCTAAAACAACAGAAAAATAAATATTTTTCTGTAATTGCTGTCAAGCCAGGAGGCTTAATCCATTCTTTCTGTGCATGCTCTGCTAGGGTCACGGGGACAATCTGCACTCTAAAAACTCTCTCCTAAAAGCCTTCGCCTGATGTAGCTCAGGTGAGAAGATGGGCATTGAGGGTGTGAGATCTAAAGCTAGCTGCAACAATCCAACCCTGGGGCCCCCAGGACCACTCTGCAGCTTACAGAAAGCTTTCACATCTCCTTTGCCACTTCTCTATCAGAGCCCTGGAAGAAAGACATTGTACAGATGAGAAAACCGAGGCTGGAGAGGCAGGTTGCAAATCGCAGGCTGCTTGCCAGCTGGCTCCGGGACCTGGTCCCTCACCGGCTGAGAACCCAGGATGCCTGGCTCCCAAACTTGCTGCCACCTGGGAGGCGTGCTTGCCTTGGGCAGGAGAAGACCCCAGGGTCGGTTGCACAGGGAAGTGGGGACAGGACAGGGTTGGGCTTCAGCTCTGCTGGGGAAGCCTGGAGCCGACGCCTGGGACCCCTTCTCCCACCAATCTGGGTGAGAAGTACTTTCCTGGTGCACACTTGCAGAGTCAGCAGAAACGCCTGACACCTGCAGGCAGGTCCGTGTCCCGGAGCTCACTTGGTCCTAGATGCCTTTCCCAACACACGGCTTTTTAAAATGAAGCCGAAAAGCTCACTGCGTTCCCCCACTGTGAGAGGTCGAGGTCCCTGAGTTCTCAGGAAACGGCCACTTGGTGGGGACACCCAGAGCGGCCCCTGCAAGTCCACTAATCCGAGCTCAGCTGGTGTCTGTCTTGGTTAAGCATTCTTGGAAATTATATTTGCACTTTAATTGGCTTCTGAGGAGCGGCAGGGGTCAAAGTTCACATGGTATGACCAGGCGCTCTAATGTGCTGCAGATGGTTCCTCTGGGCCCCAGGTGTTTGCTATTAGCAGTCAGAATGTCCAATGCAGGGCAGTTTTGATGATTGCCTGCTGGTCTGGAGCTTGCGTTAGCCTAGTAAGACCCAGCTGGGAGCCCCAGGAGCCACCATCATGGCTGAGGCGAGTACTTCCTGCTCCTAGAGGTGGGTGATGCTTGCATTGTCTCAGGGGGTTCAGCCTGAGCTCCCCAGAGTTCTTCATGCATGCTTGAGTGGAGAGGAGGAGACTTGGAGACTTCCCATCCCTGCCACCATGCATGCAGGGAGCCACACTGCTTCTTAGTAGGGAACTGCCCTGCTGCTCCTTGTTATGGTCTGAATGGACTCATGTCAGCTGTGTGGGTGCTGACTGGGCTGCATCCCAGGTGTGCTGGGGAACGCCTACGCCCGGCCCACTTCTGGCTTTTAGGGAGGCGCATAAAGGTCCACATGAGACTCGAGGTAGCCTCTCCTCCCCTTGGACGTGGGTCGTGCCTGAGGCTGCTGCAAAGCCCCTGCCTTCACAGTAGCCCTTGGAAGTCTTCTGACGCCTTCAAGGTCAAGTGACAAAGACACGGGCTGTCCAAACAAGCATCTGTGCTGTTCACTGCAGCTCTGGAGTCGAATGACCTTCACAAGGTACCTGCCTTCTCTGAGCCTGGGTTTCCCCTGTACAGCTGGAATGATGGGATATGACTCCAGGGGAGGTCTGTGGCAGAATGCACACCGAACTGCAGCGTGCCACAGGGTGCCACACCACCAATGGGCTTCCTGTGGAGTGTATGTCCCCACAGCCCATCTAGAAAGGAGTAGAACTTGGCTGTGAACTGAGAACGACTGACGTGTTTTGGACAACACGTCCCGCACTAGTAGTGGAATGAATGGTAGAGTCGCTCAGTTGTGCTCTCCAGGGAGGGGCTCTCTGGCCATTTCCCACTCAGCCTGGCCTTGGCAGGGCAAGGAGGAAGATGTGTTGAGTGGACTCAGGTGGGGCGAGCTATGGGAAGCCTCCGGGAGCAGGAAGCCAGCACGTGGCGTTTCCATGGGTGGTTGTGGACTGGGTTTTTTGTACCAAATCCATGCTCTTGTTGAGCCAGAGTCCTTCTGGCCCTATACCAGGAACCTTTACAAAGTTCGTGGAAAACACATTATGAAAGAAATAAAATGGACTTAGAAGTTTTGCATTCTTCAACCAAGTTAGAGAAGTCTGGGTGGTTCCCAGCCTAGGCTTTTCCTGCGGAGCCCTTCTCTGCTGCTGCCCAGGCTGGCTCTGCATCCTCCTCGGTCCCTTCTGTGTGCTGCAGTCAGCAATCAGCTCCAGGGAAGGAGGCAGTGGAGACCATGACCTGAACCAGCCTGCTTGCTGCTACCTGATTACCCCCCGGAAAGCAGTTGTTGGAGAGTTGATTTCCCAGGAGCTTTGGCAGGGCAGCTAGCTCCGGCTGGGTGTGGCTCACCCTGAGAAGGCACCGTAGACTTGTATGACACAGGACTTTACTCAGGATAGATTCACCAGTGTGGAAGTTGCCTCTCATACCCTACCACTTGGCAGCATGGCAGCGGACGTAAAACACCCACGGCAGGAAGCTGTAAGTGGTCCCTCCTGAGTCCTTGACCCAAGCCACCCACTCTCTGCTCCATCCCCTCTTCCTTTCTCACCTTGCATCTGGCCTGGTGAACTCGCCCTGAGCACTCCAAAAGGCAAATGTGGCTGATATGCTTGCCTCCCTTCAGGGCTTCCCTCGCCCTTGGGGGCATTGAGTTGAATTCCCTGCCCCAGCTGAGGGCAGAGGGTCTTGCCATGTCCCGGGTGTCATGACTTGCCCACACGCACATGCTGGAGGCAGGCAGCGTGGAAAGGGCTGCCTCGCCGAGTAATCCTCAGGTCTCTCATTGCTGTGTGTGAATGGGATGAGCTGCTGTCCCAGCGCATCTGGGTGCATTAAAAGTGCTCTGTGGTTCGCTTGCTCCTGGCCAGGAAGAGCCTTGCCTGCAGACCGACCGGGGGTCACATGAGATGTTTGGTGACTTGCCCATGCACACTCTGGGGAACAAAGCAGCTAAATGAGAAAGGAAAGTTAGAAGCGATAGGAAGGCAGAGGTGCCGCACACTGGGGTTTAAGCTCGTAGAGGGAAGACCCCCTCAGTGGTAACCGTGTGAGAGCTGGCCTGTCAGCGCCAGTCCTTAAAGACAGTCGGAAATTATTCCTGATTTTTATTTGGCTTTAAGAAGCTGATGCTCGTGGGAGATTCAGCTCTGGTCTACAATGAGACAAGGTTTCTAAGATGCTGCAAGGGTGTGCTTTTCCTCAACACTGGAGCTGTGTGCATGGGGCAGTTTCCAAGTCCAGGACGAATGCAGGTCTGAATTTCAGTGGATTTCAACTTGCTGTTATGACACAGATGGGCACAGATGACATGACCGTCTGATCCCAAAGATTGTCCGTACAGTCGTCTGAGTTCTAGATTGAAGTGAGTTGCCTCCAAGCCTTGGTGGGTCAGAGCCACCTGCATCACTAGCTGATGGGCAGGCCCATGGGGTGTGGTGTGCGCTCCCTGTGATGGGACTTCAGCCCTAAAAGGGGTGAGGCACACACCTGCAGCAGCATCGGCTGCTCTGAGGACACTGGTGACTGAGAGGGCCAGCCGCTGGAGGTCACACGTTCTACGATTCGGGGCAGGCAGTACGACAAGAACAGCAAAGGAGTGCTGGACAGGAGCTAGGCCGGGGAAAATGAGCAGGGAGTAAAGAGGCAAGGAGGTAAAGAAACTGTTTCAGGACCAGGGTCTGCATTGTGTACTTAAACGGCTGCCAGGGTGGTGTTGTACCGTGTGTATTTTCTGTTGAAGCACATTGTCCGACAGTGGCTTGTTTGCGCACAAGGGGCTTGGCTTTACCACTCTATGGATAGAACCCGGGAACTTGTGTTTCCAGGAATTTTCAGATCTGTGCATCCCAAACTCAGTCAGACCACAGACGGGGCAATGGGTCCCTGTGCTTGAGCTGGGATATCAAGAGTTGACCATCACCTTCTGGTTACACAGCTCACTGCGGGTGGCCACTGCTGAGCTGGCATCAGTTATGGAGGAAGTGTGTCCTTGATAACTGAGTGTGGAACCCAAATACTAGACAGATCTCTCTGCTGTCTCCTAATGGAACTTGTAACCAGGTCCCTTCACTTTACTTGTGAATTGGATAATTCTTGCCTTCCTGGAATCTTTCTGGAATTTTAAGCTTAAAAAGGTGTGTAGGTCTTAGGAGAGAGGAGGGTACCGATCGGGACTGCATAACGAGTACCAAAGTATGGTTACACAGGAAGGAGAGGGTTTTGTTTGTTTATTTTAAAGATTTATTTATTTATTGGAAAGTCAGATATACAGAGAGAAGGAGAGACAGAGAGGAAGATCTTCTGTCCGATGATTCACTCACCAAGTGAGCACAACGGCCGATGCTATACTGATCCAAAGCCAGGATCCAGGAACTTCTTCCAGGTATCCCACACAGGTGCAGGGTCCCAAAGCTTTGGGCCGTCCTCGACTGCTTTCCCAGGCCACAAGCAGGGAGCTGGATGGGAAGTGGAGCTGCCGGAATTAGAACCGGTGCCCATATGGGATCCTGGCCAGTGTGTTCAAGGTGAGGACTTTAGCCACTGGGCCACAGCGTCAGGCCCAGGAAGGAGAGGTTTTGAGGTTTCTAGTGCACACCATATGTTTATTTCAAATTGTTACCTATCAGTATATGCAATTAATACATGCTAATAAAAAAAACAAATATTAAAGGATAAAACAATTTACTATCTAGCTTAAAACAGGTGTGTGATAGACCAATGACTACTCTTGGGGACCTTAGGGCCTTGGGCACAAAGTATGCCAACCAGCAGAGCCCTGGACAGCTGGCATTCAGGAGCCTCTGTGACTGTAAATAGTAGTATGGGTGATGAGCTGACCTTTCCAAGACCCTGTTCTGGAGGGGCAGAAGCTCATGGGCTTTGGAGAACAGACGCAGAAGCGATGGGGATGAGGAGGACCTCTGTAGGGAGGAAGCAGCTTAGCAAAGGTCAAGCAGGGGGCAGTAGGAGGGGCGTGAACATCTCCAGCTCACCTTGGGACCCTCCCCAGAGATGGACAGACAACTTGAAAGCTGTCTCACAAGTGAGTGGGGCCTATGCCGCTGGAACCAGTTCCCTTCGGCCATCACAGAAGGCTCTGAGGTTGACTTGGCATCTGCAAGGCAGCCTGGTGTCCTCGGCCTTGGGCTCCCCAGTGTTCATCCACCTGTGTGGCTGGATTGGGTTGGAACAAGCTAATCAGTAATCACATGGATGGATCCTGCTGATCTAGTTTTTAGACATGGTGTGGAGGTGTGTCGGTGACTGCCCAGCCAAGGACCTGTTCTTGACTCCTTCAGATCATGGACTCCTGTGTTCTGGACACCCAGGTGACCAGTGGTTACCTGAGAGAAAGTGTTCACAGTTGAGATGATGTCACAGGGAGAGGAATCTAGCATCTGATATGACCAAATCGAGATAGGAAATCATGTTAGATCATTGAGTGTGTGGGGTTGGGCTCCTACCTTGTAACGCTTCCTCAGTCCCATGGACCACTCGACTGGGAATGTCTCAGAGCAGAAGGGGGATGAGAAGCAAACCCTTGGTCTGTGATAATTGTGTCAGCAGGAGGGGAGAGTCCTTTGAGAACCTATGCCGCTGGAAGGAACCTGCAGTCCTTCTCGGTTCCCAGGCCATGAAGAGGGAAGGCGCTCTGTTCAGTGATACGTGGCAGTGCCTTCTTCGTGTAAGCACCACCGTGTCCCTAACTCCCTGACAACAGTGATTCCCAGGCTGGCCGTCTTTTGAGAAGGCATGGTCCTGCCAGGTGTTTGCAAGAAGAACTTGTGTCCCCTTGTCAAATAAATGCCCCCTTGCCCCTTGGGCTTGCACATACATGTTCACCTGCCTTCACCACCAGCTTCCTCCCCCAACCTTGGGGATGCCCAAGCTGCCCTCTGAAGTCCACTCACGAGCCCAGTAAGTCATTCACTGCCATATCCCCAAAGCCAGGAAGGCTCAGTGCCTCTCTGGCAGTGGATAAATATGTGCTCTCTGTTTTTCTTTGCCTTGGCTGCCCAGGGGGACATGGGAACATTCTAATAGAATGACCACTGTCCTACCTGGAGGCCTCGACAGGGAGTT
Organism: Ochotona curzoniae; assembly: GCF_017591425.1. Lineage (NCBI taxonomy): Eukaryota > Metazoa > Chordata > Mammalia > Lagomorpha > Ochotonidae > Ochotona > Ochotona curzoniae. The sequence continues at coordinate 3,974,679 of NW_024466512.1, forward strand.
GTGATGGAGAATTGGCAAAGATGTCCCATAGTTGAAAGATGAGGCTCAAACTCATTGCTATCTGTTGTCCAGTGAGCCTTCTTGAATGGCAACAGGGGCTTTCATGCAAAGCTGGCAGGAATGCTGGCCAGTCAGGCACAAGTAGGCAGCATGGTTTGTGGCAAGGCCAACAGCCTCCCCCAGGGGTCAAACTGAGATTGCCTTGGGCAAGTCATAAAGGCCTCAAGCTGGAAGGAAGAAGGGCTGCTCCATCTGCCCACAGCCAGAGCTGTGAGCCACAGCCAGCGGTGACTGGAAGTGGTCACGATAGCAACTGTGAAGGCAGGTGGCAGGCAGATGTGCCCGTGTGGTGTGACTCACTTTGTGCCATCTGTGAATCCCTCTTGAGAAGGGCCAGTTCCGGATCAGGGAATACACCATGACCTCATTTGGCACAGTTGGAGGCACCCTCTGATATACCGTGCCTGGGTGCCATCCCTTGGGACCAGGACGGATGGGCAAAGCTTCTCCATGAGTCCGAGAGAATTTGTGGCACGTGTGGGGTCTGCTCTTCAGCAGGCAGGTAAGGGAACTAGCAGATTGCTGTACTCCTGCCTGTGACATCCAGCACTGGTTTAAATCCTACATTTAAATAGAGCCCGTTATCTCAGTGAACGACGTGCACAAATCCTTTTCCTTAACGTGAACGTGCCCCCAGCCCTACATGTGCATGCATGTTACTGTGCAAGAGGACCCTTGGGCAGGGGCAGCAGAGCCCAGCTAGCTCTGGCCTGGGGACTGCGTGCTTTCTCTGTCCTCATTCCCTTCTGGGTTCTCCTCACTGCTCTGCCTCTTGCTGTAAATCCTCCTGGAGACCTCAGTTTATCCTAATGTCCTGCCTGGTGTAACATTTCCTGGAAATCGGTCCCCTTCCCGAAGGAGCCAATTGTGGCTTGTCACGGCTCCATCTTAAGTGAGCCTGGAGTTTGAGGGGCCTGATCACACTGGATACACATGTGTGCCCAGGAAAGCTCCGAGGTTCACATCTTTGCAAAGAGAATTGCTGCCAAGTACCTGTGTCACTTACCAGTCTCCCCATACAAGGCTTGTCTTGCTGGAAAATAGTACAGGTTGTAACGTTTTGAAACCAGGAATCCTCAGTCTGTACCCAGACAAGGTTCAAAGATTTCAGAGGATTTGGTGTCTGTCCTTATAGCAAGCCCTGGGCAACTGCACTTGGCACTCAATAGAGAGAGACTTCTGGGTGTTGATTTACTTGTAGATTGGCTGACTTGGTAACCTGAGGTTGATGGAAAGCACTCGGCAGGGCAGGGGTATGTGTGGACACCATCACCATTGAAGTAGCGGAAGGCACAGTCGTTGCCTATGGCTGGCCTTCCATCGTCAGGAAAGCAGGGTAGCTGGTGGTGTCACCATGGGAGAGGACAGTAGGCTGTGTGGGAAAACCTTCCAGCTTTATGTCCTCAAGTCCTTGCTGCCTCAGGATGTGGGGAAAAGTGTTCATAAAAGTGAGTGGGGGTGCTCTGGAGGAGCGAGGGTGCTTCAGAAGTGCACAGGAAAGTGCAGGGGCCTTAGTGCAGATCGGGCCCTGAAATCCATGCTTCGCTTTCTCATAGTGAAGTTCCCCATGGACTTTGGAAGCACTCGGGACATGCTGGGTGGCTCCAGATGCCCATGGCTCCCCAGGTTGAAGTGCTACCCTCCTGGGGGATACCCTGGGCCCCCCTGCAGTGACTCAGGAGGGGTCCTGGGGCAGGCTCCCTGGTCTCCTAGAACTGTGAGGTACAGGGGTCCCTGTTCACAGGAGAAAGCCGGGACATAAAGAAGGATTCGACCCTTAAATCCCACCCACCCAGGAGGATGACGTCATGGGTATTCACACAGCCCATGTGGGTGCATGCGGTCTGGACAGTCCCTTGAGCCCAGCTCCCCATGGAAGGGGGAGCACAACTCTACCCCCTTTTTTGTCATCCTGGAACTTAGAATACAGAGTAGACCCGGTGTGGTCAGACTACCGCTACTCTCACAACAGCACCAGTGGATGGTGACGGACTGAAGGCCAGCGTGAGCCGGCTCTGACCCAGGTCCAACTGGGAGCCCCGGAAGCATGGACTTATTGAACTTGGCTGTGGGCCCTGTCTTCTTTCCGATAAGGATATTGATGAGAGTTCTTACAGAGCCTAAGAATTCACTCTCTCTTGCATCTTGTCGCCCAGAGCTACTGGTCAGGACTTTTATGAGATGCAGCCTGAGTCCATTCCTTGGTGGATTGACCACCTCCTCATCAGGGGTGAGGGCACTGCATGGGAACAGGTGTCCAATGTGGGCTTCACATTCGAGCCGTAGTACACAAGACATGCAGGGGCAGTTGGGCAGATGTCACCAAGGACTGCCCAGAGCTCCAGAAGAAGCTATCCTTGGTCCTAACCATGGTGTTGGCCTCGTTGTCTGCAGGTTTCCGTTCCCCATGGTGTTCAGCAGCTGTAGCAAGAAGGACTTGGAGACCAGCCTGGAGAAGGGAATGGGCATGTGCCTCTTCAACCTGCCTGAGGTCAAGCAGCCCTTCGGGGGCCGGAAATGCGGGAACGGATACGTGGAGGACGGAGAGCAGTGCGACTGTGGGGAGCTGGAGGTAAGCAAGCTGCCTCCAACATGGTCACCCTGCCCTTGGCTGGGAGAAGCAGCAAGAACTTGAACTTGGAGGGACAAATGGAGGCAGTGAAGTGAGGCTGGCAAAGACCCACGCAGCTGCCTTGACCAAGCCTCACCAGCAAGCAGGGTGTTCCGGAATGTTAACGATCACATAGAGTATACCATTTCACTTGATTTAAAGAGGAAATCTGTGTTTGAAGGGCACAATGTTCTCAATGAGATGAGGCCAGGAACAATGAGAAGTCATTTAGCTCTGAGTTTGATGGGAAGAAAGCCTTAGCTTCTGGCTTCCAATGACCCATCAGCACCATTCCGCACTCTCTAAGGATGCTACTGGAGAATTTGAATAAGCTGTATTCATTTTTCATCAAGTCAAAATTCTGGCCTTGCTGCGGCAGCTGCCTCTGTATGCAGAACTGTCTCTGCATGCGGAGTCCAGCCCCTGCCTTGAGCGCTGGGGAGCAGAGAGCCAAGCAGGTCACCTGTTTATCCATTCAGGCTCATTGCCCCCTGTTCTCCAGCCACAACGAGGGCATTTTTGCTGCCTCTATCTGGCATAAGAATGGGTTTTTGTTTCAAAGATTTCCTTTTTCATTTGAAAGGCAAAAGTTACAGAAGGAACTCCAGGGGGCCTTGTTAATTACTTGAGGAAAAATGAGATTCTATTACCCACGTGTTTCAGGAGGAGCCATGTTGACTTAAAATGGTTTCTCCTTGATTTGGATGGGGCCTTTTCCTTGCTGCGCTCTGCTCGCACACCGCTCTGCTAGGTCAGACTCTGACCTAGGTCTGACTCTGCAGGTCAGAGTGCTGGATAAACTCCTGGGCTTTGGAGAGAACACTCCTCATCCACACACCGTTCAAAATCCCACAAGAGCCTCTGCCTTTCACTTTGCAAAAGGGTCAAATTCAAATGTTGGCTTGGAAGTGTGACAGCTCGCGCCTGGCCCTCTTTCTGCTTCTAACCTGAGACTTCAGGCAGATGTGTCTGTCAGGGCTGTCCGCCCCGCGGCCTGAGCTAAGGCCCTGCACTGCCCGCAAGGCCTCCTCATCCAATGGCCCGTGTGTACCTGGTCCTGAGAGGGACTCAGCGTGTCATCCCTCAGGAAGTTGAGGTGTGATGGGTCAGCACGGCATCTCCCAGCACGTACTCCCTTGCTCTCAGGCAGATGCGTGGCCGTCCTCCCAGCCCATTGTGACCGAGCCTCTACACTGCCCTCCTACAGCCTGGACTGACCGTCAGGGTCTGCCCCAGGGCCTTCCAAAGCTTTCTAGCCTCTCTGCTGCAGACAGGCTCTGTCACATTCCCTGTTGTTCCCAGGATCAGCAGTGTAGCCACAGATGAAGTTTCTCCTCTGTGAACTATGGTACTGCAAAAGCCTTGGGTTTGGGGGTGCTTAAGACGCAAGCGACTGCTGAAGGCTTCCTGTGCAGGGCAACCTGCAGCTCACTGGCTCTTCCAGCTAACAGGGTCGGGAGAGCAGCCTTCTCTCCTTGTGTAAAGTCAGTAGGATGCCAGTAGCTTGCAAATATCTTTTAAGCTTAGTTCTCACTCTCACATTATCAATCCCCTTTGAAATCGAACCATTCTGCTTGGCTGCCTTTCCCTCCGAGCCGCCCTTTATGTTGCTTGGTGATTCAGAGGGTAGGAGAGAAGGGGTTTGAGGACCCAGATGTGGGACGGCAGATTCCACTTGGGATGTATCTCCATCAGCAGTCATGTATAGAGGCTCGCAGCTCATAAGGAGCCCTGTGGCTCTGCTGCGCATTCCACAGCCTCGACCAGGAACACAGTTCCTGGAATCTCTTAAAAAAGAAAAGTTCTCAGCATTTTTAGGTTTCTGAGCCCATGAATCAAACCCTTTCTGCCATGGAAGTTAACAGCCACAACTTCTGCCTGGCAGCTTTATCTTGGTGTATACATTACGCGTTCCGGATGTTTATGAAGCGCTCCGACACACCAAGATTTAATGACCTTGGAAGTGTGCGTGAAAGGAGCAAGCGGCCAGCGCCCAGAGGGAGCGTCATTCTTGGTCGTCCACAGGATACGGGTCAGGCTTCTCGCCGTGAATCTTCTGGATTATTGAGAAAGTCTTATAAATTGCATTTCTGATTCCAATATAAATTCATCCCAAAAAAGATGGTTTCTGGAGCCAGTTATAAGCCTAGTCAATTAGTCTAAGACCAACTTCACTTCACCCTTGCCAATAGCACATATATTCTTTAAGGTTCGTGCCACTGTGAGTAAAGTGTTTCAGACCGTAGATAAACAAGGCAGTAGGCTAGGATCTTTGAACTGTTCCATGTTATGATACAGATGGTTCCTTCTGGAACTTGATTGCTGAGCTATCGGAAGGCTCTGAAGAAGCGAGCTGTGAGCCCCGCCTGTGCCGAGAACCACGCGAAGGCGTCTGTGTGCTGTTGGTTTTGGGGAGAGAGACTTGGGGCCTCTGAAGCAAGCGTTAAGCTCATTCTCTCGCTTTGGTTCAGAGAACAATCCATCTCCTGTCCTACCTGGCTTCTTAAGTCCTTTGCCATTTGGGGCTGGTGTTGAGCACAGCTGTCCAGATGGCGCTCACAATGCCTGCGTCGCCTGTTGGAGGGCGTGGGTGTGAGTCCCAGCCCTGAACCCAGGCACCCTGGCAGGTGTTGGTGATGAGCAAGCAGAGTCCCTGCTAAGCACACGGGAGACCCAGATGGAGTTCTGGGCTCCTGGCCTCAGCCTGGCCCGGCCCCTACTCTTACAAGCAACTGAGGAGTGAACCAGTAGAAAGAAGATCTCTCTCCCCTTAAGTGGAAAAAAAATCCCTAACAAGTCAAAAGGCACAGCACCCAGAATTCCTTCCTGGCCTCTGGGTCTGTCCCTTCCTGCTCCGTGCTGGGCTTTGTCTGACCTGACAACTCCATACTGAGCCAGTGGCTCCTGCAAGGCTTCCATGGAGAACAGAGCTGCGATTCAAATACAAGTGGTTTCACTTGGTTTCCTGCCAGTAGGCTCTCACCAAAAGAGTTCGTTTCTGAAGAATAAGCATGACAGGTGTGGGTGTTTCAGAGCACATTGTGGCCAAGTTCTCCTGCGAGCCTGCGGCAGCTGAGTGCAATAAGCCCCACGTGGAGAACCCTGACATGACACCCAACCGGCTGTGACCAGGGTGGCTTCTCTGGCCACTTGACCTTCCTGTCCTCGCTCTTCACCTCCCTCGCTCAGCTCTCATGTGCTGCCAGCACTTCCAGGGACTCTCAGACTGCGTCGGCAGCATGTATAAATGCCTAGCTGGGGCCTGGTTTCGTGCAGATGGCAATAACACTCGGGCAGGTGGGCTTCCTCTCCAGACGCCAGCCCCTCCTGCTCTCTGTTCTGTGGTCACCTAAAGTGTGACCTTTCCATTTAGCAAGTTAGCTGCCCTGGCCAGCCCTGCCATCATACCCCTCTCTCCTCCCCAGGAATGCACAAACCGCTGCTGCAATGCCACCACTTGCACACTGAAACCTGAAGCTGTGTGCGCACACGGGCTGTGCTGTGAGGACTGCCAGGTGAGCGCTCGAGGCGGTGGAGGGGTGCTGTGTCCTGACCCCGGGGTCGCAGTCAGCCTTGGGGCCAGCGGTGCAGTGGGTGGGAAGGTGCTCAGGCTGGGCCGACTTGGGCTCCGTTAAGTGTGAGCAGGCAATGTCCAGCCCTCATTCTAGATTAGCTTCCCATCTTCCGGTGAAATGTGCATCGTCATTGCTAATCACCTGAGACAAATTACTTGTGAGCTGAAACTAATTGGACCAAAGAACCTGAGCTCACAACTTCATGTTCCTTTCCAGGCACGGGGAGACTGGTCCATGGGTGCTAAAAGCTATGCCAGTCCCCCCAGGACAGCCTGCCAAGGCCAGATGTACTAAGTCCGGAGCAAGCTGTTTATACCTGCCAGTGATGCCGTAAATATCCTGGGGCCCTTGGCAGAAAAACTGCTCTCCTACTGCTGCTCCCAGACGCACTGGGGGCCGGAAGGACCCTGCCTCCACAGCAAGGACACACTCCCCCATGTCCCTCAAGTCTCACCCCAGGTCCTTCTGCTTCATTCCGAGGACCTTGTCCTGGTGACCCAGGAACCATGCACTTCCTGGGATCTCACTTCCTCCCCACCAAGGGGTTGGCCAACCCAATCCATCTGAGAGTGGCTATCACTGCTGCCTCGGTATAGACCATGCTGGGCAGCTGAGAACAGATGTCCATGGCATGGGTCAGGGTTAAGTTAGCAATCAGTGTTGTCATCGTGGTGGGTGTCTGACATCTGACTTCCAGAGGCCTGAGTATGGCGATGTAAAGCCCCCAAGGATACAGCTGCATTTCCTTGCCATGGAGCAGTTCATCCTGGCATTCTGCTTACAGGAAGCTCCCTGCCCCAGTCCAGCACCTGAGTTACGACTAGGAAGTGCACTGGAATACTTATGTTCAATTTTAAGCTCCTAACAGTGAGGAGAACCTTAGGAACAGGGCAGGTCTCCCCACACCCAGCCAGTGACGTGCAAGGAGCATGGGAGAGGTGGGAAGCCAGGCTGAGCTTAAGACAGATGCCAAGGGAAGAGGCAGATGAGGGCCCTGTGATGACGCCTGGATGCAATCTACTTTTTGGCAGGTTCCCTTCCACCCCACAGACCTTCTGGAGCGGGGCAGGACTCTCACGGCTTCCGCGGTGTGCAGCAAATGGTTCCCAGGACATGGGGGTCTCTGGCTGAGTGCAGCAAAGCCACACTGAGCCATAGACTCACTGACCCAATGTTTCCAGCACCTTCTACCACATCCTTGCTTTGCTGCTGCTTTTACCAAGGAGGCTAATGAGAAGCTTCCGGTCCCAGGGTTGAGCAACAGTAACATGGCTGCCTTGATTTGTACCCTTGGAAGCAATCCTGTTGCCCTCTCATGCCAATGGCAGCTCAAAACATGTGGCAGTGTTGGCAGGCAGGCAGGCAGGCAGGCAGGCAGGGGGCTTTTTCCTAAGAAACCCCAGGCCAGCAACCAGGTCCTCTTCCCCGGAGGACACAGGTTCATGCGTGCCAGGGCGTAGCTCATCCAACACAGACCCTACAGTTGCCTGAAACTAACAGGAAACTGATCCTGGGCTGCTGCAGGATAAAGGTACAGTTGAGGCACAGAGTAGCACGCACGCAGTGCTCTGAATGCACCTGACCTGGAGACCTTCACTCCTATATACACGCAGCTGAGGGCAGCCCAACTGGCTCTGGGGCTGCAGGGGCTGCCTCCGTCTTTCCTATGGAGCTCACCTGTACTCTAACCCACCCTCTACTTCCAGCTGAAGCCAGCGGGGACAGCGTGCAGGGGCTCCAGCAATGCCTGTGACCTCCCGGAGTTCTGCACGGGGACCAGTCCACACTGTCCAGCCAACGTGTACCTGCATGACGGGCACCCATGCCAGGGAGTGGATGGCTATTGCTACAATGGCATCTGCCAGACCCATGAGCAGCAGTGTGTCACCCTGTGGGGACCAGGTATGTGGCTGCCGCCAGCTTGAGCCTAGGGAGGGATTGGCGCGGGCAGGGTAGGGGAGCCTGCAGTGTTTCCTTGGCCCCTCACTACCAGTCAGAAGACATCCTCTTCGGAGCTCTGTCCAGCTAGCACTGATTGGCTGGGAAGGAGCCAGGGCCATGTGGGTGAAGTGGCACAGAGGGGACTGCCTAAGCTAAGTCCCTCAAGGGATGGGGAGGGCAAGTCAGCATGACACCTGCCTCTGATGCTGTCACCTGCAGCTGGGCAGATGTGGACAGAGTTCCCACTGCTCAGATCACAATGGCAGTTTTGAGCTCAGGCCAGGACCCCACCGAGAGCTAAGGGTGGCAGAGGGAGGAAGTCATAGCTGCTGGAGGGTAACAAGAGACCTTGGTGGGCCCAGGCAAAAACAGCAGATATGTGTGCAGATGGACAGGGAGTGGCAGGGTCTGAGGGCATGAACTAGGTGAAAGCGTGGACAGCAGAGCCCAGGGCACATGGATGAATAACAATTGGATGTTATCTAATGCAAAGGCAGTGGCAGACTTGATGTGTCATCCTGAAAAGGGACCCAGAGAAGCAGGGGCGAGGTGGAGAAGGTGGCCAGGATGCGATGGCCGGGCCACCCAGGGACCGTCTGGTTTACTGCCTCACTGTGTGCCAGCAGGTGGCATCTCTTGTCTCCTAGAACTGTCCAACCACCCCTAAGGCAGGGTTGGTGACTGCAGTCCACGGATTTAAACCCAAGCCACTGTGGCCCAGTGCCCAGGCATCACTCCCACAGCTTGCACAGAGACTGTACTGCGCACCCCTCCCGCTATGCAGTCACCCTGAAAGGGCAGGTCTTGAACTCGGACTCAGGACAGAGGCCAGGGCAAGAGAACCAGTGCCCAGCAGATCTCCCTCCTTGGCTCCTCTTTGGAGTCAGCAATCCAGGGCCTGGCGAGGCATCCTGGGAGTCATTTGTGATTTACTGCCAGTCCCTGGATTCTGTATGCCATGGGGGTGTTTACCCAGGGTGGAGCGCCCCTCCTGCCCCATCTTCCTCTTGCCCCGTGGCACTGTAGCCTTGCCACTCGGCTTGTTCCACCTCTTGCTACCCACAGAGCAGCCCTCAGTCCTGGCTGGAGACTCCAATTGCAACGGTAAGGCCATTATGGTCAACTGGGCACAGCTCAAGACACATCTGGCCGGGGGCACTGAAGCCGCCCTTGGGTCTTAGACCCTGAGTGCATTGTCTCTGACCCTGAGTAGCCCTTGGCCAGGGGTACCATAAGGTCCTCTAGGCATTAGTGGAGGGCACACAGTGGCAATGACAAGCACTGAATGGGCTCTCACTGTGGACATGGTCTGGTGGTCACACAGGCTTGATGTGGCTTAGTGATGTGGGATGTCTTTAAGGCAACCAAGGGCACTTTGGGGCAGTTGCTGCAGCTGCAGGTCAGGCCTGCACAGCTATAAGCACCCCTAGCTCCTGTCCCCTGCCCAGCCCTTCTCCAGGGTCAGTAACATCCCCTTCTTGAGTTACGAGCACCATGACAGGGTTCCATTCCAAGGATCCTGTGTGTATGTCAGGGAACACAGGGTAACTTGGGCAACAGGCATGCTCCTCGGTACTGGCTGCACAGCGACACTCGGCCCCACAGCCAAGCCACTCCGATGGACGTGCACGGTTCTCTGTGAGCCATCGCCCCAAGGGATGGGGCTGGCTGTGTGTCCTGAACTTGTGGTGACCAGGGCTGGCAGCTATGAGACTTCAGAGCACAGAAAGGAGAGAGGAGCAGACAGGTGGACGCTGACCCCCAGGGCGGGCCCTGCAGGATGACCAGAAGTCACCGGCTTTGAACTCCCATCATCAACCTCAAAACTCTTCATCAGCTTCCAGAAATGTTGTTCCCTGCAGCTCAAGACTGTAGCCTTGAGATGAGCCTTTTCCGGGTCAGTCGAGGCTGATGATGGTAGTCAAGGTTAGAGCCCGATGGCCGGGTGGCCACGTCCACAGCAGGGCTGGCCGGCCTTCCAGTAAAGCGTGTGGCCTCCCTGAGATGTCACTGCCGTGTCCACAGCCTCCAGCTTTACACACTGGTCACTTCACGGTCCTGAGGGTCAGAGGTCAAGCTGGGAGCCAGGCAGCGTGTCTGGAGGCCCAGGGACAGTCGTACCTTCACAGTGGGCCCTTCCTGCATATCCCAGGTCGGCAGAGTGCCGTCTCCAGCCTTTGCCTCTCTCTGACCTCTGCTTCTGTGGCCATGCCTCCCTCTCGGACCCTCTGACGAGGCTCTTGTGATATCACAGGTCTGCCAGGTCACCCAGGCTTGTTTCCTCATCCCTAACTTAGCCCCACGCTCACGCTAAGATGGAACAGCCCCAGGTTCCAGGTGAATGTGTGCACCTTTTATGCCCCAGGGGGCTACAGGTGCCAAAACATACTAGCAGGGTGACATCAGCCATTGCTCACTCCTGCTCTGCCATTTCTGTAAAGTGGGTACAGCAGTTTACCTAACCCATAGGGTTACCTAACCCATAGGGGTTAGGTAAACACAACCCATAGGGTTGCTGGGGTGCTATTGTGTAGCCTAGAGTCCACAAAACGAACCACATGCTGGACCATGCCGGGCACATCACTGTGTGATCACAGATGCTCACAGACCAGTGACCAAGACCCCCACATCCCGGGTCTTCTGAAAAGGCTGTGGCAGGATATGGTGACTAGACAGGCAGGACCAAGAAGCAGGCTTTGTGTACCAGGCTGTCCACGTGGGATGAGAAGGGAAGCAGGAGGAACAGCACGTATTTGGAGATTTGCAGAAGGACAGTGAGAGCAAGAGGGGGAACACAAGTGGCAGGTCTGGGCCAGGACGTGGAGAGCAGAGCCCCTGCCCGCCTGTGCCCGCCTGTGCCCGCCTGTGCCTCCCCCCACCCCCTGTTAAATGCCCGTGGTCCTGCGTGTGTCAGACGCCGGCTCCAGGGCCCCAGTTCCACTAGAGAGACACTTCCACAGTCCTTGTGCATGCTTGCCCAGACCGGGAGCGGAGGCAGGATGTGACACGTCACAGTGTCCTCTCGGGACATTCACCACGCTGGGGGCAGGGACCGCCTTCTCTGCCAGCATCCCTGGCCAGCCAGCCAGACGGGGCTGACGGAGCCCTGTCATGTGTGCTGACAGTGGTTGGTTTGAATTAGCCTTTCACAATTCAGGAAAAGAGAACTCGTCAGGCATGCACGCGCAGTATTTCTTCCCCCGTCCGTTTTGAGGGTGCTCTGGGCTGTGGCCATGTCTGCACGGGATCGTCGGATCTCCTGGGAGTCCAGCTCCTCAGAGCTCACGGATCGCTGGGTCCCTGGCCGGCTGGCTCCAGCCCCTTCCTGCCTGGTGACCTGGCCGAGCTGCTGAGCCAGCTGGAATCCTCCAGTGACGTTCAGGGTGTTGGTCTCTGAGTCCGCAGACCTGGAACCCTGGCTGGCTGAAGCCCTCCCTTCCCACCAGCAGTCGCTTCTTGCAGCAGGCTTTTGTCAACCCAGAGTTTTATTTCGATCAAATAATCTTCATTCCAAATCTTTCTACATGGAAAATGGTCAGCAAATTCAGATCATTTGCCTGTGGCTCCTAACTGGCAAGCACACATTTGGAATACTTTTTGAGTTTTTGGGTGCATTTTGTTTGTTTTTCTGGTTTTCCTTGTTGGTGGGGCTCTTGTTGGCTAAGAGGTTAGTTTTTTTATTTTTTTCCAGCTGATCTTTCTGCCACAACTCTTTTATATTCAGATCTTATATGTTGCAGTCAAACTCAGGAATGTTATCTGCAGCTCATACTGGGTGCCTTGAGTTGGTCTTCTTTTCTGGGTCAGTCTTAATAGAGGTTTTCTGCCAATGCGAAACCACCCTTATTCCTTGTATAAAGGGAGCTGCCTCTGTCTCCTTAGGCAGGAAGTGACATCATCAGTGACATTTGTCAGATCATTAGCATGTTCAGCAAAACTATTACTTAGCAATTATCCTTGGAGGCAACAGTGTCTGAAGGCCCAAACAACTTGCATTAGGGCAGTCCTGAAATACGTTCATGTTCTCTACCACACCCGCCTACTGGACTCCCACCTACTGGACTCCCGTCTTGGGATTTCTGCAGTGCTAGCTGGCCAGACAGTGGTTCCAGGCTGGTAAATACTTGGTGCAAGACTGGTTCCCATGGGTTTGGCTCATGGGAGTCCACGTGGGGCAGTGCAGGTATGAAACCTTACGACTCCAGGGGCTGCAGGGGGACAAGTGGCTGCAGAGGCTCCAGGGGCTGCAGGGAGACGAGGGGCTGCAGGGGCTCCAGGGGGACGAGGGACTCCAGGGGCTGCAGGGGGACAAGTGGCTGCAGAGGCTCCAGGGGCTGCAGGGGCTCCAGGGGGACGAGGGACTCCAGGGGCTGCAGGGGGACAAGTGGCTGCAGAGGCTCCAGGGGCTGCAGGGAGACGAGGGGCTGCAGGGGCTCCAGGGGGACGAGGGACTCCAGGGGCTGCAGGGGGACAAGTGGCTGCAGAGGCTCCAGGGGCTGCAGGGAGACAAGGGGCTGCAGGGGCTGCAGGGGGACGAGGGGCTCCAGGGACTCCAGGGGCTGCAGAGAGACAAGGGGCTGCAGGGGATCCAGGGGGACAAGGGAGGCTTTTGGCCAGAGGCATATTGCTGAGGAGTCTGAATGTCTCCCCTTGCTCCCCTCCTGCGAGGAGGCCACAGTGGGATGTACCCACTAGGACTTGGTCTTCCAATGAAGGTGACTGTTGAGTTGCAGAGCCAGAGCAGTCCTATTTGCTTGCTGCAAGGCCTTTGTGGGGAAGCAGCGACAGAGGGCAGGCGGGCCTGACCTGGTGACCTGGAGCAGGTGTGGCCAAGGGGGTGGCTTCTAAGAGAGGCAGCTCAGGGATTTGGCCTTCAGAGTTTACGATGGGTAGACTTTGCAGCTTGCTCACATGTGACCAGAGACAGGTTGAAGTGTTGTGCCTTGGTGCGACAGTCTGTGAACTGGGCATATTGTTGACCTTCCGTGGAGATCTTAGCGATCAAAGACACCATGTGATGGGTTCAACACAACCTCTAACAGTTGGGTTGCCCAGCAAATCCTGCACTGTTGAGCTCAAGCAGGCCATTCATCTAAAGCATGTGCCCTTGGTACAAGTAAGGGCAGGGACCCCAGCAAAGATGTCCTGTATTCCCAGGCTCAGTGGACCCCAGGGCGTCCACCTCGTGTCTTTGTAGGAGGTCTCCTGCTGCCTCTTTCTCATCAAGTAAAAGCAGCCTGCAATGTACCCAGCACGAGTCAGGGTCCAGGGCAGCCATAGCCCCAAGCACTGAAACGAAGTGGATGCAAAAAGTTGGAATTCATGTTTTAATTAGGTGCAAGATATATGCAAAAACGCCCAGGAGTTCAGACCAGGTTCGCTCCTAGCCAGCATTTCCTGAAGTAGCTGGCCCTTCCACAGTCTTCTCTCTGGGGACATAGAGACAGGTGAGTGTGTCCTGATGCACTCATGGACACAACAAATACCCTGCATATTGCGTACAAGGTTAGGTTCACGGAGCTTTCCTCCCAGGACCCTCTGGCAGTCCCCTTCATAACCGGGACTTGCTTAGCCACTGCCTCTGTGCCAGGGGCTCCACCAACTGATTTGATGACCCCGGCCTTTTGAGTCAGGTGGCATGCATGTCCCCACCTTATACGCCTGATCAACCTACATAATTCTGAGTCCCACGCCCTTGTCCTTCCAACGCTGTACCCAGACAGGACAGAGGCCTTCCAGAAACCATCAGTATTTGGTAATCGGTGATATTGGTTGCTATTCCCTTGGGTCCCATGCACACCCATCTAAAAGATAAGGAATTCCCCAGAATTACTCCTCAGAACCATGGCAGCCCTGCCAGCTGGAGGGGGTACTATGCGGACCATGAACCCCTGTCTTGTTGAATTAGGAGGTTCGTGGGGGTGAGGTCTACTCACCCCAAAAAGATAAGTGCATTTGTCACGTTTAATTATTGTTCCTTGGGTATGACTTTGTGCCTCTATTTTTGGTTATCATGGTAAAACAGCTTCATAAAATCACTTTGACAAAGCAACAGAATAGGTGATTAGGTTGTGGGAGTCCTGAAGATACGCCCACTGGGCGAGAAGAAAGGCACAAAAATGCACCTGTCGCTGAGAGTGGCTCCTGGTGACAGTATCCTAGGGAACCGCACGTCAACATCAGAGCAAGGACAGGTGCAGGGGACGTGCTGCAGATAACAAAATGACTTTGAGACAAAAGAGAAAGAATGTGAGTGAAAGAGTTGCATGGCATGTGAGAGAATGAAAAGGCAATGTTTCTTAATTAAAATGTGATTCATAATTTCTTACATTAGTTGCCAACATATTGTAAGACTTGGCTATATCACTCACACTGGTGAGAATTCACATCTCCAAATTGGCCACAAATCTTTCAGTGGAATTTGGTCTTTGGAAAGTGGGAGCTCCCTCGTAGCTAAAGGAGGCTGCTTGTGTGGGCAGGAGCAGGTGCCAGGGAATAGCAGGAGGGGCTTCAGTGACCGGTAAGTGTGTACGTCATTGCCTCTTGTGAGCTCTACGCCATGCTAGCCGCTGACTTTGGCGACTTAAAGCCGAATATGAACACCACCTCCCCAAGGCTCCCTGTGTCTTGCCTTTGGGGTTCCTAGTTGAGATCCATGGTTTTCTCCTCCGAGGGGCTTCTGTGCTTGTTTGCCATTTCTGCCACATCTTCAGCCCCTTTCTTTGGCATTCATATATTGGGCTTCCCATTTGCTTTGCTGTTACGTTTCCAATATCTTCAATCCCTGTTACAATTGCTCCCTTAGTGTGTAGCCCTCATTGTGACAGAGGGCCAGCCACTGAGTCATTTAGGAAGACCCGAGGTTTACTTGGCTCATGGTTCTGGCAACACAGCACCAGCACCTGGCCGGGGGCCAAGTAGGGGAACTTCTTGCTTTATTAGAATATGTCAAGGGGCATCACGCGATTAGGTGGAGCTCCTGGGGCGGCCCAGCTCTCTCCCCCGCCTCTCTCAACCCCATCTGCTCCTTCCCTCTTCCAGCTCCACTGCTTTCATTCCACCAGAGTCCCAACCTGTGGGCTCACAGCGGGACTGCCCCTGGTCATCCCCAGAATCGCCTGCATGGCCTGACCATGCCCTCTCACTCTGCATCCACCTTGTGGAGAGCAAGCAATGGAAGTGGGGAATGGCGGTAGAGCCCCAGCAGGGAACTGTGCGCTGTCCTTAGCGCAGTCTTTGTGGGCAAAGCTCTCGGCTCTAGCTCAGCCAGCAGAACACTGATGGAGCAGTTGTGTGGCTTGGCATGGTCCCTGTGGATTTATCGCTTGCCTGTCTAGCTCTGTTCCTCCCACTCATTGTCCTCTCTGTCCATCCGTCATGCTGTAGTCTTTGGCCACACGTGAGGGTTTATTCATCACTGGCTTTCAGGCCTGTGGCAGAGTGGTGACCAAGTTGGATTAAATTCCTGCTTGCCTGAAAAATGCCAAAAGTGATAGAAAACAGACGAGTGAATGTGTTTTTCTGAAGTCCAGTGTTGGGGATTACATGAAAGGAGAAACGGAATAAGGGGATGGAGTAAATGTGTTTTAAAGTGTGCTGATCATGGAGTACAGCTCAAGGGGCTGTGAGCTGAATCCCATTGCCTAATCCTATCAGTGACCCTACAGGGTAGGCCTCATTGTCCGAGTTATGGACAAGAAAACCAAGAATTAGGAGGTTAGCTACATTGCTGAGGTGGGCACAGCGATCAAGGGCAGGGCCCCTGAGGGTGGAATCCTGTAGGGCATGCAGAAGGAGGAGCTGGGTCTTAGATGTCGGGAAAAGAGTAAGATGCAGCCACACAGCCCAGGCACCCTCAGATTCCAGGGATCAGGGACACGATGCCAGAGGTACGCACTGGGTGCTGATAGCATGAGACCAGAATCGCCTTGTTCCTCTTTCCCAGATAAAGGAGTATCACCAGCATCTCCTAGTGGCCATTCTGCCATTGAATGTGCTGTGGTCACACTCACTGTTCCAAAGCACTTTGTCTCCTGGGAACTATGGTCACTCACAAAACATGCCTACCACGCTACAAGTGAAAGGTGTTTGCTCTTTCTCCTGGCAAGGAATCTATAATGGAAAACCATGTGTGCTTGAGGCTACTGCCCCTTAAAAAGCAACATGGAAAGCCTCCCCAAAATGGTTCTGCAGGTGCAGGCCTGGGGTGGCCCAGGACAGTGGTATGCGTGCTGGGCAAGGTGGCATGGTCTCTCTGATCCTGCCTGTGGGCAGCTGATGGGAAGGACTCGGGCATGAGTTGAGCGGTAAGAGAGCCTTCCCTGATATCTCAGGCTGCGGTCACTTTAGAAGGCAGATGGAGCTGGGCTCAGGACAGGTGGACGTTAGAAGTGATAGATGAGGGATTACCCGTTAGGGTGTCAGCTTGAGAGAGTCGGGAGGCTGAGCCCACAGTGCCCCTGCTTCTGAAAACTGAGACACTTGCTCACATGCTCATGGTCTCCAACAGGCATGATTCTCCCAGGATTCCAGAGCTTGGACAGGGCTGACCGCTCTTGTGTCTGCCAGGGAAAGGTGTTCAGCAGGGCTTTTCCCCAAGTTCATCAACCACCATGCTGCCCCAGCTAGAGTCTGGCTCCATGGCCAGAGGTCACACATGCCTCGGGCCCTGGGTACCAGGCCCAAAGAGGAGCGTGGCATGAAACGTGGACTTGGCCTTGGGCCAAGCCCTAGAAAACACTGCCTGCTGTTGACCAAGGCTCCCACAGGCCAGTTCCCCTCTTGAGTCGGTGGAGACTGGAGGCATTGGGTATGAGTTTTCTGAACCCCCAAATCCCAGGATGCAAAGAACAGCAGAACTGCTCACGGAAGCTGCAGATGGTGCTTTGCTCTGTTCCAGGTGCCAAGCCTGCCCCCAGGATCTGCTTCGAGAGAGTCAACTCTGCCGGGGACCCATACGGCAACTGCGGCAAGGACTCCAAGAGCTCCTTTGCCAAGTGCGAGATGAGGTATGCTGTCTGCACGACCCTCCTGTGTTCCCACTGCCACCTTCCCCTGTAGTGTAGGGCTGGTTCCTGCCTGTGTTTCCTTGGGAGTCATTTGTTCTCATCCCTTCCAGAGATGCTAAATGCGGGAAAATCCAGTGCCAAGGAGGTGCCAGTCGGCCAGTCATCGGGACCAATGCTGTTTCCATAGAAACAAACATCCCACTACAGGAAGGAGGCCGGATTCTCTGCCGGGGGACCCACGTGTACTTGGGCGATGACCTGCCTGACCCAGGACTGGTGCTTGCCGGCACCAAGTGTGCAGACGGAAAGGTAAGAGCCAACACTTGTCTGCGTCACCATTGAGAAAGTCCCATTCAAGGGCTGTGCTTCCGGGCTGGTTGGTTTCCTAAGCCCACTTCTCGGAGCGTGGTCTCAGCATCCAGTTCTTTGCAACCTGAGAGATGGAATCTGTGCATCTCAGATCCCAGTGTGAAGCCGTCTTCTCGGCCATGGATCATCTCTGTATTCCTGGGGTTGCAGGGGTTCCAGCTGAGACATGACTGCGCAGACATGCCAGAACATGGAACCCTGCCTGGGAGGGTGACTGGCACTGGGGCCGGGTTCTTGAGTGGAATGGGAAATCAGACATGGAAAGAAGATGAGGACAGGGAGCAGGTGGTGGGATATGCAAAAGGCCGGAAAATGATGCGGTGGAGGCAGGCGCAACTAGAAGCTGTGTCTGGAGGTCAAAAAATATATTAAAGCAAAAAAAGGGACCCTGAGGCTCTCACGTAGCCACCCTGACTTTGCTTTCACCAGAACTCCTTGTCAGAGATGATCATAACAGAAAATGAATCAGCCTCCAAATGCCTTTCTAGTACCACATTTTCAACACGATTGTGAGTTCACTCAGGAGCATGGAAGTCAGAGAGGAAAGGACAGACTGCTTTCCTGCCCAAAGACCCACAGGAGGGAACTCTGTCCTATCTTCGGCCCAGGTCCCCACAGCCTGAGGTCCCCATGGCCCAAGTCCCACACAGCTGAGCCCCATGTGGCCTGAGCCCCCCAATAGCTTGAGCCCCCATATGACCCAGGCCCCATGGCCCAGGTTCCCATAGCCTGAGCCCCACGTGGCCTGAGCCCCCCCACAACCCGAGCCCCACACGGCCTAAGTCCCCCACAGCCCAAGCCCCCAATGACCCAGGCCCCATGGCCCAGGCTCCCATAGTCTGAGCACCACACAGCTTAAATTCCCCACGGACCAACACCCCTTGGATTGAGCCTCCATGGCCTGAGTTCCCACAGCCCAGGACCCCCCTGGCCTGAGCTCTCACAGCGTGAGCCCCCTTGGCTTGAACTTTCATGGCCTGAGCTGCCGGGATAGGCTCTTTTTTCAAAGAGTGTTCACCTCACCCTTGGGCCCAGCGGGTGCCCTTGCCCATACCAGAGTCCTGCTTGATTGAAGCATTCCTGGATTGAAGCGTATAGCCCTTCCCTTGCCTACCCTTGCCTGTGCATCTCATGAGCGGCCCAGCCCCAATGCCCAATATCTAGACTGGGCCATGCACTTGCAACAGGGGCCCAGGGCCCCCCAGCTCGTGTGCAACCCCGCCATGCCCTGGGAGAGCCAGGCGCCCATCCGCTCACCTCCGCTGAGCGCTGTTGTGGCTTGCTGCGCTGTCGGCACAGCCCTCCGGGTTTAAGACAGCACCCCTGTTGCAGGGTCCTCCTCAGAACACTTGGAGTCTGACCCATCTGCCCCCTGCTCCGCCTTTTTATGGAGAGGAAACAAGCCACTGATTGTAGATCTCACTGTAAGCTCTGAGCCACAGGCATCAACTGAAACCATGAAAAATGCCCCAAAGCATGAATGTTCACATTGAACTTGCCCTTGAGAGGCGTTGAGTTTGGGGTCACAGTAAGACCATGTGTGAGTCAGGGGAACAATGCCTTGTCATGTGGTTCCCATGTGACTGCACAGGCAGGCCTCATGATGCTCTCCTGGGCTTGCTCCCCTTCTCACTTAACCCGTGTGTGTGTATGTGTGTGTGTGCACATGTGTGTGTGTGTGTACGCGAGCACGCGCTTCTGGAAGCACTGACATGTTGGCTCTGCTCTCTTGCAGATCTGCCTTAACCGTCGATGTCAAAATGTGAGCGTCTTTGGTGTCCACGAGTGTGCCAGGCAGTGCCATGGCAGAGGGGTAAGGAGCCTGCACGGCCCTGGCAGAGCCGGCCCATGGCAAGCTGAGCAGGGGATCCTGCCATCCGTGGCTTTTTGAAAACACAGCACTCAGTGTCCTTTCAATATTTTTGTCTGGAGACATTAATTTTCTTTGACCTTTACATAGTAGAAGAAATGTCACTTTTAGTTCACAAAGAAAATCAAATTGGACAGTAATTATCTTTTAAATTAACATTGTGTGACTTATAAAAAGAATTGTGTCATCTTCAAAGTAATTTTAACATCAACCCTCCTTCAGAGGGTCTCTCATTCAGAATTTAACCAGCAGTGTCCCTCGCACTACTGGCATGTAGAATATGCATCTGGACTGCAGTATTCCCCAAAGAAATTAAAACTGCATTAACTGTGCCAACCTATCTTCTTGACATCCCACCAGGGAGTCTGACCAAAGAAAGTTAGTGTTTCAATCAGAGAATCTTCAGGGAACAAGAAAACTTTGTTTAAAACGTAATTCACATTTCTTGATGGGCTCGATTGTGTCCAGTGGACTCTCCCTCACCCTGATTAGCCACGCCAGGGATTGGTTAGCCTTCCTGAAGCCTTTGCTACAGCAGTCAGGCCCTGGCCCCCCATCCCAATGTGGTGCCCTATGCTGCTGCACCTGCAATTGAAGGATGACAGTACTGCCTCACAGGGGCTTGTCAGCTGCGGGTGTAGCTGACTCAAGATGCCCCAGGCCTCTCTGTCCTCACTGGATCATGTCTGGAAGAAGCAAAGGCATCCTGCCCTATTTTCTTAGTGACAAAGACATCAACACCCAAAGGTGGGTAGGGGTGATGAACATGGGACGTGGTGGCTGAGAGCGGCAAGTCCCAGGCTCCCGGCAGGTGGGGCAGCTGACCGGGAGCCCAGGCAGGGCACACTGGCAGCACCTGCCTGTAGGGGGGAGTGCTGGAATTTCCCTGCCCCCATGAGTTGCCAAAAGCTGGCAAGCTCCAATGCAGAGGGCAGTGGCACAGAGCAGTGTATGGGATGACTGGGTGTCCAACACAGCTGCATCTTTGCGGGACCTTGGACTTGGCACAGGCCATTTGGTTCAGCTTCACGGCTGGACAAGGGGTATTCGCGGAGTATACATATCCCACTGGGCACACCTGGGAGCTGGTGTGTGTGTGAGGGAATGTTGGGAGGGAGGCAGACTCAGAGGCCTGCAGAGTTCCATGGCCTCTGTGAGCACAGGAATTGCAGGCTCAGCTGAAGGTCTCACCTGCCTGGCCTGTCCACGCCTCCTGGCTGAAGGTGGCTGGAGTGGGCCAGATGGCTGTCATGTGTCCCCAGGGCTTCAATTGCTTGTCTGACACAGAGCCGTGCTGGCCAGACAGTGGGGGTCTCGGGGAAGGGAAAGGCAGGCCAGGGAGAGGAAGAGCAAGGCTAAAGAGGACAGCGCTA
The DNA here is from genome assembly GCF_017591425.1 of Ochotona curzoniae. Lineage (NCBI taxonomy): Eukaryota > Metazoa > Chordata > Mammalia > Lagomorpha > Ochotonidae > Ochotona > Ochotona curzoniae. The sequence continues at coordinate 3,995,486 of NW_024466512.1, forward strand.
GCAGTCCCCCGTCACCCCCTGCATGGCTGCTGACAGCCGACGCTTGTCACTGCCACGGCCTCAAGCCCCCTCTGCTCTGCGTGGGGGCTCGTCCTTGCCCAGGTGGGGAGTGCCCAGCCTGGCTCCGTGCGCAGGCTCTGGCCACAGGGTGCCCTTGCTTGTGCCATGGCTCTTGACTGGGGATCATCCCGAGGTGCCCCTAACGCTGCCTCCCTCCCGTCTTTCCCGCCCTGGAAGGTGTGTAACAACAGGAAGAACTGTCACTGCGAGGCCCACTGGGCACCCCCATTCTGCGACAAGGTGGGCTTCGGAGGAAGCACAGACAGCGGCCCCATCCGGCAAGCAGGTTAGTGCAGGCCACGTGTCCCTGGAGTTGCATGCTGAGCTCTGGGCAGGCGTAGCTCAACAGCAGAAAGCCCCCAGGAGCCTGCATGGGGCTGAAGGCCTGGGCCCTCTCCCGGGTTCACGTGCTCCCTCACCTGGCTGCCTCTCTACCGAGCCTCCTGCTCTCTGTGTCCCAGGGCCCAAAGGTGTGAACTTTACATCCTTTATAACTCTGCCTGGAGTGGCAGCAAGGCTCAGAGAAAGTGACCTTGATGAGGCAACAGGACCACAGCAGCCCCAGCGGGCTGCACAGCCACACCTGTCGCTGCCTCCTCCTCTGATTCCCACATTGGTGCTTTCCTTTGCATTGGAAGCACTTAAGGCCAGAAAGAACGTTCCTAAAGCCACCCAGCTAAAATGGAGACTCGGGCCTGTCTGGCCCCACAGAAGCTCCGACAACAGTTGTGCTTGCATCCTCAGCTTATCCTATCCCCACCCCTCCCACCAGGGACCCTCAGAAGAGGGCCCACAGCCCTGTGCACCTTGCTCGGAGCTCTGGCCAGGCAGCCAAGGTCTGAGCCTAAGGGATGTCTCTTGGAAAGTGTGGGCCCAGGTAAACTGAGGCAGAGCAGGCGGGGAGTGCAGCTGAGAGTGCCCCGAGCGCCTGACATTGCCTCCCTGTGACATGTAGACCAGTATGGCTGCAGTACAAGTCACCAGTCCCCAAGGCCTGCTGTGATTGGCAGACTTGAATCCCAAGGTTGCCATCATCGTCATGACAACAGACACAACACCAGTCTGCAGGACCAGGCCCAGCATGCAGGGCTCAGGAAGGGCGGCCAAGCCAGCAGGCATACCTCTGCAAAGGACAAGGGCGGTGCGTGCCACTGGCCTCCTGTGTGCACACAGGCAGGTCTTGGCCTTGCTGCCCACATTCTTCTGGGCCCAGGACCCATGCGAGTAGGGAAAGAACAGGAAACTCTTGCCTGACCTGATGCCCAGTACAGTGGTGGGTGGGCAAGGGCTTGGCCCAGCATCCCCTGTCCTTGATGAAGTCTCAGTCTTGGCAACCAGTCGGTTTCCTAATCAATACTCTAATATGGCTTTAAGTGCACAGCGAGCAGGTGTCGCATTCTCATCAACCCAGGACTGTCCACTCAGTCCCTAAGCCCGAGACAGGGACGGGAGAAGGCAGCAGGAGTCTGGCTGAGCCCACAGAGGGCTAGCTCGTCAGGCTGGCAGAGCTGCTGAGCCTTTCTTGGGTAAGAGTTCTCATAAAGGAAAGCCACTCAAGTGTTCAAACCCATCCTGTGCTGCTGTCACTTTGTGCAGCTGCCAGCCCAATCCCCCCAGACACACACACACACACCACACACACCACACACACACACACACACACACACACACACACACACGGGGCAGGCGAGTGCCAGCCAGCCCTATGTCCTGCTGTCCCTGTTTCTCTCCGACCTCACCGAGGCCCCTCCTTTTGCTCAGCGACACCTCAACCTTGACAATTGTTCTCTGGCTGACACCTAGCATGCTCATGTGACTTTCAGCATGGAACAGCCCCAAACAGCAGGGCCTGGGGTTGAGCAAGCAGCTGTAGGTCCTGCAGAGGAGTGGTAAAGGGTGTACAGTGGTGGCAGACAGGTGCCAGGCTGGGCAGAGGGCAGGGGCAGGGGTCTGCAGGTGTCAGGAGAATGTTTGAAGCAGAAAGCACCAGCTGGGCGAGGATCTGGAGTCTGACCCAGGATTGCAGGAGGCTGACCTGCAGGACTCGGGCTCAGTGTCCCTAAGGACGAGAGCCGTGGCCTGGGCAGCCCAGTGCGCGGTCCTGCTGTTCCCGGAGACGGGCAGCCTCAGCTGAGACGGTGGATGGCATAAGCTAGTTGAGCTGACTTATCAGGTTGATTTTAGGGAACCAAGACTTTTGCTGCTTACTGTGGTAAGACCATAGAGCTGCCAAGCCTGGCTCTGTGCGTGCTGCTAAGAGGAAGAGTACGCTTCATCCACGAGTCCAGGAGCAAGGCTTTTCTAGGAACCCTGACCATGACTCCCTGCTGTGGCTGGGATTCATCCCTGAAAAGACGGTCAGTGGGCAAGGAAATCCAGAAGTGGGGTGCAGGTCCTGTTCTCCTGCAGAGGGGGCAGATCAGAGGTGTGGGGACTCGGTGGTTACAGACACCGTGGCACAGTCCCCAGCAGCCTGTGACCCAGTATGTGAGCCATACCCTGGTCATGAGTGGAAAGTGAGCTGCATGACCAGAGAGCAAAGTCCTTAAGCAACTTGGGGTCTGGATGAAACTTCAGGCAGCTCGGACCGTCGGCTGTGACCCTAGGGCCACAAGCCAAGGTGAAGGCTCAATTACCCCTCCTCCCTGTGCCAGAACAAGGTGTCTCTCTCTCTCTCTCTCTTTATAAGATTTATTTATTTTACTAGAAAGGAAGATGGACAGAGGGGAGGAGAGACAGGGAGAAAGATCTTCTGTCTGATGACTCACTCCCCACGTGGCACAAGGCTGGAGCTGAGCCTGTCCGAAGCCAGAAGCCTGGAGCCTCTTCTGGATCTCCCACGTGGGTGCAGGATCTCAAGGCTTTGGGCCGTCCTCGACTGCTTTCCCAGGCCACAGGCAGGGAGCTGGATTGGAAATGGGGCCGCCAGAACTCGAACCGGTACCCATATGGGATCCTGGCACATGCAAGGTGAGGACTTTAGCCACCAGGCCACTGTGCCAGGCCCAGGACAAAGTCTCTTACATGTCCTGAATGAAAGCAATCCAATCATCAGAAACTATACGCTCCCAGAGACTGGACTTTGCTTCCAGTGGCTGCTTTGTAAGATTTGGTTTATTTGAAAGCAAAGTCACCAAGTAAGGAAGAAAATTTTCCATCCTCTGGTTCATCCTCCAAATAACCACATTGGCTGGGCTTGGGCCAGGCCGATCCAGGAGCTTCATTCAGTTTGCCCACATGGGTGCAGGGCCCCAGGCATCCGGAGCATCTGCTGCTGCTTTCCCAGGTGCATCAGCAGGAGCCAGATTGGAAATGGAGCAGCCAGGACTCAAATCTGTGCCCCTATGGGATGTTGGCATTGCAGTCGGCCATTTTACCTGTAATGTCACAGCACTGGTCCCAGTGACTGACTGGTAAGACCCTAGCAAGACCAAGAAAAATGGGCATTTTGTTTAAGCCATTTGATTTTTTTTTTTACCAATTTTTTAAAGATTTTTTTTATTTGAAAGGCAGACTTTACAGAGAGAAGGACACACAAAGAAGATCTTCCATCCACTGGCTCACTCCCCAAATGGCTGCAGTGGCCAGAGTTGAGCTGATCCAAAGCCAGGAACTAGGAGCTTCTTCCAGGTCTCCCACATGGGTGCAGGGTTCCAAGGCCTTGAACCATCTTCTACTGCTTTCCCAGGCCACAAGCAAGGAGCTGGATGAGAAGTGGAGCATCTGGAACTCAAACTGGCACCCATGTGGGATGCTGATACTGTAGTCAGAAGCTTAGCCTATTACACCACAGTGCTGCCCCCTCTTTTTTTTAACTGATTTGAAATGCCCAGAAATAAGGCTCACTCTAAAAAACGGGGACACAGCCTGGACCACTCATGGATGAGATGAAGGGGCTGTACACGGCACGTTTGATGTGAGAGCCGGAAAGGTTTGGTCAGGGACCACCTGGGTTGTGGTGAGCTCTCAGTGATGGCTGCCTGTGGTCCCAGCTGTCCTCACACATTGGGGAGCCTGTGTGTTCCAGCACTGATCCCACCCACCAGGCACTTCCTGTTTAACAAGCCCAGACCTGTCCACGTTGAGTGATGGCAGTGTAGCCGAAAGCACGCACACAACCTTGGAAGGAGACTCCTTTGTTAGGGTGCTACTCAGGAATGTACTGCCTTTGTTTTGGCTTGTTCCTTCAAAGTCCACTTTGCCATAAATGTCACAAGTTGATACCCCCTGTATTTCATTATAACGGCCTCCTGCCATGAGTCAAGTGTGATTTGTTTCAGATAACCGAGGCTTAACGATAGGAATCCTGGTGACAACGCTGTGTCTTCTCGTGGCTGGATTTGTGGTTTACGTCAAAAGAAAGACCTTGATCCGACTGCTCTTTACAAACAAGAAAACGACCTTTGAGAAGCTAAGGTACTCGGGCTTGGTCCCTGCCTCGGCGGCCCATCCTAGTCAGAGGAATATGCAACAACCCACTTCTCCCCTCATTTGCCTTAGCAAAGGGGAGACCTAGACTTCTGGATAAAAAAAACTTGAGATAGAAGAGGAGTCTTAAAAAATTCTGATGGACCAGCTGCCTCTTTTCCCTTCTCTGCAACTATTTGCCATTCATGACTCGAAAGGGAGAATGTGATGACACTGATATGTTTTCTCCCAACCTTACGTCAGCAATTTTTGTAAGACTCCGCTGCCTTGGCCAGGTGAGGTGGTATGTGACCCAGTGGATCCACAGGCGTTGACGCTGAAACATCAGCTTTGCGGGAGACCCCCAGTGGGGTCACAAAGCCACATCCTTGGGAGGTGCAGGACTAACCAGGCAGAGTACCTAACCGTGCGTGTTGTCTGGTCTTAGCAGATTCAGCCCCTTCCCCCTTACGCTGGGGTAGATGGGTAGGTTGCCTGCAGAGTGTGACCACAGACAAAACGCAGGAAATGAAATCGATGAGAAGGGTGAATGCCTGCGCTGACATCTGTGGGGTTGCCTTGCAGGTGCGTGCGCCCTTCCCCGCCCGCCAGAAGCTCCCAACCTCGTCAGCCTCGCCTCCTGCCCCTCGGGAAGGGGCTGATGAACAGGCAACCACGTTCTCACACACCAAAGGTAAGTGCTGACCACAGAACTGGGGACCACCGTGTGTGTGCTGGCGGATGGTAGCATTTCCCTAAGGACCAGAGTTTAGACATGCTGCCCACAAAACAGAGTCAGCGCTAGGAATGCCACCCATGAAATGCTGAGTCAGCACCGCACATACTGCCTGTGGAGTGCTGAGTCACTGTTAGACCAAAAAAGCTTGTGAAGTGCTGAGTCAGCACCACAAGGCTGCCCATGAAATGCTGAGTCAGCATGCTTTGCAGCAGGGGCAGCCAGGTGAGATCCTGGTGATATTTGGGACCGGCAGGGCAGCCCCGCTCCATCCTGCAGGGGGCAGTCGGTGTCCGCTGTGGAACAGGCCTGTGTCATGTCGTGCCATCCCTACAGGCCCCATTATATTGCCAGGGTCCCACAGGTCTGCAGCCCGAGCTGCCTTTAGCACTGGATTCCTCTTGTTTCCAAGGCTTATAGCCAGGTTTGGGTGAGTTGCCTTGGCTCACTGTCACTTATGGAACCTTGCGAAATGTTGCCTTAGCTTCAGCACTGCCCATTTTGCTCCAGCCCTGAGCTGTGCCAGCCCTGGGCACCTATGCTCCCAGGTGTTTTGGCTCCGAACCCACAGAGGCTCATGGCTCTCGCTTAAATCTCCTGATTTTTCTGATACTCTGCTGAATCCATCCTGTATTTCAATCTAATTTATTTTCTTCCCGCCAAATTTTGTTTGTTATTATTTTTTTTTATGTAACCATGAGAATGTTTTAAATTTTGTGTTTGAAAAGCAGGGTGCGGGGAGACGCCCCGGCTGCTGGACGTCTAGATGTCCGGCTCTCCCCCGGGCTCTCCTGGCGTCAGCAACCTCGGGCACCCGTCTCAGCTCTTGACTGAATGAGTAACTCCCCCGCGACCCAGGCCTGTGGCTTCATATTTGGTGTCCCCTGGAGTCTGACATTTTAACTCAATAAAAATTAATGCTTCAATGTCACAGTAAGGAGAAGGAAGGCTTCTAGATTTCTTGGCCCACCTTCCCGTAGCTCTGCCCATCCCACAGGGACCACCGCTGCCTTTGACACTCGTCTCAGCACGACTCTGCTCTGCCCCCACAGGACAGGACCAGGAGGCTGCCACAAGGCCCAGATGTTGACATCAGCAAACCCCTCAACCACCACCTCGATGTCCCTCAGCCCCAGTCACCCCAGCGAGTGCTCCCACCCCTCCACCAGGTCCCGCGTGCACCCCGCGTCCCTGCCAGACCCCTGCCAGCCAACCCTGCACTCAGGCAAGCCCAGGTAAGTGCAGGCTCTGCTCTGGCATGCAGACATTGGGGATGAGTTGCTCAGCTTCTGCAGGTCTCTCTGAAATGGAAATAATTGTGTTTCTGTGCCGGTTAGGGCACCTGCTTCCCATGTGGAGTTCAGGACGGGTTCTTGAGTACAGTAAAAGGTGAAGTATGATTTAATATTAGTCATTTGTTTATATTCAGAGTGCTTGAGATACTTAGGCAACTGATCTAAACTTTTGAGAATAGCAGGTGACACTATCAGTAATTGGGTCTGGGCCAAAATAAAAAGAGGGCGTCCAGAACAGGCAGCCCCTCTGAGGGACAGTCAGGATACATACCACATGACTGCCTCGGTCTAGTGCTGCAGCCAAGCCTGGCGCTTGGCAGCCCGTTGGCTGCTCCGTTGGCCTGGAGCTTGGCAGCCCGTTGGCTGCTCCGTTGGCCTGGAGCTTGGCAGCCCGTTTTCCTGCTGTGCCGGGGGCCCACCGTTTGCCTAGCCCGTGAGAGGTGATGGTTCCCAGGAAACCCAAGAGGAAGCAGCTCACACCAACGCCTGGCAGCAGTGGTGTTGAGTTGCCGCCATGGTCTGCTTTCCTTCCAGCAACTGTTACTTACAATCACTGTGTCTCAGCATCATTTCCATTATCCTCTGTGTGAATGACATTCATATATAATGATTTTCTGCCTTTAAATCCTTCACATTTACCATAGCATTTGAAATGTTATTGTGACAATAGCTGTATCACTGAAGAGAGAATGATTCTTTTTTAAATACCAGCCAAGTAGTGGGCATATTTGAATGTCTCGTGCCGTCATTGGAACAGGGGACTTTAAAAAAGTCCCATGTAGGACTTTAAACCCCAGAGCCATGGGTGGATGGTGCTGGGAGGGTGCCGAGCCAAGGGTTGGTGGTGCTGGGAGGGTACCAAGCCATGGGTGGGTGGTGCTGGGAGGGTGCCGAGTTGGTCCAGCTGTGAGGTGCAGGAAGTGGGCCTGGTCGTGGGGCCGGGCTGCTAGGGGATGCCCAGAGATGGGACTGGCTGCCCAAGGTGGCTCAGCTGCCAGCAGGCTCTGCTCCCTCTCTGGCCTGTGATTGGTCCCGAGGTTGGTCTGGCCCCGTGATTGGTCACTGCGCCCTCCTCCCATGACGGGCTGAGCCAGTGGAATCCCGATCCTCAGCTCAGAGCTAAAAATCAGCCTCTCCGTCCTAAGTAGCTTCTCCAACGCATTTCTTGTAGATTTGAAAAGTTGACGAATCCAGCCCCATCTTCACTATTAAAACAGCTCTGCTGTGAGGCTCTACAGAGAAATACTGGACTTAATTTTTCTCTTAGGAGATTCTTAAGCATGAAATATTTGGAAAAGTTATATGACCCTTGAATCCTCATTATATGGAGATGAATCTTTTTTTCAGAATTGTCACATACTTTTGGTACATTGCCGTTCTCACAGTCACTTTGCTAGCACTGAAGGTTAACATTTCAAAGCTTTGCAATTTGGTATTTTATGAGAAACACTTTTAGTCTACCAGTTGAGAGGAGATGCTGTCTACGGCCATACCACCCTGAACGCGCGAAGCTAAGCAGGGTCGGGCCTGGTTAGTGCTTGCATGGGAGAGAGGAGATGCTGAGGTTCCGTGCCATGACTGTCCTTTCCATCCGGCAGCTCTCCGCGGTTAGCCATAGTGAGTCTTGGTGGACTCGCCTTTCTGGTGTACTGTGCTGTTCCTCTTTAGTCTGTTCTAAAGCTGCTTCATCTGATACGAGTGAATCTGCTAGTCTTGTTAATATTTACGAAGATACTTTTCTAGCCTCTTAACCTACCGCAGGCTTACAAATAGCAGTATTCTGCAGGCCACTGTATTTCCATAGGTTGTTTAAACCATTTGTATTTAACGTAACTTTTCTTGTGTTAGGATTTAACTGAGTTTAATATTGTTGGCTTCCCCTGGTTCTTGTTCCAGTGTGCGCCCTCCTTTCCTGCATTCCTCGGGTTTAGCTGAATGTGATTTTATTTTCCCATGCTGATGTATCTGCAGTGTTTTTAGCCTGTGTCTCGGTGTTGTTTCTTGGTGTGGTTGTTACAGGACGGGATTTCTCAGCATCGGCATTTGGGGCTGGATGACTGTCAGGTGAGAGTTTGCTGTCCGTGGCAGGGTGTCTGTCAGCGTGCCCGACCCCTGACAGGTGACAGTAACCGTGGAGCCGAGTCTCCTAAGGGGCATGATTACCCCTGACCATTGCTGTCCAAAATTCACGAAGCATGCACACAGCCAGAGTTTTACGGCATCAGCATTTTATCCCTCAAGGCTAAACGTGCCACCTTTCAGTTCCTTTTACCCTCTCTTTGTGAGAGATACCTTAAATAGTACCTTTATGTGCAATGAGCACTACTGCGGATGATACCATTTTTAGAAAGAGCCCACTGTGTTTCCCCGGCAGGTGTCACTTGTGCTCTTTCCTCACTCCCGACATCCCGTGTTTTCATTTGCTGTTTTGGGAAGACTCCCTGTGGCCATGTTTTCAGAGCGAGTCTGTTGGTGACCAGGCATCCTAGTTTCCCCTCACTTGAGAATGTCTTCATTTTCCCTTTATCCCTGAAGGATACTCGGGCTGCGTACAGACTTCTGGGTGACTTGGTCTCTTCTTTTGGCACATCTCTACTTCCCTTTGGACTCCGGACTCTACTTCCTTCCAGCCCAATCCACATGGCTGCACTCAGAAAGGGATGGGAAGCAGAGGCCACCACGATGCTGGGGCAGAGGAGGAGGCCATGGCATTTTTCTGGCTTTGAGCTGCAGTAAGTTTGAGTACTGTAAACTTTTTCTTTTGGGACCACCCTTTCCCATTTTGGGCCAGAAACAGCCGGTCTATCTTGAGGATTTTTTTTAAAGTTAATTTTATTTTTATTGTAAAGTCAGATATACAGAAAGAAGGAGAGACAGAGAGGAATATCTTCCATCCAATGATTCACTCCCCAAGCGGCCGCAATGGCCAAAGCTGAGCCAATCTGAAGCCAGGAGCTCAGAGCCTCTTCCAGGTTTCCCACACAGGTCCAGGGTCCCAATGCTTTGACCCATCCTTGATTGCTTCCCCAGGCCACAAGCAGGGAACTGGAAGGGAAGTGGAGCAGCTGGGATTAAAACTGGTGCCCATAAGGGATCCCAGTGCATGCAAGGCAAGGACTTTACCCACTAGGCTACTACTGTGCTGGGCCCTCATGGGGAATTTGTGTTACAATTTGGTTTTTTTATCATTATTATTTAGTTATTTCCAAAGTGTGGGCATCTCCAGAATCCACAAGAAGAGACATAAAAGTGGAGAGGTGGGGGAGAATAAAACGTGAGAACTCAGCCCTGAGCAGTGCTTGGGTCTGAGCCAGTACACTCAAGGCTTCCAGCTCTCGGGTTCTTCTGTCGGCTGCCTTGTGAGCCTTGTCCAGACTTCTTCAATTACCAGGACTTGGGATTGGATGAGAAACACTCCCTTCTTAGCCACACCTCGTTTCTTTCTGCGCTACTTTGATTACTGATACACTCAAGCTCCTTTGGAGATATCCATTAGCCAGTGGTGAGCTAGTAAATTGGACATATTTTTTTAAATCCCTGATTTATAGCTGATTCCTGTACTGTGAAAACTTCCACAGTGGCCAATTTCAAGCCATTAACGTGACATCACTGAACAAAGAGTAGGGAATTGGCTGTCATGAGCTGGTTCCAGCCGCCTCCAGCATCCCACTGCTGTGACTGCATTTCCATGGATTGCCTGTTCCTGGCCTTGATGTGTTTTGTTTTGTTTTTTCCCCCAATTGGAGAGGTAGAATTTTTACTCCTGATATGTAAGAGTGTCTTTTAAGATAAAGTACATAGCCTAGTGTCACTTCATCTTGATTTTGTTGATATAAGAAGAATTCTGACTTTGAATGTTCAATGTATCCATCTCCCCTTTTGTGAGTTCCACATTCCTGCCATGCCTGAGAAGTCTGTTATCAGGATCCACGTAGAATTCCTTCTGTTTCCTTTGTCGGCTGCTGACAGCTCTCTGATGCTTGCTTTGTAACTTCCTTGGATTCTCGTTGGTGGCAGGCAGTGGGCACATTGTTAACTTTCTGGAACATGCACTCATTTCAGACCCTGAGAAGCCCGTGAGCCCCGAGGAGACGCAGCAGTGTGCAGTACTTGGCGCGTGTGTCTCAGACCCCGTCAGACCCTTCTCACCGGGCGGCTTTTCTATGCAGCCCACCTGCACACCTGTCCAACTAAGAATGCCTCTAAGTGACGGGAGGACCCCAGGGAGCACTGCTCTTTGCTCTCTGCTCTCACCTGCACCAGCAGTAAATGTCCACACAGCCAAATTCTTCAACATCTTCTTTGAAGCCGATTCTGCCCCCCCCCAAAAAAAACCATTTTTGTTATGTTTTTATGAAGCTAAGAAAACATTACCCTTGAAACGTTAGTCACTGAAAAAATCCACATTGCCCATGTCAAGCTGGTGTCTGTCTGGAACTTTTCCGAAACATGTGCTGTAGATTAAGTTCATGGTTTCTCTCCCGTCACACGTGGGGGACTGGGATTGATCGCACGCAGGTGTGAGGGGTGAGTGAGTGGCAGCACAGACTGAACCCACTGATGGCATTCTTCAGAATTGTCCATGCCCTGCCTGCCTGGCATCACACACACGCGCACACACACCTGCTCATCTATTCCAGCCTACCACCTAAACATGCCAGAAGGAAAGAAAACACAGACCCTGCATCGGCCAACCTCACGGTGCTCCATAGGAAACAGTTCGTCTTCCATGAGCCGGGATCTGTTTGGATTTTTACAGCCCAGGACAGTCGAGTTGACCGTGGTGTCACTTCCACCTTCCCGAGCCATTGTTTCCTCCTTGGCGAAACAACCCTTGCAGTGCAGCTTCCCCTCCTAACTCTTCAGCCTCAGGTACTCTCCCCTGAGATCAGTGGCTGGGTAGGAAACACTGTGAGAGGTTGTGCCACCTGTCAGTCTCAGTGGGGTCGGGGACTCATGACCACTGCAGTGCACTGCTCTGGGAGTCTACCAGACCCCCCACTAGGACTTCTGGAAATGTCAGCTTTCCTTGGTTTCATGTCGCCTTCTAATTGCTAATACATCAATCCCATCCACTGCCTTTAAGGACCTCTGCTAACTGTGGCAGCGTCCATCTCCCTCCTGGAGAGAAACCACTTCCAAGAGCTTGAAAATCCCCAGTGTGGTAGTTACAGTGAGCGCCGTGTCCCAACAGGGCTTTCCGCTCATGTGCACATGCAAAGCTGATGCCTGATGTTTGCCTCTTGACATGGGCTGACAGGTCATGGCGGCTGGACCCAGGGGGATTCCGAAACTGGCTTATCAGCCTGCCTCCTCTGGTTCCCTTCCCAGAAGCAACCTCCGTAACCAGGCTCTAGAAAAGACTATTTGGAACACAGTGGAAAGTGTCTGTCCTTGCTCTCTGCAGTGGCACCAGACATGTCCCACCCTCAAGCTCTCAGAGGGAAGCACTGTGTAACCCCATCCACCTGGCACCAAACCCAGCAGCTGCCAAGATGCCATCAGCTTCCATAACATGTGTGAATTCTGCCGGCAGCACGTCACATGCTGATTTCCATTCTGGTTCTCCTGTATCCATCTGATGCTCATCCACTCTGTTCATTTTCACAGTAGACACGGATTGTTAGGCAGCTTCAGATCTGCTTACAATCATTGGCTGCATCTGTAGATTACATTTTGCACTAATTATTAGTTGTCAGAAACAAAAAAAAAAAAAGATGTGTCTCTTTTGGGACTGAGTTTTCAGTTGTATCCATTTAGTTGCCAAACATAAGATTTCCTTTTTTATGTCTGAGTAGTATTCCATAGTGCACATACCACACTTTCTTCATTCAGTTATCCACTGATGGGCATCTGAGTTAATTCTGCATCTTCACTGTTGTGAATTGAGCTGCTATAAACATGGGGGACAGATAGCTCTTTCATATGCTGATCTCATTTCATTTCCCAGGAGTGGGAGAGCTGAGTTATATGGCAGGTGTACTTTCAGACATCTAAGGAGTGTTTATACTGTCTTCCATAGCAGTTGCACTACTTTATATTCCCGTCAACACTGGCGCAGGACACCTTTTCTCTGCATCTTCAACAGAATGTATTGCATTCTGATTGCTGGATAATGACCATTCTAATGGGAGAGATGAAATCTCACTGTGGTTCTTATTTGCATTTCTCTGGAGGCCAATCAACCTGAGGTAGTTTTTCATATGCCTGTTGGCCGTTTGAATTCTGTCCTTTGAGAAATGGCTGCTCATGGCTTGCCTGTTTTTTTTTTAACTGGACTGTTTGTTTTGTTGTTGAGTTTCTTGAGCTCTAATAGAGCAAGGATATTAATCCCCTATCAGTTGAATAGTTTATGAATATTTTCTCCCACGCTGTTGGCTGCCTCTGGTGATGGTTTCCTTGTAGTGCAGAAGCTTCTTAGCATGATGTAATCCATATGTTTATTTTTGTCTTGATTACCTGTACTGCTGGGATCTCTTCCTGCAAGTCTTTGCTTATACTTAAGTCTTGCAAGGTACTATTGATATTTTACTCTAGTGATCTGGTGGTATCAGTAGTGGGTCTAGATCCTTGATTGAATTGATTTTTTTGTTGAAGATAGAAAGTAGGGGCTTTGTCTCATACTTTTGCACACGTAGATTTAATCTTCCCAGTGCCAGCTATTGTATCCTCTCTTCCTGGGTTGATTTCAGTTCAATTCTCAAACATTAGTTGGTGCTCATCGCTGGGATTTCTGTTCAGCCCCACTGTTGTTCATTGATTTGGAGGAATTTTGTGATTGGATTGGGCTGTTGTGAGTATGACTGCCCTGTGGTGCTTCTTGAAGTCTGATGTTGGGATGTTTCCACTTGTGCTTTCATTGTTAACGTGGCTTTAGCTAACCTGGGGGTCTCATGTTTCCATCTCCATAGGAATTTTGACATTTTTTTCTAACCTGAGAAGAACTTGATAGATAGCCTGGTTGGGATCACACTGAGTATGTGTGGATATTTTGGTGATATTAATTTTACCAAACTTTGGACCTGGAAGTTATTTTTTTTCATGTTCTGATATCTTTATTTCTTTAACATTTTGTAATTTTCTTCATAGAGATGCCTCACAACCTTGATTAAATTTATTCCAGGGTATTCAAGTTTTTACAGCTACGGTGAATGAGACTGAACTTACAAGTTTGTTCTTAGCCATTGAACTATGTGTGTATACAAAAGGCTATTTTTGTGTTAATTTTATGCCCTGCAACTTTACTATACTCATAATCTTATGAGTTCCAATAACCTCTCAGTAGAGTCTGCTGGTTCCCCTATATGGAGGATCGTGTTAATGTGCAAACAAGGATAACTGGACTTTATCCTTCCCAGTTTATATCCCTTTGATATTTTCTCTTGCCTAATGGTTAAAGCTAAGAATTCCTGGACTACACCATGATCTGGTTCTGGATCGTAGTGGAAATGCCTTCAACTCTTCAACATTCAACATGACGCTGCCTGTGGACTTTTCCTAGATTTCCTTGATTTTGTGGAGAAATGATCTTCTATACCCAGTTTGCTTAGGGTTGTTACCATGAGAGACTCTTATATTTTATCAATGATTTATCTGCATCTATTAACATAATTTTATTTTTATTCTTCAGCTTGTTAATGTAATGTGTCACGATTATCAATTTGCGTATGTTGAACCAACCCTGCATATCAGGAGTAAACCCAAATTGGTCTTGCTGAGATTTTTCAGGCATTTTGCTGGATTCAATAGCTAGCATTTTGTTGGGGAACTTTGCATCTATGTTCATCAGAAATGTTGGTCTATACTTCTCTTTCTTTGTTGTTATCTTTTTCTGGTTTTGGAATTAAGGTGATGCTGACCTCGTAGAAGGAATGTGGAAGGACTCCTTCCCTTTCAATTGTTTTGAATAGTTTAAGAATTGGAATTATTCTTTTAAAAGTTTGGTAGAATTCAGCAGTGAAGGCATACAGTGCAAGGCTTTTCTTTGTTGAAAGTGTCTTTATTATTTAATCTCTTAGATACTGATTTACTTAGATTTTCTATGCTCTGGTGACTTAATGAGGTAGATTGCATATATTCAGAAATACACCCAGCTCTTCTGTATTTTCAAGTTTGTTGGTATACAGCTGTTTGTGGTCATTTCTCTTGATCCTTGTGCGACTGTGGTATTATATCTCCCTTTTCATCTTTGATTCGGGTTTTCTTTTTTGGCTAATTGGGCTAACAGTGTATCAATTCTGCTTATTTAAAAAAACAGCTCTTAGATTCATTGATCCTCGTCATTTTTTACTTCGATTTTATTTCTTCTCTAATTTTAATTATACTAACTTTGGGTTTGGGTTATGGTTGTTTTTCAAAGTTCTTAAGGTGCATTAATGGATCATTTATCTGGTGCCTTTCTGATTTCTTGATAGTGAACTTAGCAATGCTTTGGCTGTGTCCCACATGTTTTGATATGTTCTGCTGTCATCTGCATTGATTTGGAGGAATTTCTTTATTTTGCTTTTGATGCTTTTTTCTGTGACCCGCTATTCACTCAGTAGCATGTAGACCAGTCTCCATGTGTTTGCATATTTTCTAGACTTTCTTGAGTTGCTGACTTCTAGCTTCACTGCATGGTGGTCAGAGAGGATTCATGGTATGATTTCCAGTTGTTTTTTTATAGTGTGTTGAGGCTTGCCTGCAGCCCAGGTTCAACGAACTGATGAGCGTTTATTCTGCATTGGTAGAATAAAATATTCTGTAGACACCAGGTCCGTTTCATCAGCAGTCTAGCCTAGCCCTGTTGCTTCCGTGGTTTGTCCAGCAATGAAGGTGGGATATTATTGTGTGGAAGTTTACGTGTCCCTTTAGGTCTGAGGACAATGGCTGTATGTCCAGGCGCCCTGGCATTGGTGCGTGTATGTTTATTATAGTCATTTCCTGTTGAATTGATCTCAATCATCACATGGTGCCTTTCTTCGTCTCTTTCAGTAGTTTCTGTGTTGAAGCTGGCTACACCTGCTCATTTTTCCTTTCTGCTGGCACTGAATATCTTTTTCCATTCCTTCACTTTCAGTGTGTGTGTACCTTTGTTAGATGTAGCCAGCACAGAGATGAGTCTTGTTTCTTGATGTATTCAGCCTGTGTCTTTTGATTGGGGAGTTTAGGCCATGTGCATTGAGGGTTATCACTAAAAGGTAACGACTGGTTCGGTTTTCCCATAAATATTCCCACTGCTTGCTTCGCAGTTCCTTTGCAGTTCTATTGGAAGCTTTTCTGCCTTCACATTCCTTCACTGTGACAGTTATCTTTCTATGTCTGTGTATAGTACATCCTTCAGCATCATTTGTAAGGCGGGACGGATGGTGGCAATTTCAATTTGTTGTGGGAGGTCTTTATTTCACCTTCATGTGTTGAGAGCAGTGCTGGATAAAATATCCTGGGTTGACAGTTTCTTCCTTTTAGGACATGAGTATGTCTCTTCATTCTCTCCTGGACTGTAGGGTTTCTGATTAGAAATCAGCTGTTGTTCTAATCAAGGATCCTTTGAAGTCACCTTGGCATTTCTCTGTGTAAACTTTAGAATCTTTAGACTGACTGTTGAAAGTTTGACTTTGATGTGTCACGGTGAAGGTGGCTTCTGATCATGCCCTTTGGGAGTTTAAGTGCTTCCTGTCCTTGGGTGTCCCCTTCTCCACACTGGGGAAATTTTCGGCCATTATTTGGCTGACTACACCTTCTAATCTATTCTCTTATTCCATGACTTCAGGATTCATAATATATGAATGTTTGACCAAATGTCTTTGAGCACTGATTTGAATTTTTCTGATTTCTTTGTTTGCCAGACAGCTAATTCCAGAGCTTTTTTTCCCTCTGTCTCAGATATTCTTCCTTCAGCTTTCCCAAGCCTGTTGTTGAGGCTTGCCACTGCATTTTCTACTTGGCATATCAGATTCCTTGTTTCGAGTGTTTTGATCTGGTTTCTTTCTAGAATTTCACTCTGCAGAAAGTATCATCCATATCATGCACAGATTTCTTCATTTCAATAATTTGTTTAATTTTGAGCAATGCTGTGATCATTTTTTCCCATTCATTTTCAGGCATTTTATCAATTTGTTTCATCTTCACATTCTAATACTGAAGAATTATGAATGTGACTGTTGAGGAGTTGTCTTACTTGCTCTTGTTTCTTATGTTCCTGCTTTTAGGTATCTATTAAAAACACTGGTTTTCTTCTCTGATTGTTTTTAAATTACAGCTCTGTGGCGTGGTGGGGTGACTGCTCCTTCAGTGGAGTTCTGAGTAGGAGGTTGATGCTAGGGCAGCTTGGCCGTGCTCCGGTGTAGGATGGGAGCCCAGGGTGTCAACCAAGTTGAGGGTAATGGGTCTCCTTGTTTCTTAACAGAGAGATTACAAGTGACAGCATAACTACCACTTCACTTCCTAACTCCCATGGTGATCAACGCCAGGGTTAGCCCACTGTGCCTACAGCCCTCACCCACACTAACAGGAACAACACTGACGTGGTAGCAGTCTGAGCACAAAATTCTGCAACAATATACCTGGGGCCATCTCGGATCCCTGAGCCTCTGATGTCACCCTCTTGGAAAGTCACAGAATCCCCATGGTCCTTGTGCTCAGGATTCCCACAGTGAGCAGATGAGGATCCACTGAGCACTGGGGCCACCCCACCCACGGAGACGGCAGCAGGTCCCCAGCACCAGTCACCTAGGAGAGCTCTGCCTTGACACTTTGCACCCCTGAGCCGATGGAGGTACATCCCCTGCCAAGCTACCAGCACAGACTCAAAGACAGCGAGGGTGATTCTTTGGCCCTCTTAAAATCCCCTTGTCATGCGCAGAGTGCTACAGCTTCTGCCTGCATCCAGTGACTTTCACATGGTGCTCTACCCATCAGTCCCGTCTTCCCTGTGGTCGAGAGGGTAGGGAAAGAGGGAGTTGAAGGAGGATATTCCTCCACGATGATTAGAGACACTTTCCGTACTCTGCCCTGCCTCCAGTCGCAGCCCAAACTCACTGTGGTCTTTAAGGTTCTTTGTCGGGCAATGCTGCCTGTAGCACTGGGTCTCACAGTCCCTCTTCTGACTTCAGACTGGCACTGACCCCTCCGTGTCTGGGTGCCCAGGTTAGGGGATGAGGGAGACACAATCCTCTCCCATGAAGATCTGTCTGGGGTCACCCCGCCCTCCACTCTAGCAGCAACACAAGCCCAAAGTTGGTGCTGTCTGCTAGATGCCAGCTGCCACAGCCTACCCTCACCCTGCTTAGCAAGCTGCAGTCCCATCCAGCCCTGGGTTGTGGGAACCACCAGAGGTGTTTCTGCTGCCCACCGTGTACCTGCTGGGTTCACTCATCTCCAAGGGTCTCTCACTACCCACAGTGCTTCCCATCGGAGTCTCTCAGACTTCCCTGGATATGCACTTCCTCCGTCTCTCCTGCACCAGCTTCCCCTGGCCAAAATCCACAAGTCTATTCTCTCTTCAGCCATCTTGGGGACCCAAATATTTATTTCTTTACAGTGAAAGGATTTCAAAACTTTTCTCCAAGATTCTTCTGAAAAGGCAGCACACCACAACTTCTTCCTCCTATCTAGTTACAGCTCAGTGCTCGGTGGACCTTCCCGCGTCTCTCCCCATGTCCTGCTCTCTCCCAACCTCTGACAATCACTGTTGTACTCGCAGTCTCTCTCAGATCGATATTTGTAAAATTCCCTGAGATCACCCAGTGCTTATCTCTTGTGTCTGGCATGATTCACTTGCTCTAAGAGTCTAGTTCCATGCATGTTGCAAAGACAAGCTTTCATCTGTTTGGCTAAGTGGTATTCTGGGTGCGTATGTGCTCGGCTTTCTCTCTCAGTCGGTGGATGCTGATGTTGTTTCTGTTTCCTAGCAGGCGTGGATACAGACAGTGTGGCAGTGCAGACATGAACTCTTCAGGCAGAGTTCATTTCCTCAGATACCCAGGAATGGGAATGCTGGATTAAGGACAGTTCCATTTTTCTGCTTTTATTGACTTTGTGTGAACATTTATTTGAAAAGCAGAGTTACAGAGAGGGAGAGGCAGAGGGGAGAATGAGAATCTTCCACCTGCTAATTCACACCCCGAGTGGCCACAATGGCCAGCGGGTCAGGCTGAAGCCAGAAACTTCCTCCTGCTCTCCCCCCTGGGTACAGGGCCCAAAGGACTTGGTCCATCCTCCACTGCTTTCCCAGGAAGATAAATAGGGAGCTGGATCACAAATGGAGCAGCTGAGACGAACTGGTGACCCTGTGTGATGCCAGCCCTGCAGGAGGTGGCTTTCCTTGCTATACCACAGTGCCAGCCCAGAAGGTCCCATCAACTATGTGCAAGAACCCCTTTCCCTCCACATCCTCCATGCTTGGTTTCTTCTGTCTTTTGGATAACAACTGTTCTAACTTAAGGAAGGAGACAACTCATTGTGGTTTTGGTGGGCATTTTCCTAATGTTGAGTGATATTGAGCTTTTCAATGTAATTTTTAACAATTTGTTTTCTTTTTAAAAATCTTAAGACCTGGATCTGGTGTGATAGCTCAGTGGTTAAATCCTCATCTTGCAAACACCAGAATCACATATGGGTGACGATTTGTGTCCTGGCTGCTCCACTTCCCTTCCAGCTCCCTGCTTATGGCCTAGGAAAGCAGTAGAGGATGGCCCAAAGCCTTGGGTCCCTGCACCCAGGTGGGAGACCTGGAGGAATTTCTGGGTTCCTGGCTCAACTCCAGCCATTTGGGAAGTAAAACCAGTGGAAGGAAGATCTGTGTCTCTCCTTCTCTCTATAAATCTGCTCTGACTTTCAAATAAAAATAAGTAAATCTTAAGGTTTTCTTGAGATCTGTATTACTCATTTTTTAAAGCCAGATTGTGTTTTGCTATTTAATTCTTTATATTTTCTGATTACTAACCCCAAGTTATGTGTTATTATTTGAAAATAATTTTTCTTATTCTGCAGATTGGCTCCTGTTTTTTGCTTTGCTTTGTGGAAACTCTTAAATTTGATAAGTTTGTCTATTTTTTGTTTCTTGTGCCTTTGAGGTCTTAGTCCCAAAATATCTGCCTGATCGAATGTCCTAAAATGCCTCCCTGTGTCTTCTGAGAGTTGGATATTCAGGACTGATATTTGGGTCTTTGATCCTTGTTTAGTTCATGTATGATGGGAGACAGGAGCTAGTTTAATTCTCCTGCATGTAGAGGTCCAGTTTTCCCAGGACCATTTATCGAAAAGACCCTTTCTCTGATGTGTGTTCTCAGAGCCTTTGCTTAAGGTGAGTCATTTGTAGATGACTTGGTTGACTTGTAGGGTACATGTTTACCTACATACCTGTTTGTTTGCATTTTGGCGAGAATGTTGCCTTACAGAGAACATATAATATTGTATTCAGGGATTGGCTTATTTCACTGAGCATAATGGCCTCTAGTTGGGACCAACTTGTTGAAAGTTGTAGAATTTCATTCTTTTTAGTGGCTGCGCTCTCCATGCTGACTTGCACAGTGGCTGCACTGTCCTGCCCTCCCACCAGCAGTGCAGTAGGCTACCTTTCTCTCCACATCCACATCAGCAGGTGCTGTTGGTAGAGTTCTGAATGTAGGCCAGTCTCACTGGAGTTAGGTAGGATCTCAATGTGGTTTTCATTTGTATTTCCCTGACAGCTAGGGAGCTTGAACATTTTTTATATGTCCATTAGCATTTGAATTTGTTCTTTTGAAAAATGCTCCTTTGCTTGCCCTTTCCTTCATTGGGTTGTTCTGTTATTGAGTTTCTGAAGCCCTTTTGTAAACCCTGGATATTAGTGCCCTATCTGTTGTGTGTGTGCAAAGATTTTCTCCCATTCTGTTGGTTGCTTCTTCGTTGA
This sequence comes from Ochotona curzoniae, assembly GCF_017591425.1. Taxonomy (NCBI): domain Eukaryota; kingdom Metazoa; phylum Chordata; class Mammalia; order Lagomorpha; family Ochotonidae; genus Ochotona; species Ochotona curzoniae. Next base: position 4,015,857 of record NW_024466512.1, read on the forward strand.
TCATTCCTTTGCTGTACAGAAGCTTCTCGGGTTGACGTAGCCCCAGTTGTTTGTTTTGGCTTTGACTGCCTGTGCTTTTGCTGACTTTTCTAAGTCTTTCCCAATGCTTCCTATGTCCTCCTCTAAGGGTTTGATGGTTTCTGGATGAAGGTTTAGGTCCATTTAGAGCTGATTTTTTTTATAAGGTGACAGGTTGGGGTCTTAGCTTCTTACCTCTGTAGGCTGCTATTCAGTTGTCCCAACAGCATTTGTTGAGGAGATCAAACTTGAACCCTCAACACACTTAAATGCCATAATGTTGGGCTTGGCTGTTGTTAAAGGACTACACTATTGTAATAATATGAGGGAAAAAGTAATAGGGAGCCAGAGGAGAATCCCTATACATACAAAAGCATATCATGGAATATTTCTTTTTAATTATCATCAGAATGGACCTACCATTATGGAAGTGCAAGATACACATAATTTTGTTTTCAGAAATTGCCTTTGGTCTAGCTTGTGTATTGTCTCTTTAAATACAATAAGAAAATGCTCAATAATCTCCAAATCTGAAATCTTCATCTATGTTATTGCTTAAGCTTCTTTTTCTCTTTCCTTTTTTAAAATTTATTAATATTTTGACAATCTTTAATTAGGGTAAAAAGATACCCTCCCCAGGTCCTGGATATAGGGTATGCTCTGAGGTTCTTGCTCAAGTGGATTTTTCAACAACTATTCCAAGCACTCCTCCTCACTGAGGGTTCCTTGCCTCTGTGTACTGGTTATTTTTACCACAAGCTCATCTTTTGTGGGAGCTGTCTGAGCAGTCTGGGTCTGCTCCTCCATGGTGTGCATGTGTCATGGGGTGGGGGTGTTTGTGCCCAGGTGTCCAGGGACAGCATCAGTTTGGGCAGTGGTTCATGGAAACTCCCACGTGATAGGAGTTTGTTTCAAGTCCTCAGGCGTGCTCAGCAGCTTTGGTTTATTTTCGTCTTCCCACCCTCTAGAGAACTCTCCTGGCCGTCCAGTAGGAGTAGGTAACAGTATGCACTGATTCTAAAATGTATCCTTATCTGGGTTCCTTCTGTTGGAACTAGTGGCATTAGTCATTTTTCTGTTATTGCGATGTGGTGTTTGAGGCGGCTAACTTTATCAATAGAAAAGGTGCGTTGAGCTCACAGTTTTGGACTTCAAGGCCAAGGTCAGGTGGTTCCACTGGTTCGGCATTTGGTGAGCATGGTGGATTACAACAGTGGACGGAGCGTGATAGGACAACATGGTTAGCCACAAAGCCTAGGGGGGTTTGGCCAGCTCAGGCTTCTGTAGCAAACCTGATCTTCCTGAAGAACCCCCCAAATTACTCCACTAGACAGCACCACCCTGGGGAGTGAGCCTGTTGGGGAGTTCGGAAAGTCAAGTGAATGTCACAGAAACACAGTGGTGCAAAGGGGTCAAGGAAAGGATGATTTAGGGTCCTGAGCTTTGCCATCTATTCCTTCACACACAGAACGCAGTGTTTTCTAACATGACAGACGCTGTCAGCCTCCACGGCCTGCTCATGTCTCCAGTCATCATCTTTCACTTAGATCTTGGCCTAACATCATCTAACCAGCTTGTACTGTGTAGTGCTTTTAAGGAAAAACTTAGATATCTAGTTTATCCAATGATTTCAGCAGTCAGAACATGGTCTTAACACAGCCCACCACACCTCTTGAAACCAAAGACCTGCTTCTCAACCTTAGCTGCTTCTATAATGCCCATGTTACTGTGGCTTGTTTTACTTTTCAGTGCTTTATCCCCAAATCCCAGGATTTCTTTTAGCCAGAGAAGGGCTGAGTGTAGACAGGGAGCTCATCGGAGCCTTCTGTGACCTGATCTTCTCCTGTGATGCCATCCAGGCCTCCTGCAGAGATGCCCCAGACAGGGCAGGACACCTTTAGTCTTGCTTGTCTATAGAAATTGGTAACATTGGAGAATTCTTCTGCATTGAAGCCTAATGCAGAGAGAGGAGAGACAGAGCCATCTTTTAGCCCAGTGGTGAAGGCTGTGCCAACCAAAGCAGGAGCTCCTTCCGGGTCTCGCATGAGTTCCCAGCCATCCTCAGCTGCTTTGCCAGAGGCATTAGCAGGGAGCTGGACTGGAAGTGAAACAGGCAGGATTTGAACTGGCGCTTCTTTGGCATGCCAGTGCTGTAGGTGGCAGCCTAACCTGATAAGCCACAGCAGTGCCCTGACATTTCCAGTCCTCTTTTTTAAAAATCAGATGAGCAGAAAAGTGAAGGAATGAGAAAACCCTATTCAATAGCATACCTTGGTTGTCTTCTTTAAGTAGGAGGAATGGTTGAAAGGTGAGAAGAAAAATGTTTACCATCTTCATTCCCTTGCTTAAAATTCCTCTGGCATGAGTAACCTGGTATGGAGCCCTGCTTTGCTCCATCCATGTCATCCGTTGTGGCCAAACTGAGCTTCTCTGGGAAGGTTTTGACAAAGGCAGCATAAAAAGCAAGGCCCAAAAGGGAGCACCCTTCCCACTAGAGTCGAATGGGTACAGCTGGAGCTGCTTGCGGAGGATCCAAAGAGTTCCACCGCCCCTGGCATGTCTCTGCAAAACGAGGCCACATCCCCTTGGACCAGCTCTGCAGTTCCACAGCCACTTCATTTGAGGCCTGCCAGGAAGCCAGCTTCCAGTCCAACAACATCTTTGCCTAGGCTCTGTTTTGTGTTTCCACCCATAGTGTGCCCTGGCGTGACTGGAGGGAGCAGACAGGGCCCCGTGCTGTCCCCAGGTCTGAAGTCACAGCTTGTAGTCAACATAACCCAGTCAGGCTTCTGTTTCCGTGGTAACCTGGTTCCCACCTTCTAAAGCAAGACGTGCCTGAGTGTGATTAATGATTCAGCAGGGACATAAGCACGAATTATGAATGTCCCAGGGAAACCTGGGTAAATGACCAACCTAATTAGCTCCTATGTTCCTGTGATAAATGCAAATATATTATGACATACTGTAACATATACACTGCCTTTTCTCCTTTGCAGTAAAAACCTGACATTATCTTTATTGCCAAGACTAAATGTTTAGTCATACTTAGCAGCACTTTGTAATGAATTATTTAATCCCCAATGACTTTGTATTTTATGGGCTGTGTATTCATGTTTCTTGCTCATAATTTTTGGCTCCTTTATAGGAAATGGAGTCTGCCTAGCTTTATAACCCAAGGTTTGTTGGAAGAGCTGTGGGGTGGTCCAGCACCCCAAGAGTTACTGTGACACTTCTCCCCAATTAGCACATGCCAGGCCCCACATCCTGCTGGGCCTTACTCCTCGCTAAGGGGCCACCGCTATCATGCTCCACAGCTCCCTAACACTTGCATAGGAGAAAACTGGTGTAATGAGTTCCTCTCCAGGCTGTTCCCACCCAGCACATTTGACACACAGCCGTGGCTGGCATACCTCTGTGTTGGTGCTCTAGTTGCAGAAGGTCTTAGAAGCGTGGCGAGGCCTGTGGCAAGTTCAGCCTCGTTGGAGCATTCCTGCAGCCTAGAGGGCTGTCTCCGACAGTGATGAGCTGATTCATGGCTTGTTCCCTTGTCTTCCTGTAGACTTTCTGAGCCTTCATGAGGGCCACGGAGAAGGCAGCCCTCCATGCCCACCTACACTGAAGGAGCCTGTCAGACTCAACAGGGTCAGAGTTGTATCCAGTACCTACTCTCTTCCTTTGGCTTGCTTCAGTTGTGTTTCTCACTAGAAGATAGGGGGCATGAAGGAACACTGCTGTTCATTATCTGAGTCGGGAACATTTTATTGGCTGGGTCTTATTTCCTTCCCTTTTCTGGAAGAAAGTGAGGGTCAGAAAGGTCGAGTGACTCGTGCAAGTCTCTAAGCACCTGGTAACTTCCTGACGGGCTGTAGTTAAGATGCACAGAACAGCGGAGATCAGAAACGAACTCCTAGCCAGAACAATTTATTGAAGAGAATCAAATTCACAGCTGTGACCGACTGCCCACGGTATATGGAGCTAGCAGGTGGTAGAGGCCCTGGTCTCCAGCAGGCAGTGGGTGGAGCTGAGGGGGCCTGTCAAACTCAGGGCACCTTTTCTCCAGGTAGTTGCCAAGGAACACAGGCAGGGGTGAGAGGCAGGGGTCTGGGCTGGGGCATCAGTCCCTGAGCGGGGATGGAGGTCGCCTCTTTCCCAGCAAGGAGTAACACTGGCTGAAGCTCACGTCCCTGGCAGCCCAGTACCTCCCAGAACTTCCTGACTGGGTTGATGTGTGTCTCTGAACTAGACACAGTGGTTCAATGGAGGAACTTTCCTGCACGTATCTCTGCCTTCATTGACCCTGCATGCATGGACAGGCCTCATCAGGCTAACCCACCCCCTATTGGAGGATTCCGAAGAGGTGGTTCTGGGAAAATGGAAGAAATGGACCAACTTCTTTAAAAACAGGAAGCCTGGGGGCATGGAAGTTACATCCCCTCCCCAGGTAGGGACACTGCCAGAGGAACACCCCTGTGGTGACTGTCCCAGCCGTGGAAAACACCGCTAAATATTACACAAGCTTTAGTCCAGAATGGTAAGCAAGGCCAGCTCCTACCTGTGTGGCGGGAGGACTGTGTGACAAGTGCAGCCTGTGTGGCACGGAATCTTCTGGACTTCCAGCCCCAGCTCCACAGCAGGAGGTCCACGCAGCATGCACAGAGCAGGGCTCAGGCATTGTCCGTGTGTGTGTTGCAGGGAACGCCGAAGCCCAGCCCTCCTCAGAGACCCCTGCCCGCGGACCCTTTGAGCAGGACGGCACGGCTCCCCGGCGCCTCAGCAAGGGCCCTGGCACCCCACGAGCCTGTGTGCCACGCTGCGCCTGTCAGGTGAGTCTGTTACTACTCCTGACTCTCTCCCTCCTGTTTTTATTGTTCTTTCTTTCCTTAGGCTCTGGGTCCTTTCCTCCCTGCTTTTCTGTCTGTTGCCCCGTGTATCTATCTCCTTCCCTTCTACACACTGGAGGGGCAGCTGAGTTAACCCAGGACATGGTAATTACCCATGCTGCCCTGAAGCCCTTGAGCGGGAGCACCCAGGAAGTAGTCACATGAGCCTCCCATCACAGGTGGCTCTCAGCCGGGGCCTCCCTGTACCTGAGAAGTAGAGCCAGCAGTGCGTCTTGGAGAGCCATGCCTATACAGAGGGTCCCAGCCGCATCTCCCAAAGCTCGACACCCGCCCCCTTGACTGCTCTTCGCAGCCCTGGGGTCCCAAACCTTAGGAGGGGCTGGAGGCTACAGGTGAGGAAGCTGCCAGACCCTGGGCAGCCTGGCCTGGCTGACAGAGGGACTGGCCGCCCTCTCATGCATCCTGAGAGGGGCTGACTGAGGCAGATCCCTGAGTCACAGCTTAGGTGAAATGAATGCAGCAGCAGGCCAGAGCCAGCTAGGGTGGCTGGCAAGGGCTACTAACTTTCTAGGAGTTTTTCACACTGTTTAATCCTCAGTGTCTGCTGGGTTTTACTTAGTTTTGTTTCGGTCATAGAATTCTGCTGCATGCCCAACACTTAGCGCTTCCAATGTTCTTGGCTACATGTGCTCAGGAGGGGCGACCCTGTCTCGGGGAGCCTGCTCACATCCGAATGTCGCTGTGGCATGTTCACATCATGGAACTGGCAGATGCCACACTCTCGGCTCCCCATGTCCCTGGGCTGCTGGAACATCTGCCCATACACCGATATGTTCAACCTCTTTCTGAGCTGGGGGACCCCGAGACACTGCTGCAGAGGACAATGCCCTTGAGGGACTCCTTGATGGCTCTTGGCAAGAGCATTGGTCCGAGCATGGTTCCCAAACTGCGCAGCATCCTCGCTAGTTCATGGTGGCCTCCATGTTGACCTGGAAGTTGCTCTCAGTGTGCTATCCAGAATGACACAAAGCACTGCCCAGACAGGAGGGCAAGGTGGCCCACCTTCCTTCCACAGGCTGCTGACCCCAGCACTGGCCGGTGCTGCTCCTGGTCTGCATATTCCCCTATGAGGTCATACACGCCTGGCTTTGCCTCTGGTCCTCCTGGCTGGTAGCCATGAGGCACAAGTCATGTTCCAGGTACAAGCTGAGCTCAGCCCCCGAGATGCCAATGGTGTAAATGGTTCCCTGTACTTATGACAGGAAGGAATGATACCTGTCACTGGGTGCAAAGTAGATTTGTTGGCAAAATTCTTTCACTGGGCTGCTGGGAAGGGAGCTGGTACGTCTTTTGTTGGACAGTTTCGGCTGGGAGGGCTGGACCAGGTCCTCTGGCGGCTCAGTGCGCAGCCTTCAGGGAGGTGGCTTCTGTGTCAGGCCCTGTGGGATCAGACCATCATCCACACCTCAGGTTTCTGAATGTACAGAACTCGCTCTCCAGGCCTCTGACAGCAGGTTTGTTTATGCCTCTCTTTCAGACCTGCTCCTTACTGTCCACGCCAAGTGCCCAGGTCCACCCCTGCCGCCCACGTGAAGTGACCAACAACCGCCGCTACAGTGAAGACAGAAGTTTGCACTATCTCAGCTCTGCCTGGAGTTATTTTGATACCAACCCTAGGACTCTTTTTTTTATGTTTCAAACAACAGTATCTTAAGCACTTTGAGCTACTGCTGTCGGTGCTGTGGTGCTCTGTACACTGGCTCAGGTACTTGTAAGTTATTAATTTATGCGGAGCTTCTATTACAGTGTGGTGTGCTATAGTGGGCATGTTTGCCATCCCTGAGTTTTCCATGGAAGGCAGGCTTGTTGTGCTTTTCATTTCATGAACTTGAACTAGTCCTGCTTGCTGGGACTCTGCCTAAGGTAGTGTTGCCCAGCAGACCCCCTGACGACCTGTGGCTGTACTTATGGTGCCTAACAACAACGTGAGCCCCCCAGGGTGACCCTTGTGTCATTTTTCTAAGACTATCTTGGGCCATAACTGGGAGGGCTTCAGATCCAGACTGCGATCAATTTTCAGGAAGCCCCCCAGAGATGGTGCTCTGAGGCTGGGGGACAGCAGGGAACCTGCTGGCTCCTGGTCAGAAATCTCTGGAGAGAATGTGGTCTGTAGACAGGAATTTTAAGACCTGGAGCAGTAGGGCAGGCGAGACTTGACCTCGAGTTGACCGACCGTGAATGCTTGCAGAGCAGACAGCTGTGCAGTTGTCGGCCGTTTCACCTGACAGAAATGCCTTGAACTTCTTTATCTGGCTACCCTGTCTGGGGGGACACTGGCCGCAGCCTGGTGTTCGGACTGACAAAGGTGCTATTGCTGGAAAACCTGCCTGAGCACCGGAGCCTCCCAGGCTGTGCTGTGTGTCTTCTCCACTCCGACACCAGCATGCTACATTCATTTGAGACTTTGAAGGACCACAACTGTGTTCAGTTGTGAACCACTAACTAGATCTAGTCGATCAACTCTGTGGGTCAAGAGTGCCTTTTCCTAAAAGGGTTAGCGGATCAAAGTTAGCTGGAACCCCTGTGCCTGCAGAATGTGCGGCCAGCCAAAAGGCTGAGTGCTGTCAGAGCCAACGTCTGCAACCCCATCGGGCTATTGGACAGAGAGCCCCAAGTTGGCATTCAGCTCACTTTGGGGGATCCTGTTTTCCCCACATAGATGCAGGAATATTTAAAAGACATTTTTAGCAAGGAATCAACCTACTCTTTAATCCCTCAAAAGCTACCTGTTGCATATCATGGAATATGATAAGAATCAATTTTCCAATCCTAAATGTGCATGAAATGCAACCTCCGGCAACAGAAACCATGCTTTTACTCTGGCTCAGACACCATTTTCATGAGATCTCTATGATGCCTGAATGTAATGACATCAAAAACAAAACGCTTAGCTCAGGTAGCCATGAAGCCTCTGACCGTGTTCTGGTCGGATCCTGTTCGTGGTTTCCTCCTTAGAAAGCACGGACAGCAGATCCATGGTTCACTGAGTGCCTCCCCATTCAGCCTGCGTTTGTGGCCACCTCAGTGGCTTTTCTGTGCCTAGAAGAAAGAAAAATATGCACCAAGAATCCTAGTTTGCCTTTTAGAAAACAATGGCCTTTTCCACTCTACATACACGTGACATTCATGACTCTAGATAAACTAAACATGCGCATGTCACACGAACACATATGGGCCTGCAACCCTACGGCATGCATCCATTTATTATACAACCACTTAAAAATGCAAAGCCATGTTAGAAAACATTACTGCTGGGGAGATACATGCAGACTTACTGTAACCGATACCACATTTGGTGATCATGTCTAGGCCAAACCATGTGCTGTTGAAGAGAGACAGGACATTGTGTTGCACTTGGGGGCAAGCATCACTGTCCCTCCCACTCCAACAACTGGGATGTGCACAATGGTTTCCTCGGCTGCAAGGCCTGTGCTGCTGGAGAGGAGGCTCAGCCACGATCTCAGGCCCTGGCAGCAACAGCCATGGAGGGGCTGGGGCTGACCCCGGGCCCTGGCAGCAACAGCCATGGAGGGGCTGGGGCTGACCCCGGGCCCTGGCGGCAACGGCCACGGAGGGGCTGGAGCTAACCCCGGGCCCTGCGGCAATGGCCATGGAGGGGCTGGGGCTGACCCTGGGCCCTGGTGGCAATGGCCATGGAGGGGCTGGAGCTAACCCCGGGCCCTGCGGCAATGGCCATGGAGGGGCTGGGGCTGACAGCTGATTTTCCTCCTCATTGCTGCCTTACAACACACAAGGGAAAATAGTAAAGCAATGCTTTCAAGATACAGTTCTTACCATGAGGCTTATTTAGCAATAATTCCCATTTCAGTGTCACTAAGCAGGGCTGTTGGGTGTTTTAATATGCATACAGATGATGGAAATAGAAACCAGCACTTACATTTCTAAAGTTTTATAGGAAAAAGGAATAGGGTGGGCTTGGGTTTTATAAGCCATCACTGGGAAAGCTCAGGCAGGGACCACTGTGTTTCCTGCGTCCTTTAAGTCCTAGCCTGGTGACCCCTTTCCTCCCAGGGGTCATGGCTCATCTATCACCCAGGCATCCCATTTCAAACTTTACCTCCTGAAATCTTAACAGCTTGTTTTCCTGCCATGTGGAATCAGACGTGTAGCCACCAAGAGAAACAATGCATAACATTTTCCATTGTCAAACGGGCACGCAGAGTGAACACTTCCCAGTGGGAATGTTCCAGCTCCAACATGTGGGATGACATCACAGAAACCACAAAAGCAACAAACTGAACTGCACGAGAACGCACCCCTGGATTGGTCTCACAGGGGACATTTCATGCCTCCTGGACTTTACTAGGAATTCTCAGGCTACAACTTCTAGGTCATTGTGCTCTGACAAACCAACACAACACACCAAGGCCACCTCCAACAGGAAAACTGCCAAGCGCCAGGTCTGTGGCACAATGCTCGTAGGAGGCTGTGGTTCACCCACGGTGCTAAGAGGAGCCTGGTCCTGGACAAAGGAAACGCCCAAGCATCCTCCTGTTCCTGAACTGCTTACCAAGCAATCTGAGCCACGGAGACCTGGCAGCCGAGCAGCCAGATCTCTGCAGTGCACCTTGACCTCAGGCAGCATTCCTGCAGGAGATGCATTTCAACCTTGACTCCCAGGAGCAGGAAGCCCTGGGCAAGCTTGGTCTACGGAGCCTTCCCCTTCCTCTCAACTATCCCAGCCACACACAAGCAACACAGACTGACGCCACTTAGCCTGCCAACAGAGGCAGGCCAGAGGTATGACTCTCAGGCTGTCGGGAACATGGCTGGTGCCTGCTTTCCTGCTCTGCTGCCACATCCTCTGCCCAGAATTCGGCAGCACACCTGCACTCGCCTTTCAGCCTAGTCCCGCATCCCAGGGACCAGGGAGTGCTGTGCCTCGCCCAACTCCAAGGGTTAAACCTCCACTTGTGTCACTACTTCAGGTCAGCCAGGGTGGGGACCGCTGCAGTGTGTGGCTGTCCCCCACGCCCCCCAGCTGGGTCCAGCAGAATTATCCACAGGCATATGGAACATAAGTGACCTCCCACACCCTTGTGCCTTGCTCCAATTAGAAAGGGAAGCCTGGCATAGAAAACCAGCTTAGCCATGATCGCCAAATTCACTAGACTCGCCCTCAAGTCCCTGTGAGAATCCAGTGCCTTTACAATTTGAAACGAACATGCTAAGAAAACTGTGCAAGTTCTGTGTGGGGAACTGGTTCTGTATGGTGAAAACTGGCCATTGCTCTCCCACCTCCTTTTGTAGACAAAAGCCCTCTTTGCCTCTGGGACAGCAACAGCAGCTGTCAGTGCAGCCCCTGCAAGCCTGCGTCCTAGGAGAAAGGCTATCGACAGACAGAATGGCATAAGCAATCATTACAGCACTACAGCAACAGTGACATGAAAGTAATTCACAACTTAAAGTCGTTGAGCAACTCCGGGTTGAATGCCCTTCAACCCATCCTGATTCTCCACATTGTTAAAGTCTGCGTCCAACAGGTCCTGCGGCCTATGACATTAGCACGTTTTAAATTCAGAAAAATATCATGTGACCATTTTAGTCTAAAAAAAAAGTGAAGTATGAGGATGGTTATGAGCAGTTACCTCCATAGAGCAATGATGAGACAGAAAGATACAAAACTTTAAAGATCAACCCCCTAGCAGTCCACAGCAGGCCAAGCAATGGTGGGACTGGTTACCAGTCCTCCTGGCCCTCCATCAGGGCACACGGGGAGGTGGTTGGCAGGCCTGTTTGGCTCCAGGCTGCTTAGCACAGTACAGATTAATGTTACAGCAGTCATTTTATGGTGCTTCGTTCATGTATCATGCTTTGGTTTGCTGATTTTCCCCACGTACCCATGTATGTTACAGTCTCTTGTGTGTACATCTCATATCCGGGGATCTACAGATCACAACCTGCTATCTCAGTAGAAAAGGACATTGATAAGGATATTGTAACCAATAAATGGTAGACAGATGAGCACAAGGACGTGTCTCATTTGTTCCTGGGAACCTTGAGTTTTTCTATGCGCCCTTCTTTTGTAGCTGTTGTCTCACTTTCATTTGCAGATGCGAAGGAAACTCTGAACAAGTACACAGCAAACCCCAGCAGAGTGGTCTACGGGGTGGGGCACGAGGGCATGCTGCCTGCCTGCCACCACCCTGGGGTGCTAGCACGGGGACGACCCGATGGCTTTGGAGAAACGTTTACACAATGACTATTCCAAGCAGCCTGTTGGACTCACCTTACTGATGTAACAGATGGCAGTATCTGATGAGTTTATGTCATATCCCTGGAATAAAAATGTAACAGATTTATAGCGACAGAGGCTTTAAAAATAGCAACAATTTTAATAAAGAATGAACTTCATAAAAATTAAAGAAAAATATATATGTACATTCAGAATTACAAAGAGTTGGGGCTGGTGAGTGGTGTGGCATGCTAATTCTCCTCCTGCAGTGCTGGCACCCCATATGGGCACCAGTTTGAGTCCCAGCTGCTCCACTTCCTGTCTAGCTCCCTTCTGATGACTGGGAAAGCAGGCAGAGGACAGCCAAGTCCTTGGGCCCCTGCACCCACATGGGAGACCAGAAGAAGCTCCTGGCTTTGGATCGGCCCAGCTCTGGCTGTTGTGGCCATTTGTGGAGTAATCCAGCAGAAAACAATGCGCCATTGTGCACTCACGCTCGCTCTCTGATTTTGAAACAAAACCAATCTTAGTAAATAATGAAGCCGTCTTTACTTCTGTTGCTCTCCACATATGACCAAATGGACAAAAATCTGGGACACAGAGGTCATATAGAGCCGGTGCAGCACTGTCCGCTGGAATTCTCCACACATGTACACGTACCCCCTCCTTCCAAGTGCTGGGGCAGGGGAGGAGGGAACAAACTGTCAGAGTCACATCCCCTGGGCTGGCGCTGCGGCACAGCGTGCCATCTGTGCCAATGCCAGCAGAACAAGCTCCAGCTGTTCCAGTCGTGATCCAGCTCCCTGCTAGTGCCCCTGGGGAGGCAACAAAGGACACTCCAAGTGCCTGGGCCCTGCCACCTGAGTGAGAGACCTGGATGAACTCCAGGCTCTTAGCTGGACCAGCACTGGCCAAGGAGTGAGCCAATGGGAGAATCTGACTTTCAAATCAATAAATTAAAAAAAAGAGAGCTCATGATCCTTTGAAATATAATGAATTATTTAGTCAAATGTCAAGCTATCTAGAAAAGCAGCAAATGCCCGGACAGTCTTGACTCACCTTGAATGCCTATTAGAATCCATTACTCAGAGGTTGATGTTGTTTCCAGGAGGTGAGGCTGCCACTCACAATGCTGACATCCCATCCCAGAGGACATGTTGAATCCTGGCTGGTCCACTTCTGCTTCACCTCCATGCTAACGTGCCTGCAAAGGCAGCAGGTGACCCAAGGCCTGGGCTTCTCCTATCCGTGTGAGTTCCAGGCTCCTGGCTTCCAACCTGCCCTACACTGGCTTCTGGGGCCTTTTAGGCAGGGAGCCAGTGAACAGAAAATCTGTCATTCTTTCAAATAAGAAAATCTTTAAAAACCCACTCTTTGCACCCTTTCCCTCGGACTCCCTTCTACAGGGCCTTAGATGAGGCCAAGAAATTCCCAACTGGCAAAGACTTCCAAGAACCTTTTCCTGTGAGCGTTGATAAAGTGAATAAATTCAGTGTCCACATTGAAAGGTCACACAAATGAGTGGCAGGTGTTTGGCACGAGGTGAAGCGCACATCCCAGGGGGAGCCCCTCTCTCCACTCCAGCGTTCTGCTCATGCGCATCCTGGTATGTACCAGGTGCTTGGGCCCCTGCACCCCCATGTCGGAGACCTGGAAGGAGTGCAAGCTAACATTGTCCAAGCTGCTGTAGGCATTCAGAAGTGAACGTGTAAGATTCTGTGTCGCTCTGCCTCTCAAATCATTAAAAACAAAATAAAACCAGAAGAAATGAATTTGTGTAAATTGAAAGGGTAGGGGCCAGCACTGGGGTGCACCCCAGCATCCTGCATATCCAGCATCCTGCTACTGCACTCGGAAGGCAGCAGCGGCCCGTGTCACCCACATGGGAGGCCCTGCCAGAGCTCTTGCCTTCAGCCTTGCCCAGCCCTAGCCCTCGCTGCTTTGGCCATCCGGGCAGTCAAGCAGTAGATGGAAATGCTCATTTATTCTCAGTCATGCTGCCTTCCAAATAAATCTTTAAAGATAAAAAAAATTGAAGATAATCAGAGAAAATAGAATTAGAATCATGGGTTGCTCTTAGGGAAAAATAAAACAGGTTATAAACCACTTTCTAAAAAGCACCGCACTAAGTCTGCATGTGAGCACAGGTGTATGAACGGAGCGCAAAATGTTCATGGAAGTGAAATTAGAGGATTAAAGCACAAACTTTAATTAAAATCAAATAATTTCAAATATAAACTTTTTTAACATATGCTCCATCCAGTTTTAAATACCCCTGTAGGTAATGAAATCAGTATTTTTTCCATTCCTGAAGAACAAAGGGTGCTGGGAGTTCGCCCATGTCCAAGGAAACTTGTGCACATTGCTATCTAAAGAGAAGGGTCATGTCTCGGCCACATCCTGACCTACGTCCCCTGTGTCAAAGCTGCTCAGAGAGGTGAGAACTGAAGAGAACTGGTTAAAACATTTGCAAGTTGCTCTTCTGACAGAAGATTAATGGATATATAAGAAACACACAAAAATACCTAAATTCCCTTGAGAAATGAGCAAGGGATCTCGGACACGTCTCAAAAGAAATCTGAGTGGTCAACACACACAGGGAACAATGGGCAGGATTGGTAGCTATCAGGGAAACGCATCAGAAGCACAAGGAGGTAACAACTCAAATTAAAACAGCACTCACCAAAAAGGGTGAGGGGCCATGGCAAAGGGCTCTCACACCCAGCAATGGGGGAATGGAGAGGCAGGCAGCCACTGCAGACACCAGCAGGGAGTTCCCTCAACAATCTAATACTACATGTCCCACTAGGACCTAGCTAGCCCACCCTGGGAATATATCCAAGGGAAACAAGGCCTGCTGTGAGACAGCTGCTCTCCCAGTGTTCATGCAGCACCACACGCAAAGGGGGAGAATCAACCCAAGCTTCCGGCAACCGATAAGCAGGTAAAGAAAACAGAGTTTCTACACACAGTGCGACAACTTAACCCACCAAAAGGTACAAAATCCTGCCATTCGTGGCAAAATAATTAGAGTCAGAAATGTTAAAAAAAAAAAAAGCCAGATACAGAAGGACAAGTTCTGCATATTTCCATCCAGAACACTGCGTGACACAGGTGGGAGAGGGAAGGACAGAGGGTCAGTAAGCTCAGTGATTTCATAAGCTGATGGCATTGGCAACTGTGTGTTGGTCTCCTTGACGTAGGCCAGAAACAAGATGTTTTCCCATGGAAATTAATATAGCTGGTCTATGGCTGAATACTTTGTCAACATCATCTATGCCTTCCTAAAATGCGTTATCCATTTATAAACTGCTTCTTCCTTTGGGACATTGTCCCTCTAAACTTTTCAGGAGCTATCAGTGATGTTTTAACGTCATTCACCCATGGACCAGCACCATGGCATGGTCAGCCAAACCTCTACCTGTGGCACCAGCATCCCACATAGGTACCGGTTCAGATGCTGGCTCATCCATTCATCCATCTCCCTGTTGTGGAGAGGAGTATGGCCCAGGTCCTTGGCCCCTGTACCCACATGGGAGACATGGAAGAAACTTCTGGCTCCAGGCGGAGACTGGCTCAGCTCCAGCCACTACAGCCTTTAGGTAGTGAACCAGCAGGTGGAAGAGCCCTGTCCCTCCTCTCTAACTCTGCCTTTCAAATATAAGCAAAGAGAACACAACACCTTTTGCCCAAACTTCACCATAGAACTACACTCAAGATTTCAGAATCTATTCTAGAAAATCTAAAAGCAAAATATCCAAAAATGTGCATTTGTGCAAAAAAAAAAAAGCACTAATAAAGTATCAAAAGTCAGGACTACCTGCAGCCCACAAGTACAATCCTTGAGATGGACATTCTGAGAATCTTCTAGAATAGAGGAAGTTGCCGACATCACTACACTGGCCCTTGAGCAGGGCTCTGAGCTTTCACTCACTTTTAACTGATCTTCCCCAGTGGAGGAAGGTGCACTCCGTCTTCAGACCTCTGCAGCTGGTTTACTTTCGGGGCCGCGTTAGCTCATCTCTGTAGTCAGAGAGTCCCACGAGCTTCCCACGTGCCGTCCCATCCAGTGGGCTCGGGGGCAGCTCATTCCTACCTGTCAGGATGCTGCATGTTCAACTCCCAAAACCTTCAACTGAACGCTCTGCTCTTGGACACGGTCCTCAAGCAACGCCATCGGGGCACCAGTACGAGCAAGAACATTTGCAGAGAGATCAAGACAAACCCCCAGTCAGACCCCCACTAGGAGAACAGAACCAGGGTCCTCAAGTTGAAATATACATCGGCAGTAATGGGGGGCCCGCAGGAGCAGCCACGGCCTGACAATGGGGCCTACACGGCTCTATGCTGAGAGCGGAGGACACAATTGGAAACACATGAGACCCCAGACTCCAGCAAGAGCCTGGAGTGGCTCAGAAGACGGCAAGAGGCAGGGGCGGGCGCTGGGGGCAGGAGCCAGGAGTGGGGCACAAGAGTGTTTGAGTAGCACCAGTGCACAAATATTTGTGTCACATTAACGGTAAAGAGGTTCAAGGGCCAAAAAACACCCCCTGCTGTAGTCGCCCAGGGATAACACACAGATGTACAAACTTAGGTAAAAAGATGTATTTCAAAGTGGGACCAGTCGTATGTTACTATAAAGTCACTGTGGATCTCAAACTAAATAAACAACCGTGTAGCCCTGCACGCTGGGTGTCGCCGCGCGTCCACTCCGACAGTCGCCCTTCACTCTGCCTCTCCCTCGTCAGCAGACAGATGGCTTCTTCGGCAGCTGCCTTTTCTTTCTGTCTTCTAATAAGGAGATTACATTCTGGACAAACAAAGCAAACAGGTGAATGCACTTCAAGCTTTTGTTGGCTTTCCCCAGATTATAAAATGAGAGAATAAGCCTTGACAGCCATAAGCAACATCCCAACCTGTCGGTCAAACACTCGGGCCATTTCTAGGACGCCTTTGCCAAACTGCAGGAGGAGAGAAAAGCCGCATCGTATTATGAGGTCTGGGGTGTACACATTTCCGTGGTCTCTGCGGAGAACGGGCAGCTAACCACGGCTCCCTTTACCTCATTTTTTATCGTTGCATCTGCCCCTCGGTCAAGCAGTAACTGAACTAACTCTTCATGATTATTCAACACGGCCACCTAAAAAAACAAAGCGCAGTGTGGCGTAAGCAGGCTCCCCTACCCCACTGCCAGCCCAGGCAGCAGGAAAGAGTCTGTAGCAGGTGCAGGACCCACCGGCACGACCCTCAGAGGGCAGGACTGGCCAGGCAGGCTACCGGGGCCTGTGTGCAGGTGCACGTGGCTCTTGCCCGACAGCAGTAACAACCTCAAGAAAACTGGCAAATGAAAACACACTCTTCTTCTCTTACAAATACTCGGCTCAACAGACAACACAGCAGGCTGGTTGTCGAGGACAGATCTACTTTGATCAACAACGGCCCTGTGGCTGGAGATCCCCCTCCAAGGAGCTGTGCACGGGACACAGGCAGGGCCATTCTCACACCTATGCTTTCAGCCTGGCAGGGGACGCACGCAAGGCCCGCGGCTCACTCGTCTCACTACAGAAAGTGCACAGGCAGCTGAGAAGGGCACACCATGAGCGGCGTCTTCCCGTCTCTGTCCTTGACGTTCACGTCAGCCCCCGCCTCGATGAGGAGAGAGGCCACCCTCTGGTTTCCGGACATAGCAGAGACTCTCATCAGCGGGGTCCAGCCCGAACCGCTGTCCACGGCGTCCACCTGTTGAGCAAGAGCAAGAGACGCGCTTCAGGCGTCCCCTTACGAAGATGTGTCATGGAGTCACAGACGAAGCCCTGACTTGCCCAAACTGCCCTAACACGGACACTGTCCTACACTGGGTCACAGTGGGCTGCACTGTGCTGGTAATGGATGCTCCTGCTCGGTGAGAGGATGGGTCAGAGTCACACCGGGACTGCTTCCCGAGACATCTGCATCACGTGCTCAAATGGCAAAGAAAAAACAATGGACTCAAAGAAGCAACTGAACTTAAACCCCCCAACATGAACGCACATGAACGCCCTCCCTCCTCTCTCAGGCCCAACTTGCTCACCTGTTTTTCTTTAAATGGTGTTTACTGGGCTAATCTGATGTGTCTTTCTAAGCAGTTTTACATACTTGTCAATACTTAGCCACTTTAATCAGGAGACAAAGATGCCTTAGCCACACTCCTGCGGACAGGCCGGCTACTCCTAAAGCTTTTCCCTCCACACCACGCACCACTTCCTCACAAGGCCATTTCCCACCAGTCCTCTCTACGAGGAAGTTTGAGATTTGTAAGGAAATACTGTAGAGACGGTGGATCTTGTGTCTTCCCATTCCAGTGAAAACTGCAGCCCTGTGTGAGGAGTGGAACTGGGAGTAACACGGGCCTCTCATGGGCTCCCAGATCCACACAAGCACACACACACAGTGAGCTCAAAGGAGCTGTGGCTCTGGGGAAGGAGTACCAAGCAACTCGGGTGTCCCAGAGGCTTTAGGTTATGGGCATGTGGAAGATTGAGGGAGAGCATTACCCTGAGTGCCAAAAAGGGATGGTCAGTTTTGACCCAGCTCTGCCCATCATCAAAGGCAACCTCAGAGTCCAAGTGATGTCCTAAGTCTCTCTCAGTGCAAAGTCATGATGCTCAGAAGGAGGGTGGCGACAGCCTGGCTAAGTTTCAAACTTCTTCCCCAGCCTTCAGAAGCAACAGGGGAGCCAACTGCACAGAACAGGTACAACCTCATGATATCATCCATGTGCCTCCAAGCCCACCACATGGAACCTTAGTGTGGGTCGCAGGGCCACATGTATTCCTACATAATGCTCACGAAGCCTCCATTTCCCGGCGTGCAGAGTTCCTGTGTTCAGAGTATAGGCCTGCCCACTTCTGGATCATTCCTCTTCTCAGCAAAGCTCAGCCCTGTCAACCACAGACTGGACTGAACCCCAAGCATGAGCAGAGCTTGTGACAAGCCCTCAGGGGCCTGTGGCTGTCGGGGTCACAAACACCAAATGTGGCCCGCTGTGCCTCAGAAGCCCACAAGCAGAGCCAGTTGACCTGTGTGTGTCTGAAACATAAAGGCAACAAGAAACGTAGTAGGAGGAATGCTCAACACTGCCATATTCATCCCTGACCTCTCTAAAGCCAACAGCAGGGACCATGGGAGCCCACAGCTGGAGCCTTGCTTCCAAGCCCAATTCAGAGACACACTAATAAATATCAACTCACATTCCAGGAGACAAAACTCTCCTCAATGTGCACTCATTTTTCAGAGCGGAATTTCAATCCCTCCAGTACCTGTTGCCACCTGGCAATCACAGCACAGTGCATTGTCCACCATGCCTGACTTCAGAACCTTGACATCGTTAGCTAATGTCTTCAAGTCCTAAGACTTGAACTAAAGACTCAAGGTTATCACAACCAGCCAAACAATTCCACGTCAATTTACCAACTTGGATGGGCATTCGCTGCTGAGAAAACCCAAAGCTGTGCCAGAGCCTGCTGCCAGGGCCGGCGCTCAACACTCAAATCCTTCCCTCTTGATGCAAAGCTGAACCCTTGAAACATCTCTGGGATGACTTCTTAGTACAAGCCAAGAACAGAAAACCTTCTAAAATCAACAAGAGGCACATTTATTCTGAGAGCGTGTGGCATCTTTGTGCCTCTAGCACTTCAGTCAATATCTACACATACTAGATACCCAATACACAACAGAGACAGATAGCCAGTGAGCAAGGAACCTGTACAGCAGAAGCCGCAGGGTCGGCTCTGGATTCAGCCCCAGAGGTCTTCCTCGGGGCACACCAAGTCTCCAAGGCCACAGAGGCTTCTTAGGGGGAAAGTCGGATCTCTTTGCCCAGCATTTCTGAATGTGACTCTACAAGTTCTGCTGCTCCTAGACCTGTGGAAGGTGAGCCAGCGTCTTAACGCGCACACATGGTCAACAACAAGGCGGGTCCCCTACCTCACAGCCATCCTTTATCATCCACTCGATCACGTGGCAGTGGCCTCCATCTGCAGCCCAGTGCAGAGCTGTGCAGCCGCCCAGGTCGGTGGCCTCCCAGGAAGCTCCATGTCTCCGGAGATACTGCACAACATCGAGGTGACCCGCATAGCATGCGAGCATCAGACTGCAACATGTGGGAGAAGGAGCATCAGGCTGCAGGCACAGTTACTAAACTCAGCATGTGGGAGAAGGAGCATCAGGCTGCAGGCACAGTTACTAAACTCAGCATGTGGGAGAAGCGTCAGGCTGCAGGCACAGTTAGTGCCTACACCTTGCCCTACCTGGCTTAAACCAAGAAATCCAAACTTGGGTGGAAAAGTTCATGTGGATTATTAATATGAAATGTATATGTATTCATCAACTGATGGACAGATGAAATATGGCACAGGCAAGCAATGGGATAGTTTTCAGTCATGCAAAGGAAAAAAAAAAGGTACAATGCAGATGAGCCTTAAAATGCTCAGTTAAAGGTGTCAGTTGCATGAGAACACATTTTACATGAGTTTGTTCACACAAATTATGCATAATATGCAAATCTTTAGGACAGAGCAGCAGGCTAGCAGCTTTCAGGGGTCACAGGAAGAAGTGAGGAATGACTAATAACACCAAGCTTTGGGGGGTGACCCAACGTCCTGTAATCAAATGGTGGGTTTGAGTCTGAGTGTGTTTTTAATGCAACGCTACACACACTTTAAGCAAGTGCATATTACAGCATATGGATTATGTCTCCATAAAAATGAATTGTAATGACTTGAGTATAAAATATTGGCTTTAAAAACATCTAAAAGGCCATTAAGATATTGGAAAAATATTTGATAGTGTTTTAGTAATTACTGTTAAGTTCTTTACTCCAAAATTGGTGTTTAAAGAAAAACTGAAACATTTGCTTTCCCGTTGTGGGATGAATGCAGTCCATGCCAGAGTGGAAGGGGTAACCCGTTGCTAATAAATATAGTATGAAAATGGAAAACTCCTTTCCTGCTACTGTCAACTAAAAGTCCTTATTCAGTCAAGGAACATCAGTGGATGCTAAAGTTAATGGGCAAAAGGTTAATGGGAAATGGGATGTTCACAAAAGATTGAATCATGACCCCATAGATTGTTTTCCAAATGAAATGGAGAAACACATCTATGCAAAGGAGAAGCACAGCTGTCGTCACCCCGACACATGTTAAACCTAGAACAGCCGTGACGTCAGCGCTTACAGACCTGGCGGGAGAAACAATTACATCACATAGTTCAAAAGGAAAACCAGGGAGTTAGAGGTTGCAGAACACAAGACTGAAGACAGAACAGTCAGCTGCGATAGGGGTCGTGGCCTCCTCACCCCACCTCCCAGTGAAACTAAGCACAACGTGTTGGGGGCAAGCTGCAGGGGAGGTCGGCATCGATAGGACGGAACTTGTGGAGGGGCCTTCAGTGCGTTGGTGATGGGATGTTTTGGGGACAGACATCCTGGTTTTAGGAGACATGCCGGGTTAAGGGTTGGGGTTCCTACTCTTTACCCTGACATGATTCAGAGAAAGACGTAGACGATGAAGGAAGTGACGGGCTAACAACTGCCTGGCTGCTTGGCTGTTTTGTGGTACTGCTCCTTCACCTTTTTCAAACGTTTGATGATTTTCAACATAAAAACAGAAGCTCTCACCCAACAGGGCAACTGCTCAGTCTTTCTCTTAGCCATCACTGGATCATCCAGGACCAGGGGAAAGCCCTGCTGCCCACTGCCCCACTCAGAGGCCTTCATCTCGCAGTGACCCCTGGAGGGAGCTAAGGGCACTGCCCAGGCATGCCAGGACCTCTGGGATAGCCTTTCCCTTTCAATGCTACATTTAGCTACAACTATCTGGACAAGGTTCTTCGAGGGTGCACAAGCTAGAGAATGATTCCCACACTGCAGTCAGCCAGTTAGCCGTCATCTCTCCTCCAAGGGAGCCACTCTTAAAATTGTGTTGAATTTATTTCTGGGAGGCAAAGGGCATGCTTGGTAATCAATTCCAGGAGCTCTCAATTGCTCAGCCCTAAGCTAACTGGGGCCAGTGATGTCCCCTTTGATGGCAGAGGGGCAGCCCACAAACTTCATGCTGGTGGAAAACCCCCAAGTTCCTCCAAATGTTAAGTGGTTGAGGTCTGCACTCAAACTGCCTTGCACCCTAGTGTCTATGTGTCCCCTGCCTCATAAGGCCACTGTCACATTCAACCCACAGAAGTGGAGACCACAGCGGGACAGGACTCTTCCATGACCCCATGCTGCAAGCATGCAGCTGTGCCCAAGGCAAGCCCGCCTGGAGGGACAGAGCCCTTCCCTCCTGCTCGCTCACTCCACCAGCTCTATGCCGCTCGCTCACTCCGCCAGCTCTATGCTGCTCGCTCACTCCACCAGCTCTATGCCGCTCGCTCACTCCACCAGCTCTATGCCGCTCGCTCACTCCGCCAGCTCTATGCTGCTCGCTCACTCCGCCAGCTCTATACTGCTCGCTCACTCCGCCAGCTCTATGCCACTCACTCACTCCACCAGCTCTATGCTGGTCTCCTCCTCCTCCATTTTATTCACATTTTCTTTCATTTACTTATTGCACACACTTGCCTCTTAAGCTCTGACAATGCTTATGTAATAAATATTCCATCATATGAATATATCAGCACTTACACTGGCCTATAAGTGAGCATTTGATTCAAATTTTTCGGTTTTCATTTAGGTCACAGCAAACATCTTACTACACAAAATCTTACTTGCATTTCTGGTCATCTCCCGATGGCACAATCTCTACAAGCACATCACGGCTGCCTCCTGAGGCCTGTTTCTGACTGCCTTCCAGGAAGCTTCTGCCAGTTTGCAATTCTATCACCCACACCCGGAGGCATCCATTTCGCTGTAATTTTCCCAATACCTTCTAATTGTCACGTTGATAACTGTTAAGAATTTTTGCTACTAGCAAAGGGAAAAGCACTTTTCATGTGAATCATCTATACCGATTCTACTACAAATTGTCTTTTCATGTAAACTGTGTTTTCCACTGTACATATTTTTCTTTTGCCCTGTATGCATGTGTCTTCTATATATTAACATGCCAGTGTGTGTCTAAAATACACGCATGAATAGTTCTCTAAATGGTCTTTAAACTTTGTAACTTTAAATGTAAGTACCTTTGTAACTTGTATTAGTCACTCCAGCTTCACAAGGCATTTCCCTAACTGCCACGTGGCGCTTGGGTTATTCCTCCTGGAGCAAGCTTCGGTAGCTGCTCTCATCCCATCCCTCCGCTCAGGACCAGCTGCAGCCCTTGGATGGTCTCCCAAGGGTGGTTCCATCTGCGGCTGCGCTGAATCTGTGCATGACCACGTGCAAAGCAAAATGCATTATGTTCACTTATGCCATTCTGGCATATGCAACAGGTCTGTGTTAAATCTTTCTCTTAGTGAAATTCTATAGATTTATCTTTTCATTCAAGTTGCTTGCTTTTCTTAATTTATTCTTTAAGAGCTATCTACTTGAAAAGAAACAAACAGGGGGAGGGAGAGAGAAAGAGAGTGCGAGAGAGAGAGCACGCTTTCTTCCACTGCTTTACTTCCCAGATGACAGCGACAACCAGGCTAGGCCAGGCAGAGCTGGGAAAGCAGGAGCTGCTTCTTCCTGGTGGGCTGCAACAACGTGGCATCCCACAGGTTCCACCTAAGACAGGTCCAGGTAGCGCTCTGACCTAACAGCCAGCAGATTAAGAACTCTAGCAGTGGCATATCAGGCACCATTTCTTACAGTGTGGCAAAGAATTTAAGACTGCTGGGGAAAATAGTGAATTGCACATGCACTGAGCTCGGCAACAACTCACTGAGCTCACTGCATTGCATTGGTCCCACAGGAAAAGAATACCAACTGTGGCATCCTACCTGCCAAAATAGGTCCATGTGGCCCTCAGACCTAATGGCCAACAGGTTCCAGTAAAATCAGCACCAACAACAACCTAGCTATATAGGACACCTAGTATCTCCCTAACCCTGGAACTGTTCCAATAGAAACTGGGAAAAGGCTTGTACAGACCATGGTCCCAGAGGAGGTGGAGACTAGTGAGCCAAGAGCTGGAACTACGGAGACCATGCTGAAATCTAACATAAGAACCCAGACCTGGAACTCGTTAGAGGGAGTGGCACAACTGACTGCAAACAAACAGCTGTGCACCAACTGCAATAAGTAAAATCAAACTGTAGACCTGTGGGTGACACAGCTTAGAAACCTGCCCCAAGGAGAAGACTCTGATAACCAGAAGTACAATGACCAACAGCAAAAGAAGAGACAGAGGCACAATGAATATTACTGAAGACTCCTCTGCAAAGGAGCAAAACCCTTTGCCAACATCAGAATTAACTGAGGAACACATCGAGAAAATGGGGGACACAGAATTCAAAACACCTGTTATAAAACTTAACAACGAGAAGCACATAAAGCAGGCAATCAAGGAATTCAAGGAATATGTCACACTGGAAATGAATCAAATGAAAGCTGATATATCAGAAATGGAGAACACAGTGGAGCAAATTAAAAGTACAGTGGAGACTCTCCAAAATAGAATGAAGGAGGCAGAAGAAGGAATTTCATAACTGGAAGATATTTCCTGTCACCAGGGGGAAACAAACAAAAGCTGGAAGCAGAGCTGGATCAGGCCCAAAAAAGTATTCAAGAATTGAAAGACACTATTAAGAGGCCAAATGTAAGAGTTATGGGAGTCCTAAAAGGTGCAGAAAGAGCAGCCCAGTTTACAAATGTATTTAATGAAATAATAAGGGGAAGCATCCCTAATCTAGAGGAAGAATTGGGAAACAACATCCGGGGTGGGCACAGGACTCCCAACAGGCTTGACCAAAAGCGATCTTCACCAAGACACAGGATAATCAAGCTCTCTTCAATCCAACATAAGGAAAAGATCCTTAAGTGCACATGAAATAAAGATCAACTGACTTTTTAAAAATCCAATTAAACCTGCAGGAGACCTCTCACACGAAACTCCACAGGTAAGAAGAGAACAGAGCGACATATTCCAGATTCTAAAACAAACAAACAAAAAAATGTCATCCCAGGATAACATACCCAGCAAAAAGCTCCTTTGTCTTTGAAAATGAAATAAGATTCTTCCACGGTAAAGAAAAGTTAAAAGAATATGCCTCGGGGCCCGGCGCGATAGCATAATGGTTAAGGTCCTCACCTTGAACGCACCAGGATCCCATATGAGCGCCAGTTCTAATCCCGGCAGCTCCACTTCCCATCCAGCTCCCTGCTTGTGGCCTGGGAAAAGCAGTCAGACGGTCCAAAGCCTTGGAACCCTGCACCCGCGTAGTAAGACCTGGAAATAAGTTCCTGGCTCCTGGCTTCAGATTGGCACAGCACCTGCCATTGCACTCACTTGGGGGGTGAATCTTCCTGTCTCTCTTCCTCTCTGTACATCTGCTTTTCCAATAAAATAAATAAATCTTAAAAAAAAAAAAAGAATATGCCTCTTCCAAACCTGCCCTACACATGATACTTAAAAATGCTCTCTTGACAAAGAAAAGAAATAGCGCCCACCGAAGCCAAAGACAATGCGAAGAATATTCCAGTAAAATAACAACAGAAGACTAAATCAATGAACAACCCATTACTAAAATGACAGGACCAAGTTACTACCTATTTGCATTAACCCTGAATGCAAATGACTTAAGCTCAATCAAACATCATAGATTAGTAGACTGGATTAAAAAACAAAATCCATCTATTTGTTGCCTACAGGAGACACATGTTTCCAACAAAGATCAGCAGAAACTATCTCATGGATTTTGATTTTATAGTTAGTTTCATCTCTTCAAAACCCTTTCCTCTGATTAAATTCTTCAATGACTCACAGCTCATACAGAAGTATCATTTTCTTCTAGAAGGTTCTTGATTTTTTCATTTCTTCAGTGACACATTAGTCATTCAGTAGCATGTTATTTAACTTCACGGTGGTGTTAATTTTTTTTCTTCTTTACTTTGTTTTGTGGCTTTTCACTTAAGGGGATGTATAGTAGCTGTGTAATGGAGACTATCACACCTAGCAGCATGTTATTTAACCTCATGACATGTAGATTCCTATTTTTCTTCCTTGCTATTGATTTTGTATTGTTGCTTTTCAGCTAAGGGTATGTACGGGAACTGTGTGATGGAGACCATCATGTCCAGATGTGGATACAGTGCACCCTTTCACCTCTAGGAGCCCTCGGCGAGCACCTCTGATGCCAGATTCTGCTTACATCTTTATAAATACACGACTCTCCATAAACAGACTGCAGCTGCAATGCAGGGAGGACACTGAGGTACACAGTCCCAGGGCCGGGCACTTAGGAGCTGAGGGCCAGGGTCAGTGTGGGTGGGTGCAGAAGGCCCTGCCTAGAGAAGACTGACACACTCTACCGGACACCCTGCACACCTGAAGGAAGCCGTCAGCAGGTGCGTGAGCGAGCCAGCATCTGAACCCGCCCCCATCAGTGCTGTCAGAAGGATCCACAGATGGGAGCATCGCACACTGCAGGCCCCTCCCTCCTACCTGTCCTTGCCACTTCCGTTCCTCAGATTCACATCGGTGCCGTTAGAAACTAAGATCTTCACGAGGCTGAAGGAAGCAATGGTGAAGGCGTGGGTGACACGGGCCTGTGAGAACCAGCCACTGTCAGCCACACCTAAGACACACCCGTGCGGCCCTCCCCTCAGCGGCCTCCCAGGCTGGTTTCAAAGCCTGGCATTACTAACTCAAAGACAGCCACCCCTCCCCACCCCGAGCACGGGTTCACCCCTTCCACACCCGACTAAGCCACAGGAAGTTACGCTGCCAGAGTCAAACATGACCATCTTAAAGGCTATTTCTAAACTATCTTCAAATGCTAACATTTAATCAAAACACATTTTTTAAATTGTGTTTGGTAATAAAAACACAAGGATGATTTCAGGAGATATCAGAATTCATGATGCATGTGGGACATATAGTAGACTATGAAAGTTCTAGCTCAGCGATCCCACACGGAGGGTACTTTCCAGAAAGTTCTAGCTCAGTGATCCCACACGGAGGGTGCTTTCCAGGACCTCTCTCTACCACTTGCTTCTTTAAAGAAATGTAGATCCCAAGAGGCAGTTTTCCCAGGATCTAGAGACTGTATTGCGTGTCATTCATGGGCTCTCTCCCAGCCTTAACACAGCATTGTACGTCTCAGTCTCTTGTATTTTGCACGACACGACCATGCAAAAAGCAGCTGGCTTTATGAGCCATCGAGCAGCACAGTCTGGGTCTTTGGCAGCCCTGACCCCTGTTCCCTCTGTGCTGCCCAGAGCCTTCAGGGTGGAATGGAGACTTTAACAACTCCCAAGTCAGGAAGGAAGAACAGTACCTTGTGTAGCCTTTCTGGGCAGCAACCATCAGAGCAGTGAAGCCGAACTTATTGGGAACATCCACTTTAATGTGGCTGTGGGGAAAAAATGCAAAGCATTGCCATACTTAGCCCAGCTCCCTGCAGAGCAGTAACTGACAGCTCGCACAGGGCACAGGTGGCCAGAAGAGGCTTGTTTAGGAAAACAAACAAAAAAAAAAACTCCAACACCTTCTGGGCCATTAAGATTCTGTTGTCTTAGAACACCATGCCTAATAATCTACTAGAGTCACATTTAGAAGAGAAAATTGTTACAATCTTTGTTAAAATAGTTGCTCCCTCTGACTCAGAGCCATGGTGCCATCATGGAATACGCTGTGGAGAGCACTGGTGCTCCCTGAGTTTCAGGGGAGGCCCAGGTCTGGCTCTGCACCATCTCCTTGCCTGCTGGGCAGAGAGCAACCGTGCTCAAAGGCGGCGGAGTTTTGTCAGCTCTGGTGCTACAGCTTTTTATGGGAACCTTCTCTTGGAATGTTAGAGCCCCAAACTTACCAATGACTCGTCTCCAGGCACTCAAACCCCCTGGCTCAAAAAGTGCCTGGATTACAAGTTTGTAAGGAGGAGGGAGCTTCAGACCCCTGCAGCGACCGTGTCCACCAGCTTCCCCAGCTGTTTGTCAACCTCTGAACTGTGAGAGCAGCTGAGGGGTCAGCACAGTGGTGTGTGGCAAGTGAAGCCACCAACTGCAAAGCTGGCATCCATGTAGGCACTAACTAGCCACTCTACTGACCCAGCTCCCTGCTGACGCACCTGGAAAAGCAGCAGAGGATGGCTCAGGTGCTTGGACCCGTGCAGGACACCTGGCTGAGGTTTCCAGCTTTGGCCTCAACCTAGCCCTGGCTCCTGCAGCCATTTAGGAGGGAGTAAACCAGGGGATGAATGGATGGAAGAGCTCTACCCCTCCCCCGCCCCCCAACTATGGCTCTCAAATAAGTAAAAACAGCTGATTCAGTGAGTCCCATTTCCTCAAGAATGAGATGTGGAAGTATGGGATGGGGTTTGCCCAAAAGCTGCAGCATACAAGCAAGAGACAGCATAATTCCCGGGGGAATAACGCTGCCCCCTGACTCATGGTCTCCTTTCCCTTTAACTACCTTCACTGACGGTTACAACAGTGACACGGCCAGCCCCATCAATGGTGTGCTACTCACCTGTGCCTGTCACCTGAGAGCAGTGAGGGGGGCCAAGGCCTGGGAAGGCTTCAGAAAACAGAGCAAGGACACATCACTCACTTCCACACGTGTTAGGGGCATTAAGGAGAGCAAGCCGTGTCCTCTCACCCTCCCTGCAGGATCTGGAGCAGCAGATCCTCGTCGTTCACGGTCACAGCTCGGTGGAAGCACTCGCTGCTGACGGGTTCCCCTGAGGACAGCAGAGGGGCAGCGGTCATCCCGGAGAGGAGGGACAGCTTGTCCTAGCCCCACATCCCTCCCATGGCCGTCAGGGGATGCCACGTCCCTGTGACCATGCCGTCAGTGGATGCCACGTCCCTCCCATGGTATTTGAAATTACGTGGCCCAATTATTACAAGTGTGAAAACTCCTGGGGCTCACCCCCACCTGACCTGCCATCTCCTAGCCTGGCAAGCAGTGGCTAGTTGCCTGTCCCATGTCTGTTCCTTAACAGCGGCTCACAGGCTAAGGGGCCCTTTCTGCCCCAGTTTCCTTGGAGGGTGTGAGTTGAGCAAAATGAACTGGAAAATGGGCTAACTGCGAGCACAGTGGGTCGCAAGAGCAGAGGAGCCTATAAGAACAATGTTCAACCTTTATCTTTGGGTAAAAACAAGCCAAGCCAAGTTAAATTTATCTGAAAATAACAATTTTGTCTGCTAGAGTTTGATGATATCTTACAGATTTTAGTCACCTTATACTTCTTTTCATCATTCAACACATATGTAGAGGCCAAACCTTTCCAAAGAGATGTCATCGCAACAGGCTATCTGAGCCAAGGCTCCCAGCTGCCCTGGCCTTCCAGAGCAAGGGCACGCTGGGCCCAGCAGTACTGCCACAGAGGCTGGGGAAGAGGGCAGGGCTCGGGACCCTAAAGGACGTTTGACATCACCAGGTGACATGTTAGCTGTCACCATCTAGGGGATGATGCTATTGGTTCCCAGCAGAGAGGCACCAGGGATGCCACTGAACACCCTACAGTGTACAGGACGGTACAAGACAGTCCCCTTTCCCCTAGAGAACTACTCAGTCCCTAAGTACCCAGAGTCCAAAGGCAGAGGATGCTGGGCCGTATCCACTTGACTTGAAATGATCTCTCATGGGAGTCATCCACTCCAAGACAGAGGTAGGGTGACTAACTGACCCCACAGGCTGCTTCAATCTCTCCTGGCTTCCAGAAAACAGGGTAAACTCCCTGCTGCTGGGAGTGACAAACTGCAATTGCCATGAAAAATAGAAAAAGGAGCCTTTGGGACAGACACATGTGAAGCTCATCTTAGTCCTGGTGCATTTTATAATGTGGTGATGTCCTAAACAAATCCTATCATGCTGTGTGAAGGACTTCACATTCTTCTCAGAACTACAAAATCAAGACTCAAGCTGAGGCAGCTGTCCAAGGTTGCTGAGCAGTCGAGACCAAGGCCAGGTCTTCCCCAAGGTCACGCTGCTCCCCTCCTAACACTGAGCACACATCCAGGCATCTAAAGTCACCATCTGCTTCCACTTCCGTTAATTTTGTCAAGTTTGTAAAAATGGGACTAAAAGGATGTCCACTTGCCATGAGTTCTTTGAAGTCCCTTAACCAGGCAACTCAGGTAAGCACGATCCCTGCCAGAGGTGTAAAAGGACAGGGATGCCTACAAAACAACTGCAAAGTGCCGGCTTCCTGGGATCCCAAGGCCAGTTCTGAGCACCACCACCCTGGACCCCAATGCCATGAGCCCAAGCTCACCCACTGGCACCTGCTGGCACACAGCCCAGCCCAGCTGGCTGGTAAGACCCTCCTCCTAGGGACATTTTCCAGACGTCCCCAAAGGAAGCTTTGTAGCATGTATACAAGGCGACAGAGTAAGTTCATCCCATGCTCATGAGCTTTAGGACCGTTCGCAGCAAGGCCAGGGTAGTCGGATACAGCGAAAGCAAATGTGCTGGCTTTTCCAGCTTCTGTCATGTGTGACCAGCAGATAAGAACTTGTTCTGAGAAAAAGATGACCCCTCAGAAGAGGAGGCCAAATGGCAAGGTTTGAGGACCCCTCAGCAAGGAAAGCCAACACCAGGGCTTGGTGATTCTTGTCAGCTGTCAAGCAAAAGGGAGAAATCACCATCCGTTGGGAGGGGAGAGCCCTTGGGGAGGGAGGGCCCTTTCAGCACTAACTCCTGAACACCCGTCCTGCTCCACCCAGCCAAAGGGGGCACTAGGACGTCAGAGAAACCCATCCACCCAGAGACAGCTCAGCCAAGCCTGTTCACAGAGACAGAGGAACAGCGGAACTGACCCTGCTGAAGCTGCTCCGTGCAGGGCACAGCCATTCCTTCCCATCCCCACTCAGGGGCGGGAGCCACAAAGAACAGAGAGAAGATCCAGGGAGATTCTGGAGGCCTGGCCCACGCTCAGCCACCATCAGGAAGTATTAGCAAACACAGACCAAGAAGGCCTTGGCCCTGGCAGGCTTGTCTTCCTGGCATTTGCCCCCAAGCGGTACAATCGCAAACCCCACCGAGCCCCTGCCCATGGCATGCAGTGCTCGCCTGAGCTGAACGGAATTCAGTGGCCAGGACCCCGGGAGCTAGGGCCCCAGGGGCAGCAGGACACGGTGGCCTTGGGAAGCACTCCCTTGGGGTCTGCAGGGAGGCCATGGAGCTGCAGCCCTACCTGCACATGTCAGAATGTGGCCATCACACCTTTCTTGGTGGAACTTAAGTCTTTATTTAAAGAAATGAATAAATCATGGGCTCATTGGAGAAGACATTTGCCAATTAACAAGTAGCAGCTGTTTTTCTTTTTTTAAGGCCCCAACTGATTAAAATTGCATGCCTCATTTAAGCAAAAGTGTTCTGTACTTTACCTGGCATGGGCGGGGGTGGAGGCTGAGCATTCTACATTCAACAAAGGACATGCTTTTATGAGTCATTGAAACGCTCCCAAACTAAATGCAAATTGTCGACCCGGGACGTCCCGCTGGCATTAGAGTTCACTTAGCCCTGTCGGCCCTCTCGGGGAATCCATATTGGATGCCAGGCTACAGCAGCCCTGGCCCAGAACAGGAGGATCCCGATGCCTGCCACTCTCAGCAGAGTTCCCTAGAGGCTGGCCTGGCGTTGCCTCCTGTGCAGTGAGCTGGCAGTGGAAAGGCAGGAAGCCCCAGCACACCTGACGGCCACCAGCAAGCCCTTGTCCCCAAGGAGGGTCTTGTCACGTTGCCCAGAGAAGCCGTGAGAACAGAATGGCGAACGCCCTGAACCAGCTGTGCACAGTTGCTTCGGCAAAGCAGCTAGGCAAGAAGTCGTTCCTGGGCTGCAGACACAATCCTCCCCAGTGCGCAGGCAGAGGGCTTGGTTTGTTCTTACCTTCCAAAGAGTTCAGACCGTGAACTTAGGGCAGCAGGTCCCGAAGGCCCTGCCCTGGCTTTGCTGTGCTACCACAAGATGCCAGTGCTCCACGAAGCCTTCCACAGACGGCTGCAGAGACGGCCATGTGCACCCTCGGCTGACAAGATCAGATGCAGGTTCCCTGGCCAGTGGGAAACAGCTACCACTCAACACCCGAGTGTACGACCAAGAAACGTGTTTCCCCTACACGCCCTTACTGCTGTCCATCACGTGTCCACTGAGGAGCTGACCCCCACTGGAGACGGCTGGTCCAGTACCCCAGCTTCAGGAGCCTACAACTTAGGTGGGACTCAGTATGCAAATGGGACACAGGAAGCGTTACTCAGAAGGGTAAGATGGCCTCTCCAGGTATGTGGCAGACCCAAGGGGCCACAGCCAACTGTCCATAGGGCAGGCTCGGTGGGTGCAACTCCAGCAGGCACTCCACAGAGCAAGGGCAGAGGCACGCGAGGTTTGTATGAGTGGATGACAGGTAAAGGACAGAAGGAAGCTGTGAGGTGACCTGAAAGAGCATCCTAGGCAGGTGTTTCCCTGTTGAGGTCCTGTGCAGGGCTGGTCCCGGTCTCCTCCTGAATGGATGCTCCTTTCTTGTCTGCCCTCCCCAGGAGCCAGTGGCCTGTGGCAGATCAGGAGGCACAGCAGACCCCATCCAGAGGACATGCCAGCAGCCAGTAGGTGCCACTTTGTAGGGAGGCTTACCT
This sequence comes from Ochotona curzoniae, assembly GCF_017591425.1. Lineage (NCBI taxonomy): Eukaryota > Metazoa > Chordata > Mammalia > Lagomorpha > Ochotonidae > Ochotona > Ochotona curzoniae. The sequence goes on from NW_024466512.1 coordinate 4,047,664, forward strand.
GGCCTAAGACAGGTGACCCCGTGCTTTCATGTCCTGCGACCACAGGCAGGACAGTCGTAGCACAGGCACAGGTGTCCTCTCAATTTGCCAGGGCAGAATTTGCTTCCCCCACAGTGCACGTTACAGCTGGGTGAGCCAGTGACCAACATCCCCACAGGGTTCAACAACAGACCTCTGCCCATTGCCAGGGAGGCCAAGGAAAGGCACAGCTTAGACCTCCACACTGCCGGCCACCTTCTCGCGTCCCCACCTCCAGCTGGATGAGGGTGGGCTCTGGGGACTCACTGGTTGTGCACACGGAGATGACTGGGCTGTACTCAAATTCTCCAGAGGGACGGGTGACCTTCAGTCGGAATCTGTACAGCGTCCTCGGCTCCAGCCCTTCTATCACGTGCTTCGTTGCGTAGCCCCTAGACAGAGGAGATGGCACACTGGAGCCCCACTAGGTCATCTAACCGGTGTCCTCGAGCCAGCAATGGGAAGGGCAGGGGAACTGGCTTTTGAACACTGCCTCTCTCCAGGGCAGACGTCAGCTTGATTTACTGAAGTCTTAGAGGACAAAGCATCAATCACAGGGGCACCTCCAGCCCTGGGCAGCAGATGCCCGCTCTGTCCCACAGGGTCTACCCCAGTGCCTACCACAAAGCGCGCTGTCATGCTGTACTGCAGAGAAATAACCACAGTCTCCCACAACATCCAGGTTCCAATGTCAAAGTTTCACCTTTGAATAAGACAGGCAGGCAAACCATACAGATGTGATTTCTAAGAGGAGCCATGCAGCAGTGGGCGAGACTGTCTGATATGGGCAGCAGCAGACCAACCTCAGGCAGCGAGATGGCCTGAAGCCACAAAGCACCGACGCTGGCCAGCGCCACGGGCAGCAGCTCCAATACCCGCCACACGGTCAAGGTCACCTAGGGACGAATGCACAGCTGTGCAAGCGGACACCGAGCACTCCCAGAGAAGAGCTCCAATTAGAAGCTTGCAGTGGTAACACCCATACCTCCAGAGGGAGACAGGACTGAAGCCTGCAAAGTGAGTACCTGCCTGCCGGCCTGTCTGCTTCAATGATGCTCCCCCGTGATCCCCAGGATACAGAAGCAGGTGGAGGGTCTCATTCCCGCTCACAGAGGGGGTCCCAGGGCCTTGCCCTAGTGTGTGCTCTGGGATGTTCAGAAAGCTATGTCTATCTCCCAGTGCTGTCCCAAACCTCAGCTTCCCTTTGTTGCCAAAATTCGTCACCGATGTCCGACTCAACTCCATGCCCCTCTTTTAAGATGTACTTTCATCTGAGAGGCATATTTACAGAGAGCACAGCCAGAAACAGAGGTCTCACTAAAAAAAATCTCAAAAACCAAAGCCGGGGGCCTCTTCCAGGACTCCCACACGGATGCAGGGGCCCAAACATTTGAGCCATCCTCTGCTGTTTTCCCAGGTCTTAAGCAGAGAGCTGGATTGGAAATGGAGCAGCTAGGACTCCAACTGGTGCTCATTTGGGATGCCAATATTGCAGGTTGAGGACGAGCTTACTAACCCACAGCACTGGTCGCCCCCTCTCCCTTCCAGCCACCACAATCTCCTTTCATTTTTTTTTTTTTTTTTTTTTTTTTTTTACATTTCTCAGGGCTTCACCTCAGGAGGGGATGTTTGTACCAGTGTGAGTGCACGTGTCATTTCCAGTTCCTTCCCTTCTGCTTTAACACCCAACCCAATTCATTCTGCCCGACCGCGGAGTACTCTCCCTAGCTCCGTGCTCTGCACAATTCTCACTGCTTTCCTCCATGTTTTTCTGTCTCTAGTTTTTTTCACTCTCAGTAGATCTTGTGCAGAGGCCTGAACCATACTTTAGAATTCACCACTGATTCAGCAAACATGTTTATGTACAATCTAAATATTTAAACATCAATTCCATCCCATGCAACTCAAATGTACATAGTACCTTTCCCTGGCAAGGTACTGGGCCAGGCTGGGAGGCCACTCAGAACACGCTTGGGGATGAGACCAACCTGACCTTGTCTCCTGCTGACAAGGCAGCCAGAACAGGAGCAGTCAAGGACAGAATGTGGGAATTAGCACTATGGCTGACGAAGGCCCACCTGCAAACAAGCAGGTGCACTAAGACTTCACCCACTAATCAAACTGCCTGTCCCTGCTTGCGCAGCCCCCACGGAGGAGGCGGGCTTTGTCCTAAGGAACAGGCACAGTATTGAGGGTCACTCCAACATCTGTGCTCTAAGGAGGAGGGTCCCCAAGACAGAGCCCTGCCAAGTTCCCCTTGCCAAGCTCAGCCACCAACAATCAACTCCTCGGGTAGGTGTCTGTCACAGCTACAATACCCCTCTTGGGGCACCCACATCCCATGTTAGAAGGCCTAGGTTCGAATTCCCACTTGACTCTGGCTTCCTGCTAATGGAAGGCCCGGGAGGCAGCAGGTGACAGAGACCTGCCACTCCTCTGGGAGACGTGCAGCGAATTCCTGGCTCCCAGCTCCCATCTGGTCCCACTCCAGCTGTCATCTTAGAAGTAAACCAGAAGACAGAACTGCTTCATTTGTCTGCCTCTCTTTTAAGTGAAATGAAAGTGAATACATTTTTTTAAAAGTATTTCCTCTGTTGAGGGGCAGAGAAGATGGGGGTGCTAGGAGACCGTCCACTGCAACATGGAATGAGAAATGGGGGAGGGTGACGCCATGGCAGAGTAAGCAAAGCTTCTACTGCAGCTCCCATACGGGCACTGTTGGGGTCCCAGCTGCTCCACTTCCAATCTAGCTCCCTGCTTAACGGCCTGTGAACTCAGTGGAGGATGGCTCAAGTCTTTGGGCCCCTTCACCCACATAGAAGCTCCAGCAGAAGCTCCTGACTGCCAGCTTTCAATTAGCTTAGCCGCTGCAGCCATTTGGGGAGTGTATCGATGGATGGAAGAGTTTCTCTCCCCATTTCTTCTCTCTGTAACTCTTGCAAATAAAAACAAATAAATCTTTTTATTTAAAAAAAGAGAGAGATCTAGATGAGGGACTCCCAGGATAGGCAGACATCTCCTGAGCCACAAAAAAAGGAGCGAGCGTAGGAGCACAGAGCGGCGGGCAAGTGCAGCCCGGGGGACTCACAAGGAGCGCGGGGCCAGCGGGCCCAGGCCGTTCCCGAGACACCGCCGTGAGATCGAAGACCGGCAGAGCTAGTGCTGAAAACTAGGAATTATTTATAAAGACACACTTCCCTGATGTTTCTCTCCTTCATGGCTTAACTACAGTGTGAAGTTTCCAGAATAAAGCCCTGAACACACAGTGACCCTCTTTTCATATCAAGTAATTTCAGGCACCAAAGTGGAAATGACTTCCTTGGTGTGGTTCTATCAGAATCAGAGCCCCCCCAAAAAACACTGACATGTGGTAAATATTCTCTCCCTGCTTCTGTGGGGGACCCCCACCGGGTGACAAAGTTTTCCCTGGGGGCTCTCTCTCTTCACCTGAAGCAATGTCTGCCACAGTCACTTTGTAAAAAGTAACAGTGTGACTTGATAAAGAAGAGCAGACAGTGTCTGGAATCTTGTGTTCACAGACTGCTGGTGCCAGAGACGGGTCAAACTCTGCAGGCTGGGCAGCAGGCCAAGGCCGAGGCCTGTGGGTGAGGGTCCGCAGCTGGGCAGCAGGCCAAGGCCGAGGCCTGTGGGTGAGGGTCCGCAGCTGGGCAGCAGGCCAAGGCCGAGGCCTGTGGGTGAGGGTCCGCAGCTGGGCAGCAGGCCAAGGCCGAGGCCTGCGGGTGAGGGTCCGCAGCTGGGCAGCAGTCCCAGACCAAGGCCGAGGCCTGTGGGTGAGGGTCCGCAGCTGGGCAGCAGTCCCAGACCAAGGCCGAGGCCTGCGGGTGAGGGTCCGCAGCTGGGCAGCAGTCCCAGGCCAAGGCCGAGGCCTGCGGGTGAGGGTCCGCAGCTGGGCAGCAGTCCCAGGCCAAGGCCGAGGCCTGCGGGTGAGGGTCCGCAGCTGGGCAGCAGTCCCAGGCCAAGGCCGAGGCCTGTGGGTGAGGGTCCGCAGCTGGGCAGCAGTCCCAGACCAAGGCCGAGGCCTGCGGGTGAGGGTCCGCAGCTGGGCAGCAGTCCCAGACCAAGGTTGAGGCCTGTGGGTGAGGGTCCGCAGCTGGGCAGCAGGCCAAGGCCGAGGCCTGTGGGTGAGGGTCCGCAGCTGGGCAGCAGGCCAAGGCCGAGGCCTGCGGGTGAGGGTCCGCAGCTGGGCAGCAGTCCCAGGCCACAGGGCTGTGTGCTTTAGGACATCCTTGAGACAGTCGCGTACTGGCTTGTGTACACGGGTCATACCGCTACCTCCTGATTGGCTGGTTAACATCACTATGGGATGGAGCTATCAACGTTTGCGTCATATCAACTCCTATAATTTAACTCCCAAGCAGTCAGATTTTGAGCAATAAAAGATGGAGGAAGGGAGCATTCTAGGTCTACCTCCTTCCACAGAGGAAAGGGCTTCCCTCTGGCCGCCCACTCTCACAGGTGTTAGCTTGTGTCTGCCTCTCATTTTCTCAACTGCAAGCTGTCCCCTCATCCCCTCTCCAACCCTGCGCATGCTGCTGCGGGCAGTGCTGTATCAGCTAGGTGGGTCCTGCCAGTCCCTGTGCCTGCAGGCACACTCTCCCTCCCCCGTGGGCAGGTGTCACATGGCACAGATGACATCCCAGGCCTTAAGATGCCTGGGACCTTCTGCATTCAAGGGAAGAAAGAGTTACCATAAAACAAAAGACATGAGGTAAAAAAAGAAGCCCAGTGGGACTTCTGCCATCCCAGCCTCCCCAGCGGAGGCCACACACACAGACACACGAGTGAACCGGCCCGAGATTCCACAGCCCTGGGAGAGCTGCCCTGGCTGCCAGTGCATGGACACACCCACACCAGCCATGGCAGCCAAGACAGCAAGGGATGGGGACACACAAGCCACCCCATGCTGTCCACCTGCGGACGGAACTGTGGCGATCTGAGCCGGAAGCTGCCACATCCGTGGGCGGCTTGTTAGGCTGCAGTAGGCAACCAGTGCATCATGAATTAACACAAAAGAAACCACAAAAAAAAGATAATGAGGAAATAATACCAAGAGATTGAATATCTGCATTAATAAAATACATGCGAAAGATACAGATACAATGACTTAGGGAGCAGAAGCTCTGAAACCGAGGTCAACACTCGGTACAGAACAGTGTGGTCTAGAACAAAGGATCGTTCTGAAACAGAGTAGATCTGCAGTCCTGAGACCAAGCCCTCTGCAATCTGACACCTGCCAAGACCTTCACAGGCTCCGCGAGAACAAAACATCCCAGCCTGTTGGGGAGTGAGGTGTTCAAGACTCAACAGAGCTTTGAAGCAAAACAAAAGCCATGTCTCCAGTAAGACGCAATGCTGCTGAGCGTTGAAGCTCCTGGCAAGGCCAGCAGCTCCTCTACCACCCCGGGAAGTGAAGCAAGACGATCTCAGACGGAAGACCTCTCTTAGAGCTCTTCAGGCCAGGCGATCCCCAGGAAGAGCACCAGAGGCCCCGCAGGGCCAGCAGCCCTCAGGACAGACCTGGAGGACGCACCTTCAGAACCCTGACGCAGCCCCAATTCACCTACCCCCCGCACGCAGCCGGTCCAGAGGACAAAATCGGCTAAGAATTATTTCCAGGAGGAGGAAATTACACAAAAGGGTAAAGCCTAGCTCTATTTGTCATCGGGCGGTGAGCAGACATGTGCATGAATGCAACAAACACAGAGCCTAAACAATGCAGGGCCAGACATCACTGTTTCTGCTCTCCCTTGCAAGGACTCTGAAGTTCACGCCTCAACCTGACCCTTCCCCACCCACTTCTCTCCATCAATCTCCCTGCCACGTCTGCGTGGCCCACGGACAGTTCCCAACAGAGACCTGGAGGCAGCTTTGTGGCCCCTGGATGAGTTGCATCACAGCACCCCAAGTCCTGGCTGCTCTGCTTCCCACACAGCTCCCTGCTAACACACCTGCCAAGGCAGCAGAAGAGGACTTGGGGACGGAGGGCTCTGCCCCCCATGTGGGAGATCTGACAGAATTCCTGGCTGATGTAGCCATTTAGAAAAATGAACCAGCAGACAGAAAATCTGTTTCTCTTCCCCTGCAACTACACTTTTCAAAAACTAAATGAGTGTATGTTCTTTAAAACTCAGAGGTATAAATAAATACACAACCATGTCTCCTGGGATAATCCTCCATATCTCACAGCCCAGGTCTGGCCCACCAACAGATTATTTTTTTTAAATATCTCTTTTAAAATCACATCCTGGATCCAAGCATTTCTCACACTGCTGTGTTCTCTCCCGCTCAATTACTGCCAAAGCTTCCTAATTAGCCCCCAGCTGCTTGCTGCCTGGCCTCCCCACAGCAGTCACAGCGATCAAGCCGAGCGATCCAGCCAGGCCTCCGGGCCCTGACACTCCATGCTGTGGCTTTCACCAACGTCTGTGAGGGCAAGGGTGGGGCAGAGAGGCTTGGGTTCTAACTCACAGGGTGCCGGGGAGGAGGGAGCCCGAGGTTCTCTCGGTAACTCAGAGGACTAAAGGATATCCAGCTCCACATACCTCCCACTGGCCTTGCTACCCCAGTGTGCTCTCTCCCACGCTCACACTGCTCTCCCCACCGTGCCCTCTCCCACGCTCACACTGCACCCCGTGCCCTCCCCCATGCTCACACTGCCCCCCCGTGCCCTCTCCCATGCTCACACTGCCCCCCCCGTGCCCTCTCCCACGCTCACACTGCACACCCCGTGCCCTCTCCCATGCTCACACTGCCCCCCCGTGCCCTCTCCCACGCTCACACTGCTCTCCCCGTGCCCTCTCCCACGCTCACACTGCCCTCCCCCCGTGCCCTCTCCCATGCTCACACTGCACCCCCCGTGCCCTCTCCCACGCTCACACTGCACACCCCGTGCCCTCTCCCACGCTCACACTGCACACCCCGTGCCCTCTCCCACGCTCACACTGCACCCCTCGTGCCCTCTCCCACACTCACACTGCCCTCCCCCCGTGCCCTCTCCCATGCTCACACTGCACCCCGTGCCCTCCCCCATGCTCACACTGCCCCCCCGTGCCCTCTCCCATGCTCACACTGCCCCCCCCGTGCCCTCTCCCACGCTCACACTGCACACCCCGTGCCCTCTCCCATGCTCACACTGCCCCCCGTGCCCTCTCCCACGCTCACACTGCCTTCCCCACCGTGCCCTCTCCCACGCTCACACTGCACCCCCCGTGCCCTCTCCCATGCTCACACTGCCCCCCCGTGCCCTCTCCCATGCTCACACTGCCCCCCCGTGCCCTCTCCCACGCTCAAACTGCACCCCCCGTGCCCTCTCCCACACTCACACTGCCCCCCCGTGCCCTCTCCCAAGCTCACACTGCCCCCCGTGCCCTCTCCCACACTCACACTGCCCCCCCGTGCCCTCTCCCAAGCTCACACTGCCTTCCCCACCGTGCCCTCTCCCACGCTCACACTGCACCCCCCGTGCCCTCTCCCATGCTCACACTGCCCCCCCGTGCCCTCTCCCATGCTCACACTGCCCCCCCCGTGCCCTCTCCCACGCTCAAACTGCACCCCCCGTGCCCTCTCCCACACTCACACTGCCCCCCCCGTGCCCTCTCCCAAGCTCACACTGCACCCCCCGTGCCCTCTCCCATGCTCACACTGCCCCCCCGTGCCCTCTCCCATGCTCACACTGCCCCCCGTGCCCTCTCCCACACTCACACTGCCCCCCCGTGCCCTCTCCCAAGCTCACACTGCACCCCCCGTGCCCTCTCCCATGCTCACACTGCCCCCCCGTGCCCTCTCCCACACTCACACTGCCCCCCCCGTGCCCTCTCCCATGCTCACACTGCACCCCGTGCCCTCTCCCATGCTCACACTGCCCCCCCGTGCCCTCTCCCATGCTCACACTGCCCCCCGTGCCCTCTCCCACACTCACACTGCACCCCCCGTGCCCTCTCCCACACTCACACTGCCCCCCCCGTGCCCTCTCCCAAGCTCACACTGCACCCCCCGTGCCCTCTCCCACGCTCACACTGCACACCCCGTGCCCTCTCCCACGCTCACACTGCACCCCTCGTGCCCTCTCCCACACTCACACTGCCCTCCCCCCGTGCCCTCTCCCATGCTCACACTGCCCCCCCGTGCCCTCTCCCATGCTCACACTGCCCCCCCGTGCCCTCTCCCAAGCTTACACTGCCCCCTGTGCCCTCTCCCACGCTCACACTGCCCCCTGTGCCCTCTCCCATGCTCACACTGCACCCCCGTGCCCTCTCCCACGCTCACACTGCACCCCCCGTGCCCTCTCCCATGCTCACACTGCCCCCCCGTGCCCTCTCCCACACTCACACTGCCCCCCCCGTGCCCTCTCCCATGCTCACACTGCACCCCCGTGCCCTCTCCCATGCTCACACTGCCCCCCATGCCCTCTCCCACACTCACACTGCCCCCCGTGCCCTCTCCCACGCTCACACTGCACCCTCCTTGGTGCCCTCTCCCACACTCACACTGCCCCCCGTGCCCTCTCCCAAGCTCACACTGCCCCCCCCGTGCCCTCTCCCACACTCACACTGCCCCCCGTGCCCTCTCCCATGCTCACACTGCAACCCCCCCCATGCCCTCTCCCATGCTCACACTGCAACCCCCCCCGTGCCCTCTCCCACACTCACACTGCACCCCCGTGCCCTCTCCCATGCTCACACTGCCCCCGTGCCCTCTCCCATGCTCACACTGCAACCCCCCCATGCCCTCTCCCATGCTCACACTGCAACCCCCCCCCGTGCCCTCTCCCACGCTCACACTGCACCCCCCCCATGCCCTCTCCCATGCTCACACTGCCCCTGGCCTTCCTAGAACCCCCAGGCCTTGTCAGCTGCGGCCACAGACTGGCAGGCTCTCTCCTTGGCAGTCGTTGTTTGCTTCCTGCTCTTGGCTACCTTCTCAGGAGGACTTCCCAAACTGCCCCGTGCCCCGTGGATCCTGGACCTTTCCCTGAGTGCTGAGGGCCATCCACCCACCACAGTGCGATCCCTGGGAGATCTTCAGCTGCACAAGCTGACAGGAACCACAGGACTCCGACTCCTGGGCAGCTGGGGAGTGGCCAACGGACAGTCAACAGAGATGGGATCCCACTAGGCAGCTACTCCAACAAAGAAGCCTGCTTGCTGCCCACTCAGGAGCTGTCAGGGCCTGTGTTGGGGCAGTAGTTTCAGAAAGCAAGAGGCAGCAAGAAAGGCCGCACACAGGCAGCCGGAAGGCAAAGGTTGATGTGAACACTCTGACTTTCGACCATCAAGCAATGGAAGACCTACAGGAGACAAGGAAGAAGAAAGCTAAGCTAACAAGACAGACTAAAGGGACAGGTGGCAAGAAGAGCGGAGAAGTTCAGCTCATTAGATCAGCAAATGTCAATGGGCAAGGCAGAACCTGCAGACACAGCAGTGAACACAGGAAATGGGCTGGTTCCCAGAGCTGGGGGTCAAGGGCTTCCGTCACCAGGAGCCCAAGGCAGCTGGCAGAGGGAGAACTCACCATCAGACAGCTGGCTGGCTCTGCGGGGCCACACAGGAGGATCCAGGCCGCATGGCACCTCGGACTCAAGCTGGCTGAGGGCAGGGACCGGAAACCGACAGGTCAGGAAGAAATTGCCAATATCTGATACCTCAGAAAAGAAAGAAAAGGGAGAAAAGAAATAAAAGAAGGAAAAGAAATAAAAGAAAGGGAAGAAAAGAAAAGAAAAGAGAAGAGAAGAGAAAAAGAAAAGCAAGCATGTGCTAGTTTTCGCGATGTCTGTAGAAAGTGGTTTAACAAGGCAAAGAGGTCAGGATTAACGCAGTCTCCTGCTGCCACCAAGCGGCGGGGTCCTGCTGTGCCACAGCAGCAGCAGTGGTGGGCCTGCAGCCACAGGCCTCTGGGGACAGCCAGACACACTGGGCCAAGGCACTGCCCGTGAACTGCCGCACAAGTCCAGGGGCGCAGGGCGAAGGTCGCAGAGAAGCCAATGTGCTTTGCCCTGCTCCACGGAAGCTGCCTTCGCAGAGAGACATCACAGAGCAGTCGGGCCAGGTGTTCGTCTTGGCAAGGCAGGGAGATGGCAGATTGTGTTGGTGACAGGTAAGGTGAGATGTGTGCCAGATACCGGGATGGCATCCATCGGGGATGCTTGTATGGACGTAGGAAGGGACTTCCCAAGATGCAGAGAAAAATGGAGTCAAAACAAACACTCCTCTGGAGGGTGGGACAAAACCACTTTTGCTCAGAACATGCACTGTGCACAAACTTTTCCAAGACTCCTCATTCATCTCCACTCACACCAGATGCCATCACAAGCTCGCCTTGGGAGAAGCACAAGGTGCTGTGGCCGCTTGGGATGCCAAGCCCGGTTTTCCAAGATGCTACCAGAAGGGAGGCCTGTGGAAAAGGTGCATCGGGCCCCTCTCACAGCTGGACACGAATCTACACTAGCCTCAAAATGAAAAACCTGATGGAAACCCATTTTTGTGTCACCTGTGGTCATTTGGACATCACAGAGTCCCTTGGCCATGGCAAAGCTGCAGAGGTCAGCCAGGGTTGAGATGAAGACCAAGAAAAGACGACTTCCTAGTTGCCCTACAGCGTCCACTGAGTCCCCTGATGCAATGGAAGCACCCAGAGAGCAGCCGGGTGCCAGCCAGCACAGCCCAGGTGCTGGGGACAGATTGTGAGGCACGTGGGCATCTTTCCCGCCTCCTGCTGGCTTCCAACGCTGCTGGGAGACAGAGGATACACACATCAACAAGCCAGGCAAGCCCAGCAGAAGCAACGGACACAAGACAGGGCCGTGAGCGAGAGGCTTCCAGAGGCACAGGGGCCATGAGCGAGAGGCTTCCGGGGGCACAGGGGCCATGAGCGAGAGGCTTCCGGGGGCACAGGGGCTACTCCAGGCAGCCCTGGAAGCCTGGCATGTTTTAGCCAAAGTTTGTGAGGTGTGAAGGAACCAGAGGCCTATGCCAGGGAGAGGAGGCAGGCCGGGTCTGGTGTGGAATCAGGCTTGGGATTGACTTGGTCGAGGCTGAGAAAGAGGCAGGCAGCTTAGCTGGAGAGAATCAGCGAGGGTGTCACAGCCAACTGCTGAGTCAGGGGACAGAGAAGCTGGCCAGGCTGGACCCTAGGGGTCCCATCCACATCTATGGGCAAACTGCGCGTTGGCATGAGAGGAACCAAATCTAGTCTCATCAGCCTATGTGGATTTTGGTCTCTGTCACACATATGATTATTTGAGAAGTCAAAGAATTTCTAAAAGGAACAGAAGACTATTTTCAAAATCTTTGTTAAACACTTGTTTTGAAAAAAAATAATTCATAGAAAAGCATAAGTGCAACTGGCACTGACTCATGTTTAGTTTCAGAGGAACAACAGAAATCGCTGCCACAGGAGATCCCAGCAATGGGGCCAGCAGCGCCAGGCCACAGGAGATCCCAGTGACGAGGCCAGCAGCGCCAGGCCACAGGAGATCCCAGCGATGAGGTCATCAGCGCCAGGCCACAGGAGATCCCAGCAATGAGGTCATCAGTGCCAGGCCACAGGAGATCCCAGCAATGAGGCCATCAGCGCCAGGCCACAGGAGATCCCAGCAATGAGGTCATCAGTGCCAGGCCACAGGAGATCCCAGTGACGAGGCCATCAGTGCCAGGCCACAGGAGATCCCAGCAATGGGGCCATCAGCGCCAGGCCACAGGAGATCCCAGCAATGGGGCCATCAGCGCCAGGCCACAGGAGATCCCAGCAATGGGGCCAGCAGCGCCAGGCCACAGGAGATCCCAGCAATGAGGCCATCAGCGCCAGGCCACAGGAGATCCCAGCAATGAGGCCATCAGCACCAGGCCACAGGAGATCCCAGCAATGGGGCCAGCAGCGCCAGGCCACAGGAGATCCCAGCGACGAGGCCAGCAGCGCCAGGCCACAGGAGATCCCAGCGATGAGGCCATCAGTGCCAGGCCACAGGAGATCCCAGCAATGGGGCCATCAGCGCCAGGCCACAGGAGATCCCAGCGACGGGGGCCATCAGCGCCAGGCCACAGGAGATCCCAGCGACGGGGGCCATCAGCGCCAGGCCACAGGAGATCCCAGCGACGGGGCCATCAGCGCCAGGCCACCAGGAGATCCCAATGACGGGGCCAGCAGCGCCACAGGGCACCTACGTGTAAATGGTGCCATAGCTGTGCAGCTTGGGGTCTTCTGCCTCGACCGAGAACCGAAGCCACTGCTCCTGAGGCCCCTGCCGCTTCGCTGCCTTCTCCAGGTCCCAGGACAGTTCAATGCTGTGATGAGTCACTTTGCCCACGACAGGTGGATGAGGCTTGGAACAGGGCGTGATTTCTAAGAAAAGAACCATAGAGGGTTTCAGGTCCTGTTTCCGTGAGGAAGAGACCACTTGCTCAGAAATCATACTGTCGGTCCTTAAGGCACACGCACGTGACACCTGCCCATTGCTTGTAGAAACCTACCTAGAAAGCTGAAACCTGCAAGATCCAGCCCAGGGAGTGATCCCCACAATCCCCAAGCAGCCTGGGCCATTCGTGTCGACGTCATCCTAGCCTAAGTCCTCTTCCCAAAGCCTAACTAAATCTCATGGCGCATCAAAACGCTGAGTCAAGAAGCCACGGAAAGAGACAAAGAAGGGCATTATGTCTTGATAATAGGTTAGAATCAGTAACCAGGTATAACAATCACAAACCCAGCTAGTTAGACGCAGCAGATATTATTAGACCTAAGGGCAGAGATGGCCACCAATCACAGCGGGTCACTACGATGGCCCACGCTCAGTGGATAGATCATCCAGAGAGAAAGATCAATAGACACATGAAAGGAGCCAGCAGGCCTGCATATTCACAGGTCACTCGCACGGCGTCATCAGCACCGAGCTGCAGACCAGCCTCAGTACATTTTAAAGATTTGTTTCTATTGGAAAGGCAGATATACAGAGGCAGGTGTTGAGTCCAACGTTGTCACATTGGAGTGACTTGCTTGATCCCTAGCCCCTGATTCTGGCTTCCTTCAATTTGTTTTAACTAGCCGCCCTTTTTCTCTTAAGATTATTTATTTTTATTGGAAAGTCAGATTTACAGAGAGACGGATAGGAATATCTTCCACCTGCTGGTTCACTCCCCAAGTGGCCACAATGGCCAGAGTTGAGCTGATCTGAAACCAGGAGCCAGCAGCTTCTTATGGGTCTTCCACGTGGGTGCAGGGTCCCAAGGCTTGGGGCCGTCCTCCACTGCTTTCCCAGGCCACAAGCAGAGAGCTGGACGGGAAGTAGAGCCTCCAGGATTAGAATCAGTGCCCATATGGGATCCCGGCGTGTGCAAGGTGAGGACTTTAGCCTCTAGACTACCGCACCAGGCCCTCTTCCTTCTAATGTGGATCCTGGGATGCAGCTGTGACGGCTCAAGTTTCCGACTCCTGGCTTCGGCCTGACCAGAGCATGCCTCCTGTGTGGGGCACAGGGGGAGGGAGCCACTGGATGGGGGAGCTCACTTACCTGCTCTCACCCCTCTCCAATTTAAAAATGCAAAATACATGTGCCTATCCCATGAGACAAAAGACAAAATTGTAAAACAAAAAAACAGACTGAGCAGCTGGTCACATTTCAGAGGCGGCAAAGGAGCTAGAGATTAGGGTGCATGGTGAAGTCAGCGATGACAGTATGCAGACAGCAGGCAACAGAGCCGGTGTAAACACACTCGGCGTGTAGATGCAGAGCCCCGAGGAACAGAACCTCCTTCCCCTGTCCTTGCAGAGGACACCTAACAATTCACTGATACTGTCTAGTTTCACTGACCAGGCGTAGCTGCAGTCTGGCCTCTCGTGCCAGATGGCCTACAGTGAAGGTGACAGTACGCCCACGGCAGTGCTGCATGAACACAGCGGTGGCTGTCACCTTGGAGCAGTGTCACAACTTGACACACATGCACGCAGGCGCCATAAATTAAACTCAGACTCTAAATCCACATGGAGACCATAGCATCAAAAGGTACCTACCAGGAACACGTAAGAAAATTTTAAATCAAATATCAAAACGGCTAGACTGAACACTTCATTTACTTAAAGCTTTAATTCCAAAAAGAGCTTGAGGTTCAAGCCGTTGCACTGCTTTCATCCAGTGGAATCCTAGGATGCCGTGACAGGTAAAAGGTCCACACAAACGAATTAGTATGCTTTCCAACGATAACCAAACACAATCAACAAAACAAGTTCCTCACAACCAACAAGAGCAGGAGTAGCAGCAGGTGCACCCTGCTCGAGGTCCTTCACCACAGCTCCGCGGCCATGGGCAACAGTGACCTCCAGGCATCACCCTCCTGGAAATGCATCCAAAGAAGCCAACGCAGAAACAAAATGAAAGTAAGATTAACGTGTGTTTGAGCTGTGTGTGCACTTGGCGTTTACGATCGCAACATCTCAGGGCCCGAGCCATCCAAGGCCTGGCCGCCCCACTTCCCACGCAGCCCCTGCTAATGCACCCAGGAAAGCAATGCCACATGGCCCAAGTGCTTCAGCCCCTGCCACATACAAGGGAGGCCCAGGTGGAGTTCCAGGCTCCTGGCTTTGGCCTGACCCAGCCCCAGCAGCTGCAACCATTTGGGGAATGAACCAACAGATGAAACATTTTCCCTGGCTCTCCTACTCTGTAACTCTGCCTTTTAAATAAAGCTTTTTTTAAAAAGAGCATTTCAAGCACACATTTTAAAAACAGGAAAGTGTGTGTCTTCCACCAGCCACAAACCGCATCGGCCATTCACGTGCCATCCACCTCCACAGCCCTCCTCCAAACCAGGATTATTTAATAGCTAATGCCAATGAGAGTGCACTTTGTATCAAAGTCTAAGCTCTTTTATATGCGATTTAATCTTCACACAAACCTTGAGAAGAGCAAAGATTCCTGTCCAGCTTATAACATGACATAATAGATACAGAGATCTCAAACCTGTCAGTAAGCACAGACAGTGGGCGGCAAGCGCAGGAGTTTAACACAGGAAACGCCGCTGGAGAAGCACATCCTTACACCTTCTTGGTGGCACGTGCTAATTCCCCAGGATTAAGTGAGCATACTCTTGCACACACAAACATAAATAACATAAAAACCAAAAAAAAAAAATCGCTTCAGTGCTGGTGCCATAGAGAGCAACAATTCCTGCAAGCTATCTAAATGTCCAAGAATATGGAATTTGACATATGTGCTCTGGCATGTCCTGTAAATGCAAGAGTTTTGTCACTAAAAGCTGGGAGGTCCGTACTATTATGTGCTATGAAGGGAAGGACATGAAATTCCATGCACACAGAACTGTAGCAATATAAAATATACCAATGCATTGAAACAGAAGAGGAACTTAGAAAAACTGGAAAGTAGTGGAATTATAATTGGTTTTTGGGAAATCTTTTCCGAGTTTTTTTATATATTTTAAAGAGAGACAAAGAGACAGTGACTTGTACTCATGGATGTCCCTCGCTGGACCCGCCCCAGGCTCAAGTCAGCAGCCGGAGCTCCACGTGGACCTCCACGCGAGCGTCCAGGGCTCGCGTAACTGAGCCATTGTCCTCTGCTTCCCCAGGTGCCCTGGCTGGATCAGACGCAACATAACGGTGACTCAAACTGGCACCCGACACTCAACATGAGCATCACAAGGGGCGGCTTACCTCACCACGAGACCGGGCCTCCTTTTGGCAAATTTTAATGCTGTTACAGTAAGGTGTAAGAAAAAAGAAAAAAGTAACGAGACATTCTTGTTGTCAAAAAAAAAACTTGCTACGACGAACGTAGATTCCTCCTCACCGAGTTTACACACATACACGACAGCAGTAAGTCTGACAAAAATAAACCAAGGAGGAGGCAGTGAGGGCGCCTTATGGCGGAACACATCCCAGTTACATCATGGATAGATTCACTGACATTTTGGGGTCAAGCAGATACACTGCATCACATTTATTTCCAAGAAATAGCTTGCCTTACACCCAACTGTTCAGCTCATTTGTGAAATGCTTCTGCTGTGAACTGAGAGCACAGGTGCAACCAAGGTGGCTCAGAGAGGGCGCTAAGACAGACAGGGAACTCCAACGCCAGACCAGAGACACACAGCCAGGACAGGGGGAGGCAGCACAGAGGGGACTCTGTCGAGGTAGCACCCTCACACGAGGCTGAAGGGTGGACAAAAGTCTAGCTGAGCTGGCAGGTGGACGACAGCATCTGTCTGCAGAAAGTGTATGTACTCAAATGCCTAATTTTATCCCCGAGAATCCTTGGCCTATAAAGAAAATCAGATAAAATACAAATTGGTCAGAAGCTGCCTTCCTCCACTTTACTAGTAAGTTCTTTAAGAATAAAAACCAGGTCAGACATCAAAATCCAAGCAGCAGCAAAATAAAAGGACAGATGCCAAACCACTCCCACCTCCAGACATCAGGAAACACTGCCTTCTCTCCTCACCAGGAAGACGGCGGCCAGTGAGCATGCCTGCCCGTCTGCCTGCCCGTCTGCCTGCCCGCCCGCCTGGCACATCTACTACAGTAGTGACATGATGGACCTTGAGATATGCAAGGACAAGCAAGCAGTGGGGACACTTCTGGGAAACATGACCATGTTTGGCCACGGCGCACTTGCTCTACAGGATCCCAGCTGGCAATTCTACATGGGCAGCATTCTTAGGGCAGCATTCGTGTCCCCAAACCATTTCTCTCACTTGGTGTTGACTTCCATTTACTGCATCCTTGTTCTAAGTCCAGGACACCTTATAGCAGCACTGTGTAACCTCACAACACATGCTCTCAACTTACCACTGAGGACAAGAGGAAGACCAAGGCTCCCAACAGGCAGGCAGCTTGTTCAAGGGCACCGAGGTGCCAACAGGGACCCGGGGCCTTAACCCAGGGCTGCAGCATCTTCCCCAGGCTGTGCCCGACTCAGAGCTTTGAGACGTTTCTGACAATGAACAATAGCTCCACGAAATGATGAAGTCTTTTTTAAATAATTTTTTTCTATTTTATTTTTAATTTTATGGTACAATCCCATTGCCTCTGGGATTTCCCTTACCCCCTCCCCAAACACTCCCCCTAACTGATTTTCCCCGTGTTATTACAATAGTATAGTCCTTCATGAGCAGTCATAAGTCCATCATTAAAAATACAGAACGTTTCACGTATCTGCATGTCATCCTTGCGCAGGGGCCATGCTAATCTTGTCCGTATTGTTCCAGTTTTTGTCATTTTTGTGCTTGCTTCAGCAGCACAAATACTAAGTCTCTCACAGCCAGACAGGAGAGGTCAAGCCTCCCTAACGCACTTCTGACACAAAGCACAAGGCGACAAGGCTGCTGCACCTTAACAGCGGTGGGAGGGAGACATCCAGGATGTGCTTACTGACACACTGAGGACGCACGAACTGCTGAAGGACAAGGACAGGCAAGTGGGCAGAAGACAGATGCCAACACTGTGCCTCACAACCAGAGCAAACGACAAAGACGACATTTTCAGTCATCAAATCTGTTAGAACTGCAATGCACCAGTGGCAGTGAAAACAATGCCACCTGGGAGCTCACTGCGGAGAACAGGCAAGGCCAGGTGGCATTCAGGACGTGGCGCTGCAACCAGCCAGCACCACCTCACCCAGCCAGGAACATCCACGGCCACTCGGCCAGTGTGCAAACTCCCCAACAGCCACATGAGAAGACAGTGCTAAGGATGGAGGGTGCTGCTAGAATGCTACATGGCAGTTAAGGCTGAGGTTAAAACTAACTGGGTATGGAAAACATCCAAGAGTAAATCCGCGTTTGCAGAATGAATTACAAAAGCAAATTACAGAATGATACGTGGAGAATTATAAAATCTACACAGCCTCGTTTTAAAACATGTAGAAGAGAACGGAAAGAAATGGCAGGAATCCAAGTCAGCATTATTGTCAGGGTTTTATTTCCCAAGGTGGGTGATAGCACATACTTTATGTCTGAATTATTTAATAAAAGAATAAGGTAGTGCACGCACAGGGGTTTTCCCATCCCCTGGGTCACTGCGCAGACTGGCAAGCTGTATCTCAGAAAGACCTGAGACTGTTCTCAGATTGGCATTCAGTGTCCAGGCGGGAGACATCTCAGATTCTCCTCTGGCGGGGGGGGGGGGAACCTCTGTACCACCCCACCCTGCCAGAGACCACAGTCCTGAAGACACGAGCCCACGTTCACACACGATCACTCCACCGCTAGAAAGCCACAGGCACTGTCCTCACTCCACTCACCTGCCTGTGCCATTCTGTTGGACAAGTTCCTAACGCATGTTGTAATTAGGAATGACAGACACACAAGTGTTTTAACACAAAATACCAATAGCATATTGTAGGAAATTACCCTATGGTGTATGCTCATTAGAAACTTAGCTAAGCCCTGGTGTAACCATGATGCTAGGTCTCAGTAGCATTTAGGAGAGTGGGTAGGTCAGCTGTTGAACTTGTTTCACAAAGCATGTACTTGCTATATCTGTAACCTTTAGTGGTTCTGCAGCCTGTAGCCACCAGATGCCTGGGAGCCTTGCTGTCATTGTGAGCCCCCGCCACCCCATCTGCCCAATACCCATCCCCTTTTCCTCAGCCTTTAGGTGCCATGTTGAGTTCATATTCTACCTCCCAAGTTGCTCAACCACTAAGGAACTGGGGGAAGGGACCCTGACTTGCTAGGGATAAACAAAGCTGAATTTCTGAGGAAGGTGCCTGCTTTCACCTGCTGGTCACTGCTGAACAGACCTTGAAGCCCTATAACACACACACCTCACTCTCTAGTTCCTTCCGGTTTCTGAATCCAGGTGAGCATGTAGTCTCAGGTGAGCTTATTTCCCCACACATATCAGTCTGAAACTGTAACTGTCAGTAGTTACCACCATTTAACTGTGTGCATATTATCAGCCAGTGTGAGAAAAGACAGCAACTAATGCCCAGCCAGCACACACAAGTGTCTGACACTTCCGTTGCGTGATTCGGACATCAGCCCATATTCCGGTGCACATGCACCACCCAGAATGTGACACCGTCCCCACTCAGAAGAGCCCCAGCTGCCTTCCACAGGGCCCTGTGAAAACACTCATGTAGAACCAGCGCAATGGCTGGTCAAAAAATAGTTAATGAGTTAACATTAGTGGTGTATAGACTAGGAATACAGATTTAACCCAACTCTCCTATTCGAAGTGGGTGTGTGACAGAGGCTTTGATGGGATGGAATCGCAGGGGGGCAGCTCCAGGACTGGATCCGGGTGACCTCCCAGGCATGGAGGGATGTATGCTCCCTGCCTCATCATGGACTCCTTACACATGTGCTTTGTCACCCACTGCCTTCTGCCCCTCAGCAGATAGCTGACCAGGAAGGCTGCCTGTGTGGTTGGACCAAACTTCTGAAACAAAACCAAAATAAACCTCCTTCCTTTGTAAGCTGTTCCTCTCAGGTATGTCAATTATAGCAATGGAAAGTTGCCTAGTATGTAGAGTCAACAGCCTTTCTTACGTAAGATGAAATGTGTTCTAAAACAAAAATCTGTGCAATCCTACGGGTTTTCAGTAAATAATCAGTTACTGAGCAGTGATTCCGATTACATCATGATCAATTTCCCTCAAATGCCATTTCCTTTCTCTGTTCCTTATCTTGTCAAACCCACCCTCCCATCACCAACACCATTCTCTTAAAATATGTATTTTTTTTTTTGTTGGACAGTCAGATTTACAGAAAGGAGAGACAGAAAGATCTTCTGTCCACTGGTTCACTCCTCAAGCGGCCACAAGGGCCAGAGTTGCGCCCATCCAAAGCCAGGAGCTTCTTCCAGGTCTCCCATGCGAGTGCAGGGTCCCAAAGCTTTGGGCCGTCCTCCACTGCTTTCCCAGACACAACCAAGGAGCTGGATGGGTAGTGAGGCAGCCAGGACATGAACCGGCAGCCATTTGGGATCATGGGCCTGCAAGTTGAGGATTTCACCACTAGACTATCATGCCAGACCCTGTTCTTTTGTTTTCAACGTCTTTCTCAATGATATTATACTATGTGAGAAGGCCTGTGCTAAGTGTTGGGACTAGGGAAGGCACAAGGGGTCATTCTGGCCCTGAGTCTACAGTCCTGCAGAAGGCTCAGACATTAAACAAAGGAATCCTCCTTCCTCCAACCCAAGAAAAAGTTAGTGCAACCATAGCTATTCCTTACGAAACAATGAGCTGCAGAGCACACCTGAGCTCACACAGTGAGCTGCGGAGCACACCTGAGCTCACACAGTGAGCTGCGGAGCACACCTGAGCTCACACAGTGAGCTGCGGAGCACACCTGAGCTCACACAGTGAGCTGCGGAGCACACCACGGAGCACACCTGAGCTCACACAATGAGCTGCGGAGCACACCTGAGCTCACACAGTGAGCTGCGGGGCACACCTGAGCTCACACAGTGAGCTGCGGGGCACACCTGAGCTCACACAGTGAGCTGCGGGGCACACCTGAGCTCACACAGTGAGCTGCGGGGCACACCTGAGCTCACACAGTGAGCTGCAGAGCACAGCCGAGCTCACACAATGAGCTGCGGAGCACACCACGGAGCACACCTGAGCTCACACAATGAGCTGCGGAGCACACCACGGAGCACACCTGAGCTCACACAGTGAGCTGCGGGGCACACCTGAGCTCACACAGTGAGCTGCGGGGCACACCTGAGCTCACACAGTGAGCTGCGGAGCACACCTGAGCTCACACAATGAGCTGCGGAGCACACCACGGAGCACACCTGAGCTCACACAGTGAGCTGCGGAGCACACCACGGAGCACACCTGAGCTCACACAGTGAGCTGCGGGGCACACCTGAGCTCACACAATGAGCTGCGGAGCACACCCGAGCTCACACAATGAGCTGCGGAGCACACCCGAGCTCACACAGTGAGCTGCGGGGCACACCCGAGCTCACACAGTGAGCTGCGGGGCACACCACGGAGCACACCTGAGCTCACACAATGAGCTGCGGAGCACAGCCGAGCTCACATTTCAACCATAGCCCAGAGCGGCAACGGGGAACATCATGGTGAAAAAGATCTTGGCTTTCCCCTGGGTTGATGGCAATGTGCTTGGCAAACCCCAAAATGAACCCCACTGTTCTAACAGCAGTAGAGTGGGCCTACTGGTAATACATCCTCTAGAGAAAATTCCAGCCCTTCTCACTTTCATAGCTAACCGTTGTAACTTACTAATGAAAACATGACTGATTCTGTTCGGATCTGTTGATTCTTGAACACCCCTCGCCACACACATAGTGGCCTTTTACAAGTGGGGCTCATTTATAATGTACAACCCACATTTCTGCTTCTCTAACAGCTTTTTACAATGGTTTACAATAAAAAGAATAAATAGAAAGGTTGGATGAACTTATTATACAAAGACAAACCTTATGCCATAAATCTCCTCAAATGCTTTATTCTGAATAAATTGCCTGGGTATATACAGAAAAAAATAAATGGTATTTTCACAGCCAGAATAGAAAGAACCAGGATCATAAATTGTGTATTAATTATAAATAATGGCCACTGTTCTTTGCATTTATCAGAATAACATCCAGTGTAAGAAATCCCCTGCTTCTTGTATGAGCTGCTCGCACATTCATCTTTCCCTAGCTCTGAGCAACACCTCTTAGCACCAAGATTCATGGATGCCCCTTCATGGCCAACAGTAACTAAACCCATTGTAAAAACTAAACCCAACGGCGGCTACTGCATCACAGCTGTCTTTGCAAAAAGTCTCCACCTATGGATTAAAAAACTGTGTGAAAATAGATCTCCGCCCCTCCCTGCACTGGGTACAAACGCACAGCTCTGATGTCCAATCAGCCGTCCTCATCTTTCCCTAGGCTCCTCCCCCTCCACCTCTCCGGCTGCCTCCCGCCCCTTCTCCCATCCAGCATCCCCTGCAGCTCTGTCCACTTCCTAAACCTGTTAGGGGACTTCTCCTTGAAGTGACTGACCTTCCAGCCAAGTGTTGTCTCACTTGCCTTATGATATAAACGTGTATCCCTTTCAGAACTCAGGTCACAGAGCGGCCCTCCCGATACCCTCTGGCATGTGGAAGGCAGTCAGGTACAACACAATTAACCAGACGCAGAATCCATACCACATAGTCAGGTGAAAGAAACAAGCAAACAAAAATAGATATTCAGATACTGGAAACTGTACAAATACTTTTTTCTTGATCAAGCACAGGTTGTTTGTGTTGTTGTTCTTGTTTTCATAAAATAGCTACATTGTTATTTTTTTCTTGGTTGATATAAAAGCAGTTATCTACTCAGTTCACCAACCCCCAAGATCAAGCAATATAGAAATACTGAAATAGGCAGTAGATAGTTCTGTTCTATCCACTCCCCCATCTACCCAGAAAGGATCACAGTAAGGGCTTAGTGAAATCTTTCAAATATCTCTTTAGAATGAGAAGAGGAAATTATACCAAAGGCAGCCATTCCAAGAACTATTCTGCAGCTTGGCTTTGAACGGACCTCTGTTGCTCACTGGCACACACGTCTTTAACTTGATTTTCAAAGACAAGTGCTCTCTGTATACCCTGCTGTACTTAGACAACACTGCAATGAGAAGTATGCATTTAAGCTTCACATCATGTTACATTTTTCACTAACAGTTTCACAGTAGGGATTGGCATTGAGCCTAATGGACACCTCATCCCACATCCAATTGTCCGGGTTCCATGCCTGCCTCCAGCTCTTCGCACCGGCTCCCTGCTAATGCAGACCCCGAGAGGCAACCAAGGGTCAGGGTTCATGTCCCGCACGGGAGACCTGGGCAGAGTTCCCAGCTCCATCCTCAGCTGTCTGGGCATTTGGGGAGTGAACCAGCAGATGGCAGCTCATATTCCTTCTCACTCGCTCCTCTTCCTCTCCCCCTCTCTGCGCTCCTTCTCTCTTGTATGTATGCATGTGTGCCAATCTCAAGTAAAAGAATTTTTTAAATATCCTCCTTTATAGGAGGAGGATGGTTGAATCTTTTGTGCACATGTGCTTAACTGTGGCTCTTTAAAGGGAGCACAGGCATTTGTGTCCTTTGCAGTGGATTAAGACCTGCTAGGGACGTCACCACCCCTCATCACAGCACTGGTTCGAGTCTCAGTTATTCAGCTTCCAATTCTACTCCCTGCTAATGTGCCTGGGAGGAGGGCAGAAAAATCAGGCTCCTAGCTTTGGTGTGGACCAGCCCCAGCTGTTGCAGCCCCTCGGAGAGTGAACCAGTAGATGGAAGACCAGTCTGTCTCTCCCTTCCCTCCCTCCTCTGTTACTCTTTCCATAAATAACACTTTAAACACAAGTACAAGGA
This sequence comes from Ochotona curzoniae, assembly GCF_017591425.1. Taxonomy (NCBI): domain Eukaryota; kingdom Metazoa; phylum Chordata; class Mammalia; order Lagomorpha; family Ochotonidae; genus Ochotona; species Ochotona curzoniae. Next base: position 4,071,029 of record NW_024466512.1, read on the forward strand.
GCACACAACCACATCCCTGCTACATGTGAAAGACTCATGCTCTCGTCCCTGGGAAAGCAAGAACACAAATCCCCACAGTGAGACACGAGGCTGGTCGGAAATCATCGCTGAAGCATTACAGTAATGAGAAACAGGAAAGGCCTCCCTCAACAGAAAAAGACAAGAAATCAAAGTCTATTTGTGTATTGATATCCCAGGGCACGAGACCTTTTTGTCAATCTTTTGGGTAATTCTAAACCTGCTGTTTATGGTCCACACGGACCTCGTGCTTCTTGCTTTACTAATGTTCAATATACGACCTTATAAGATATATAATATAATCTCATGGATAGCTTATAAATGGGCATATTTGTCACAAAATTATAAAAACATACATTTTAGTAAATACTTATCGAGACAAAGTACAAAGGAAAAACTTCACAAGCACAGGTAACAAGTACTTTTTATACAGAGGGAGAAAAAAATGACCAGGGTTAGCATCATGGTGCAACGAGTTAAGCCACTGCCTGCCACCATGTGACACAAGCCAATTGCTCCATTCCCAATCCAGCCCCCTACCAACGCATGTGGGAAAGCAGTGGGAGACAGCCAAGAGCTTGGGTGCTTGCCACCCACCTGGGAGACCTGGAAGGCGTTCCAGGCTCCTAGCACGAGTGGCAGTCCAGCCCCAGCTACTGGGATCATTTGTGGAGTGGACCAGCAAATGGAAGCACTCATTTACACATGCCTTCTTCCCCCACAATCCTCTCCTCCCTCCCTCCAAGTATTTTAATAAATTCATTAACCATAGAAAGACAATGATAAACCAAATCTTAACAAAATAAAAAAAAATTCAAAAATCTCCACTGACAACAATGCAGTCCCTAGAATGGAAGAAAATATTGATGATAAATCTAACAAAACATTTGTACAGAATGTATTTTAAAAAATAGTCCTGGGAAGATATATAGCCTAATGTGAAAATGCCAGAATATCTAGACTGGCATTACACCAAGGATGTGTAAGTGGCAAAGGAGAAATGAAAAAATTGCTAGTCAGAGAGATGCTGAGTAAAAAAATCTGAAAATGCCAAATCTTTATGCAGATATAAAACAAAAGGAGCAACCACACTGGATGATTCTTTGGCCATTTCTAATAAGGTTAAATACAAGAGCACTTGAGGAAAGTCTGTGGGAAAACAATTAAAAGATAAATCTATTTTGACATAAGATGTTTTTGAAATTCAGTTTTTTCATAACACATGCTTTGCACAATCTCTTCGAAGTACTCTTACACAGACTCGCCGAATTAATCAGGAATTCCACTCCGAGGCATTTACCCACTATCAAAGAGCATTTATCTACATATGGACTTCCACACCAATGTTCAGATCTTGCTTTACTCATGATCACCAGCACCTTAGCCATACCAAATGTCAATCAGCAAGCAAATGAATACATGGAGTTAGAGCTATACAACGATTACTCAGCAGCAAAAATGAATACGCTATTCAGAGGAGTAAACTACATGTATATATTCTTATCTGATCAATACTTCCATCCAGCAGGACCTTCGGAGCATGCCCCACATCGGGGACCCTGGGATGGCTGGAAGGCTGGGTGTGGCGTCCCCCCTTATTTCTCGTCTCCCCACAGATACAGGACAGTAAGAATGTCGAAACGAAGATCTCACCCACTTTCCTCTAGCACTTAATAGTATCTGTTTTCAGCTTTATGATTGTTTTCCCATGATGGCAAGAAACATTGTCCAGTTTGGAGATCCTTTCTTCTGTCCCATTCATTCTGTTATGGAGACTTTACACTGAATTTTTAATTTGCTCCATTGCATCCTTCATTTCTAATATTTCTGGTTTTTTTAAAGATTTATTTATTTATTTATTTTTATTGGAAAGGCGGATATACAGAGAGGAGAGAGAGAGGAAGATCTTCCGTCCGATGATTCACTCCCCAAGTGAGCACAACGGGCCGATACTATGCCGATCCGAAGCCAGGAGCCTCTTCCGGGTCTCCCACGCGGGTGCAGGGTCCCAAAGGTTTGGGCCGTCCTCCACTGCTTTCCCGGGCCACAGGCAGGGAGCTGGAAGGGAAGCGGGGCTGCCGGGATAGAACCGGTGCCCATATGGGATCCTGGGGTGTGCAAGGCGAGGACCTTAAACACTGCACCACCGCGCCGGGCCCTGTTTGTTTTTGTTTCAGTGTTGCTAGTCCCTGTGTGACATATTCCTTAAATTCCTCGAACTCATTGTTGATAGGAATCTTGATAACGAGTTTTCTAAATTTTGTATCCCCCATTTCCTCAATGTCTTCCTCAGTTAACTCTGAGGTTGACAAAGACTTTTTGCTCCTTTGCAGGGGAGTCTTAAGTAATATAATTGTGCCTTTGACTCCTCTTTTGCTCTTGGTCACTGAACTTCTGGTTAGCAGAGTCTTCTCCTTGGGGGCAGGTTTCTAAGCTGTCATCACAGGTCTACAGCTCAATTTTACTTATTGCAGTTGGTACACGGCTCTTTGTTTGCAGTCACTTGTGCCACTCCCTCCAGCAGGTTTCAGCTCTGGGCTCTTGTTAGGCTTCCAGCATGGTCTCCACAGCCCCAGCTCCTGGCTCACCACTCTCTACTCCCTGTGGTTCTATGCTGTGGCTGCACCATTGTCTGTACAACCCTTTGCCCACTTTCAGTTTGAGCAGGTCCCAAGATTAGGGAGATATCAGGTATCCTAAATAACTAGGTTGTTGATGATGCTGATCTTGCCAGAACCTGTTAGCTATTCATCTGAGGCCCATCCAGAAGCATTTTGACCTGTAGGATGCCAAAGTCAGTTTTACTTTCCCTGTGGGACCAGTGCAATGCACTGAGCTGAGTTCACTCCCAGCTCAGCACATGCGCAGTTCACTGTTGCCCCTCCAGTCTCACAGCCTTTGCCACACTGTGCAAAATGGCACATGATGTGCCAATGGTGAAATTCTGGATTGGCTGGCCATCAGGTCTGAGGGCTAGCTGGGCCTATTTTGGATGAAACTTGTAGGATGCCATGTCAGTGCAATGCACTGAGCCAGAAATGAGTTGGCTTCCAACTTAGTGCATGCACAGTCCCGTCTCACAACCATTGCCTCCCTACACAAAATGGTGCCCGATGTGGTTCTGGTGAGGGTCTGGGCTGTGAAACCCACCCTGTTCCTACACCACCTACTTGGGATCTGATGCTCTCTCTGTGTTCCTGGTTGAATCACATCAGGACAGGCAGCTCTTTTGGTTCACCTGCTGAGCTCCTGGTGAGCTCCCCTTCCCACCTGGATGCTGCTGCAGTTCTGGCCACTGGTGCAATCCAGATCTCCACTCACTGACTGCCACTGGGGTATCAGTCACTGCAACACCATACTGCTGTCTCCACTGCTTTCCCGTGCCTGCCAGTCTCCAGGTGCCCCTCCGCTGTTGGCCTGTCCTCTATTTCCTGGACTATGCCCTCTCTGCTTCACCCTGGCTAATGATTTTCCATCTGTTTAAATGTGTCCTTACCCTATTCTGCCATCTTGATTCTCTCATACAAAAAAAAAAAAATTCTTGAAACAATAAGAGCAAGACCCATTTAAGAAATTAATATTTGAATATCCCTCACCAAGGAAGATATACAGATTACAATTAAACATGTGAAAAAATATCTACACCACCATAAATCACTAGGGAAGTAATAATGAAGGCAGCATAATACCACTGCACCCTATTGCTATAGATATCAGCCTGACCAAATGCTGTTTAAAAACTGATATTCACATGACATTATTGAAACAAGCAAAAGGATCAGTAGTTGCCAGTGGGGTCAGTGGAGGAAGATGGATTGACTGCTTGCTGAGGCAGAGGGATTTTTATAAAGGTAATAAAACCAGTCTTTAGGATATGAAACAGTGGGTGCATGACACAGCACTGCCCTGAACAGAACTGGAGAGCAAGAAAGAAGGAAGCACAATGCAAACCAGGTTTAAAGCGTTCTCAAGAAGGTGGGAGGATCCCGAGGGAGGACGCAGAAAATGGCTCAAGAACAAAACATGTGTCTATGTTACCAATACATGAAACAGCCTCACTAAAGGGACGAAACTTAAGCCATGAGTGCAGTCTCTCAGAACAAGGCCAAGCAAGCTGGACAGAAGCACTCTGACCCTGCACTGCTGCAGATGAACAATCTGGCACTGCAGTGCGTGTAAAGCGAAGTGAGCAGTTAAGGAAATGAATGGCAGACAGTGAGAGCCAGATTCCTCACTGCTGGAGTGGAAAAACAAGAGGCTGCGGCCAGAACAGCCCACGAGTCTGAACTCACGTTTAGCTTCACTGGCATCGACAGACATTTCCAGACACTCACAGGTGCACAGCTACACCCTCAGGGGCTTCCGTGCTTGGTCAGCTGAGAGGGCCCATAAACACTGATGCCCCAGAAGCAAGAAACATGTATAAAGGACAAATCTTGGCTTTTAGTATCATTGCTCAATTTAAGAAACTAGAGTTCTGTGGAGCATAGGTCAATTCTTTAAGGATTTTTTTTTATTTTAAGGATTATTTTTATTGACTAGACAAATTTACAGACAGAAGGAGATATAGAAGGATCTTCCATCCACCAGTTCATTCCCAAAGTGGCTGCAACAGCCAGAGCTGAGCCAATCCAAAGCCAGGACATTCTTCTGGGTTTCCCATGCAGGTGCAGGGTCCCAAGACTTTGGGCCGTCCTCCACGGCTTTCCCAGCTCACAAGCAGGGATACCAATGTGAAATGGTGCAGCGAGAATATGAACCAATACCCATATGGGATCCCCGGAAGATTAGATAATTGAGCCATCATACCAGGCCCAAAAAGGCCAATTATTGAACTACAGCAGGAAGTAACATCTTACAGGTATCAAAAATTCATGCCAACCACTGGGGCTGGTATTCCGGCATAGTCATTCAAATCAACACTTTCAACATTGGCATCCCTCAGGGTGCCAGTTTACAGCCTGGCTGCTCCATTTCCCATCTAGCTCTTGCTAACAGCCTGGAAAAGACAAAAATAGCCCAAGTGTTTACTGATCCATGTTGGAGACCTGGATGAAATACCTGGCTTAAGCTAGCCCAGCCTTGGCTATTGCAGCTATTTGAGGAGCAAATCAGCAGATGGAAGCATGCTCTCTAACTCCACCTTTTAAAAGTTAATGTTGGGGGCTCGACACAGTGGCTAAACTCCTCACCTTGAACATGCCAGGATCCCATATGGGTGCCTGTTCTAATCCCGACAGCCTTGCTTCCCATCCAGCTCCCTGCTTGTGGCCTGGGAAAGTAGTCAAGGACAACCCAAAGCCTTGGGACCCTGCATTCATGTGGGAGACCTGCAAGAAATTCCTGGCTCCTGGCTTTAGATCGGCGCAGCACCGGCCATGTGGTCACTTGGGGGGTGAATCATAGGATGGAGGATCTTCCTCTGTCCCTCCTCCTCTCAGTATATCTGACTTTGAAATAAGCAAATAAAAAATAAATAAAGTTAATGTTGGGTTGGTGCAGTAGTCTAGCGGCTAAAGTCCTTGCCTTGCATGTGCTGGGGGTCCCATACAGATGCTAGTTCTAATCCCAGCAGACCCACTTCCCATCCAGCTCCCAGCTAGGAAGGTGGTCAAGGATAGCCCAAAGCCTTAGGACCTGCAACCTGTGTGGGAGACCCAAAGGAGACTCCTGGCTCCTGGCTTCAGATTGGCTCAGCTCCAGCCATTGCAGCCACTTGGGCAGTGAATCAAAGGATGGAGGATCTTCCTCTCTGTCTCTCCTCCTCTTGGTATATCTGACTTTACAATAAAAACAGAGTAAGTCTTTTAAAAAATCGATGTTAACATTCTTAAACACTCCCACTAGCTACTATGCTGACTGTAAGGGGAACTGCCAGCGAGAACAATGGAAAGCTTGAAAAACTCCCTTTGGCCAAAGCTAAACGTGGGAACTTCAAGTAACAGTACCAAATTACAACTGAAAGTAGGAAAAAGAACTCACGGGCCTGTGGGGACATAAGCAAATGTGGGACAAGCAGCGATCCTGATGGAGACAGCCGAGCATGGCCTCAGCGGAGGGACACGTGGCAGCGGAGCCTTCATCTGACGGGTGAACGGGTCCTTTTTACCTCTACGTTCTTCCTCCCCAAATTGGCCCCCTCAGCCCAATCATTCACCTGCACAGCACAGACTGTCAACATCACCCAAAACAGGACGAATCTGAGAAATCACAAACAAGAGTAAGTTCAGAACACACGGTAATTAACTCGAAGTTGAACTATGGGTTGGCTCCAGGAACATTTAAAAAATGCGTAAGGAAATCAGAATACTGTATGGAATTCCATTAACTCATCAATACCTGTGCATTAGTGTAACAAAGACACTATATCCATGTCTGCTGTGACTAACAGGAGACATCAGATACAGGTTCTGCACCCCCTATGGACTATGTTTGTAATTTGCTCATGACTCTAGAAATAAAACAAGTTTTAAGAATCACTAATACGGGGGCCAGACTTTTGCACTATCAACTGATTAATCTTCCACTTACAAGTACCAGCATCCCATATTGGCACAGGTTTGTGTCCTGACTATTTCACTTCCCATCTGGCTCTCTGCTTAAGGCCTGAAAAGCAGTGGAAGACGGTCCAAAGCCTTGGGACACTGCACCCACGTGGGAGGCAAACACGAACCTCCTGGCTTCTGGTTTCTGATCAGCTCGACTCTGGTCATTGTGGCCACTTGGGGAGCGAACCAGTCAAGGAAAGATTTTTCCCCCTCATCTCTCCTCCTCTTTGTAAAAAAAAAAAAAAAAATCTACCTTTCCAACAAAAATGAGTAAATCTTTTAAAACAAAGAATCACTACTACGCAGAGAATTGGTATAACCTATAGTGAGAGTAATCCAAATACTATATGAATGACACAATCAATAAATGAGTTACGCTACTGCAAGTACGCCCTATAGGGTGAGGAAGAAAGCTTGCGAGGCATTAGAAATCCTTTAACTAAGGTTTAAGTAGTATCGGTCTACTGGTTAGGTCACAGGTTGAGACTTGTGCATCCCATATTTCAGTGAATTGTACAGTATTTCAGTGAAATACTGAAATTTCAGTATATTCAGTATTTCAGTGAATTGTACAGTTGTGAATGCCTTGTGTACACCATTAGCATGTGCTACCAAGGAAACCCTTTGCTATACAGAAAAAGATCTTAGCTTTGTCACAATTTACCTGATATTAAAGCATAAACAAGAAAAATGTAAATGCAGTTTGGGCTTCTCGGCAGAGTAAGATAAATTCTGTACAACTGGCATGCATTATGCGTGTGCAATCAGCTGCATGACTATCAGAAGCGGTGGTAAAGTCTCCAGAACTTTTAAAATACCGAAGTGCTTAGAACCCGTTCTAGACACGGCTCTACTGATCACCCAGCCACCTTGGGGCATGATGCCTTCAGGCCCGCGACTGGGCTGGCTGCTCCACAGCTGCCAACAGTTACACCTTCCTGTATTTCTCTTACAAGTAGCATTTTAAAGGACCATGCCAAGTTAATTTCTCTTACGAGTAAGGGCAGGGTCCAGCGCAATAGCATAGTGGCTAAAATCCTCATCTTGCATGCCTGGGATCCCATATGGATGCCAGTTCTAATCCCAGCAGCCTGCTTCCCATCCAGTTCTCTGCCTGTGGCCTGGGAAAGCAGTCGAGGATGGCCCAGAGCCTTGGGACCCTGCACCTGTGTGGTAGACCAGGAAGCTGCTGCTGGCTCCTGGCTTCAGATTGGCTCAGCAGTGACCGTTGTGGTCACTTGGAGAGTGAATCAGATGGAAGATCTTCCTCTCTGTATATCTGACTTTCCATTAAAAATAAATGAATATTTAAAAAAAGAGTAAGGATGAGAAGACATCTATTTTTAAGGACTGAGATCTTGTAGCCTAAGCACTGAAGCTTCCTCAGTTTGAAAGGCAGATACACAGAAAACCTTCCTACTCGAATTTTCCATTCCCTCTCCAAACATATACGACAAGAAAGAACTGGACCAAAGTGAAGAGCTGGGAGCACGAGCCAGCTCCCCCACGTCGCTGCCGGGAACTCAACTGCTGGAGTCATTATCTACCTCCCAGGGTCCGGAACCACAGGTCCAAGACAGGACTAGGACACAGCCGTGCCCGGTGGAACGCAAAGTCCTAACTGCAAAGAAAACTTCTCCACCATGAAGACAAGCTCCAAGAATTCACCTCTTACAGACCTGTGCTACAAATGACAAAGATGCACAGCAAATCACGGTCCTTGCACCGAGGTGAGGGTTTAGCCACTAGCGGATTGCACCGGGCCCGTTCTATGGCACAGGGAGCACGTACATTCACAATAGCCATCCCACTTCTTCCAAGCCTCACAGCATGGCGCCTCCGAGAGACTGGGAAGGCCAACACCTCCAGGGTCAGGGCCACAGTGTCACCCAGCCCGACTCAGCAGACAGCACTCAGGGCAGGAGCTACACAACGCAGTCAGTCAAGCCACACACGCTGCCAGGACACGCGGCAACTCCAGCCGGAGACCTTCACATCCCACCTACCCCTGGGACTTGGTTGTTGCAGAAGCAGGCTGTTTTCCCCAGGGGAGCTGGGAGTGCTCTGCACGGAGGACACAGGCCACAAGCAGCACCTGGCTGCCTCTGTCTCGGTGGGCAGTGTTTCTCCTTCCGCTTGCTTCTGGGACCAGCACCAAGTCACTTCATGTAGGAATCTGCCGCACAGCTGCATCCCTGAGGCCTTCTCTGCTTACCCAACACTGCCACCTACTGCCCAAGGGTGGCTTTAGCTCAGCCCTTACCAGGGCTTTGCTGAGCAGACAGGATCCAACCTGTGGTCAACTCAAGGTCTTTAGGGATGTACTGGAAGCCAAGTAAGGCCAAATGAAGAGATCAACCGTATTCACCTCAATAAGGAAATTTAAAATTTATTAAAACCGTCAAGCCTTTGGTATTCATTTAAAATGTTATCTCAAAAACATTAAGTTGGAAAATATAAACAGTTTAATTCTAATCCTAAAATCTGAAACAGCGTGATTTAGCACTTTTTCGTCAACATTATATTGAAATTAGCTGTTCGTTTAACTGATCCCTCCAGACAAGATTCCAAGAGCGAAGACTGTTTCACTGCACATTTTATTCCCAGCACCAAACCACCCACGCAGCAGACCAACATGGCGGAAACGTGTCCACAGAAGCAAAAAGCACGTGGCAGAATGTGCACTGGGAAAAGAAACATGCAGGGATTTCAAGCCTGGGGCAGATGACGCAGTGCAGAAGTTCAGCCTCTGTTGGGGATCCCTCCCACCCCTAAACAGAGCGCTGGTTTGAGTTCCAGCTACCAGCTTCCCGGAAAAGCATCCTGAACAGCCCAAAGGCCACGGAGCGCCAGGCTGGCCCAGCCCTGCCACCAGCGGAGGGAAACATCGGTTCTCTTAACCTTTCTCTCGTGACTCTGCCTTTCAAGCAGATGAAATCAGAATCATACCATGTGTATTCTGTTCACAATGAGTTAAAACTAGCAGAAATTTTGATTTGCCCAATCTGAACAATTCGTAAACAACATTTTCTTGTACAACTAACAGGTCAAGAAAACAAAAATTCCTCAAAATAAATCAAAATAGAAAATTACAAGCTCTGTGGGGATACAGCAAAAGCAGTACTAAGCAGCAAGTATATAGCAATAAGCGTCCCCACCAAAACCCAACCTAATGATGTACCTCAAGGAGTTACAAAAACCAGAAAACCCAACCCCAATTAGCGGGAGCCATCCGATCACAAAATATCAAACAGTGATTGTTTCAAAAGAAGATAAACCTTTAGACAGACTAACGGGGTAGAGAGACCCAATCAAACCAAAGGCCACATTGTAACTCAGACCCCATGAATCCGAAGGACCCTGTGGGACTATTAGGAACAACGATCCCAGAAGAAACTGCTACATTTCTGGACACATACAAGTATAAAAGTATGAAAACTGGATTATCATGACACAGAACAAATAACTGTGCTGCATCAATGTCTGCCAAGGAAAAGCCCAGAATCGATGACTATCACCAGATCTAAAGACGACCAGCTCTCAATCTCCCATCCTAGGGAGGGAGCCCTTCCACGTTTGTCCTCCGAGGTCTGCCTTACCTTTTTCTCAAAGCCGGACAAAGACAAGGAAAACAACCCCACAGACCAACCCTCCCAGATGGACATGCGAACATTTTTAACAAAACATTAGCACATCAACCCTAACAGCATATCAAAGAGGTCAGACCCCTTCAGCAGGCAGATCCATCCCAGGCATTCGACAGCATTCTAACATACACAAACCAATAAATGCAACGCACATGTCAACCAAGAATTTAAAATACATACGGTCATCTCAGTAGCTGTAGAAGCATTTGAGAAAATTAAACACCCCTCATGATTTAAGAAAAACACTTGAGGAATATACCCAACACGGACTGTGTAGGACTGTGTACCCTATGCAATAACGGCCTGTGTCGTACCAGAGGGGGAAACAGCCAGTAGCTTTCCTTAAGATCAGGAACAAAACAAGGATATCCACGTTCGCCCATCTGGATACCGGAAGTCCTCGCCAAGGCAGTGACAGCAGTGGCATCCAAACAGGAGAGGAGGTGGCCAAATTACCCTCGTTGGCAGACAACATGGTACTATATGTGGAAACACCTAAGACAGCACCAACAAACCGTGAAAACTAGTTAGTCAATTAGTAAAGCTTAGAATGCAATATCCAACATACAGAAATGAGTAGCTTTGCAGCAGGGTCAGCACTGTAGCATAGCAATATGGCACCGGTATCCCACATGGACACGGGTTTGAATCCTGGCTTCTTCATTTCCAATCCAGCTTCCTGCTAACATGCCTGGCAAAGCAGCAAGAAACGACCCAAGAGTGTGGGCCCCTGGACCCAGTGGAAGACGCAGAACGCGCTCCTGGCTCCAGATCCACTAAGATCTGGCCTGTGGCCATTTCAGGAGTGAACCAGAGAATGGGGGACCTCTCTGCTCTCCCTATTACTGCTTAATAATCTTTCCAAAAAAAAAAATCAATGGCTTTTTAAATATATCAAAGCACGAAAAATAAAACTGCTGAGAAAGAAATCATGCAAGCAATACCCTTCACAATAGTGAGAGACTTCCGAGTAAACTCAAGCAAGGAAGTGAACAACCTCTCCAAGGAAAACTACAAAACGTTGATGGAAACAACTGAAGACACCAAAAAGTGTAAAGACATCTCAAGTCCACAGATTGGAGAATTAGTATCATTAGAATATGCATACTACCCAAACGGACTTACACATTCAAGACGATTCCTATCAAAATACCAGTGACATTCTTAATTGAAAAAACAGATCCTCAAATTGTATTGAGCCATCAAAAGACCCTGAATAGTCAAAGCAATCTCAGGCATAAACATCAAAACTGAATGTGTTACAGTATTTGACTTCAAAACATGCGAAGCAAAGCAGTACTGACATAAGAAATATACACCTTGGGCCCGGCGCAATAGTGTAGTGGCTAAAGTCCTTGCCTTGCACATGCCAAGATCCCATATGGACCCATATGGTTGTAATCCCGGCAGCCCCGTTTTGTATCAGCAGGACTAGGTTTGAGGGTTGGATCACAGCCCTGCTTTCACTTCCATCTTCTTCCTAAGGTATGTCCCAGGAGGCAGCAGGCAATGGTTGAAAAGCTTGGAGCCCTGCCCCATAGGCAGCCTGGCTTTGGCCTGGCCCAGCCACAGCCGCTGAGGACGTCTGGAAAGTGAACCAGCAGCTGTGGGGAGATCGCTGGAGCTTTAGTCTCCCTGCGCCCACATGAAGTCCAGAAACAAATCTTCCTACTTATAGCCAAGTGATCTCACACAGACAGCAAGAACAGAAATTAGAAAAGGGAAAAGTAGAGCACCATGGACTTAAGTCACATGCCACAGAATGACCACTGTGTCAAGATGTGTTGCTGATTTTGTCACTGTGTAAGACTTTCATATCCAGATGTGATGATACAGTGCAGTATGCATCTCTACTTCCAAAGATGGACTCCCAACGAGACTGTGGGATGGCTCTTGACTGGACTCTCTGCCAGTGTTTGTATCAGCAATGTCAGGACACACTTAAGAGCAGAACGATGGACTTATGACTGCTCATGGAGGACTATATTATAATATGGGGGAATCAGCTGGAGGGGTGATAGAAGTCCCCAAGCCTGTGGAATTGAACCATAAAATTAAAAATAAGATAGAAGCGGGAAAAAGAGGAAATTCCCCTCAATAAATGGTACGAGAGAGGACCTTTTGTGTGTGTGTGTGTGTGTGTGTGTGTGTATGTGTTTCCTTTTTTATTATTTTTTTTTTATTGGAAAGGCAGATATACAGAGAGGAGAGACAGAGAGGAAGATCTCCCGTCTGATGATTCACTCCCCAAGTGAGCGCAATGGGCCGATACTATGCCGATCCGAAGCCAGAAAGGAGCCTCTTCCGTGTCTCCCACGTGGGTGCAGGGTCCCAAAGCTTTGGGCCGTCCTCGACTGCTTTCCCGGGCCACAGGCAGGGAGCTGGAAGGGAAGCGGGGCTGCCAGGATTAGAACCGGCACCCATATGGGATCCTGGGAGTGCAAGGCGAGGACCTTAACCACTGCGCCACCGCGCTGGGCCCGAGAGAGGACCTTCTTGCACAACAGTCACAGCTCAGGATACTCTGCAAGCCACACCAATGCCACTCCGCTATTTCACGTTGTTGAGCCAACAGTGGCTGGCAAACACAGCTGGTGGGCAGCAGATGGCCAGGTACCTGGGCTCCTGCCGCCCACAGGCTCGGCAGGCTGGCCCAACAGTCCCACGTGTTGAGGACATTTCAGAGTGAACCAATAAATTGATGAACTCACTCACTCCTTCTATCAGTCACTCCGTCTTTCAAATAAATCTTTCCTTAAAAATAAATGGTAAAAAAAAATAGATAAATGCTGCTAGGGAAACTGGGCATGCACTGCACAATAGTAAAATCAGACCACCTTTATCTTACCATGTGTAAAACCCAACCTGAGACATATCCAAGAGTTAAATGTAAGAACTAGGAGAAGATACAGATGAAATACTTCAGGATGTTGTCTGGAATTTCTTTGTATTTGACTAAAAAGAACAAGAACAGAAGTTCAAATAAAGGAGATTTCAGCTAACTAAACAGGATTCTGTACATCAACCGAGTGAAGACACAACCTACAGAAGGGGAAACGCACTCGGAAATGCTTCATCAGCAAGCGATTAGTTTCCAGAACATGTAAAGAACTCAAAGAACACACCAGAAAAATAAATCAAATAATCTAATTAAAAAGCCAATAAATGCAATCCGGTAGCGAAGTGGAGTGTGCCAAGTGATCACACAGTGTCCCCGCTCAAAAGGCCACAGCTGGCCCTGGCTCCCTGCTCCGCGTCCAGCTCCCTGCTCATGTGCCTGGGGATGTAGTGACAGCCCACGTGCTCCCACGCAGGTGGGAGACCTGGGTGAGCTACTCCTTCAATTAGCCTGGTCCAGTCTTGGCCATTGTAGCCATCTGAGCAGTGAGCCAGCAGACGTATCACTCTGCCTTTCAAGTACGTAAAACAATTTGTTTTTTACAAATTCATTTTTACTGGAAAGTCAGATATTCAGAGAGGAGGAGAGACAGAGAAGAAGATCTTCAGTCCATTGATTCACTTTCCAAGTGGCTACAATGACCAGAGCTGTGCCATCCAAAGCCAGGAGTCAAGAGCTTCTTCTGGGTCTCCCACACGGGTGCAGGGTCCCAAGGCTTTGGGCCATCCTCGACTGCTTTCCCAGGCCACAAGCAGGGAGCTGGATGGGAAGTGGAGCTGTCGGTATTAGAACTGGCGCCCATATGGGATCACGGTGCATGCAAGGTGAGGACTTTAGCTGCTAGGCTACCTCGCCTGGCTCAGTAAAATGAATCTTACAAGCAAGCAAGCAAGCAAATACAGGTGAGTATTTCTCAAAAGTGGCTATTCCACTGACCAAGGAATATAAAAGATTCTCAGTATCATCGTAAGAAAATGATATTCAAAGCCACAAAGAGATCTCACTGGAGGTATAATGACTTTTCAAAAATGCACAAAAACAAATGGCATGAAGCCGTATGGAAAGAGACTCCCACACTGTCAGTGGGGATGTAAATTAATACAGCCATTGTAGCGAACAGCACGGTGGTTCCTCAATAAATCAGGGCAATGGTATGCTCTCACCACTAGGTAGAGATCCAAGAAACAGGAACCCATAAGGCAGAGGTGTCTGCAGCACAGTGCTGTTGTAGCACCATCTGCAACAGCCAAGGGATGAATCCACCTGGGCTTCCCAATGAATCAACGGCTGAAAGAAATGTTGCGCACACACCATGGAATATTAGGCAGCCATTTTAAAAGAATGACGTTTGTCACTTGCAGCAATACGAACTGGAGGACACTGCGACATGAACTAGACACAGGAAGACAGGCACTGCATGTTCTCAGATATATGTAGCAACTAAAAAGTTGATTTCGAAGTAGAGGGTGGTTCTGTTACCAGAGCCTAGGAAGGATGTAGGGGAGGAAGCCGAGCAGGCAGGGTCACTCGGTCAAAGGGTGCAGCTGGAACAGTAACGCGTGTTGCTCCATAGCACATGGGACCATCATGGAGGACAACAGCTAATTGCATACTTCAAGGTAGCGAACGGAATTTTCAAAGTTTGCAACACAAAGAAATGTCTGGAACTTGAGGCTTGGGGCTGGCATTCTGAGGCAGTGGGTGAGGCCACTGTGCTAGCATCCCATACGGGTGCCAGTTTGTGTCAGCCACACACATGGGACACCTGGACAAAGCTCCTGGCTTCAGCCTGGCCATTGAAGGCATCTGAGGAATAACCAGTGGAAGATCTGTTTCTCCTTCTAATTTTCAAATAAATGTGCTAGTTACTGATCTTATTACACACAGGTATTGAAATGCCAGGCTAAACCCCATACATACATACAATCACCATGTGTTAATTAAAAACAGATTATCTTTGATAAGGAAGGACACACAGGTCTCCCAACAGCTCATCTTCACTTCCAATGTCTGCAGAGGCTGAGCGTAGGAGTCAGGAACTCGGGATGGTTCTCCCACACAGGTGACAAGTACCCAAGTACTTGAGGCAACTTGCTGTCTTACAGAAGTGCAGAGTAAAGCTGGGATTTGAACCCGGGCATTCCAATATGAGTTGTGGGTATTCCAGGTGGCAAGCCTAAGCATTGAGCTACACAAAAATATTAACTAAATAAATAATTAGGACAAAAAAAAAACACATACCACTAAGCAAGCATGGCCAAGCA
This sequence comes from Ochotona curzoniae, assembly GCF_017591425.1. NCBI lineage: Eukaryota > Metazoa > Chordata > Mammalia > Lagomorpha > Ochotonidae > Ochotona > Ochotona curzoniae. Next base: position 4,086,405 of record NW_024466512.1, read on the forward strand.
CAACTAAATAATCCATATATACAAGTTTCCTCAAAATTTGCTTTAGAATGAAAACTGACTTGTAAGAAATATATTGGAGGGGACAATGGCACAGTTCAAGAGGTGTGCCTGCCAGTTGGGACGCCCACAACCCATAAGGCTGCTGGTTCAAATCCCGGCTACTCCATTTCTGATCCAGAATTCACTGCTAGTATTTCTGAGAACTGGGGGGATGGTGGGTCAAATCCTTGTGTCCTTGCCATCCACATGCAAACCCCGATGGAATTCCTGGCTCCTGGCTAAAGCCTGGACTAAGCCTGGCTCTTGCAGCCATTGGGGGAATGAACCAACAAATAGAAGTTGTCTCTCTCACTCTCCCATACCGACTTTTAAATTAAGATATACATTCATTCGAAACTGGTTTCCAAAATAGTTATAAACTCCCTTATTAAGCCTCTTCAAAAAATATTCCCATCAAAAGGCCTCACACCAATTTCATAAAGTGTTGTTCTACCAACAGATTGGCATTCTATCCACAAGTCCCAAGACCAATCGTCACTGCCGGTGCTGTGTCACCCCTGGCTGGGTCCCGACAGTCTACAAATCAACAGCAGCCACAGTGGCTGAGTCCCGGCTCTGACATTCTCTATTTATGGTCATTGTTCTTAACAACTTGTGTCCACCGTACCCATAAATCAGAGACGAAATGCTTCTGTGGCCATCCGCCAGAAGTCATACTTTCGTTTGACTATTCCAAGTGGTGATATCAGAAGCGGTTTTTGCTTGTTTTTAGCTAAGAAAAACACATTTTTATTATTTAAAAAAAAACCTTCCCAAACCATATTGACATCTTACAAAAACAGTTGCAAGCAAGCATTTCACTTAAAGCTGCATCTACCTTCTAAGCTGAAGCAGATATATCAGAAGAAACGATGCATGAAGAAATGAAGGCTTCAGCATTTGGTGTCAATCCCAAATCAAGACGAGCAGTACAGGCCAAATGACTGCTGATCTCTGCTGCATATTGTATCACATTTGCTCCCTGCAGTCAAATATTTAATGTCATTTCAGGTACCCACAAAGCAAGGGGTCAAAACAGCGAGCTAAAACAAAACGCAGAATCACAGGCAGACCAACCCAAGTCCAGGTTCTGGCCCATCATCCTTCAAACTGAAAGGAAGGTTGATTGAAGCATTAGTAAGACCTATGCTTTATCATGAAAAGTCACAGTAATTAAGAAGTTTCCAGAACTTCTAGAATCATTACAGATACAAAGAACAGGGAATGAGCACCCCCAAGAAAGGACAATTACAAAGGTCAAATCATCCAGCTTTCTGGTTGGCTAAAAGTGTCAGCAGAGCCTCTGGCCCACTGTTAAGACGCCCCTTAGGATGTTCGAGGGCCTGAGCTCCAGCCCCGGTCCTGTCCCCAGTCCAGCTTCCTGCTAACACAGAACCTGAGAAGCAGTTCTACCTTGGTCCAGTCACTCGTGAGGAAATCCTGGACTGAGCGCCGTATCCAATCTTTCCAGCTCTGAATGTTGTGAACAGATGGTTGGAGAGTGAACCAGAGGGAAGATCTGTCCTCTATGAAATAATATTTTTAAAGGTCAGAACTAAGTGAGGAAATAATCAGATCCCATGGAGAGACTTAGAGGGACCATGATCAGCTGGGTTTATGGCTTCTTTGACCCACCTCAAATCCTTGTACCCCACAAAGAATTGCTCTTCTTATGGTCCTGGTTCATGGGCAAGAATAGAACAGTGGTAACCACCCTCAGCACAAAGACATGCTGACATCTGATATCCCAGTAACTCAAAGGATTCCTTCCCTCCAAGTTCTCCCAGATCAGTCACTACAGATCAAACATTCTTACTTCCAGCAGGTGTTTTTCTAGTGTTGGTTTATACATGACATTAAGCACTTGTCCAGCCCAATGACACCAGAGCCAGCGTTTCATTTATTATTGGTAGCAAATAATAGTTAAATCCCAGATCACTCAACTAATCAGAACTGGACATTTCACGATTCTTACAGCTACTTTGACCTGGAAACCTCAAAATTCCTTCACTTTTCTACTGGTCGACCTTGAATTCCATGTGGACTTGAGCAGGCCCGAACCATCTTCAGTTGGTGAACACTGCCTTTAGTTTCTGCAGGAGGCCAACCCTGAGACTCTGAGTTATTATTTCTACTCTGAAATGTCTCCACTGTCAAGGGTCAAGGATTTAACATTACAAAGCCTTAGTCACAGCAGCCGTGTGACGTCAGGCCTCAGCTGTGAGCTAGGGGAAGCACGCAGTGTACAAGGTTCTCTGAAGGATTGCCGGTGACGTGTGGAAGCACTGGCCATCTAACAGGCGCTCAGATGGCAAGCAGCCCCCAAAGGGTTTCTCATGGTGAAATACGCACAGCGTCAACTTCACCTTTTGAACCATGTTAGAGCATCTAGCTCAGGGGCAGTAAGTGCACTCCCGGGCTGTGCAGGGCACCCAGCTCAGGGGCAGTAAGTGCACTCCTGGGCTTGTGCAGGCTTCACCACCATCCACCTCCAGCACTTTATTTGGGTCACCAACTGTCACTCTGTCACCATGAAGGTGACAAACTCTGCCCTACCCCCACCTCCTGTATGCCCAAGAAGAAACTCTTGATTACCTAGCAGGTATAAAAATCAGTTAAGGGCGTGGCCCAACGGCTAAAGTCCTCGCCTTGAATGTGCTGGGAACCCATATGGGCGCCAGTTCTAATACCGGCAGCTCCACTTCCCATCCAGCTCCCTGCTTGTGGCCTGGGAAAGCAGTCAAGGACGGCCCAAAGCCTTGGAACCCTGCACCCATGTGGGATACCCGGAAGAAGTTCCTGGATCCTGGCTTTGGATCGGCATAGCATCCGCCATTGCGCTCACTTGGGGAGTGAATCATCGGATGGAAGATCTTCCTCTCTGTCTCTCCTCCTCTCTGAATATCTGACTTTCCAATAAATAAATAAATCTTTAAAAAAAAAAATCAGTTAAGTAACTGCCATTCGCCTTATTCATAGTCAAAGCCAAATGTCCTACCAGAGCAATAGAATGCAGTGTACAAATTAACAGTGGAATAATATTCAGCCTTAGAAAGGAAAGGAATTCTGATACATGCTGCAACACGGTTGATACTACAAGCAATTCCTACATTCAACAGCTGGAAATTCTACTTAAGAAATTCCATCATCCGGGCCCAGCGCGGTGGCGCAAGTGGTTAAGTCCTCGCCTTGCACACCCAGGATCCCATATGGGCGCCGGTTCTAATCCCGGCAGCCCTGCTTCCCTTCCAGCTCCCTGCCTGTGGCCCAGGAGAGCAGTCGAGGACAGCCCAAAGCTTTGGGACCCTGCACCCACGTGGGAGACCCAGAAGAGGCTCCTGGCTTTGGATCGGCATAGCATCGGCCCGTTGCGCTCACTTGGGGAGTGAAATCATCGGACGGAAAATCTTCCTCTCTGTATATCCGCCTTTCCAATAAAATATAATAAAAATAAATCTTTAAATTAAAAAAAAAGAAAGAAATTCCATCATCCATACTACAGAGACCAGCAAAACACGTCAGCTAACCCAACCATGGGAAAAGAGGTCAGCTGCATGTGTCAAGTAATATTTACAAACTCCCGCAGTTTTCAAGTGTCAATTCCCCATTGTAGGGGAGTCCCTGCAGGTGGATAGGCCACACTGTTCAAGCAGGTGAGGTTGGAAAGCACTGGTGACAGAGCACGGAATCCTTTCCAGGAACCCTTCCCAGGAACGCTCGCCTCAGGCAGAGCTGGGGGGCGCCCCCCCATGCAGAGCTCGTGGGGGGCCGACCCTTCCCCAGCCGCACGCAGAGCTCCGGGGCCGACCCTCCACCAGCCACACGCAGCAGGTCACTTGGGCATCATTTTAGCCGCTGCAGCATCATGACCTCCCGGTGGGTCTGCTCTCTGGATCTCCCTTTGAACTAGCTGCCACATCTTGCTCGTTACTCCACTAATCTGCGAACATATTTAACACTGATTTTCTAACTGTAGCTGTCATAGTGTTATATTCTTTTCTAAAAATTCTCCGTTACTAGGTTACGCAACATCCATGCTTCTCAGAGGGACTTGAGGAGCGGTACCCCTGGCCACCTCCTGGGGCGCTCCTGCCAGAAGCTCACTCGGAGGGGAAACAGCATTGCAGCCCAATCCCTGGCATGGATACACTGACCTGACCCAACCCCGGGGAGCTGGACCCACCCATCTTCCCACCCTCCCTCCAAGACTACGTGGGGGCTGCCTTCTTGACTCCCTTGGCCAGGCCAGTCATCAAGTTCGTGGCTGGCAGCTAGCTCGCTTCACCTCCACACCTGAGGTCCACCCGAGCTCACAGGCCCCGCCAACACCTGCCCACTCATCCTTCCCAGTGAGCTAAACTTTAGGAAGTGAGAGGGCTGCCCAGCTAGGAGACTGGCTTCTGATGGTGCCAGCTCCTGTGTGGCAGCAGTGGCCTCAGAGCAGGTGGCAAGGGGGAAGCTCTGACACGCACTTCAGAGCTCGAGCACGGCTAGCTAAATTCTCACTCCTCACTTGGCGCTCAGATAGAACTTCTCTTATGAGGGAGAATTTACCTTTTCTTAACCAGGAAAAGATGTTTAAGACAGTGCTTTGAGCGAGCTTCTGCCGCATCAGTCAGGCCTGCTCATATCTTTGTCTTGTCTTGCCCCCCGCCCTGGAGCTGGTCCAGCAGCGCAGGCTCCACCGACTGGCTACCTGGCCTCACTGTGTGCGGACACCATCACCGTCTTTTTTTTTTTTTTTTTTTTTTTTAAGATTTATTTTTATTATTTTTTCATTGGAAAGGCGGATATACAGAGAGGAGAGACAGAGAGGAAGATCTTCCGTCCGATGATTCACTCCCCAAGTGAGCGCAACGGGCCGATGCTATGCCGATCCGAAGCCAGGAGCCTCTTCCGGGTCTCCCACGCGGGTGCAGGGTCCCAAAGCTTTGGGCCGTCCTCGACTGCTTTCCCAGGCCACAGGCAGGGAGCTGGAAGGGAAGCGGGGCTGCCGGGATTAGAACCGGCGCCCATATGGGATCCCGGGCGGCAAGGCGAGGACCTTTAACCACTTGCGCCACCGCGCCGGGCCCCACCATCACCGTCTTTAAAATTACTCTGGTTTTAAATAAAATCAACTCAAAGCAAGACGCCATTGGCAAGGAGAAAGCTTTAGTAGGAACAGCTGTGACAAGCCACTCAGCGGCAGCGTGAGTCAACCTGTAATCAAGTTACCATGTGACAGCTGATTAGAACAGAGGGCCCAGAGCAGCGGCCGCAGGACAGGTGTGTCACCAGCAAGCTCCCGTCTGGCCGGCCACTGAGGGCCCAGGGCTAGGTGTCGCATGTAGTGGGGAACAGTCAAAATGTGAAGGATGTTAGAGTTCCTATGCACAATCACAACTTCAGAAAAGCACGGGGCGCCAGGCGCGGTTCCCCCAAAAGGCCTGGCCTGTCCGCGTCCTCCTCTCGGGGCAGGGAGGACAACTGGACGGTGATGCCCGGTACTTGGAAACTTCAATTATGAATGTGTTCCCTGCCTTTGTCAGACCTATGGTTAAGAACGTCACACCGTTAGAGCTCCAACGACCTGTCGTTACTTGAAAATTTACTGAGGATGATTCCATGATTGCTTATAGCTGTGACCTACAGCCTGTGCACAGTAGGGTCTTTTTGCGTTTTACTGGCTTTCTTATTCTGTGAAAGATTAAGCCTCTTTATTGTCATGTAAATTTAAGATACCTCAAAAAAATGAAAGGGTGCCAGAGAGAAAGGAAATGATGCTTTCAGGGTTTTATCCACAAACCATATTAAATCTGTTAAAAATTTAAGATTAAAAAAATAAAAACTCCAAATGTGTTGTGTGACACTGGCTTCCCATTCGAAGCTAAGCACGATGCATCAAGTAGATCCAACACGTTAGCAAAGGGCTCAGGTTACTAATCAGGATTTAGGGGGGCCAGTACTTACACTGTATCAATTTTTCAAATTTAATCTTGAACTACTCAGACTATTTTGTAAACAAAAGCAACATATTCAAGGTGACTTCTCTTTCAGTGAAGCTTTAAGGGGGGAGAGGGGGGCGACGGGGAGGAAGAGTCCGGTTGGTACAATCCCCAAGCAAAGAGAAGATTGCTAGAGGTTTCTATTTATAGTTCACTTTTCACCAGAGAAGTATTTGCGTTAGAGGCTCAGCTGTTGGTCCTTCACTCTGACACAGACAGGTTTTATCTCATAGGCAATAATGGATGAAGAGTGGCGGCTTCCAGCACCTATGTCATGGCGGCCTTAGAGGGAAGGGCCTGTGATAGCAGGCCACACGTAGGCCACCTGTTCACTGACCACTGTGTCAGCCAGTCCACATCAGTAAGCCATCAGGACATTGGCAGGCAACCATCTCCCCAGTTCCTCAGGCTGCACTAACCAGTGAACGTCAATAGTATGCTTTAGTCCAAGACAAAGGAGACAGTTCCTACGTGGAACCCAAGGGACACACACATGGCAAGAGTGGCCTCGTGCTCACGCCCCACGCTCCCGGGCTTGGTGCCTTTGGCCGGGACTGCCTTGCCTTGTTCTCTGCAGACGGCCCACTCAGCAGAGGCTGCAGGAGAGTCAGGTGGATCACACGGAAGAGAACTAAGGATAAGGACAAACCCTGAACACTAAACATCCTGAGCAAATAGGCAAGCTCCGATAAGGATTAGGCTGCTGAAAGGAACTGGGAATTTCCATTACAAGAATGCCAAAAATCCAGAAGTAAGATTGAAAAAAAAAAAAAAAGCTCTTAGGGCGGCTGCAGGGAAAAAAGGGTGCTCGTATATACTGCTGCTTGGTCGGGGAATTAAAACATCTAAACCAACACCACCTTTGAACAGGCAATTCCACAGCTAGATCTCTACTCACACCTGCACAGAGGAAAACTGTCAGCTATACAAGCTGTTCGCTCCAACTTTGTTTCAAGACACTTATTTTTAAAATGCTGTATTGGTTTCCCGTTGCTACTGTAAACAAAGGCCACGAACTTACTGGCTGAAAACAACGACAACATCTTATCTTATAGTTCTGAGGTCAGAAGTCCAGAATGAAACTTGCCGGGCCACAAAGGCGGGCTCCCTTCCAAGTCGTTCCAGCTTCCCGAGAGGCCCACGTTCCTGGCTCCTGCCCGGGTCTCCGTCCCACCTCCGGTTCCGCCCTGCCGCCTCCCTCTTATAGCAGGCGTGGGCTTGACTGCATTGGGGCCATCTGGCCACACAGGTGAGCCTCCCCATCCCCGGGCTCCACACAAAGCTTTCGGCTCTGTAAAGCAACACAGCCACAGGTTCAACGGATTAGAATGTGGGCATCTTTAATTCAGCTCTCAGAATAGTAAACAACGGGAAACAAACTGTGCACCTTGGAGCCTGGTTACATCAACTAAGGAAAATCCGTACAGTATCACACGGGTATTTTTAGAATGAGAAAACTCACTGTGTACCAAACGGAAAGCACTTCAAAATGCCACGCTCAGTGAAAAACAAAAGAAGGCAGTAATACAACTTTACGCGTACACACATTCAAACTATTTGCGTATCTACATGTTTAAACTATGTGTGGAAGGCCACGCCAGAGCTAGTGACAGCTGCAGTCTGAACAAGACTAGATGGTGTTTGCAAACATGAGAAAGTTCACTGTATTCTCTTTTTCAACTTCAATTTCTGAAAAGAAAGAAAATAGAGTGTGCAAGGAGTTGTAGTGAGGGCTGGGGCCAGACGGGCCAGGTTTCACCGTAAAAGATATAAGATGCTATCTGATTCCAGAGTTGCATGACAAATTACCCCCACAGTTCAGCAGCAAATTTTATCTCCCATTTCAGGGCTCAGACATCTGGGAATGGCTTTGCAGAGTCGCCGTGGCCCAGGGTGTTTCCCAAAGCTGTAGTCACTGCAAGCCAGGGCCACAGCGGCTGCCTCCAAGTTCACTCATGCCTGAGCCGCTAGCAGGGTCAGTCCCTGCTGGTTCCTAGCCGGGCAGCCCTGCCTTATGCTGGCCGAGTGTACTCACAATGTGCAAGTCGGGGGGGATCCAGAGGAGAGGGGTTGAGGAGGGTGGTGGGGGGAAGGGGAAGGGCCAGGCCAAGGGGGAAGCCAGTCTTCTATAACCTCATCTTGGGAGTGACCTTGCATGCTTTCGACCGTGTCGGTGACACAGACTGACCTTGGGACAATGAGTCAGGGCAGCAACCACTGACAGGAGGAAGAAGGGCGTTGGTGAGTTCTACAAGTGAGGGAATAAGAACACAAACTTCTGCCATTAATATGGAAGACAGGAAGGAGAGCAGCCCGAGCAGTGCCACAGTGCTTCCTGGAGAGCAACGGAAATACGGAGGGGCAGGTGTTCAGCACAGTGGCTGTGTCAGGGTTCAACACCCAGCACAGCGGCTGGGGCACCATGCCCAAAGCAGAGTGTCGGGGTTCAATGCGGAGTCCCTGGATCCCGGCTCCAGCCTGACCCAGGTGTGAACACTTGGAGGGGAGAAGGCGGGGGCGCTGGAGATGGACCATCCCTGCTTTTGTCGTTCTGCCTTTCAAATAAGATAAGTAAAACAAATAAAATAATTTAAAATAATGTTAATAGTAAAATAAGTACAATAATTTTTGAAGAACCCTAACTATGGAATGAGGTTTGGCCCTTACTTAGCCACTGCTTCTGGACTCCCATGCTTCACTGATCTGAACGGTACAGATGGCTCAGAACGTCAGATCTGTGGGTCCAACGCATTGGCTCAGTAGCTAAATCTTTGACTTGTATGAGCCAGGATCCCAGATGGTACCAGTTCGTGTCCCAGGTGCTCCACTTGCTTTCCAGCTCCTTACTTGTGGTCTGGGAAAGCAACAGAACATGGCCCAAAGTCTTGGAACCCTGCACCCACATGAGAGACCTGGAGGAAGCTCCTGGCTCCTGGCTTCAGATCAGGTCAGTTCTGACCACTGCAACTATTTGGGTAATGAACCAACAGATGAACGACCTATCTCTCCTCTCTGTAAATCTGCCTTTCCAATAAAAATAAATAAATCTTAAAAATTTTTTTCAAATGGTGCCCACACCTAGCTTTTGTCCCATCCCACTGGAAAAGTCTTCCACCTGCGTGCTAGGACCTGCCCTCTGCTTGGAGGTCATTTCTTAGGAGCAGCATGTCCTTCATTTTGCTCCCACCTGCCACCCGGTACCCACAGTAATACAATGCACCTGCTGGCTGATTACGTGACATAAATGACTCTCCAAGCCCCATTCCGAGCAGCATCAAGAAATGCATTCTGTTCTTCCTAACAGAGCTTCCCCAACTCTTCATTACATTTCATTCCAGAAAATTAATCTCCTCTTCAGTGGCAGTAAGGACACTCTATCAAAAATATTCCACAAAGCTGACATCCCACTTCCTGATAGGCGGCAATGGAAGGAACAAAGCAAGTTTGTATCACAGTCCTTGTAGAAATACCATGAGGTGGACAAATCCGGCAGGTTGCTTACACAACTGTCAAGGTCACGGAAGGAAGTAAAGTGCAGACACTGTTTCAGATCAAAGGACTGTAACACTTGCATTGCAATATGGGATCCTGAATTGGGTTCTGAACCCTTTAAAAACAAAAACACTCAAAGAGGCTTTCTCTGTTTTTAAGTATTTCTCTTCATCTTCCATCTACTGGTTCACTCCCCAAATGGCTGCAAGAGCCCAGTGTGGGCTGGGCCCAGGCAGGAGCCCAGCACTGCTTTGGAGTCTCCTGCATGGGTGTCAGCCAGGGTGCGTCAGCAGGAGTCAGGACTCTGGCAGTCATGTGGGTTGCTGGCATCATCCTACTGTTCACATGCCAAGCCCTAGTCAGCATTTCCTTTTTTCTTTTTAAGGTTTATTTGTTTTGAAAGGCTACAAGTGGCAGGGTTTCAAACACTTGTGCTGTCTTCCGCTGATTTTCCCAGGCCATTAGCAGGGAGCTGGGTTGGCAAAAGAGTGGCTGGGACTCAAACTGGCACTCAGAGCATGTGAGTGTTACAGACAGCATTTGCCTGCAACGCCACAATGCCAGCCTCGGCCACCTCTAATGCCAGTGCTAGCTGCAGCTGGAAGTTCACTCCATGATAATCCGTGAATGTGTGCACTTAATATTGTGTACTTTCTTGTTTTAATGCAATTTTACAAAAAAAAAAAAAAATAGAAAACTTGTGGGATACAATGAAGTCTGGGCACAGAGGGAAATTAACAGTCTTAGATGCAGGCACTGAAGGCTGCAAAATAAAGAGCTAAACATCCAGCTCAAGAGGCTCAAGAAAAACGCCCAGCCAAAGGAAATTAAAATAACAGAAATAATGATTAATACAAAAATCAACGCAATGGGAAACAAAAGCACAACAGAGAAAAATATAAAAGGCCAAAACTAATTCACTGGCGATAATAATACACTTGAGAATCTTTTTTTAAAAAGATTTATTTATTTTTTATTAAAAAGACACATTTATACAGAGGAAGAGAGACAAAGATCTTCCATCTGCTGATTCACTCCCCAAGCGGCCACAACAGCCACTGCTGAGCCCGTCGGAAGCCAGCAGCCAGAAGTTTCTTCCGGGTTTCCCACACGGGTGCAGGAGCCCAAGGTTTTAGGCTGTCCTTGACTGCTTTCCTAGGCCACAAGCAGGGAGCTGGATGGGAAGCGGGGCCTCCAGGATATGAACTAGTGCCTGTATAGGATCCCAGCAAGTGCAAAGCAGGGATTTTAGCCACTAGGCTACCCTGCCTGGCCCACACTTGATCATCTTTATAGCAGCCAACCTCCAGCACAGCCCCAGAGACTGTCACCTCCTGCAGCTCCTTCTCATCCAAGTCGCCAAAAAGGCAGTGTGAACAGGAGTTATAAATGTGAGGCTGAACTAGAAACCACATCACTGCTCCCCGCATACCCCTCACATCATTGACTGCGGTGTTAGTGGCTGCATGGTGCAAGGACATTCCAGTATCTCTACCAAGAAGATAGTGCGCCATATTATAGAGGGAGCAGTCTAGAATCTGGATTCTCCATCCCTGGTCATGCCATCAGATGACCGCAGCCCTGGCCGTCATGTTGACCACAAGACAGAAGCCCTCAGCAGATGTATTTCAGAAATCCTGATTTGCTGGTTTTCTATTGCTAAATAATGAATCGCCCTATCCATTATACTAACATACTATCTAGCTAACTGAGCATCATCTCATGCAGTTGTAAGGGCCAGGATTCCCCTTCATTTAGGGAAATCCTTGTTCAGCATCTGGCCTTTCCCGAGGCTCGGGCGTTTGGACAGTGCTCGGGAGCGCTCTCTCCTTGGGGGCGTTCTCAACCTGTTCCGAGCCTCCCAAGGCTGCTCAAGGTCTCCCAGGGAAGAACACACGCTGAGCTCATTCTCCTCGTGTCTGCATGCTTGTGTACCCGGGGCTGGAGGCCACCCTCAGGCCCTGCATGCCATCAGCAATGGGGCAGCTGCAACATATCCTCGAACAAGCCAGAAGACGCTTCCAGAATGTCCTCTCTCAGACGGCCCCTCCAAGCCAGAGTGAGATGTCTGACTTGTGTCTGACCAGCAGAGCACTGCAGAGGGCCCTGACCCCCAGGGATCCCCCCCAGCCTGTGACCTCTGCAGGACTCCATGGGCCAGAGGGAGGAGACTTCCACCAGGTGCAGCCCTGCGACATGGAGGTCAGGGGCCACCTAGAAGCCCGCCACAGGTACGAGATGCTTTTTGCTGCTTGAAAAATTTTCTGTACATCCACAGGTAACTAATTGCATCTACCTAATTAGGCACACAGATAATAATATAGGAATGAAAGAGATTACAGATTCTACAGAGTCAATTACATTATAAGTAAACATGACAACAGATTGAAAAAATGACTCTCTGAGAGACACAACTGACTCAGCACGAGTAAGAACAGCAGTATGTGTGCTCCTGTATCTGCCAGATAAATATAATCTGTGATTTAAAATATCCTCACCAAGAAAACTCCAGTTCCACATGGCGTCACTGGTCGACTCTCCAATCTAAATGAGGAGCAGCAACATTACACAAAGCCTTAACGAGAGTGACCAGCGGACGGAGCGGAGCCACACTCAGTCGCTGAGGCCAGCAAACACTCGGTGCTGAAACCAGACTGAGATCACATTTTTAAATCAGCACACTAAATCATCCTGCCATAATCATGTGGGGTTGAGTTTCTGAATGCAAGGTTAGTCTAACGTTCGAAAGTCAGTCCAGGTAAATGACGTTATTAGGGAAACGGGATCATTTCAGTAGATACAGAAGAAAAAGTGATAACATTCAATATTCTTTCACGATTCAAGGCCAGACCTGAATCTGCTGCTGTGGTCCAGCACTTGGTGGCTTTGCTCTCCTTGGCCCCTCAGCATGACCTTCCTGGTTCACACCAACCCCACAGAAACCCCTGGGAGCTTCTGACAGGAGAGTGACCCAGCCATCCTTTGCTCTGGAGGCTGGCCAGGGCACCAGGCATAGGGCAAGCTCGCACCTGCTGCCCACCTGCGGGCTCAAGGTGTGGGTGGGGTCAGCATGGTGTGCTTTCAGAACTCTGTCAGAGTGCTGACTGCGCGCATGCGGTGTGCAGGTGCTAAGAGGCAAGCTGTCAGTGCACCCTGCCAGTCCTGCTTTTCTCTGTGGGCTCCAGCTTGTAGGACTTTTTCCCCAGCCTTGCCTCTTACCTGCTGGCCCAGCTGACCTGGGTGGGCACCAGCATGGGTGAAGGCAACAGTCATGTGTGAGGTCTACATCAGTCCCATGGTGTCCATTATCCGTCCCTTCTCCTGCAACACTGGCAGGGGCTCTACTTTTCTTGCAAGGCCCAAGACACAAGTATTACACAAAAGTGGGCTCCAGGGCCCAGTGCGATAGCCTAGTGACTACATCTTCATCTTGCATGCTCCGGGATCCCATGAGTGCTGGTTCATATCCTGGCTGCTCTACTTCCCATCCAGCTCCTTACCTGTGGCCTGGGAAAGCAGGGGAAGATGGCCCAAAACCTCGGGACACTACACCTGCATGGGAGACCTGGAAGAAGCTCCTGGCTTCAGATCGGCTCAACTCCAACTATTGCAGCCAATTGGGGAATGAACCAGCAGATGGAAAATCTTTCTGTCTCTCCTCTCTATAAACCTGCCTTTCCAATAAAAATAAATTTTTAAAAAAAGTTTTCTTCTTTAAAAAAAATGCATTATTTGACAAAGTTAGATAGTGAGAACACGACAGAGAGATCGCCCATCTGCTGGGGTGCTGCCCCAGAGGGCCGCAGTGACCACAACTGGGTCAGGCTGAAGCCAGAGGCCAGCAGCTTCTCCCCAGGTCTCCCACGTCGGTGGGCAGCACTTGGCTCCCACGTAGGTGGGTCCAAGCACTTGGCTCATCTTCCGCTGCTTTCTCTAGGCCATTAGCAGAGATCCCGGTCAGAAGCAGAGGAGAGGGGACTTGAACCAGCAGTGCCCATGGAGATGCCAACGATGCAGATGACAGCGTTTACTTGTTATGTCACAAGCTGGACCCTAATGGTGAGCTTTCTGCATTGGTATTTGGATGATATGAATTGTTTTTCTCCATTCTGATTAGATCTAAAGACAGCAGTGAGGGCCTGGCATGACAGCTCAGCAGCTAAAGCCTTGTATGCTCCGGAATCCTATATGCAACTTGTCCTCGGGTGTGTGAAGCAGAGGCCCTGAGACCCCCGGCTCCAGACCCGGGGTCTGTTACACTGCTTGGGCTAGCCAGCTGAAAGCTGCATCCGAGCTGTCCCGAACTAAAGGAACTGAAGTGTCAGAACCTGCACACGACACGCAATCAGCAAACTTCCTCTGCAGAAAGCCACAAAAACACGAAGAGGAGGGTGAAAGACTTGAACACTCTATAAAAAGATATTCAAATAGTATCTAAAAATACATTTAAAAGTATTAACTCTCTCTAGTCACTGGGGAAGCAGTATAAACCGCAATAGGATGCCCGTGCATATCCATCAGACAACCAAAAGAAAGGGCAGGAAACCACAAACTGGCAAAGAGGCAGAACTGCCTCTCGCTGCGATGCAATCTCTCTGTAATACTGGTAACACACACTACCACTGAACACGCTGTGGTAACTCCACTCTTCAGTACACGTACACACGCACGCATCACTCACGGCTATGTGTGCGTCTAAAGACAGTCACACACGTCACAGACACGTGTAAACAGAGTCACAACATTCACCAGAATGTGGAAGAACCAGATCTGGAGGCAGCCTGTAGGGAGATTGTGGCCTTGCCTCTGTGGGACTGCAGCAGCTGCCAGTTTGTGCACAAAGCTAGACTGGACCACGGAACCCACCTGACACTTGCTGGAGCTGGGCGCAGGAAGCTAGGTGGGGCCAGGGTGCAGCAGCGGGCACATGCAGAGGCCAGGACTGAGGGCAGACCAAGTCAAGCAGGGCCGCAAAGAACATGTCTGCTGGGAGCAGGCCTAGTAGCAAAACAGGGAACCCCCTCCCCCGCCCCACTCATCAGGCCAAAGCTCCCAATGGGGTGCACAAGAGCCAAGGCTGAGAGCAGGCCAGGCCAAACAGAGCTGCAGTGTTTGTGTGGACCAAGTCTGGTTACAGCCCAGGCTGGGCCAGGCTGCAGCAACCGCTGGCACATATGAGAGCCTGGACAGGATGTAAACCTCATCCAGCTGGGCCAGGCTGCAGCACCCACCAGCAAGAGCTGAGACAGCTGGTGGACCTGGTCAGACCGGGTCCAAGCCCCTGTCAGCACCCAAGGCGGAGAACAGGACTGCTAGGAAAACTCTAGAGACTCCCCTGACAGGTTTCAGCTCCCACTGGTGAATGTGAGAGCTGGGCTGTGGACAGACCAGGCTGGGCATGACTGTAGCACCGGCTGGTGCTCATAAGAGCAAGACTGGTGTGGGACAAGTCAGGCCAGGCTGTGGCACCTGCCAGGTCATGTGAGAGCCAGGTCTAGCAGTGGGCCAGGCTGGGCTAGGCTGTAGGACCTGTTGGTTAGAACCAGAATGGGCATGAGCCAGGGAGGCTAGACCACAGCACCTGCCAGTGAGTGCCAGGACTAGGGACCAGCCACGTCAATATGAGTAACAGTGCCTGCCAGCACACGAGAGCCATTGGTAGAAGCGGGCCTCGGGGACTTGGGGAACTCTCCTGTTAGCCCACAGCTGCCACTGGTAAATGCTAGAGGCCAAGGCTGGGAGCTGGCCAGACCAGGCTAGGCTGCAGCACCATTAGCACATGAGTGAGGTGTGCCTGGGCCAGGCCAGGCCAGGCAGGGTCAGTCTGCAGTACACACTGGCATGAGTGAGAGCCAGGACGAGTGTGGGTCAGGCTGGGTTGGACTGCAGCTCCCTCCAGTTCATATGTAGGTAGGGGTGGGCCAGGTTGGGTTAGGCTACTGTACCTGCCAGTGAGAGCTGAAACTGTGGGCAGGCTGGGTTGAGCCAAGCTATAGTACCTGCCAACAAATGCCAAGACTGGGGAAGGGCATCTCAAACTGGGCCGCAGGACTAGGACTTGTTGGCACACACAAGCCCTGGGAATGGGAGTGGGCCTGGTAGGGAAACTTGGGAAGTCCCTTGCTAGGCTACTACTTCCACTGGTGAGCATGAGAGCTGGGACTGGGGGTGGGACAGTCTGGGGACAGGCTGAGGACAGCTGGGCTGGGCTAGGCTGCCATACCCACTGTTACACACAAGAGCCAGACTGGGTATGGGCCAGCCAGGCTAGGCAACAGCACTGGCTGACAAATGCGAGGGGAAACAAGCAAAAAGCTGGAAGCAGAGCTGGATCAAGCCAAAAAAAAAGTATTCAAGAATTGAAATACACTATTAAGAGGCCAAATACAAGAGTTATGGGAGTACCAGAAGGTGCAGAAACAGAAGCTGGGTTTATAAATGTATTTAATGAAATAATAAGGGGAAGCATCCTTACTCTAGAGGAAGAATTGGGAAACAACATCCGGGGTGGGCAGCACAGAATTCCCAACAGGGTGGACCAAAAGCAATCTTCACCAAGACACATGATAATCAAGCTCTCTTCAATCCAACATAAGGAAAAAATCCTTAAGTGTGCACATGAAAAAAAAATCAACTGACATATAAAGGAATGCCAATTAAACTCACAGGAAATTCTACAGGCAAGAAGAGAATGGAGCAACATATTCCAGATTCTAAAAGCAAAAAAATTGTCGGCCCAGGATAACATACCCAGCAAAATGTTCCTTTGTCTTTAAAAATAAGATTCTTCCACTGTAAATAAAAGTTAAAAAAAATATGCCTCTTCCAAACCTGCCCTACACATGATACTTCAGGATGTTCTCTTGACAGAGAAAATAGTGCCCACCAAAGCCAAAGACAAACGTGAAGATCATCGCAGTAAAACAACAGAAGACTAAATCATTGAACAACCCATTGCTAAAATGACAGAACCAAATTATCACCCATTCATATTAACCCTGAATGTAAATGGCTTAAACTCATCAATCCAATGTCATAGATTAGTAGACTGGATTAAAAAACTAAACCCATCTATTTGTCGCCTACAGGAGACACATTTCACCAACAAAGATAGCAGAAACTCTATCTCACAGATTTTGATTTTTTGTGTGTGTTACTTTCACCTCTTCAAAACACTTTTTTCTGGGCCCTATGCAATAGAGTAGTGGCTTAAGTCCTCACCTTGAACACACCGGGATCCCATATGGACGCCAGTTTTAATCCCGGCAGCCCCACTTCCCATCCAGCTCCCTGCTTGTGGCCCGGGAAAGCAGTGGAGGACAGCCCAAAGCTTTGGGACCCTGCACCCACATGGGAGACCCAGAAGAAGCTCCTGACTCCTGGCTTCACATTGGCTTAGCTCCAGCCACTGTGGCTGCTTGGGGAGTAAACCAGCAGATAGAACATCTTCCTCTCTGTCTCTCCTCCTCTCTCTGTATATCTGCCTCCCCAACCCCAAATAATAAATAATAAAAAAACACTTTCTTCTGATTAAATTCTTCAGTGACTCATAGATCATACAAAAGCATCATTTTCTTCTAGAAGGTTCTTGATTTTCTTTTTCATTTCGTTAGTGATACATTAGTCATTCAGTAGCATGTTATTTAACTTCATGGTGGTGTTAATTTCCTTTTTTCTTCTCCTTTATTTTGTTTTGTGGCTCTTCATTTAAGGGGATGTATAGTAACTGTACAATGGAGATTGTCATACCTAGCAGCATGTTATTTAACTTCATGAAATTGCAAATTTCTATTTTTCTTCCTGCTTTTGATTTTGTATTGTAGCTTTTCATTTAAGGGTATGTATAGGAACTGTGTAATGGAGACTATCATATTCAGATGTGATGATACAATGCTGTATGTATCTCCACTTCCAGACAAAGATGGACTCCCAATGAAACTGTTTACTATATCTTGACAATAGGATGCTGGGCTCTGCCATTGTCCATGCCCACAAAGATGGACATATGACTGAGTATGAAGAACTATACTACAGTAATGATATGGGGAACTCAGTGAGGGGGAGGGTTTGGGGAGGAGACAAGCGAAAGCCCAGGATCTATAGAACTGTATCATAAAAGGATAATAAAAAGAAATAAAATTTAAACATTGTTTTTAAAAAGAAGCTGGAAAAAAAGGGGTTGCAGGAATATACATTATATCACTCTACTTAAATCAAGTTCAAAAAGGGGTGAAATGAGGGCCCTGTGTGGTAGCTCAATGGCTAAATCCTCACCTTGATACATTGGGATCCTATCTGGGCACCGGTTCAAGTCTCAGCTGCTCCACTTCCCATCCAGCTCCCTGCTTGTGGCCTGGGAAAGCAGGAGAGAACTGCCCAACGCTTAAAACCCTGCACCTGCGTGCGAGACCTGGAAGAAGCCCCTGGCTTCTGGCTGCAGATCAGCTCAGCTCTAGCTGTTGCAGCCAGCTGGGTTGTGAACTAATGGATGGAAGAGCTTTCTCTCTGTCTCTCCTTCTCGCTGTAAATGTGCCTTTCCAATAAAAATGAATAAATCGTTTTTAAAAATTCATGTAGTTTCTTCATAGTCCATTTTCTGTATCCTTTTTTAAGAACTCACGCCTGTTTCTACAAATGCTTATGTGTGTGTGATTATAATACTTAAAATCATAAGTAGTAACAGATGCAGAGGTGGACGTTGCAGCAGAGGGGGTAAGCCAGCACTGGAGATGCTCTCACCCTATATCAGGAGCCTGAAACTGAGTTCCTCACCAGCTTCTTATCCAGCTTCCTGCTGACACTCTTGGGAGACACCCAAGGGTGACCAAGAACTTGGGCCCCTGCTACCCATGTGAGTGCCCTGGATGGGGCATCCAGCTGGCCCAGCCCTGGCTGCTGCAGATCTTTGGGGAGCAAACCAGTGAGTTAAAGATTTCTTCTTTTTATCTCTGTCACTGTGCCTTTCAGATAAATATACAAAATGAGGGGTGGGGAGAAAGAGAGAGGATTCCTAGGAAATGGTAATATCCCTGAGACTTAACAGATCAACAGGCAGCGAGGGAGGTGGCAGCAGGAGAGTGTGAAAGTGAGAGCGTCCTCCGCACAGGACAAGGTGGGAAGAGCTCCTGGCCACAGGAAAGGGGCAGGGCCCAACGCCAAGGACTGGCACAGGGCCGGGAGGAAAGGCAGAGCTGCCCCCTGTTGCCAGTCCTCGCCAGACAAGCTTCCCAAAGACCACCTCCAGTTCTGCCCCTGGCTGTTTTTTGGCCCCTCTGTTTTGCCACATAAACAGAGATGACTGGCGTGAGTTGTTTACTAGTTTGTGAGCTGGCACCACCTACAGCATTGGGTGAGTCACCCAGGTCACTCCTGGATGATGCTCTAGGCACCAAAACCTCCTGGAACCTGGCTGGCCAGCTCGGATTGGACAAGTTGCAACAGTGCCTCGTCTTCCTGCTGAGGGAGAAGAGCCCAGCTGTCGGAACAGCCTCCACCTTCCAGCCCGACCTGTGGCCGGCGGGCAGCAGAGGTCAGGATGCAGTCACTATTGGGCAGGGATTTTTAAAATATTACTGTTTAAAAGGTGTCCTTTTTTAGTTGTTTAAGAAAGCCTTAAACCTGATTTGCACAAGCATTTATTTTTAATGAGACTGTAACTACAACCTAATGATAGAATTAATATTCCTCAGGGACTAACACCACTTTGAAACACTGCCCGATGGATTTTCTGAGCGATCCCTGGGCTTAAGAAATTACTTGTGGGTCCATGCAGTAGCCTAGTGGCTAAAGTCCTCATCTTGCATGCTCTGAGATCCCATGGGTGCTGGTTCTAATCCCACTGACCCTGCTTCCCATCCAGCTCCCTGCTGTGGCCTGGGAAAGCAGTCTCAAGGACGGCCCAAAGCCTTGGGACCCTGCACCCACGTGGGAGACCCGGAAGAGGACCCTGGCTCCTGGCTTGGATGGGCTCAGCTCTGGCCATTGCGGTCTTCCCTACTCTCTGTATATCTGACTTTCCAATTACAAATAATAATAAAATAAACCTAAAAAAGGAGAAATTACTTTTAAATCCTATCCATCTCCCAGGAATTAAAGAGCAAGTCTGCACAGTCACGCACACTTTACTAGGTCTTGGGGCCTGGTAGCCCCTCTGATAAAAATCGAGATTTCTCGCCCATTTCCTTGATCTTCCCAGACAGAAGGAGACATCTATGTCTTATTTAGATTATAATTAGCTCACAATTTACAAGCACCTAATTTCTGGCCAAGCAAATTCCACAAGAGGCACTTCCTTCCCTTTTTTTTTTTTAAGATTTATTTATTTTTATTGGAAAGGCACATATACAGAGGGGAGGAGAGACAGAGAGAAAAATATTCCATACGCTGCTTTTATTCCCCAAACGGCCACAATGGCTGGAACTGAGCTGATGTAAAACCAGGAGCCAGGAACTTCTTCCAAGCCTCCCAGCCCTGATGGACGGAGGCACTGGGTATCAGGGACACTAGTCGCACAAAGGCAGAAGGGGCCCCTGCTCTGCTCCAGCCCACATCGAAATTTCAAGATGAACAAAAGCACCAAGTGTTATCACTGCCATGACGTGGAAAGCAGAGGCGTGGGAGTAAATGCGGGAGGAGGTGCTGCCTCCTCTGGGACTGCGGAAGAACGGTGCAAAGACTGAATTAGGACCGGAGCAGGCAGCCGCACAGAGCAGCAGGGAGCCGACTTTGTGGCTGAGGGAAAGGCTCCTGCAGAGCCTTCAGTCCTCCGGGGAGCTCGCAGGGTCTGCGGCACGCGGAACAAGTCTCGGAGCTCCAGGTACGCGCGGGGAGAAGAACGGCGGAAAGCAGCACAGCCTGCGATCCTTTCCCCGGGACGGGAGGTACCCCCGTTCCCCGGGGAGGAGGGCTAGAGGAGGACCCGTCCTGGGAGACCTGGAGGAGGAAGGAACAGCCCAGGGCGGAGTGGCTGGGAGGGGTGGTGAGCCACAGGGTTCAGGCTGGAGTCTCTGGGAAGAGCGCAGAGTGGAAAAACAGGTTTGGAGAGATAAGTCAGCCCCTTTAAGCTGGAACCTCAGAGGCTTAGTCATCTCCTGGCGCCTTGCTCCACGTGCCTTTGGATGTGTCAGAGTGCAGCCAGGCCCAAAGTCGACCCGATACACAGCAGTTCACGGAAAACGTATGTTACAAGAAATTCTATGAGTACGGATTTTTAAGTTTTCACCAAGGTAACCCATCTCGTAACTGCGTTTCCCAGGAACGTTCTGAAGCGCAGTGTGCACGTGTGTGCACGCGTGTGCACGCGTGTGCAGAGGGCTTAGGGAGCTGGGGCAGGACGTCGGAGCTGGGAGGCTTCTCTCCACACAGCGTAGATTGCAAGTGTCTACTCAGACCGCGCTTGCTCAGAGTTGGGCTAAGAACGCCCACAGTTACTCAGTAACAAGTGATACTACCATCAAATTCAGATGTCGAACAGTAACAATCTGATGTGCATTTTCCACATTATTTCCCTCATTGTTATTTCATACTTGGGCCATTTGTCCTGCAGAGAAGTCACCCTAGGAAGATGAAAGCTGTAACACGCAAGCCGGGGCCAGTGGGCTGCAGGAAGGGCAAGGCCCCGGGCCTCCTCGGTGAGACGAACCCGCACAGTGAAGCCTTCTTCACTCGCTGCCTTACTATTACTCTGTGAAACAGCGTGGCCCTGCCGACTCTCTGCTCATTCCTAAGGACGAAGCAGGCTGGGGCTTGGAAAGATCCCGTAATTGCATTTTAACAGCAGAGTTAGGAAAGGTCACTCATATGGCCAGCCTGATGCAGTTCCTTTAGTATCTGGTTGGCACTGGTCCTCAGAAACATGTTTAATCCTTAAAAGCAATTTAAAAGGATCCTTCCTCTTAATTAACCTGCTGTCCTCTTAATGACTGTGCTGATGTGACACTGCACCCTTCAATAACAAAAGGTCCCCTGTCAACACCAGACTTAGAGCACTCAGGATGACACGGGAGGCTAATGGTCATAGCTGGTAGCCCTCCCGCGCCCTCCCGCGCCCATCTTCTTTGAGAGCATGAAATAATCAAATCTGGTCAGATTACCAATCTTGAAGGAGAACTCAGAAATGATTTAATGTTCTCCTGTGCAATATTTGTTGAACTGAAAAGGATTTAGTAAATCTTTACCCAAAAATGGTGTCCATGAGACTGCGAAGGAATCTCCTGGGGCAAATGGTGACTATCTGAATTATTACTGAATTTGTTAACAGCATTTACTATGTAAAAAGGAGCAAATCTACAGCTGATCCCCAGGCATACACTATTTAAACACCTTCTCTACCTCAAAACCCAGCGAAGTGCCCAGACACCAGAAACTAACTTCTCAGGCAGCTTTCCAAGCTGGGCTCCTGCTGCCTTGCCCAGCCTTGCCCGTCTTCTGGGCGAGGGCTGCCAGCCCCGCTGGCTCTGCGCCTGAGCCTGGCGACACTCCCAGGCGGCAGCACCACTTCCTGCTGTCCGGCTGCTTGCGGCATCTCAGACTCCCTGGCCCTGCCACAGCTGCCCTCACCCCCAAGCCTCTGCCAGGGAGAGCCAAACTCCATACATCCTGTTCCTTGTTCAATCGCCAAGCACGCCAACAGAGCCGATGCTATTCACGCATCAGCAACCACGGGAGCCCGGGATGGACGGCAAGCCCCAGGGAGCCCACTGGGGTCTGGTCAGTGCCCTGGAGCCCAGTACAGACGGCGAGGCCAAGGGAGCACCCATGGGATCCAGACAGCGCCCCAGAGTCCAGGACGGACAGGGAGGCTGATGGTCCCCTCCCCGCGCCCCGCGTGGGATCCGGTCAGCCCCCGAGACCTGTCCGTCCTTGTCCTCGTTATTCAGAACAAAGTGAGGCATAAAGCGATTTGGGCGGGAGGCAGGAAAGCCCCAGGTCAAAGTCCCTCAAAGGGCTGAGGAAAAAGCAAACACCAAACAGCCTGTCGGGCTGGCGCGGGGCGACGGGAAGGGACGAGGTCAGGGTCCCGGGGGCCCCGTTCTCCACTGCGCCCGGACACAGGCGGGGGCGCACAGGCCGCGCAGGTCGCCCCTCATCCCCGGACCGTGCTTACTTGGGGGCTCCATGGTCAGCTGCTCCCGGGCCCCCACGGGCCGAGCCCCGGCGCCGCCCCTCTAACGCCTCAGCCGCGGGGCCGGCGTCGCTCCGGTTGTCCTGACAACCGGCAGGCGGGGGAGGCGGGGCCAGGCGGACGGCGAGCGGCAAGGGCCAAAAGCCGCGGCGAGGCCCGCGCGTCGCCGGGGGCCAGCAGCGCGGGTGGTGGCCGAGCCGCCGGCTGGAGGACACTGGCCTTGGGGCCCTCCCTCGTGGCCGTCGCGGGCCCCGGACGCCGAGCTCTGGGGAGGGGGCCTAGGGACCCCGCTGGCTCCGTCCCGAGGCGTCGGTCGCGCCGCGAGCCTAGCGTGGGGCCAGCCGGCCTGCCCGCGGGGACGGCGGCCGGGCCTGGGCCTCCTCCCCGGGCTGGAGCAGCCGCAGCAGGTGAAGGCAGGGTCGGGGCGACCGGAGGGGCGGGCCCGAGCCGGGGGGCGGCGCGGTGCACCTGTCACGGCCGCCCCGAGGGTGAGGAGGGGTCCCCCGCTCGCCGTTGGCCGCCAACGACCCCCACCCCGCCGCCCGAGGCGCGTCCGCTGCTGGCGGAGGGCCGGGCGGTGGTCGGCGGCCGGGGTCGGCGGCCGGGGTCGGCGGGCCGGGTGGGACCCGCAGGCGGCGTGGTTCGCCCCGGGGGTGTGTGTGCGCGCGTCCGTGCGCCCACCGGCCGTGAGGCGACCAAGGCCGCGCAGCCCCGGCAGGCGAAGAAACGACCCTAAAGGACGACAGGAAGCCAGCAGTGGGGTGTCCGAGGCCGGCGCTGAGGCTCGGCCAGGCGGGGACCGCACCCGACGAGCTCAGTCTGGGTGGGGACTTGGGTGGAGAGTTTATTCCGAGTGGATGTGGACACACGCTGTGACACAGGCAGATCTGAAGCTGCCTGGTGCGATGGGAGAGCTCGGGGAAACGGCTCGCCGGGCAGGGGCCTGTTCCTGAAGTCAGAGGGGCTTCCAGGGTGTGGGGGCGGGTGGGGGAAGGCAGGCACGTTTTTAGGCAGAGTCCACGGCCACACACGATTTTTTAACAAACTGATCGTTCTCCAACATGCCAACAAGGTGATGCTCCTTAGTAATATCAACGAAAGTCACAAGAGGAATATATGTATTTTTAAAACTTGGCATTTATTGTCGCGGAAAGTATGGCTTTTTAGGAAATGAGAAGAAACATTGCTGATATATCCCTGCTGAAGTCAAAAGGCCGCGAGGATTTGGCTGTTCCACCTGAATGCTAAGGTTGGGGAGCGGGCCGTGTGTGTGGACAGCTGGTTTAGCGGTAGCTGGAACGTTGGCAGCCAGGAGGTCTTGCACTGAAGTGCTTCCAGCAGTGAGACAGCTGTGAAAACCGGCCTGCCTGCCCGGGGAGGGGGTGTCCCGCAGGAGAGAGTGGCAGGGAAAGGCACTGACGCTCAAGGCTGGGCTGTAGTCACTTCTCCTTTTTAGCTCCAGCACCTAGGACAATGCACCTGCTTGGTGTCTTTTAAATGATGGAGCAAAGTTTTAGGGAAACTGCTTTCCTGTGTACCAAGGTCAGTCTGTTGTCAATGGGTTCACTGTTGGGGATGCATGTTGCAATAAACAAAGCCTGGGTTACCCAGCCAGGTTTTCTGGCCTGGTAATTCTCTGTGTTAGGTATGGTGTTGGTGGTCAAATGAAAAACAATCAGGTCCTGTCTTTTTTGTTTGTTTCCAGCCTTCATGCTTATCACTGAATAGAATGTGTTGTAACTAATGACTGTGCTGATGCAAACTAAATGTAGCAAACCCAGGAATAGCAAGGAGCCCCTTGGTTAAACATTGTGGCCACATCACTTCCCAATGAAAACAATTGGGATGGAAAGCTGAGCTACACTGCAAGGAGGAGGGCTCTGGCAGGGTGGGGGTGAGTGAGGCCTGTTTCCCAAGCTGATTTAACTCTATCTGAAAGGGAAGCCTGTTTGCTTTTCTCTAGCAGAATGAAGTACTTCTTTCTCTTCATTCCTTTTTTAAAAAGACATATTTTTATAAGAAAGATTTACAGAGAAAAGGAGAGACAGAGAGGAAGATCGTCCATCTCATGGTTCACTCCCAAATGGCCTCAGTTCCTGGAGTTGAGCTGGTCTGAAGCCAGGAGCCAGGAGCTTCTTCCAGGTCTCCCACACAGCTGCAGGGTCTCAAGGCTTTGGGCCGTCCTTGACTGCTTTCCCAGGCCACAAACAGGGAGCTGGATGGGAAGTGGAGCTGCCGGAATTAGAACCGGCGCCCATATGGGATCCTGGCGCTTGAAGGTAGAATATTAGCCAGTTGAGCCATTACACCAGGCTCCCCTATGCTTTCCTATAGAGTTTTCCTCTCATACCTCTGACTGGATTGAACGTTTTAGAAGCTCCATCCACAGCATGGGCGTATGCATTCCTTTGCGCACAAAGTGGGTTTTATTGTGTGACTCATCACTGAAGTGGAAGAAAAGCAGGAAGGCAAGCCTGCGGACAGGGGCAGTTGCACTAATGTCTAGCTGTACCACCTTGGGAAAATCAGGCGCTAGTATCCACTCCTTGATAATGGAATAGATCAGGGGCCTGGCGCCATGGGCCAGCAGCTAAAGTCCTCGCCTTGAACGTGCCGGGATCCCATATGGACGCCGGTTCTGATCCCAGCAACTCCACTTCCCATGCAACTCTCTGCCTGTGGCCTGGGAAGGCAGTCCAGGACGGCCCAAAGCCTTGAGACCCTGCACCCGTGTGGGAGACCTGGAAGAGGTTCCTGGCTCCTGGCTTTGGATCGGCATAGCACTGGCCATTGCGCTCACTCAGGGAGTGAATCATTAGATGGATGATCTTCCTCTCTGTCTCTCCTCCTTTCTGTATATCTGACTTTGTAATGAAAATAAAATAAATCTTTTTTAAAAAATGGAACAGATCATCAAACCTGTGCTGGCTGGCTTGTCGTCTTGTGAGAATCAAAGTTTGTCACACACATGGAAGGAAATACCTTGACAATTTTAAAAGTTTTAAAAGTAAACAGTTGCTCCTGACTTCTGGCACTGAGCAAACATAAATGTTTCCTAGCTCTGACTGCGTCAGGCACTTGGATGAGTCTGACGTTGCCTCTCAGAGTGACTAGGAAACAAGCAGTCAGCAGGCTGGAATAGTGGGCGGGCCCACAAAGGCATGAGGAGCAGCCACAGTTGCTGTGACCACAGCAGTTTTCCATAAGTGCTGAGAGGAGCAAGGCCGACGAGGCCGGTGTAGGCTGGCAGCTGGGTTTTCCTAACAGGTGAGAAGAAGGATGTGGGTCAGTGACCCGGTCAGTTTGGCCTTTGGAAAGTTCTGTGGGTGGCATGTGAGTGGCACAGCAGTGGGGAGCCAGAATGGAGCCTGAAGCAAAGACCCGGCAAGGGCAGGTGGTGGTGAGAGGGAGGAGGGAGCTGTTGGAAGTGGAGGACCCCAGGGCAGGTGGTGCTGGAAGTGGAGGACCCCAGGGCAGGTGGTGCTAGAAGTGGAGGACCCCAGGGCAGGTGGTGGTGAGAGGGAGGAGGGAGCCGTTGGAAGTGAGGGATCTACAGGTGACAGTAATGGGAAGTGAAGAAGCACGGACTCCATGTATCTGTGCTGTGTTTGAGGTCTGTGACAGAAAACAAGGACAAAAGACTTTGGTTTTTATTGTACCTGTGAAATATATGAGATCTGTTCTCTTTCTGTTAATAAAATTTGGAAAGAAAAAACAGAAAATAACCAAGAAGAGGGAGATAGTCGTATTTGAAAGTTAAGAAGAACTTGAAGTCTTAAAAGCAGTCAAGAATCTGAGTAGAAAAAGCAGCAACATGGGAAACGGATGGAGGTTGTGCTGAGTGTTGTGGTGTCACACTTAAGAGACCCCCATCCCAGAGTGCCTGGACTCAAGGTCACCCTGCTTTCAGCCCAGCTTCCTGTCACTGTGCCTGGGAGGCAGCACATGTCCGCCCTAGCAGGTGGGTCCTTGCCCCTGGCTGGGGAGCACAGTGGAGCGCCCTGGTTTTCACCTGGCCCTGCCTCAACTGCTGTGGCTGTTTGGGGGATAAACCAGCAGATGAAGGCCTCCCTCCATCCTCTGCTTTCCCAGAAAAGAGAGGGAGGGAGGGAGGGAGGGAGGGAGCAGGTTTGCGTTCTAACACTTGGATTGCCTGTCATCTAAATTGGGATGCCAGGTAAGGAGTTAGACACGTGAATCTAAAACATAAGTCTGTAGTTAGAGTCAGAAGTGAATGTTTTTCTCTGAAGAGATTCGTGGGTGAAGAGGAGCATGTTTATGGGGAGGGGGTGGGAGAAGAACCCTAGCTGACCTAGAAGAGTGGCCAGAAAAGCCAGCTACGAGTGTGGGAGGGGCAGCACCCAGTGCCTGCCCGGAGGAGCTTGGCACCGACCTTGGGAGGGACCTGGTTTCCTCCCCCATCTGCCGACACAGCCTGGCTTGCTGGTCTGTTCTCGTGGCAAGGCGCATGCTGTTCAAGTTCCTGATATTTATGGTTTCCACAATTGTCCTGGGAGACAAATTAGGCAAAACACAACCTCCAAAGTTGATTACGATAACGCCTCAAGCAAATCTTGTCTTAAAAAGAGGTGGAAGTTCATTTTGTATGTGTCAGAGGCAGCTTGTCAACCTCCCTGGGGAGACTGCCGTAGCCTGTTTAGGGCTCAGCTTTGGTTGCGGATTTGCTCAGGTACCCATGGTCGGGTACAGGAGCCGGAGGAATATTTTTACCTACTTCATTGTCTGCTCGGAGTGAGAGATGTTGGAACTTGATGGAATCAGAGCTGTCACCAGGGTGTCACAGCAAAGCCCCAAGCAGTCAAGATGCTTGAGTTAAACTTCCCTGTGAGGGGTTAGCTAGGAGCTTCGGCCACATCGCAGTCTGTAGGAGGACATTGTGTCCCTGGAAGGCCAGCAGCACAGGATTGCAGTTCATTGGACAGTATTTGCATGACAACAACCAAATGGCTACCTTTGGTATAAACAGCATGTGAATGAGAACACCTGGTGGAATATACAAAACAAAAGGAATTCCAATCAAGAGCAGGACACAGTACGGACTCTCAGTGTACAAAGTCTGATGCTCTACCGACTGAGCTATCCAGGCTCTCAATGTCCTCCAGCAGTCTGTGTGTCTGAAAATGGAAACTGCTTTTAAAATACGGGATTCTTGGAAATAACTAGGGTTGGTTATGTAAGTGTTATTTGATATAAATCAAGACTGAGTTGAAAAGTGCATCTTTTTGTTTTTGCAAAGCAGATTAACTTGATTTGCTTACTTAAAACCATCTTGTTAAAAATCTAGAAATGTGATTCTTACAATAAATTTTAATTTTTGCTTACTCTTTCTGGAGAAGTTTTTGAACAGACCCAGATCAGGCGGAGTGTGTTTGGAGGGAGCTGAGCCTGTTACAGCACGGGCAAGCGAATCGTTTTCTGAGATGAAATCCCTGACTTCGTTAAAACATAACATATGTGTGAGAGAAAGTTCACGTATGAAATATGTGCCCATAACCTCAGGGCATCGCTAAAACCTTTTTCCAGATATACATTTTTTGAAAGTTTTAGCAGTCCTGTGTTGTGTTTTTCCATGTTCTGTTGTTACCCAACCGTCTCCCACGGTGGTGTAACGGGATCCTGCTTCCTGGGACGCAGTCAGGAAGCAGCATCACGTGGCCAAGCAGCCACTGTACACTGGCCTGGCTTAAGCTGGGGTCGGACTGCCTGACTGGAAGCACCTGCTTTAGCACAGCTGCATACGTTAGCTGAATCTCTCCCGACTAAGCTTCCTGCATTTGCAAAGTGGAAATAAACAAGTAAACCCTCCTGGGATCCCTGAGAGAATAGGCGAAATAATCTATATGAAGTGCTTCATGTGGCACCTGGCATGCAGTAAGCACTCTATGAATGCTAATTGATGTAATTGTCACCATTATCATTAGTTTAATAGTTGTGTGAAGTGAGGCTTCTCCAAGTGTGGTCTGCAGGCCATTACCAGTCATACTGGTTTGCCATTAGCTATGGTGTTTGTGCCAGAATACAGGTAGAATATGCCACTAAACTAGTTAGTGTACCTGACTTTTATAATAATAAAACTTCTTGAGGAAGGAAGCTGTGAGTTCATTTACCACCTCCTCTTGCTACAAACCAGTGCTTGGAGGGGAATTGGCAGCCGTCGGCGGGCCAGCACCATCCTGCCCAGAGTCCTGCAGAGTGCTTTGGCACTTGAGATTCCTTGGTGACCCTCTTGTGAAACATTCTAATCAGTTCGTTGATCATTTAGTGTGTATGCAAATCCGTGCCTTGTCTTGCTAGGGCTGCAGAGATGGCTCAGCAAGTCATCTTGCTTCAGGAAATATATGATAAACGCAGAACAAGAGGGAAGGAAATGGCTGAGTCTGTTGAGCCGATACAGTGAGAACGTGGGGAAGGAGTGCATGGGTGAATGTGAACTTTCACTAAGCTGCTCCCATCAGAGCCCAGAGCTCACTTCACCAAGGGAGTGTTTGAGGTGCTGGGGAGACCCAGAAATTAGCAACACTAGGGACCAGCCCGGCTCCAGCGGCTCCAGCTGTTGGGCAGAGTGAACCGGCGGGGAGGAGGCTCTGGAACTGGCTTTCAAATAAAAAAAGGCAATGTGAACCTTTTTTACGATAAAGATTTATTTATTTGGAAGAATTAGAGAGGTTCTCATCTGTTGGTTCAGCCCCACTCAGTGGCCGGGCAGCTACACCTGACCTCCGTGGCTCCCTGCAGCCTCTCCTGTGGGTGGCAGGGAGGGGCCCAGGCACTCGATCCATCTTGCACTGCTTCGCTAGACTCTTGAGCAGGGATTCTGGTTGAATACAGAACAGCCAGGACTAGACCTGGTGCTCCTACGTATGCCTGATTTGCAGGCAGTGGTTTAACGCACTGTGCCACAACGTTGGCCCCTCAGAGAACTTCCATAGAAAGCCCGGGGTGTGGCCTCTTCCTATACCAGCTCCGTGTTCTGTCTCAGTGGGCTAATTAGAAACAAGTTGCTTTTGTTGAAGCTCACTTGATAGACTAGACTGACTTCAGAGCACAGCCCCTGTTGGCTTGTGCGTCTGCATTGTGGCACAGGAAGCCCTGCACGGAAGGCCTGTCCAATGTGGTTTATTCCTAACAGAACAGCTCGGTTCTGAGTTACCTGTAACATACTGTAATATTTCTTCTTCCTTCTTTTGATTGGCACTGTCAAGGTGTGGCTTGCGAGTGTGTGTTCAGTTCTCTTGTGGGGTGGAGGAAATAGACATTAACGCAGCTCACTCTAGTCGCAGACGGGTGAGGGGAGCTGATGGTCTCTGGGGTCACAGTTCCTAACACCCAGCCTCATGTGGATCTAAGCAACTCCGCCCTCCAGACCTGGAACCCAAGCTGTGTGGCAGCCACGAGTCCTTCTCAGTGACTGGATCAGTGCAGAGCCTCCTGTGGGCTCAGCCTCTGCAAGCGCTCCTGTCGGACACGTCTGTCTTGCTTGTCATGTGCCAGCTCGGAAAGCGGGTTGGGGAAGTGTGCAGCCTACGGGGTGACGTGGCAGTGGGCTCCCCAGGGAGAAGCCGGACGCCTCCTGCCTGGTGCTCTGGAGGCAGAGGACAAAGTGAAGCTGTGAGTGGATCTGACCGCAGAAAGCAGACAGTCACCCCGGAATTTGGTAGGCTCACTGCCTTGGGGGAGCGGGCTGCCCTGCTCATGCAGAAGCTCCATCGGGTTGCATTCCATGGTTAGGGGTTTTTGCTGCTGTTGACTGCAAGCCCAGCTGTGCCTCTTCCCAGTGGCCCCTCCGTGTGGGTTGGGTATCCCACAGATTGGCAGCTGGCGCCCGGGAGTAATGTGTCATGCAGGAGCGTGCCCTGGAAGGGATTCCACATCACGTCACTGGGTTCTTAGATCACAGTGAGTCATGGGCCAGCTCAGATTCAGAGGGAGAGGGGAGAGAAGTCACAGACTCCAGCCCTCCAAGGATCAGGGGGAGAGAATGGGCGGCCTGCTCCCACATGGCCAGGTGAGCAGTGTGCTCGCGTGCACCCTGGCAGCTGGAAGGGGCCGGGGCAGCCTCGGGTCTCTAGGAAGAGAGCTGCCCCAGAGAAGCATTGGCCTTTGGTAAAAATGACGTTGAGGTTTTACAATTTTTTGATAGATTTATTTATTTAGTTATGTATTTATTTATTTATGAAAGTCAGAAATACAAAGAGGAGGAGACAGAGAGGAAGATCTTCCCTCGCGGCTGGAGCTGTGCCGATCCAAAGCTCCACCCGCACTGGGAGCTTCTGGTAGAACCCTGGCACTTGAAGCTCCTCACCCCCAGCTTGTCTGGTGATGTCATGCTGGAGTTTCTTCCCCCCCAGAAGCCGGGAACCTGCATTGGGGTGCTGGCACTGAATGCCCCTGTCATTCCATCTTGATGCGACATGGCTTTCAAGATGAGTTCCGGAGAAGTCACCTGCACAGGATTGAGAAGTCCTTCTCCCGGCCGGCACTTGGCCTCTGCCTGTCCTGGCTTCTTCCTGTGTGTGTGTATCCACAAGCTCTCTGCTCTCACCCTGAAAATACCCTGTGCATGTTTGGTGAGACCTCATTAACCCAAGCTTCTAGATGGCTCCTTGAGCTGTTGACGGCTTCCCTGACCCTCACTGACCACTGGAGAAGGGTTGTGTTACTCACCATTTGCCAGCCAGCCCATCCGAAGCAGCCGTTAGCCCGGTGCTGTCGGAAGCACGGTTTGATGATGTCATACCAGGAACTAATTTACAAATTTGACTTTCTTTAATTTTGAAAGAGACTGGTTTTCAGCAATGCTGGTTACATTTAGATTTTTTTTTCTAATCACTGGTAGTTGGAAAAGGAAGCTGACATGGAGGGAATAAATTTTTTCCTCACAAGTAATTTCTCTTTTGGAATAGGAGATGGGGGGGGCAGTTGTTGTTGTTTTCTTTGGAAATTCCTGGGTTTTTAAGGTTTGAGAATCTCAAGAAATATGCTGTAGAGTTCAGGTTTGATTAACGAAAGACTGAATGAATAAGAATAGCCAAAGCCTCAAATGGAAAGAAAGAATAACTTGACTTCCCTGGCTTGACTCTCCAAACTGGCATAAGCAAATGTTAAATGAAAAGTTTCTTTAATATTTTTCTTTAGACTGTTAAAAAAATTAGTAATTGCAGACTTTGTTGTGGCCAGTCCCCGCCTCTAATAGGGGCCCGGCTTCTCTTTTGTGCTGGGATTAGGCGACCACGTGACTGGGTAGCCTCACGGTCCCCCTCGCGTTCCCTGGGGCTGTCTATTCACAAGGGCTCAGAAGCAGAGGCCTGCCATGGGGGTCAGGCCCCGGGCACTGGGCCCCCACCAGATCAGTCTCCGAGCCGGCCTGGGCAACAGTGGCCACCAGCTCAGCCTGAGTGATGCTGGCCTTCTCTGTAGAGGATAGTTGGCTAAGAGAAAGCGGTGAGGCTTTGTGGCTTGGATGCCTCTACATTCTTGCTTCTGGCATTTGTGCCTTACCTCACAGCATGCTCTGGGTTTGCTTTTCAGTGTGTCTCCCGGCAGTTGGTTCACGTGCGGAGCGGTGCTGAGGGCAGCCAGCTCAGAGGAGCACGCACTGGAGAGAAGTGCAGGCCTGCACTGAAGTCCCGGGACGCACGCTGCAGCAGTGCCAGTCAGCGAGCCTGCAGCCGCTCCGCGATGGGTCACTGACCAGCAGGACTCGACTGCGGCATGCCCGCCGCCTGAGCTCCGTGGGACAGGATGGAAGCAGAGCTAGAAAGTCCAAACTCATCCCCGGAGAAGCGCTATTTTCCAGAATCCCTGGATTCCAGCGACGGGGATGAGGAGGGGGTTTTGGCCTGTGAGGACTTGGAGCTGAACCCTTTCGATGGCTTGCCGTACTCATCGCGTTACTACAAGCTCCTGAAGGAAAGGGAGGACCTTCCGATATGGAAAGAAAAGTACTCCTTTATGGAGAACCTGCTCCAGAGCCAGGTCGTGATTGTTTCAGGGGATGCCAAATGTGGCAAGAGCTCTCAGGTGAGTGACCCTGCCCGCCCACGTGCTGCTCACAGCAGTCACCCATCGCACTAAACCAAGCAGCACTCACAGTCCAGGGGCATTCCAAAGCCGGCTGCATTGCAGTAATGCTTCGGTTAGTACTGAGTGGACCACTGAATTATCTCTTCATAGCAAGCAGAAATCCATTCTGCCTGGTGTGTTGTACCTGTTAGACTTTAAAAGGTCTGAGAGATATTGCTGCCCACTGTGAATTAAGGGAGAACCTCTCTCTGTGTGTGCCCAGTGGTCTGATAACCAGGACGCGTGCATGTGCTTGTTGGTAAAGTGGCTGCCAAAATTCAAAAGCACCAAGAAATTCTTATTTCTAAATAACCAGGTGACCCAGGCCTGGGACTGCGTTCTCTGGGTCTGGGGCACGGGTTAGAGTTCTGACAGGCCTCAGTGTAACCAGGTGACCCAGGCCTGGGCTGCATGCTCTGGGTCTAGGGCACGGGTTAGAGTTCTGACAGACTTCAGTGTGGGTTTGAAAGTGAAGATGTGTGGGAGTGGTGCCAAGGGGTGTGAGGCTAACCTTGCACCTGAGGTACTAACATCCCATACGGTACTAGTGCGTGTCCCAGCTGCTCCACTTCCAATCCAGCTGTTTGCCTATGACCTAGGAAAGCAGCAGAGGATGGCTTGGGTCATTGGGCCCCTGTATCCATGTGGGAGACTTGGAGGAAGCACCTGGCCCCTGGCTTTGGGCCAACCTAGCTCTGGTTCTTGTGGTCATTTGTGAGTGAAAGAGTAGATGGAAGATCTCTCTCTCCCTCTGTCTCTCTCTCTCTTTGTATCTGCCACCTTCTCTTGGTAACTCTGCCTTTCAAATTAAAGAAAAAGACGATGCTGTTGGTGTGAAGACAGACTAGAGCCCGAGGCAGGCATGCTCAGCCGGAAGGGGCTCCTTGCGCCAGCTTGCTCGGGAGGGAGGGAGACAGCAGCTGTTGGTTGGTAAGAATTGGAGGTTAGCCGGCAGCTCTGGTTGGTGAAATCTCCAGTTTCATTTTAGTGTGTACTTTGGGCTTTAGTTTACTAATGAGGGAACTTAAAAAGCTGGAGCTGCCCTATTCTAATGCCCTTGTCTTACTTGTTTTATGAAAGATTTCTTTCTTTCTTTGGGAGAGAAGGGGCTGGTCTCCCTTCTGTTGCTTCCCTCCCCAGTGGGTTGGGCCAGGCGAGAGCCAGACGCCTGTGTCTCGTGTAGATGGCGGCCCGAGCACTTGGCCGGCCTCTGCTGCTTCTCCGGTGCTTTGGCAAGAAGCTGGGTCACAAGTGCACTTGAACTTCTGCCTGAGTGGGATGTCAGCACTGCACCTTTGCCAACCCTAATGAGCTTTTCTTCATTTTTTTTTAATTGTTTTATTTTGATCATCTTTACGTAGCTGATTAGGGCACAAAGGGTCTAGGGCTACAGGGAAGTGGGTAAGACCGTTGTTTCCACATTAATGCTATTCTTTCTTTCTGTATCCTGGGTAAGGGGAGAGATAAAGGGAGAAGCCCCACCCAGCCTCCCACCCATGCCAGGTCCCTGAGGGTCCTGCTCATGCAGTTGTAGTGAGGTTTTCTTTTCCTTTTATTAATTGGGGTAATGTTGCAGAGACAGAAGCAAATTTTTCTGCCTTTCATTGTTCTTAACTAGCATTCCCTGTAACAAAAGACAGAGTAACAGAACGCGCAGGTGCACCTTGTGTGAAGATGGGAAACACCCAGACGAATGAGCAGAAGGTTGGAGTAGACCTCAAGGAAAGGGTGTAAACCTCAGGCTTCAATGCCATCATTTCCTTCAGCAAGGGGAGGAGGAGCCAGGAGGAGCCTGGGTCAGCTGAACCCGGGAGGTGGGGCCCCTGTAACAGAGGGAAGGTTGCTGGGCAGGGTAACGCTGCTTCCACCTGCTGGGCCACCCCTGCGACTCTTGTAAAAGGACGGCCCCCAGCCTCTCTGTCTGCAGTTTCTCTTGGTAGCCAGTGTGCCAGACAGGTGAACTCCAGGGTGGCATCTTCATTTCAGGGTGCTGCGCCCTCAGCACCCAGTGTTGGACACTTAGGAACACCTTCCAGTGAGTGGGAAAAAACAAGCGTTTCTAATTGAGTTTCGATTCAAATGAGATATGCATTTTACCCTGAAATTGAAGGCTGTTGTGATGTAAGCATGACGACAGACCGCAGAGGTCACCTGTCTTTTGCCTTTGGATGACGCAGTGTGGCTTGTTAACGTGTGGCCTTCCTGCTGGGATGGAAGGAATCCTCCCCGCTAATCAATACTACAGCCTTTGCGGTGCTTGCTGTCCCCGACGCCTGCTTGTTCTGAGTGCAGTGTGACGCAGGCACCGACTTGACAGTGGACATTTCTTAATCTTGGTATTTTAGTATCAAGATTTTATTATGATTGGTTGTTGGGAGGAGTTGTTACTACAATGAATGGCTTCTGTTTATCAAGATAATGTTGCTAACTAAATGAATGTAAAGTCTCCTGAACACCATGGACAAATGGCAAGTTTAAACGTTTTTAAAGTTTGTAATAATTTCGGACTTTACAAAAAAAGATAGTGATGAGATTTTCTCATTATTCATGCAGGTGCCCCAAATGTAACTCTGTACCCCACCCCTCATTCTCTCTCTCCCACTTCCACCACACTCACATGCGTGTCTTTGCTCTCAGCCCCGAGTAAGTGGAGGCCACGATGGCTTTGAGCTCCCCCAGGCTCCGTGAGTGCTCACGCAGTCGCGTGTCAGCATCTGAGCCTGAAACATACTGTCGCAGTGCGTGCTGATCGTTTCTGGAGAATTGCATTCATCAATTTCCCACCAATATATAAGGCACCTCCCTGGTGTGCGTGTCCTTGGTGACCTTGGCGACCTTGGCGACCTTGGCGTTGTGTTCAGAGTAAAGGCCACTCTCTCTCTCTCTGAGGCAGTGAGACCGTTACAGACAAATGGACAACAGACAGCGCGAGCTCCCCTCTGTTGATTGACTCTGTAAATACTTGTGGCAGCCAGGTGAGACCAGCCCGAGCTCAGTCCGGATGTCCTCAGGGAGCCGCCGCCTGCAGCCTCCCAGGATGGCCGCCAGGGAGAGGCTGGACCTGGAGCAGAGTTGGACACTAGCCTGGATGCTCTAACGTGGGCTGCAGGCCTGCAGCTCCCGGTTGACGAGCTGTGGAAGGTGCCTAGTCTGGACATGTGTGCTGTGCTTTAAGGTTACAGTCTGGCTGAGGCACCCAGTGCCGTGGGCCCCATGGGCGAGCTGTGTCAGAAGGCACAGCCAGTCCATTCTTCCCCGGCTGGGAGGTTGAGGTCAGTGCTGGCTGAGCAGCTGTCTGCTGGCTCTCTGCTGTTCAAAGTGGATGCCTCCCCCTCAGCATTTGTCAGATACCTGCTCTAAAACGGGGCAAAACTGCTTCCCAGCCCACACTCAGAGTCAGCATCCTTTGGCGAGTTTTACTTTTCAGTCATGGTATCAGTTGTAACCAAATGATGGTTTGTATCACTCTGATATATGTTCTGCATTTATTATTTGAAATTCTTTTGTCATTATCATTTACCTGGTCATTTATTTGTGTCCATGGGGTACGTTAGATTTCCTTTTGTTCCATGGCTGTAAGTCATTCCCTTGTTAAGTGCTCTCTGGGGTGGCAATGCCGCAGCCTCCAAGCGGCCCATCTCCTGGCCTGACCCCATGGCCTTTGACCACTCCTTTGCTTCTGCATGCAGTGAGCTGTGCTGGGCCCAACATGTGTGCACCCTGTGCCAGGCTAGGAAGCAGCCTTTCCTTGCGGAGTCCTGCGTCCTTCAGGTGGAGAACAGTATTTAGAAAGTCAGACCCATGTTCTCAGAGACCCCGAGTCCAGGCTGCCAGCCCAGGGTGGCCTGCAGGGTTGGCGTGTCTCCGCCCTGTGCCTGCGGCCCTGCTCCTCAGTCTGCGGCTGTGGTCGTCTAGAGCCTTCTCTTACTTGTCTGGAGTCTTCCAGTGCTCACAGCTGGTTTTCAGAATTGCTAATCTATACTGAATCCACACTAAAATGCAAGGGGGAAAGGGGCTTTTAAATACGTGCTCCGTGAGTTTCCTTTTAGCAAACATGATCTGTAAAGGTGAGAATTTTTACTGTGTGCTGTTTTAATGCCTAGCACTGGTTTCCTTTGTGTTTTTTATTTATTTTCTTTTTTTCTTTTAAGATTTGTTTATTTTCATTGGAAAGGCAGATAGAAAAAAAAATCTTCCGTCCTATGACTCACTCCCCAAGCAGCCGCAACAGCCGGAGCTGCGCCAATCTGAAGCCAGGAGCTTCTTCCGGGTCTCCCACGCGGGTGCAGGGTCCCAAGGCTTTGGGCTGTCCTCCAGTGCTTTCCCAGGTCACAAGCAGGGAGCTGGATGGGAAGTAGAGCAGCCGGGATTAGAACTGGTGTCCATATGGGATCCCAGCGTGTTCAAGGCAAGGACTTTAACCACTACACTATCATACCGGGCTTGTGTTTTTTTATGTCTTTATCATTTTAATTAATTTGGTTTTCTGTTAAGTGGGGGGAGGCAGGAAAACAGGCAGCAATGTGTATCCTCAGCGTAAGCACAAATATAGTGAGAAAATGGGCTTGTTCCAAACCAATATGTCTGCTGGAAGCACTGGTTGTTTATTTAACAACTTGGCTACAGAGTTTATGTGACACTGTTTTATTCCTGAGTTGTAAAAATTTAAACTACTTCAAGTCTGGTCAGAGCCACCCTGTCCATGGATTATGTGGTTCAGGTGCTGTGGCGCCAGCAGTGTCATTGCCGTGGGGAGGAGTGGACAGCCCCTCTGCTCCCACAGCCTTTTCCCACGAGGCTTTCAGAGCAGACACCTGCAGGGAAGGCAGGAGTCACAGAGCTGTGCTACTGGCTTCTGCCTCCAGCATTGGTCCTGAAATGTCCCTGGGCATGTGGGTCAGCGAGGTGCCATGGAACAGCTGAGTGGCCGAGGGCACCTGTTCCTTGCCCAACACTGACTTCCGGTGGGTGCTGCCTGACACCCCCACTCCATGCCCGGATCTGAGTGCATTGTGACAGCAGGCTGGGGTTGTGACACCTGGTGCTGAGGGGTCACTGAAGGACTCAGCTGGAGGAGCTGGCATGCAGTAAGGTGCCTTCAGTTTGGGGAGCCTTGGTTCTCATCCCAGCCTTAAAGTGGCTAGGGGAGCGGCACCCCTCATGTCACACACTGGGGACATTAAGAGCAGAAAGTGGAAGAGGAAGCAGCCTGGCAGCATGGACTTGCCAGATGAGGGCTTGGGGGCCACTGGTACAGGGCTGTGCCAGGCATAGAGAGGGTGGTGTGCTTTGCCAAGGTCATCCTCCACATGCCCTCCTTCTTGCTTAACCACACACACACGCATACACAGGCACACACACACACACATACATAGGTGCACAGGCACAGAGGCACACACAGGCACACATACAGGCGCACACAGAGGCACACACAGGCACACAGGCGCACACACAGGTGCACGCAAACAGGCACAGAGGCACACACAGGCGCACACACATACAGGCACACCCAGGGTCTGGCAGCACTTGGAAGGATGGGACCTTCCACGCTGGTGTTGCCTGTGCGGGTGTGCTCTGGCCCCAGTGGCAGCGAGGAGAGCTTGTGCACCAGTGAGGCCCCTACCACACCCCTGACTGACCCAAATCTGGCCGCAGGTCCCTGTTGGAGGTCTTGTGAATCCAGACCCTGGCCTGCCTTTCTGTGGTGCGGGCCCCTGGTCCCTGAGTGCAGTGGACGAGGCCTGCACTCCTCTCACCTCCCTGTGTCAGCAGACAGGGCGGACGGAGGCCCAGTGCTTCTTTCTCCGGCAGCAGCAGTTAAGGCCAGGAGTGCAGGCTGGCACCGCTGCCCGTGAACACTGGCTCTCCCCACAGCCTGTACAAGCCCAGCCAGGCGGCATCTGGGCAACAGCAGGGCACCTACAGACAGGAGTGTGTCTAGAGAAGGCGCTGATAGAACCCAAAAAGATTATTAAATGAATTTATCATGAAAGTATTTATACACTTCAGTTCACAAAGCTTCTAGATCAAATATGTAGATCTGGGGCGTGTCTATTGCCAGAACTCCAGGCAAATTGCATTACAAATAGGGTTATTTATTTTATATGTTAGCCAATTTCCTTTTTCTTTTTTTTAACCACCTTGTACACCTTATGCTGAGTAAAGACTTAGAGCTTTAAAGTCACACTGAATAGCCTGAATCCAGTGTTTCTTCTGGAAAAAAAAAAAAAAAAAAGGAAGTGATCCGCAGAAAGGTGCCAAGATTTCTGGTTTCTTGGTGCCTGTGGGGCCCATGTGGGACCTGCAGCATCCTGTCTTCTGAATATTGGGGGTCGGGGACCCATGACGAGCCCACTCACAGGCAGGGAGTCCTTCACTGGGACAGGTGCAGAGCTGCCCAAAAGTCTCCTGGAAGAGAACCGAATTCAAGACAAGGAGTGTCCAGGAAGCAGGCCAGCGCCCGTGAGCAGGCAGAGAGGCTGGACTTCCTTGTGACGTGAGGTGACACGACAGGACAGTGCAGCCTCCCCTGGGGCCTGACATCTGTAGCCGCGGGCCTGGATCCCATGGGCAAGCAGAGGGCAGTTCCTTGCGACGTGACGTGGTGCTGCTGCCTGTCCTGGACCATGACATTGCAGTTGCCTGCCCGGCGCCTGTGAGCAGGCAGAAGGGGGAGTTCCTCGAGGTGTGACATGGGGTGACGTGATGAGTGTACCATCTGCAGCTGTGCTGGGATGCGTCTTGGCCGGTACTTTGGGGCTTGCCGCAGTCACTCCAGAACGTGTGCCTCAGCTTGCCCGTGGTGACTCAGATCAGGAAAAGGGGGAGTTCTAGAAAACGGGACCGAGAACTTGGCGTTTCTCTTCTTTCTGCTGTTTGCAGTTTGGCTTAGCGTCACTGTCATCGTCTGAGACGGAGGAGGCATAGCTTGTGCCCCATGGGCCATGGCCGTGGCTTCCCTGCCAGCAGCCATGGCTCCTCCTCGGCTGCCGCCTGGGCGACATCGGCAGACACTCCATGAAGCAGCACGTGCTGGTGGAGAGTGCAACTGCTGAGCGCAAGGACGGACTCCCTTGCTCAGTGATTTGCTGTCTCAGAGGGCCGAAGACGGGCACTGTTGCTGGCATGTGGGTGAGACGTTAGTGTGCCTGGACAGAGCTCCGTGAACTGCAGTCAGGAAGTCACGGCCGGGAGCTTGGAAGCCTGGAGGATTCTGGAGCACAGGACAGCAGTGCCCGGCCTTTTAAAGCAGGACTAGAGAGGGCACGGTCTGTGTGGCCAGGTGCTGCAGGAAGGAGCACCCCGCCATTTCAATGGCCGCTCTCACTGTAGAGGAGGACAGGCTCCATAGTGCTGGCCCTGGATGCTGCCAAAGTCCCTGCAATGTCCCACTGCCAGCAGGTCTCCCGGTTTCTGTGGCAATGCGGTGGCATCATGCTCACCAAGAACTGGAAGACAGGGCCGCTCCGGTTGTGCTGCCTCAGCAAGGTTGCTTGCCCCAGGGCCAGCTGGAGGCCCTGGCCAGCTCTGTGACCCCAGGATGGCTCTCCCCCGGGCCACCAGCACCATCAGAAGAGAGCTTGATGCTGCTCCTGTTAGAGTTTGTACTTTTGACACGCTCTCTTCTGTTGTTTAACTGGCAGCTGGTGGGCACTGTGTAGACTTCAGCCGCAGCAATGCTGCCCGACTTTATGTCATGGCCCTGGCCAAGTCCGGAGCCCAGGCCTTCTCCCCTCCGTCTGTGCAAATAGCTATTATCTCCACTGTGCTTTGGATCCTCGGTTAGATATGGGAGGCTGACTCAGACAAGCAGTTTCCTTGCATTTTCACATGACGGATGCTTGACATCTTGGCTAGGGACCCAGCTGTGGACCCTGAAGCGAAGGGAGTCAGTTTAAACAGCAAGAATGTGGCAGCAATAAAAATTGACTACTAGGGAGTGATAGAGACAAAAGCTGGGAATTCTGACGTAAATTGGAGACTAAAGATAGATGACATATAATCAAAGAATTTAAAAGTGTCTGGACAGGTTAAGAAATCAACATGTCTTTCACCAATCCTGGGGTTGAATCCTGGGGTTGCTGAGTTGGCAAGATGGATTGGTTCTGGCAGAGGGCCAGCAGCCCAGGACGTGTGCTGCGAGGTCTCACACCTGGGGCAGCAGGGAGCCCTGTGGGGAGCCGTGCCCCACTCGGCCCACTTACAGGTAAGGACACCAGAGCCTAGGTTGGTGGAGAGGTGGAGCAGGTAAGCAGGGCGCTAGACCTGCAGCCCCCAGCTGTGGATTTCCTGGGTCTGGCCATCGGTCCAGGCTTCGGGAAAGCAGTTTCTTACGTTTTCTCCTTTCATAGAATGAAGCAGGCATTGAGTAAAGGCTGTGGTTCGAACCTATCTTAACATAGAGGGAGTACTGGTGTGCTTTTAGTCATGAGGGATGCGTTACCCAAGAGCATTTGCAGTGATTAATACATTCTGTAAGTTAGGTTTGTTCTTCAAATTACAGAGAGGATCAAAACCCCAGAATTTCATGAGTCTAGTAAATCTCAAGATAATTTAAAATGTTGCAACTTCCAAACACGCTAGTTGTATTTTCTGACAGTCTGAGAAGGATAGTTTTAACAATGTGTGCAGGGCCCCGCTAGTTGTATTTTCCGACAGTCTGAGAAGGATAGTTTTAACAATGTGTGCAGGGCCCGGCGAGGCGCGGTGGCGCAGTGGTTAAGGTCCTCGCCTTGCACGCCCGGGATCCCATATTGGTGCCGGTTCTATCCCGGCAGCCCCGCTTCCCTTCCAGCTCCCTGCCTGTGGCCTGAAGCTTTGGGAACCTGCACCCGCGTGGGAGATCCGGAAGAGGCTCCTGGCTTCGGATCGGCTTTAGTATCGGCCATTGCGCTCACTTGGGTAATGAATGATCGGACAGAAGATCTTCCTCTCTGTATATCCGCCTTTCCAATAAAAAAATAATAAAAATAAATCTTAAAAAAAAAAACAATGTGTACAATAGAATGTGGCTTATTGACAGTGCCTTATGAATAAACACGCTGGTTCAGCCAGCATTCTGTTACAAATGAAGTTGATAAAAATCAGTTGCTTTGTAGTATGTTTTAGATAAAAGACTTTTTAAAGATTTATTTATTTTTATTACAAATCAGATATACAGAGAGGAGGAGAGACAGAGAGGAAGATCTTCCGTCCAATGGTTCACTCCCCAAGAGGCTGCAACGGCTGGGAGCTGAGCCGATCCGAAGCCAGGATCCAGGAACTTCCTCCAGGTCTCCCACACGGGTGCAGGGTCCCAAGGGTTTGGGCCATCCTTGACTGCTTTCCCAGGCCACAATCAGGAAGCTGGATGGGAAGTGGGGCTGCTGGTTTTAGAACTAGCACCCATATAGGATCCCAGCATGTTCAAAGTGAGGACTTTAACCAGTGCACTATCACGCTGGGCCCAGATAAAAGGGTTTTAAAAGTGAAATGGCTTCAGACAGCCTTGTGTGGTTGACTCTTTCCAAATCTAGATGATTGGTCATCTCACTAGGTTTATTTCAAAGTGTCGTTAGATAATAAAGTAATGGAATATTTTGGCTCTTAATTGCAGAGAAGCGTTAAGTATGCTTACCTAGATATATGTTACGATTATTTAGACTTAAGTGTAAATCTTTAAAATTGAGTGACTTTTTTTTTTATCTAAAGACTGCTTAATATTTACATTGATGAAAGGGCAGTAGCTGATACCAGAAACTGTATTTTAAGTGGGACTTTCTTACAACTAGAACAGTAGTAAACATCTGAAAATATGTAAGCCTTTGCAGACACACAGTCTAGATGAGAAATATCGCTCCGTTTTGCCCTTGGTTCCTTTTCCCTCTCGAAGTCGGACTGGGGTCGACGGTTGCACAGCTCCCCTGCCAACGCGCGTTCTTGTCTCCATTTACTCGTAACAGGCGTGCATACCACAGTGTTCAGAGCTTTGCTAATGCGCTGCCCTGCAGCCCACTGTTGATTCAGTGGTGGATGGGGCCCTGCTGTAAGCCGGGCCCCTGTCTGCCCTTGTGCTCACAGCGGGAGCTGACCCTGTCTCTTTCCCATTGAAGGTTCCTCAGTGGTGTGCTGAATATTGCCTTTCGGTCCGCTACCAGCACGGGGGCGTGATATGCACGCAGGCCCACAAGCAGACTGCGGTTCAGCTCGCGCTGCGGGTGGCCGACGAGATGGACGTTAACATTGGTCATGAAGTCGGCTACGTGATCCCTTTTGAGAATTGCTGTACCAGTGAAACAATCCTGAGGTTGGTTTCTGCAAGTTTCCTCTGCTACCCTGATGACTCTCTGGCGTGGGTGTGGCAGTCCCAAAGAGCCTGATGCTTGCGCTGTGTCCAGCGTCTGTGAGTAATGGCCGCTGGCCTCTGTCACCTGCCTGACAGACCAGCTGCTTTCTCATATTGCTAACATCAGAAATTGTGCATCTCAGCTTCTTCCATGACTCCCATCATCCTCAGGAAGAAGGCACAAGTGTGAGTTTGGCCCCCGAAGGGCTTCAAAGTCTACTTATAGAGCACTGCCTCACGGCAGCCCTGCGTTGTTGTCGGGAGCCACTGTGGGACCATCCCTCTCTGGGTGCCCACACGCCTCCATGCCCACCAGCCCTGTGCCTCGGAATGCACAGGGCTTGTCCCATTCTTCCAGGCCACACGAGGGTCCCAGCTCTCCCGTGCTGTGAAAGATAAAACTCCGTCCTGGGCTTCCCAGCGCTGGCTGTCTCCCTCCGTCACGGTGCTTCAGACCTGCGTCTGTCGCGCTGCGTTCTCAGGGTTGCAGGGCTCCCCACAGCCTGCGCTGCGCTTGCTGGGACTGGGGTAAATCTCTTGGTGGTCGTTCAGATTCATTGTGAGATCTCCTGTGAGTAAGTATTCAAAAGCTTGACACGAACAAAAAAAGGACAAGTAAAGTAGAAAAAAGAAGACAAAAATCATTATTTTGGCCCAGTGGTCCTCAGGCAATCTAACATCTGGCCCCGTAGGTCAGGGCACCTGTCCATCCAGGGGCCGGCCGAGGGGTCCGGGGCTGCTGGTGTGGCTTGCCTGCATACCATGCCCAGCACGCAGGAAGCTCGGCCTTGGGCCAGCCGGCGGGGGTGGCTTCCGCACACTTGCTCCATGCGGGGTGTGTGGCTCCCTGGCTGTGGTAGTGGCGCCCCGGGCCGCCAGAGCCAGCTGCCGGCACGCTGGTGCAGTTCTGGTCTCCCAGTGTGGAGTTAGTGTGCGCTCATCCATGGGTGACCAGAAGCACGCAGCAAGCTCTCTGAAGCTTAGCCTCTCCTCAGCAGCTAGTGAGTGGGACAGGCCCACACGTGCCCGTGGAAAAGCTGCAGACTCATTCTGTATTTTTGCAGCAATCTTTCAGATGATCTCTGTTTTAATTAAATGATCATTCTGATTGGGGGTCTAAAGCTGATGCATTGATTTTTGTATCTGTGACACCACTGGACTGTGGAACTTTCTGGAAAGAACTTGTGAGTGTAGTTATCTTTCAAATGAAGCATTTTAACAGCTTTTTCCTTAATTAATATTAAGATAATTAAAAATTATGAATGCCTGATTCTCTAGCTCTTATTTTCTTAATTTTTTTTAAGATTTTATTTTTTTTTATTGCAAAGTCAGATATGTACAGAGAGGAAGATCTTCCGTCTGATGGCTCACTCCCCAAGTGACCGCAACGAGTGGTGCTGTGCCGATCCGAAGCTAGGAACCCAGAACCTCTTCCGGGTCTCCCACATGGGTACAGGGTCCCAAGGCTTTGGGTCGTCCTCAACTGCTTTCCCACAAGCAGGGAGCTGGATGGGAAGCAGGGCCACCTAGGTTAGAACTAGCACCCATATGGGATCCCAGCGTGTTCAAGCTGAGGACTTTAGCTGCTAGGCCAAGGCACCGGGCCCTTTATTTATTTTATTTTGTTTTGTTTTGTTTTGTTTATTTTGTGCTACAGAGGTAAATAACTGTTGGGAAAGGTAAGAATGTGGTCAGCGGAGCTCAGAGACATGCTTCACCCTCTAAACTTTGGTCACTTTTGGAGGTGATTTTTGTGGGTTTTATGGTGAAAGCACAGGCACTTGTTCTGATGGCTAAAGGAAGACCTAGAGCGCGTACCAAGCCCGGCTCAGTTCTGATCTGCGCACAGCATTCCTTGGCTAATGTGGACCAGCACCTGCAGCT
The DNA here is from genome assembly GCF_017591425.1 of Ochotona curzoniae. Classification (NCBI taxonomy): domain Eukaryota; kingdom Metazoa; phylum Chordata; class Mammalia; order Lagomorpha; family Ochotonidae; genus Ochotona; species Ochotona curzoniae. Next base: position 4,131,337 of record NW_024466512.1, read on the forward strand.
GTGCTGCAGCTGAGGACCGGGGCCCGTGTCCGGGACAGAGGAAGTGCCGTGGGCGGCCCTGCAGGTTCTGCTCCCTTTGCATTGCTGCGCTGCCTTGATCTCTCGTAAGATTTAATTGAAAGGCAGAGTTAGATAAAGGGAGAGATCTTCATCCCCAAATGGCCAAAGCCAGGAACCAGGAGCTCCTTCCAGATCTTCACGTAAGCACAAGAGCCCAGATGCTTAGGCTGCCTGCTGCTGTTTTCCCAGGAGCCCAGCAGGGAGCTGCGCTGGCACCTGACGTGGCACTAGGAGACGGGATGCTGTGGCACGGGCAGTGGCTTGGCTTGCTGTGCGCGATGCTGGCCCTCCCTGTTCTTACGGCTTCACTTGACAGCTACACCTTTTGCTGGGGCTCTTTTGCTTTCCTCATCCTCCACGGCGCAGGGTCAGCAGTGCTCTGCAGCATCGATGCCAGCCAAGAGGCTGAGACTTGAAAAGCCCTTCTGTCACCTTGTTTCCTCCTGGCACCGCTCACGGATAGGCAACCCTCTGACCTCCCCAGGACGCGGCTGCTCAGTGTCCCTGCCAGGAGGACCAGGAGAGCTAAAGTAATATACGTGACCACTGCACGCCACGGGCACGCGGGAGCCCGTTTCCAAATTCCACTTGTAATTCTGTCTTTATAATTGGAACCAGATTCATTTTCCTGGAGAGAAATACTAGCTGTAATTTTGAATAAACTCAGAGTAATTAGCTATTTAAATCACGATTTAACTTTCATTGCTGATTATAAAATATAATATTCTATATTTCATTTTTTTTCTACTTTGTAACCCTTTAAAGACATCATTAAGCCTAGTACCACTTTTTGGATTCTATGTATAACCATTTTTTAGTTCAACTTTGAGCTTTTTTCAGGCCTTTTTTTAAACAGCAGACACCTGAGTATTATATACCCAAAATAGTCCTTTTGAGCTGCATAGCACAATCTATAAAAATGCAAGATTTCAAATACTGCTCTTTTTAGTTTTGAAATCCAAAAAGTTGTCAAAGTTTTCAGGTTTTCTTTAAAATCAGATTAATTGTGTGTGTGTGTGTGTGTGTGTGTGTGTGTGTGTGTGTGTGTGTGTGTGTGCGTGTGTGAGGGCGCCATGAGAAAGGGCAGGAAAAATCCCAGTGAAAGGAAGCCCATGACTCGCACTAGGTATGTTTCTCTCTGTTGAACTTTGCTAAAAAGGAAGGAAGGAAAAAAAATTTATTTTGATTCAGAAAAATTTGAAATTCATTCAGCTTTGCCATATGCAGTTTTAATGAACTTTTAAAGACCTTGTTTATGAATGGATTTTTTTATGATTTATTTATTTTTATTGAAAAGTCAGATATACAGAGAGGAGGAGACAGAGAGGAAGATCTTCTGTCTGCTGATTCACTCCCCAAGTGGCCACAACTGCCAGAGCTGAGCTGATCTGAAGCCAGAAGCCAGGAACTTCTTCCAGGTCTCCCACACAGGTGCAGGGTCCCAAGGCTTTGGGCCATCCTGGACTGCTTTCCCAGGCCACGAGCAAGGGGCTGGATGGGAAGTGGAGCTGCCGGGATTAGAACCAGCGCCCATTTGGGATTCCAGTGCTTTCAAGGCAAGGATTTTAGCCACTACACCATCATGCCAGGCCCAGCAACAGCACTTTTTAAAGCATTATATACACAGTAACTTACTAACACAAAGGTAAGGTACACCTCTTTGTGTTAAGTAGGAATAAAACGGAGATGTATAAGTAAGTTTTAGGACCAAGCTCTGTGATTCGTTAGTGTTTATGTAATGGGGAAGGCCTTCTTGCCTAGTCTAGTGGGTTTTCTTTTTTTTAAAACTTTTTCCATTTTTTAAATTATATTTTTGACAATCTTTACATAGTTAATTAGGGTAAAAAGGTTCAGGGGCTACAGGAAAGTGGGTAAGACTATTATTTGCGTAATGTTTCCTTCATGTATTTGAAGTAAAGGGGGATGGGATATTACGGGAGAAGCCCCACCCAGTCTCCCACGCACCCCAGGTCCCTGAGGTGGGGCATGCTCTGAGATCCTTGCTCAAGTGGTTTTGATGGTTCAACAGTTCTGAGTTGCTGCCCACCTTGCCACTCCAAGCACTATGAGGTCGTTGAAGAATCCACTGATTGACATAGTCCATCACAGAGTCTCCGTTTGCCCAGTTTTTCACTAGTCACTAGTCACTGTCCCATGTTCCTCACGAATTCTAACGCATCGACGGAACACAGATGCCTCGTGCATCTCGTGGGGCATGGATGAGTTCTGCTGAAAGGGGAATGGAGATTTCCTCACGCCAAAGAGGTAGCACAGATTAGAACGTGTTTTGCTCTGTGCCTCTGGGTCGGCCATCGAGCTCCACACAGGATCTGCGAGTGTCTGTGTCTTGCACGGAGTGTAGTGCTGTGGTAATCAGGATGTTTCCTTAAGTGGTAGAAAAGCAGTGACTTAGCACTGCTCATCTGGCCATTGTGGACGAGAACAGGAGCGATGAGCAAGGCGGCGCTGAGGCTGCTCACCCCCAAAGTCCTGGGGCCCAGAAGGCGGTCACGGCGGAGGGACAGACACCCAGAGAACTACCCTGGCTGCAGCCCCGCGGGCGACCGCCCCCCTCTGGGCCTCCTTCCTGATAAACACGAGATGGTGCTGTGGGCCTTGGGGTCACAGCACCCCCACATGACCCGGGTCCCCTGGTCCCTTGTCAGGATCCCCAAGAATACTTACTCCCAGACTTGGTGGTTTCTTGGGATCCAGCATAGGATTTGCTCACCACTAAGATTTATTGCAGGAGCAAGAATTTCACCCGCAGTTAAGACACCATATTGTCCCACATAAAGTGCCTGGACTCGTCCAGGTCCCTCCAGGGCATTCCCTGGGAAATGCAGGGATGCCTCAAGCCGTCAGGGTCCTGACACCCACATGCAGGATCTGGGCTGTTTCTGGCTCCTGACTTGGACCCAGCCCAGCTGCAGCCGTCCAGGTACGGGCACTTGGGGAATGGGCTAGCAAATGAGAGCTTGCGCTAAGTCTTGGATTGCAGTGAAAGAATACACAGCAATCCCAAAAAAGAGAAAAATGGTGACCAGGAAGTGTTTCAGAGGACATCAGGAAAAAATTTCCAAACATCCTCTGTGAAAGGAGTGGCCTGGATTGTGCAAAACTCCCCCACCAGTGGTGTGACAAGTGCTACTACTGTCCAGCAGGGTCGCCTTCTGCTGGAGGCCAGGTGCCACAGTGTGGTTCAGGGCTGCTCCCAGGGTCACGTGCTGGAGGCCAGGTGCCTCAGTGTGGTTCAGGGCTGACCCCAGGGTCGCCTTCTGCTGGAGGCCAGGTGCCACAGTGTGGTTCAGGGCTGGTCCCAGGGTCACGTGCTGGAGGCCAGGTGCCTCAGTGTGGTTCAGAGCTGACCCCAGGGTCGCCTTCTGCTGGAGGCCAGGTGCCACAGTGTGGTTCAGGGCTGGTCCCAGGGTCACGTGCTGGAGGCCAGGTGCCACGGTGTGGTTCAGGGCTGCTCCCAGGGTCACGTGCTGGAGGCCAGGTGCCTCAGTGTGGTTCAGGGCTGACCCCAGGGTCGCCTTCTGCTGGAGGCCAGGTGCCACGGTGTGGTTCAGGGCTGGTCCCAGGGTCGCCTTCTGCTGGAGGCCAGGTGCCTCAGTGTGGTTCAGGGCTGGTCCCAGGGTCACGTGCTGGAGGCCAGGTGCCTCAGTGTGGTTCAGGGCTGGTCCCAGGGTCACGTGCTGGAGGCCAGGTGCCACAGTGTGGTTCAGGGCTGGCCTCAGGGTCACCTTCTGCTGGAGGCCAGGTGCCACAGTGTGGTTCAGGGCTGACCCCAGGGTCGCCTTCTGCTGGAGGCCAGGTGCCACGGTGTGGTTCAGGGCTGACCCCAGGGTCGCCTTCTGCTGGAGGCCAGGTGCCTCGGTGTGGTTCAGGGCTGGTTCTAGGGTCACGTGCTGGAGGCCAGGTGCCTCAGTGTGGTTCAGGGCTGGTCCCAGGGTCGCCTTCTGCTGGAGGCCAGGTGCCACAGTGTGGTTCAGGGCTGGTCCCAGGGTCGCCTTCTGCCTGTTACATGCAAAGCGCATGATCAGCTTAAACTTGATTGCTTACACAGCAGTTGTGGCCACTCTACGTCAGTCCCAGGGGACATGAGACACCCCCTCCTCAGATCTCAGCTCTGCTCTGGGCCAGCAGGGGTCAACCTGACTAGCAAATTACAGTCTCAGAACCATTGTGAACAGGGATAAGTAGAAGGTGATAGTTCAAATGGATAGAAAGTGGGAAGAACTAGTGTCTTCAAACAATAATGAAAGTGTATAAATCATATCAGATATTCACATAATGTTGAATTGTTGAAGGGTAGTTATTTTTATTGTTTCAAGAAATATTCCCAAGCCCAGCTCAGTAGCCTAGCGGCTAAAGTCCTTGCTTTGAATGCATGGGGATCCCATGTGGGCACCAGTTTTAATCCCAGTGGCCCCACCTCCCATCCAGCTCCCTGCTCGTGGCCTGGGAAAGCAATCGAGGATGGCCCAAAGCCTTGGGGTCCTGCACCCACGTGGGAGACCTGGAGGAAGTTCTGGGCTCCTGGCTTTGGATCGGCTCAGCTCCAGCCATTGTGGCCACTTAGGGAGTGAACCATCGGACGGAAGATTTTGGCCATCTGTCTTGTCTCTTCTCTGTGTATCTGACTTTTCAATTAAAAAAAAAGAGAGAGATGACTCCCAAGAGCGGATGTGGGAAGGGACGTAGCAAGCAAAGAGAGCAAAGTTGTTGTAGCTGCAGTGTGTGTGCCGCAGCTCCCTGTGCCACCCCAACCCCCTCCTCGCTCCACAGGGGCTGGGGCCATCGCCAGGGAGGGCCCAGTGTGACCGTGTTCCCGTGAGGACCTTTAGATCATGATAAAACAGTCATGGCTGACACGCCAGTCCCATCACACCTGATGCCATGGCATTGCCAAGTTTTCCATTAAAATGGAGGATATTCAGACCCCAGCCCAGACTCCACCCCTGTTGAAATTCAGTGAAGTCATGCATCAGACAGCCCGTGTACCTGCCGATGCCACTAGAGGCCAGCCCCACGCCCTGCAGAGAGCCCTGCTGTTCCTCTCGTGGGCTGCCTGCCCTCCATCCCGCTCCCGTGCACTTGCCCTCAGCCTGCGGCTCCTGCTTCTCCACCTTTACCCACATCTGTTCCTGGAATGTTCTCTCCTGTGGAGATGAGGCCATGCCTATCCGGGGGCCACCCCCAAAATAGAACTACCAGCAAGTTCCACGCAAATCACTAGTGATTCCTGCCCTTTCCTGATGGCCTCAAATAGGTGCTTGCTTTGTAAGTGGCTTCGGTTTGGTTGTTCTTTGATGCTGGGGGTGAGAGTTGTGTGAACACATACAGCAAGTGCATATTTTACTCATGTATGTTTGTAGATTTTATTAATCTGAGAGAACGCAGGCTCCAGCAGAGCGTCAGAAACACCGGTTAGGACGGGGCGGGGGAGGCATTGCTGCTGGGAAGGCCTGGGCGGACTCGGCTGGCGTGGCCTGACCTTGCTGTTGCTGCTTTGCAGGTACTGCACCGATGACATGCTGCAGAGAGAAATGATGTCCAGCCCCTTCCTGGGCAGCTACGGGGTCATCATCCTGGACGACATCCACGAGAGGAGCATCGCCACGGACGTGCTGCTGGGGCTGCTCAAAGACGTGCTGCTGGCCCGGCCCGAGCTGAAACTCGTCATCAACTCCTCCCCGCTGCTGCTCGGCAAGCTCAGCTCCTGCTACGGAGACGCGCCTCTCGTCCAAGTGAGAAGCAAGCACCCGGTGGAGGTGGTCTACCTCAGCGGGGCCCAGCAGGACACTTTCCAGACCATTCTGAGCCTGGTCTTCGAAATCCACCGCTCGGGTGAGAAGGGGGACATTGTCGTCTTCCTGGCGTGTGAGCAAGTAAGTGGCTTGTGTCCTGACTGGGCCCGGTGCCCGGTGTTTATTTGGGAATCTAAAACAAACACTCAGATCTGTGCATGTTCATTAGCTGCTTAAATATTGGCTTCTGTCACACTCTTCTGTGAATCTTCGCAAGAACCAGGCAGGTAATTAAAACGTGTGCCTGAAGGGGAACAAGGGTGGTGGCTTGGCGTCACACTGTTCTCACAACAGAGGCAGCACTGTGCCGAAGGGTGCCCAGCACCCTCTGCTCCCGGCCCTGGAAGCTCGCTCTGGACCTCCTGCATGTGCCACGGCAGCCCCAGCTGCACTGTGTCTGGTGAAGGTCAGGGTAGCGGCTGAGCGCTTGGCTCAGAGTTCAGTACCCAGCCGTCCCCACGGTGGCCCTTGGGTGCGGGTGGGAGGTGGGAACCAGGGCGTCCTTGCCCTCTGTTGACCCTTGGGTGGGATGTTGCCTGGGAAGAGCCACCTGGCGCGCCCTGGGGCTGCTCTCACCTAGCGAGCGCCACTGCTCGGGGCGCAAGCTCTTAGTCTGTCTTGACCGCTGCGCCCACCCTCCTCCCCTCTCCAGCAGGATCCGCAGGACCCGACGCACCGCTCCTCTCGGAGGCTCAGTCCTGGCCTGCTTTTCCTCCCCTTTTCCCACAAAGTGAAAGCATGTGGACCATGACCCAAGCACATGGTGCTCCTTTGATTAGCCAGAGAGCAGAGTGGAAATGCTTCCAGGGGGCTGAGCTGCCAGCCGGGCACAGACACAGCCCTGCGTCAGAACCCTGTCCCCCGGGGCTCATGCGCTCCCAAAGAGAATGACTGGTTCTGCTCCAGGCAGGGCTAACGGGCGACAGGCCCAGCGTGCAGGCGTCAGACTGTATGCCTACGGCATAGATGACATGCAGTCCATGAGCCGTGAATACAACTCCTACTGTGATTTATTCTGTTAGCATTGCCTGTGCTGGCATGCTTTAAGATCTTCAACTGAGGGCCCAGCGCAGTGGCCTAGTGGCTAAGGTCCTTGCCTTGAACATTCCTGGATCCCACATAGGTGCCGGTTCTAATTCCAGCAGCCCTGCTTCCCATCCAGCTCCCTGCTTGTGGCCTGGGAAAGCAGTCAAGGAGAGCCCGGAGCCTTGGGACCCTGCACCCGCGTGGGAGACCTGGAGGAAGTTCCTGGCTCCTGGCTTCAGACCAGCACAGTACCGGCCTTTGCGGTCACTTGGGGAGTGAACCATCGGATGGAAGATCTTCCTCTCTGTCTCTCCTCCTCTCTGTATATCTACTTTTTAATAAAAATAAATAAATCTTAAAAATCTCCAGCTGAGTCCTAAGGGAAATCATAGCGTGGTCAAGGACACAGGATTGGCAGTGTAGCGGCCGGAGCCCGAGAAGGGAGCTGGAGAGTAGGAGAAAGCCTCGGAGAGTCGGTCACACGGGCCGCATAGGGGATGCGCTCAGTCACACGGGCCGCATAGGGGATGCGCTCGGTCACACGGGCTGCTAAGCAGATGCGCGCGCATCTGACCCTCCTCCCGGAGGAGAGGTGAGATGAAAAGGATGAGCAGTTAGCCTTCGTCAGAGAAGCAGAAACTGCAAAACAGATTGTTTGGGAAACAAAGCGAACTAAGCACATTGAGCAGGATGGCCTGTGGTGTTTGCAGCGATGGCACAGCGACCTTGCAGCCCTCAGGCTTTCGTAGGTGCAGTTCTGCCAAGCAGGTGGGCTCTCCTGAGGCTGGGCAGGAAAGGCAACGCTGAGAGCGATGGTGCCAGGTGAAACCCAGAGTGCTGGGGGCTCCACTGACCAGGTTCTGGTGGGCAGTGGGCACAAGAGGCGCCCTCCTTGCTGTCCTGAGACGCAGAGGGTGGGGCCCCAGGTCCCACTGCAGTGCCCGGATGCCAGGGCCTCAGCTGGATGCCAGGCATTGGGGATGTTGCTCTCCATCAGCTGGTTGTAGAGTTGCCGGTGTGCCTGTCTCCACCCCTGCCTGCCGAGCCCGCGCCTCAGCTCACGGAGGGCCTTGCCCCATGGCCATCCTTGTCACCCCGACAGCCTTCTCAGCCGCGGTCCTCGTGTGCAGTCCCGGGGTCTGCCTCTTGAGACTGGCCTTGCTCAGAAATGCATGGTAGAGCTGTGGACCACCTGAAGCTCTCCCGATTTCTACATAAATTTTAAAACCAACCCGGGTGGTCCGAGACGTTCACTAATGGTCATTTTTTGTCTTATGGCGTACACTTTCATCTACTTGAGAGCAGAGTGGCTGAGAGTGATCCGTGCACTGAGTCACTGCCCAAGTGGCCACACACCTGTGACCTCTTGACCTGGAAACAGAACTTGAGACTTAAAGCTGTGTCCAGACTGACTATTGTGAAATAATGAGCTGTCACAAAGGAGGTATCAGCAGGTTAGAGGTCTCCCTGGGAGTGGTCAGTGTGGTCTCCCTGGGAGTGGTCAGTGTGGTCTCCCTGGGAGTGGTCAGTGTGGTCTCCCTGGGAACGGTCAGTGTGGCCTCCCTGGGAGTGGTCAGTGTGGCTCCCTGGGAGTGGTCAGTGTGGTCTCCCTGGGAGTGGTCAGTGTGGTCTCCCTGGGAACGGTCAGTGTGGTCTCGCTGGGAACGGTCAGTGTGGCTCCCTGGGAGTGGTCAGTGTGGTCTCCCTGGGAACGGTCAGTGTGGCTCCCTGGGAACGGTCAGTGTGGTCTCGCTGGGAACGGTCAGTGTGGCTCCCTGGGAACGGTCAGTGTGGCTCCCTGGGAGTGGTCAATGTGGCCTCCCTGGGAGTGGTCAGTGTGGCCTCCCTGGGAGTGGTCAGTGTGGCTCCCTGGGAACAGTCAGTGTGGCCTCCCTGGGAACGGTCAGTGTGGCCTCCCTGGGAGTGGTCAGAGTGGCTCCCTGGGAATGGTCAGTGTGGTCTCCCTGGAAGGAGTCAGTGTGGCCTCCCTGGGAATGGTCAGTGTGGTCCTAGGGTTCTGTGCTGTGGGAGCAGGGCCAGTACCTGCTGGTGTCTTCCTTTGGTGCTTATGCGACTGATAAAAAACTGGAAACCATTTTATTCTTTTTTTTTTCTTTCTTTCTTTTTGTTTTTTTTGATAGGCAGAGGGATAGAAAACTCTTTCATCTTGTGGTTCACCGTCCCAATGCACACAACAGGCACAGTTGCATCAAACCGCAGCCAGGATCTCAGAACTCCAACTTGGTCTCCCATTCCTTTGTTTTTGTTTTTCTTCATATGATTAAGCCATCCTGATCACTTCCTGGAGCAGTCTGCGCAAAGTGAGCCAGCTAGGAGCAGAGCAGGGCATAAGAGTCCCTGTGGGCTTGCTGATGCGGGCCAGCTCAGCAGCTGCACCCACTCCCTGACCTGCCCGAGGACAGCTCACCCACATCCAGAACCTGAGGGACCCTGCTCTAGTTCTAGGCCAATTTTCTGTCCCCTTCTGCACATGATGCACTGGGCATGCTGCTGACGGCACACCTCCTACCTCGGGCTGCCTGGAGTTGGCACCTGCCTCTTCTCATCCAGCTTCTTGCTGCCATAGGCTCTGCTAGACAGTGGTGATGGCTCAAGGAAATGGGAGAGCTGGATCGAGCTCCTGGCTCTGCTTTGGACATGCAGGCTTCTGGGGAGTGAGCAGTGGGCGGGAGCCCGGTGTCTGCCCTGCAGTAGGGGGGTAGCCCGGTGTCTGCCCTGCAGTGGTGGGGGAGCCCGGTGTCTGCCCTGCAGTAGGGGGGTAGCCTGGTGTGTGCCCTGCAGTAGGGGGTAGCCTGGTGTGTGCCCTGCAGTAGGGGGGTAGCCTGGTGTCTGCCCTGCAGTAGGGGGGTAGCCTGGTGTGTGCCCTGCAGTAGGGGGGTAGCCCGGTGTGTGCCCTGCTCCCGGCCACTGCTCACTCCCCAGAAGCCTGCAGGTGGGGGAGGCTGTCTCTGAGGCTTCTTGTGAACCTAATGCGTCCGATAAATAGGGCTCCTCCCATGTGAGGGTGCTTAGACCCTTGATAAGGTAGTTTTGGAAATACTGAAGGCAGTGTGAATTGCAGCAAGAGATTTTTATTTCAAAACCCACAGAAAGTGTGCCTGGAAAGGTGGAGTGTGCCTGGAATGTCTCTGGCAGCTTTGGACCAGGTGCTGGTGTGAAGGAATGGGGCAAATGGTAGTTTTCCCCTAACGTATTTGGCAGTGAAAATTTTGTATTTAAGTTGTTACTTATTTGAAAGGAAAAGAGAGAGAGAAACTCCCATCCCCCAGTTCATTCCCCAGGTGCCCAAAAATGTGCCAGGTTAGAGGCTGAGTGTGGTCTCCCATGTGGGCGGCAAGGCCCAGCGAGCTGAGTCCTCAGCGGCTGCCTCCCACTGCATTTGCTCGCCAGAGGTTGGAATCAGGTGCAGAGCTGGACTGATGCGGGTGCAGGGGTCCCAACTGGTGGCTTCACCCCGAAAGAGAGACATCTTAACAGTATTTTTAAGTGTCAGAATCATGAAAACAAGGAAGTAGCAGAGAGCGGTCTCTGCCCGCTTTATAGCAGTGCTGAGATGCCGGTGTGCCGAGCACGGAGTGTCTGGAAGGACAAACAAGGTGTGTGCGCTTGGTGCAGTGGGTTAGCTGCCCCTTGGTGTCTGCACTGCATATCAGCCTCACTTCTGATCCAGCTTTTTGCTCATACTCAGACGGGGAGCCACCCACAGAGGACACCCAGAGGGAGCGCCTTGCTCCTGGCTTGGCCTAATCCAGTGGGTCTCTGGGAAGTGAACTAGTGGCTGGAAGATCTCTCTGTTTCTCTATCTGCCACTCTGCCTTTTAAGTAAATAAAACCTCAAAAGAGTGGGCTGTCACCAATGTGGGAAGTTTTAGGCTTACTTGCCGTTGGTAATGGGTATGTGAAATTACATCAAGTTGAGAATACAGAAGGATAAATACATAAAGGCAAAAATAGTACATTTCGCAAGAGGAAGACTGCTTTGGACCAAAAGCAGTGAATTTGTGAATGAATTATATCTGACTTCTCAAAGAAGTTTTTCATCCATTCTTCCTCTTATTTGAAGATGTATGCTCTCTCTCTCTCTCTCTCTCTCTCTTGCTTTACATATATCTCCCCCTCTCTCTCTGTTACTCTGCCTTTGAAATAAATAAATCTTCAAAACAAAAGGAGAGAGGCAGGCCACAGCACAGGCGTTTCTTTCCTGCTTGCATTATGCAGTGTTGTCTCAACTTTTATTTAACTTAGACTTTTTATTTGAAGTTGTATGTATTGCCCTTCTTTGTCATGGAGGATGTTTTGTTTACTGTTGTAGGACATTGAAAAAGCCCATGAAATCGTCTGTGAACAAGGCGCTCACCTGAGCCCGGATCTCGGAGAGCTGCTGGTGGTTGCCTTGTACCCGAGAGAGAAATGCGCTCCGTTCAAGCCCGCCGAGGCCGAGAGGCCGGGCCAGGCCTCGCAGCGGCGAGTGGTGCTCACCACCAGCCCCGGCGAGTCCTTGGTCTGGAGCAACACTGTCAGATTTGTTATTGATGTGGGCGTGGAAAGAAGGAAGGTAGGTGCTGCACCGCCCCAGCAGGCTGTGGGTGAGAGCCGGGCACCTGTTGCCGGGGGCCGTGCCCTTTGAAGGGCTCTAAGGGGAGGGTGGTAATTGTGCCCCGAGGTCACATGTGTGAGGAAGAATTGGTGCAGCCAGGGAGGAGTGTGGCCGCATTCCTGGGCCCCGATGAAACCAGCGGGCACTGCAGGGGCGTGCCCGGCCTCACAGCCACGTCCAGAGGCGGTGTCCCTCCTGTCGCTCTGGTGTCTTCAGGTTAGGGACCAGCAAAACAGATTTTGTGACTTCTGAAAGAATTCTGGGCATGTCTGATAGACATTTTTGGTAGCCCCTTAATTAAAATTTTGTCCCTTCTTGTAGTCTTATGACTAAAATGAGTTTTAAGAGCAGTGACTTTAATTTTAGCAAATTTAAGCTTTTAACTGATGGGAGAAAATTTTCACCCCTAAATCTTATTCATGCATTTTGTATTACTATTAAATAAGTTACAAAAGAAGAAACGGCCAATCCTGAGGAGCCTGCGGAAGCCATGGCTTTCCGCATTGGCTGTCCGTCCATGGCTGGCTATCCAACCAAGGCCGCTCTCCTGCCATGGCCACGATGGCTGGCTATCCAACCAAGGCCGCTCTCCTGCCATGGCCACGATGGCTGGCTATCCAACCAAGGCCGCTCTCCTGCCATGGCCACGATGGCTGGCTATCCAACCAAGGCCGCTCTCCTGCCATGGCCACGATGGCTGGCTATCCAACCAAGGCCGCTCTCCTGCCATGGCCACGATGGCTGGCTATCCAGCCAAGGCCACTCTCCTGCCATGGCCACGATGGCTGGCTATCCAACCAAGGCTGCTCTCCTGCCATGGCCACGATGGCTGGGAAAGCAGATCACTGCAGCCACAGTGGACGTGCACGAGACGTTGGTGGTTCCAGCACTGCACCGAGAGTCATGTCAGCCACGTGGCACTGCCCAGTGCATGCCTGGAGTGGACAGCAACAGAGACTGTGTTCCCCTCATCCGGCAGCCTTATGTGTACTTGCCAAAGCACCTGCCGTGTCTGTCCCAGCCTTGCAGACCCATGGTGATTGCCATGTGTCACTCAGCGGGAAGCGGGGCTCGCAGCCAGCCCACTGGGCCCTGGGCTCCTGATGCGGACACACTGTCTCCACGTGCAGGTGTACAACCCGAGAATCCGAGCCACCTCCCTCGTCACGCAGCCCATCAGCCAGAGCCAAGCAGAGATCCGCAAGCAGATCCTCGGCTCGTCCTCCTCAGGTAGCTCTCAGGCCGGGGAACGCCCGTGTCGCCCCTAAGCTTCGGCCAGAGGCGGCGCGGACGTGACACCTGAGCCCTGCTCCTGGTTTCTTTCAGGTAAGCTGTTCTGTCTGTATGCCGAGGAGTTCGCCTCCAAGGACATGAGGCCCCTGAAGCCAGCGGAAATGCAGGAAGCCAACCTGACGAGCATGGTGCTGTTCATGAAGAGGATAGATATTGCAGGCCTGGGCCATGGCAACTTCCTCAACAGGCCAGGTATGCCACACATGTGGGGGTGCCACCTGACCGGCTGCGTGAACAGGCCAGGTATGCCGCACGTGTGGGGGTGCCACCTGACCGGCTGCGTGAACAGGCCAGGTGGTGTTACACATATGGGGGTGCCACCTGACCGTCCACGTGAACAGACCAGGTATGCCACACGTGTGGGGGTGCCACCTGACCGGCCACGTGATCAGACCAGGTATGCCGCACGTGTGGGAGTGCCACTTCGCCCGCCCCATGAACAGGCCAGGTGGTGTCACACTGTTATTGCCTGGTTAAATGCCTGCTCTTGGGTCTTTTTGTCACATACTGCCAGTAACAATTCCAGGCACGTAGGGAGACAGGTTAGTTCAGATGTGTTCTTTCTCTAGTGTCTCAGTGATGGGTGGAAGTTGAATCAGCCACGTCTACCAAGAGGGTCACATAAAGATGCTTGAGATCTAAAGGGGAAAGACAGGCAGGCTGTCGCCGGAGCAGGGCTGCTGCAGACGGCTGGAGGCCCAGCACAGACAGCCTGAAGGCCAGCGCCATTTCCTGCCACCTGGGACACTGAGCACCATCGCACCTCGGCCACAGTGTCTCCGGGACACTGATGCTCCTTGCCCCACAGCCTCTCCAGGGAGTTTCAGTCTGAATACCCCAGTGAGCGCCATGAAAGAGGAGCTACTTGCACAAACCTGACAGTGTTCCATTTTCCGCTGGCTTGGTTTCATCATAAATGAACCAGCTACGGAAACTGTCCCAGGAGCTTCCCCTGAAACAGATTTCATCTGTGCCAACTGCTGCTCCACTCTCACCTGTGGCCTGTTTCTTGGCTGGATCACCAGCAGCCAACAGCCTGGGCATCTTCCTGCTCAGGACAGGGCAGAGGAAGAGAGGCAGGGACAGTGTGGGCGATGTCCAGCAGCAGAGCCGAGCGACATGGTGCAGTGGGAGGGTTCCCCGCCAGGTCTCAGAGCTGGGAACTGAGGACAGAGGGAGGGCATTTTGTCTCCCAGCAGTACCCATACAACCGTTTTCTGCTGTGCTCAGGGAAACCCTAACTGTGGGTTAACTCTGACTCACAGTTTTGGAAGCAAAGAGCGTGAGATGCAGCAGCTGCTGCCAGCACAGCAAAGTGGCCACCCTTTTCAGGGGCTGTGAGCCATGTGCAAATGAATGTGGCATAGCCAAGCTACAGGCTGGTAACAGGCCACTCGACAGGGACCTGCTCTTCAGGTCAGCTTCCCTTTTGCTTCCCTGACATTCTGTCTCAAGCGGCGTCTGGGTCAGAAAGCTTAGGACTAACTAACCACTTCAGTGGGCACTGGTAACCCGCCACCACCGTTATCCTGGGAAGGCCATGGCGCTAAATGGAAATCAGGAGAGGAAGCAGCTGGTATGGGCCAGACTACACCAGCTGCCGTCTTTGTGTCTGGACTCGGACTCAGAACTCATTTTGCTGGTTGCTGGACCACTGGTTTCGGCATGCTCTGTGATTCCTTGGCTTGTGAAAAGAGGAATGAATCCGCAGCAGACTGCCAGGGGTGGCACCTAAGGCAAGACGGAGGGCTCGAGATGGCAGGCCAGTGCAGCTGGGTGTGCATAGGCCAGCGCTGACCCTAGGAAGAGCGGGCTCCCAGGGCCTGTGCGGGCTCCCTCTGGTGCAAGTGCAGAGCCTGCTGGGATGGTGTCTGAATGCTGAACTCCTAAATTGTGAGCAAACGGACCAGGGATGTGTATGCACGTGCTTATCAATCACTGAGAACCAGGGCTTTGCTTCAGAACTCACAAGAAGGACTTCAAGGTTCAGTCTGCTCAGAGAAGGAGAGAAAAGCAGGCTGGCTGTGCAGTCACCCTGTGACTTGCCCACAAGTTGGCTGCCTGCCTCTCAGCCAGCTCACACTCAACAGCCAGCCAGGGAGACACCATTTCAAGGTTGCGTGAATGGGAGCCCTGGCCTCGCGGCCACATGAGGTGCTAACAGCACCTGCCACTTGCATGCAGGTCGCTGGGGCCGGCATCGGGCCTTTGACACCACCAGGGACATCCACAGTGCCTCCAAAGCCTGTGTCAGTCCTGGCTCTCCTCCCGATTCCAGCTCCCTGCTAGGAAGGAATTGACTCTTGGTGTGAAACATCAATTTCCTGCAGAGGTGAGAGATGCTGGCCGTGACCCTTGGGCTACTGCCACCCATGTAGGAAACTAGAATGTGTTCCCCTCTCCTGCCCTCAGCCTGGCCCAGCCCTGGCTGTTGCAACCATTTAGGGAGTAAACCAGCAGACGGAGGACTCTCTCTTCTCTCAATACATGAACCTAAATGAGTCCATTGTTTCAGAGTGCCTGTTGACTGCTGCAGCAGATCTGAGTCCAGGTCCTCATTTCGCAGGTGAAGCAGCTGGCTGGCCCTGCCCCCTCTCAGCTGTGAAATCAGGTAAAGTGCCTGCCCTCCTGCCTCACACGGCAGTCCGAGGTGCGCTGAGACACTCACAGGAAAGCCCTGGAAGGGCAAGGAGTTGGGCAGATGCCCAGGGGCATGCGCCTGACCTTCGAGATGAAGGAGACGGCAGCTGGCCCTTCCCCTCTTCCTCACCTCCTTCAGAAGCTTGTATTCTCCAGGCTCAGGACTCCTCAGCATGGGTGTCCTTGGAACCAGGGCCGGCTCTTCTCATTTCTTCTCTCCATGGGCTCTTCACTCAGTGCACAACGCCCTCCCACTGTTTGCTTCTGTCTATCTCTGGGCACGATGTGGGAGTCATGAGGAAGGTGCCTGGCACATGCTCAGGGCTCTGCTAGGGCTCTGCTTGCTGCCCCTGATAAGGCTGGTCAGCCCCAAGTCAGGAGCATGGGACTCCTTCCAGGTCTCCCGTATGTGTGCAGCGACCCAACGGCCCGAGCCCTCACCTGCTGCCTCCTAGGGCGTGCGTAGGCAGGAAGCTGGAACCAGGAGCAGACCTGGGAGGCAGGTGTACCAGCCAAGTCCCTGGCTTGAGCTGAGCTCTTCCCCAGGACCACTATGGACATCTGTGGGGAGTGAACTGCATGCCATCTTTGCCTCTCAAAGGACATTAAAAGGGTGGGAGCCAGGAGCACCTTGGAAAGATTGGATCTGTTCAATTTTAGAATGTGGGGAAAATCAGACACGGCTGGGACACCCAGAGTCTAGAGCAGACTTCTGGGCTTTGGGCGGCTACGGAGTCTCCTGCCATTTCCCTGGGGTGAGTTCTTCCTGCCCCACCATCCCGACCCTAGCTGGTCCAGAAGCCAGTCTTTGCGCACAGTGGGTTTGGAATGGGAGATGCAGAGCAGAGCACAGCGGCCTGGTGGGGCATCGGACTACATCAGTTTATGATGGAGCTGTTGAGGTCCTCGGTCTGCCTGAAATTTTGACAAATAGCTTAGTGGCCAACGTTTGAACATCAAATAAGATGTTACTATCTATGACTTTAAACTACCAGGTGCAGACCAGTGAAATCGCCTCTCAGGCCCCTGTGGCTCATCTCCCACCCGCCTTGTGCATGCTGGAATGGAGGCGGATGAAAGCAGTCTGGTGGGGCCCGTAAATCCTGCAGCCCTGGGCAGAGCGGGCAGCAGCTGTATCTCCCATGTCCACTGCTCCGTGCAGCCCCTGCTGCTCCCCAAACAAGCCAGGCAAAAACCCAGATACTCATCAGACATAGCCTCAGGTGGGTGGCTTTGAAGCTTTAGACTTTTTAAGAAAAGAAGCATACATACTAAATTCCACCCCAGCAATTTAGGAATGTAAAGGAGAAAGGGATGGCTCAAACCAGTCATGCGCACTGGCAGGTGGCTTCCTGTCCTTGGCCACTCTTTCCTATCTGCCGTCAGTCAGTTTCGTCATACATGTTTCCCCGCATTTCATGCCAGAGGCAGCACATTGCTACTGGTGGGCATTGAACACTCTTGCGTTCCTATCAGTGACTTGGGCATCGCCCCGGGAGGCTCTGTGGCTCTCTGTAAGCTGGCACTGGAATGTGTCCTACCCTGTGCACTGCACAGCAGGAAGTCTTCCATCAGGCTGGTGGGAGAAGGTGCCACTGGAGCAGCAGTGGTGTACTGGCATCACCCAAGGACAGTGCGCCCCCGGGCCTCCTTGGGTGGTGCCAGTACACCACTGCCCGCTCCAGGGCCTGTGCTCCCCCAGAGGCCCCTCCCTGTGCAGCTCCCAGGCCAGTGGGCAGTGAGCAGTGCCCTCAGAAAGCTGACTCACCTGCTTCCACAGGCTCCTCTGCACCCCAGCTTAGGGAGCCCCCCTCACCTGCTTAGTTCCTCTCTTAGCACGCACTGCCTGCCTTTGCCTCCTGAAGAACCAAGTCCCTGCTCCTGTGCCTGGGCTGTGACACTGGCTGCTTCTTTCCTAGCCCCAGAAAGCTTGATGCAAGCTCTGGAAGACTTGGACTACCTGGCAGCGCTGGACAACGATGGCAATCTGTCTGAATTTGGAATCATTATGTCGGAGTTTCCTCTGGACCCGCAGCTCTCCAGGTCCATCCTGGCATCGTGTGAATTTGACTGTGTAGATGAAATGCTAACGATTGCTGCCATGGTAACAGGTACGCCTTAATGACTCCTGGTAAAATCACATTTCAAGGACCATGCAGCAGGCACACTGGGAAGTTTACTTAAGCTTCTGGAGTGTTTGTTTAGTGGATTCAAAGGGGAAAATACTAGAACCATGGCACAGTGGGCCTTCTGCTTATGATGCTGGCGTCCTGTGTGGGTCCACTCACAGCCTGAGGAAGCACTGGAGGATGGCTCAGGTCCTTGACCTCTGCACCCACGTGGGAGACCCAGAAGCAGCTCCTGGCTCCTGGCTCCAGACTCGGCCACCTAGGAAGTAAACCAGAGGATGCAAGATCTTTTGGCTCTCCTATCCAAATGAAAGTAAAGTTTTCAAAAAAAATCTTGTATAAAAATTTGATTTAATAGGCAGAGTTACAGAGGCAGATCTTCCATCGACCGGCTTACCCCCGCCCCAAGATAGCAAGGCGGGGCACAGCAGCAGTTTAACTTGCTGTGCCACAGTGTCAACCCCAAGAATGATCTTAAATGGGAAAAAAAATAGGCTTGTGGTGGCCTAGCAGCTAAAGTCCTTGCACCTTGAACACAAGATCCCATGTGGGCCCTGGTTCTAATCCTGTTGGCCCTGCTTCCCATCCAGCTGCCTGCTTGTGGCCTGGGAAAGCAGTCAACAACGGCCCAAAGCCTTAGGATCCTGCACCCACATGGGAGACCCAAAAGAGGCTCTGGGCTCAGTTCCGATCCATGCGGCCACTTGGGGAGTGGATCAATGAATAGAAGATCTTCCTCTCTGTCTCTCCTCCTCTCCTCCTCTCTCTAAGTGACTTTGCAATAAAAATAAATATATCGGGCCTGGCGCAGTGGCCTAGCAGCTAAAGTCCTCACCTTGAACCCGCCAGGATCCCATATGGGCGCTGGTTCTAATCCCGGCAGCCCTGCTTCCCATCCAGCTCCCTGCTTGTGGCCTGGGAAAGCAGTCAAGGACGGCCCAAAGCCTTGGGCTCCTGCACCTGCATGGGAAACCCAGAAGAAGCTCCTGGATCCTGACTTCAGATCAGCATAGCATTGGCCATTGCGCTCACTTAGGGAGTGAATCATCTGACAGAGGATCTTCCTCTCTGTCTCTCCTCCTCTCTGTATATCTGACTTTCCAATAAAAAAATAATAAAAATAAATCTTAAAAAAAAAATTTTTAAATAAATATATCTAAAAAAAATGCAGAGTTGCAGGTGGAGAGAGAACTTGGGGAGAGAGAGAGAGGGAGGAGACAGCCAGAAACATGGAGCTCATCTGGAGCTCCCACGTGGGCAGCAGGGCCCAGTCCCTTGGGCCACCCTCCACTGCCCTCCCAGGCACATTAGCAGGAAGCTAGACCAGAAGTGGACTAGCTGACACATTACCCAGAACTCTGACAAAAGATGCCAGCATCGCAGGCAGCTCAGCTTCTTGCACCATGATATCGGTCCCCCACTCCAGTGAGTTTCTTAATAAGATTTGCAAAAACTTACCAAGTTTGCTTTTACTGGAGAAATCCATGCAAACCAAAATAAAGTGTGGATACAGGGTTTTGGTCCAAATAATGACATGGTCTTTATTATTATTATTTCTCATGGCTTCATTCATCCAGGCTTTCATTTCCTCTTCCACTGCAGCACAGACCACACTGTCCTGACGCTCCCCGAGTCTGGGCCGCTGGCACCCCAGGGCCTCCCTGCTCCAGCTTACATGCAACTAGGGCTTTCCTGGGCAAACCTTGGAAAGGGGGACAATGAGGACGTGTTCTGTAGGCTTACCTGATGTCCCAGGAAACAGGAATAATGGTTTATCTGGACAGCAGCACCCCTCCCGGGCGTGCGTGTCTCCATCACTGCTGATCACGTGACCTTTCCTTTTAAAGCCCCGAACTGCTTCTTGCACGTGCCCCACGGAGCGGAGGAGGCCGCCCTGATGTGCTGGAGGACGTTTTTACATCCTGAAGGAGATCACTTCACCCTCATCAACATCTACAAGGCCTTCCAGGACACGGCCCTCTACTCTGCCAGTGACCGTGAGTAGATGCCTGGGTCGCCCGGGCTCTCTGCTCGGCTCCCCCTAGTGCGCACATGAGGCCGAGTGCTTCTGAGCTGCTGCTCGCCCGATGCCAGCTCCAGGGGCCCCTTGCTGCAGTCTTGCTCTCCGCCGTCCCCAGTCAGCTGGGCTCACAGACCTCCCCAGCCAGCGTCGGCACGGCCGAGCCCCATCTCCCGCAGCCACCGCACATGCCTGTCCTGCCTCCCTCCCGCCTTCCGCCCCCCACTGTAACCCCGTCTCTGAGCAGAGCCGATTCTTCCCCTCAGACTGCGTGGAGAAGTGGTGTCATGATCGCTTCCTCAACTGTGCTGCTCTGAGAATGGCGGACGTCATCCGGACCGAGCTCCTGGAGATCATCAGGCGCATCGAGCTGCCCTACGCAGAGCCTGCTTTCGGCTCCGTGGAGAACAGCCTGAACATCAAGAAAGCGCTGCTGTCGGGCTACTTCATGCAGGTGAGAGCCTTGTGTAGCCAGGACCTCTGGCTAGCAATACGAAAAGAAAAAGTGTCAGGTCAGTTCAACTCAGGCCAACGATTCCGTCAGACACCGCCAGAAGCAGAGCAGGTTGAGTCTGAGCAGCGACATGATCAGCATGGCCAGATGGAGGCGAGCCACACAGGACCCTTCCTCGGCCACCGCCTCATCCAGCAGCCAGTGGGCGCAGCCCGCTCGGTGAACTGGTCACGGGGCTGCCCACGAGCAGCGAAGCTCGTCACTGAGACGAAGCCGTGTGCTGGGCTCAGTGCAGGTGCTGTCCAAATCTGTGCTGTCCTGCAGAACAGTGCTTACATCGCCCAAGTAAAACGGAAATCCATGTTGCCAAGGACTTGGTGTCTCACTGCTTCATGAAAGGAGCGAGGGCCAAGCAGAACATTCACTTTCTCACTGCACATCACCAGCCCCTCGCCTCACCTGTCTGCAGGTGAGCCGTTTAGTGGGTGACGTGAAGGCCCGAGAATGAAGCCCCTCGGTTCTTCTCCATCGTGAGCGCTAATGAACGGGCGTCCCGAAGCACAGGTGCTCTCTGCGTCGCAGTAGTAGCACTGTGGTGGTTCCCATGAACCCCAAGTCTTCCCTTAGTGGAGGACATTTTGTCACAGGTGTCCTCAGGTGTCGGGGAGACGTAAAGTGCCTAAAGCAGACTGTGAGGGTGGATCGAGCTGCCCATCAGGGTGAAGCACTCACGACCCACCAACCGGCAGGTGCCACGCTAAGACTCAAGGCTAAGACATGAGCCTCCGGCCGCACTGGCCGAGCACTGCCTCGAGCGTTTGTAGCTTACATTCTCCATCTGAACACAGGAAGCTATTCTGTATTACAGCTTGAGGCGTTTTCCCAACATTTATTTTATCTCCACATGGCTTTTGCCTTTCAGATCGCCCGGGACGTTGACGGCTCAGGGAACTACTTGATGCTCACACACAAGCAGGTGGCTCAGCTGCACCCCCTGTCCGGCTACTCCATCACGAAGCAGATGCCCGAGTGGGTCCTGTTTCACAAGTTCAGCATAGCCGAGAACAACTACATCCGCGTCGCCTCCGAGATCTCCCCGCAGCTGTGAGTCCGGGCAACGAGCAGTGGGCTGGATAGGGTTAATACAAATGTGGAGTTTACTCCACTTCATTTGTAAAGTTTATACATAAATGTTCCCACTGTGGGCTAGATTCTAAGATGATAGCTGAGAAACATCTTCCCCTGAGATTACACAGCAGAGGACAGTGTGCCTAACAACACCGCACTGACCTGGAGGACCAGAGTGGAGCTGCACGGGTGGGGCAAGGCCAGGGGTGTGAGGGAGAAGCAGGGCTCCGTGGGCAGGACGCCTTTCCACCCGCCCCCAGGGACAGCAGCCCAACAGCAGGGGAGGCAGTGCGGCCGCACGGCCAGCAGGAAGCAGTTCTCCATGCAGGTCCTCCAGGCACTGGGCAGGGCCGCTGTGTGTGCTGTTCTACACCCCCAACCGCCTGTTTGATTTTAACAGATTTATGCAGCTGGCACCACAGTACTACTTCAGTAACCTGCCTCCCAGTGAGAGTAAGGACATCTTGCAGCAGGTCACAGATGCCCTGTCCCCAGTGCCAGCCATGAAGAGCGAAGGGGAGAAGGGCCCTGAGGCTGCCGAACAGAGATGTGCCATCCAGTGACTGCCAGCAGGTGCAGGAGCGCCGCAGAGCCCTGCCCACAGCTGGCACACCAGTGACCTGCACTCATCCGAGTCCCACCCTGCAGGACGGTCTGGAGGAAGTAAGGCTTGCTATATTAAAATAAAAAAGAGGAGTTTTATTGAGTTCTTTAAAATTACTATCCCATGCTTTTCTTCTTATTGGAAGTTTTTAATCACCCATCCACAATCTGTCTGAAATTTTAAAAAAGCATATTTTGTAAATGTGTCACAGACACATGGAGTAGAACCCTACATTTGTAGAGGACTTTAAATAAAGTCATGAGCTTTTCAGTAAACTTCCACTGGCTTTTCTGATCATTTTTACAAGGACGAGCTCAACCCGGCCCATGCAGATGGGCTAGACAGACAAGTGTTCTTTCAGCTTGTCCATGATCTCATTCATCTTGTCCGCTGGAATCACCATCACCGTCCTCAGGGGCTTCATGGGAACATCATCGAAAGACCACCGGCCTCCCAGACAGGTGTCGCTGTCCTCCTGCACGGAGTAGCTGAACTTGATGATCGCCTTCTGAACCAAACAGATCACCGGGGTCAGACAGCCTCACCACAGCACTGTGTTAGCATGGGAAGACTGACAGCAAAGGAAGCAACCCTAAATGGGTCACTCAGGCACACAGGCCACTCGTAGATGGGACCCCACAGGGGCTGGAGCAGCTAGGTGCCACTACTGCCACCTCCCTGCTGGCATCCCACAGGGTCACATGACAGACAGGAGATGCTAAGACTAACCGACCATTAACAATAAGATACAGCCTCGCAGTGCTGCTGTGTCACTCTCCCAGCTTTTCCTTGCACACACGCTCCACAGGCACGCACACACACTCCACAGGCACACACACACACTCCACAGACAGGCACACACACTCCACAGGCACACACACTCCACAGGCACGCACACACACTCCACAGGCATGCACACACGCTCCACAGACAGGCACACACACTCCACAGGCACGCACACACACTCCACAGGCACACACACTCCACAGGCACGCACACACACTCCACAGACAGGCACACACACTCCACAGGCACGCACACACACTCCATAGGCACGCACACTCCACAGGCACGCACACACACTCCACAGACAGGCACACACACTCCACAGGCATGCACACTCCACAGGCACGCACACACACTCCACAGACAGGCACACACACTCCACAGGCACGCACACACACTCCACAGACACGCACACTCCACAGACAGGCACGCACACACGCTCCACAGACAGGCACACACACTCCACAGGCACGCACACACACTCCACAGACAGGCACACACACTCCACAGGCACGCACACACGCTCCACAGGCACGCACACATGCTCCACAGACAGGCACACACGCTCCACAGGCACGCACACACGCTCCACAGACAGGCACACACACTCCACAGGCACGCACACTCCACAGACAGGCACACACACTCCACAGACAGGCACACACACTCCACAGGCACGCACACACGCTCCACAGGCACGCACACACGCTCCACAGGCACACACACTCCACAGACAGGCACACATGCTCCACAGGCACGCAAACACGCTCCACAGGCACGCACACACGCTCCACAGACACGCACACACGCTCCACAGGCACGCACACACGCTCCACAGGCACGCAAACACGCTCCAAAGGCACGCACACACACTCCACAGGCACGCACACTCCACAGACAGGCACACACACTCCACAGGCACGCACACACGCTCCACAGGCACGCACACACGCTCCACAGGCACGCACACACACTCCACAGGCACGCACACACACTCCACAGGCACGCACACACGCTCCACAGGCACGCACACACACTCCACAGACAGGCACACACACTCCACAGACACGCACACACGCTCCACAGACAGGCACACACACTCCACAGACAGGCACACACACTCCACAGACAGGCACACACACTCCACAGACACGCACACACACTCCACAGGCACGCACACACGCTCCACAGGCACGCACACACACTCCACAGGCACACACACTCCACAGGCACGCACACACGCTCCACAGGCACGCACACACACTCCACAGGCACGCACACACGCTCCACAGACACGCACACACGCTCCACAGGCACACACACACACTCCACAGGCACGCACACACGCTCCACAGGCACACACACACGCTCCACAGACAGGCACACACACTCCACAGACAGGCACACACACTCCACAGGCACACACACTCCACAGGCACACACACTCCACAGGCACGCACACACGCTCCACAGGCACGCACACACGCTCCACAGACAGGCACACACACTCCACAGACAGGCACACACACTCCACAGGCACACACACTCCACAGGCACACACACTCCACAGGCACGCACACACGCTTCACAGACACGCACACACGCTCCACAGGCACACACACACACTCCACAGGCACGCACACACGCTCCACAGACAGGCACACACACTCCACAGGCACGCACACACACTCCACAGGCACGCACACACGCTCCATAGGCACGCACACACACTCCACAGACAGGCACACACACTCCACAGACAGGCACACATGCTCCACAGGCACGCACACACACTCCACAGGCACGCACACACACTCCACAGGCACGCACACACACTCCACAGGCATGCACACATGCTCCATAGGCATGACCTGGGCTCCTGGAGGTGCTGACACACATGCGCTTATTCATCTCCACCAGTGACTTCCCGGGACACAAGGACAGAGTGAGGCTCTAGGGCCTCCGTCTCCAGCGGAAGTCTCAGCAGGATGTACTAGCATCCCATTCAGGGATACCTGAGAGGAGCCCCAGCATTTAGCCATGTGTCTCGGTACACGACACGGGAGGTATGCAGGAACCAGCCCACCAGCAGGCCTGCACGCACACTGACGGGCTGCGTGAACTCACACCCCGCGGCTACACTACAGAGGGGCTGACGTCCACCGCCAAGCGCAGTGAGCACAGCCTGCCCGCCCTGTTCTGAGCAGTCACCGCCGCCTTCTCCCCCTGCGGCCTCGTGAGGCTGTATGCCAGGCACTGGGTTAGCTGCCAGGCACTGGGTTAGCTGCCAGGCACCAGGTTAGCTGCCAGGCACCGGGTTAGCTGCCAGGCACCAGAGACAAAAGAAAACAGAAGAGCTGCACTTGGAGGACTGAGATCAAGTGGGAGAACAAGTCTTGATGAGCTGAGGAAATTCTTTAAATCTCAAACAGGTCAAACAGTGCAGTCTTACCTCGTAGAAAAATTCTTCCTCTGCATTTGCAAACATTAACTCCTCTTTGTTTTGGTTGCTCCGTTTCTTTTTGGAATCGCTTTGTCCTGTTTCCACAAAAGTCTTACTAATCAGCAGGTAGAAGCTGCACTTCCCACATGGCTTCTTGGCCTTGTGCGCCTCTGCGAGTTCCTTCCTGCAAGACACAGAACACTCCTTGGCTGAGTTAGGGGGGCTGCACAAGCCACACCCCAGAGCCCTCAGCATGCCCAGGGAAACGAGGGGGCAGCTCAGGTGGCTCTGGTGACCGGGCCCGCCAAGTGGGCCAGCAGCCTGGACATGTGTGAAGCACTGGTGTTTGTTGGACTTCGGGCCACAGAGGGCGTCACATTGAGGGGTCACCACTCTGCCTATGCAAGAGGTAAAATGTGTAAGAATCTGAATTTTTAAAGCAGTGGACATTAACTGACCTACAAAGGTGCATAGCCACAGCCAGGTTTGGCAGCAGGAAACGAGTCACTGGTGACGATGGATCCAGGACTACTTTGTGACCTAGCGGAGAAGCTGCACAGAAACGCCCTGAGTCCACCACAGTCCATGCACGGGCAAGGACAGCTTCCTGCTTTCCATCGGACAGGGCCAGAGCCCTGCACGGCTGCTCAACAGAACACACGAGGATCCATGAGGGACTGGGAGAGAGCAGCCCACTGTGAGACCAAGGTGTGCTGTAGTTACGCAGGAAAGCAAAACGAGGGGGAACGGGAGCTAATGGCACAGAGGGCAGGAGGGAGAGCAGGAGCCGTGAGCACAGGACAAGGGGCAAGCCCACGATTCCAGAGTGTGCTCCCACGGCCCACTGTCCAAAGGGAAGCACACTCAGGTGCCAGGAACTCAAAGAAAGAAGACTGCGCAGCCGGGGCTGAGTGCGTGCCTCCCTTTGCTGGATTTCACAGTTCTTCTTGAAAATACTTTGGAAACTTACAGCTTCTGTATTAACAACCATCCCCAAAACCAGAAGCACAGTATCAAGACTATGGTTTTGAGCCAGGTACAGTAGCCTAAATGCTGAAGCCCTCGCCTTGCATGTACCGGGATCCCACATGGGCGCCAGTTCATATCCCAGCAGCTGTTTCCCATCCAGCTCCCTGCTCGTGGCCTGGGAAAGCAGTCGAGGACGGCCCAAAGCCTTGGGACCCTGCACCCTTGTGGGAGATCCCAAAGAGGCTCTGGGCTCCTGGCTTCGGACAGGTTCAGCTCTGTCCATTGCAGCCACTTGAGGAGTGAATCAGTGGATGGAAGATCTTTATCTCAGTCTCTCCTCCTCTTTGTATATCTGACTTACCAATAATAAACCTTAAAAAATAAAAGACTATGGCTTCATTAAAATTTATAAATGGAATTTGGGAATCTTACTATTTTTGTAACTGTTGTCATTTGTTACACAAAAACCTATAAAGGCCAAATGTCAGTCGGGTGGCGCATCCACTGGTGACCCAGCTTCCTGCCACTGCACCACTCCAGTTCCTGGGTCCCTGCCCGCACCAGGGAGCCAGGCTGAGCTCCAGGAACGTCTCTGTTGCCTCACTTTCAAATAAAATGGAAGTAAAACTTTTGAAAAAGAAATTTATCTATTTTAATACCATTTATCTTCACCAAAAAATTGAAACTCTTCAAAAAGCTGGATGTTATGATGTGTGCAGTTCCCAGGTGACCTCCTCTACTCCCCAGTCAACCTCAGCCAAGGGCAGGACTCGGGGCACGGGGGACGTCGGGCCGAGGCATTTCCAAAGTCTTACTGTAACTGCTGGTGCATGGGCAAGGCGATCTGGGGGGGCACGTTAATGAACCTCTCGCTGAGCAGAAGGCCCACGGGCTTGCTGGGGTCCTTGAGCAGCTCAGCCAGCTGGGTGGCCACACTCTTGTCACAGTTCTTTTCACAGAGGCTTAGAACCAGCTCTTTGATTTGCTCGGCACAGGGGGTACCCTGGAAAGCAGAGAGAAGGCCTGCTGTGATCACAGGCCGCACCCCCAGGACAGCTTGCACCTGCAGACCCGCCGACCCGCCTCAGGCTCCTGTTTGTCTTCGGTGATGAGTGTTTCCCACAGTAACCACTGGTTGGTTAGCACCCCGGTCCGTGCTTAAGAGAGGGTTTCAATTAACAGAGCAGTGCAACAGCAGTTCTAGCCCATCCCACACAGACGGAAGCAGATTCAAGCAGATTCAAGCAGCCTGCTTCTGACTGGGGAGGGCACGCTGCTTTACTTTGTATTAGGAATCCTCAGTGAGCCGAAAGAGCCGTGCCAGTGGCGGCCGCAGCCGAGGGGCTCACACAGCACCTGCAGCTCCCTGCCCACCACGAGCCTGGCAGGTGGTGGCTGACAGCAGCTGGGGACACATCACTCCCCACAGTGGACCGTGAGATCTAAGAGGACATATCCTCATAATTACCCCTGTATGACACGGACACAACTTTCATCATGCAGGAAATAAACGCAGCTTTGGCCCAGGTAGGAACCACTCCAATACCACGGTGAAACTGACCTTTCTTTCCGTCAAATTCAAAAGGCTTATGAAGCCAAAAATTTCATCTTCATCCATATCGTCATCACTGTCTTCTGAAACGTCTGTTTGCTATTTGACAAAAAATATTTACATTTTATATTTCAATTTTAAATTCAGAAAGAGTATGATATACAATGTCTTGGAATCTAGGCAACATTTATTTCCTCACTTTTCAAAGGCAAGATGCCGTTTTCCTGCTGTCCTAGCTGTCAGATCCTCAATACTCCGGGACCTTCCTCACCCGTCCTCCCTCCAGCGCTGCCTTGTACGCCCTGGGCAATCTCCCTTCTCTGTCTCTAGACTCGACTCTTCAGCCACTTCCCCTTGCCAAACTGTTTCACATGACTAAAGAAAACTTCACAAAATAAGGCACTGAGATTTGTTTTCTAAGTGAATTTGCTGAGCCAACCTGTGTTTGCTTTTCCGCTGGCCACAAAACCGTCCCGCAGAGCCAGATTCACGGCCCAGCAAGTTAAGCCTCTACCTGTGGAGCCGGCCTCCCTTCCCATCCTGCTTGCTGCTAGCACGGGTGCCTGGAAAAGCAGTGGAAAATGGCCCAAAAAACTCGGGCCTTTGATGGACTCCAGGCTTCTGACCTTATCTAACCCTGGCAGGCCATTAGGAGGTGAATCCGAGCGTGGACTCTACCTCTCCCTCTTAGTAACTCTGCCAAGGAAAGGGAAGGGAAAGGGAAGCAGGCAGTCGCTCCTAAGGCCTTGCTGCCAGAGCACCTGCCAGCTGGACTGCTGGTGACCCTGACCACGCATACACCTACCACACTGGCAGGCAGGAAGACAACAGGAAGGCAAAACCAGGAAGTGATGAATTAAGCCAGGGCTCGGGGTGGGCACGACAGTGGTTAAGGTACGGCATGGACTACGCCCCACGTGCTGGAGGGAGTGCCTGGTTCAGATTCTAGCTTCCTGTCAACACACACCCTGCAAGGCAGCGGGGATTGGTTCAACTAGTCAGGTTTCTGTCATCCATGTCTACATGGAGTGAATTCCCAGGTCCTGGCCTTGGTCGTCCCAGACCCAATAATGCAGGCATTTGGGGAGTGAACCAGCGGACAGGAGCTGTCTTCTGTCTCAAATGAATTTTTTAAAGGCTGGGGGAGGGTTGTGGAAAGAGTGATTAAGATGCTAAGCTGAGGCTGGAATTGTGGCCCAACACCCATCCGGACACTAGTTCGAGCCCTGGCTGCTTCACTTGCAATCCTGCTCACTACTAGCCAAGGTCCTTGGGCCTGGCCGTCGATGTGGCAGATGTGGACACACTCGCCCAGGCACAGAAGCCAACTACGCAGTGAGCCAGCTGATGGAACTTATCTTTTTCTGTCTCCTTTCTTTGTACATCTGCCTTTCAAATAAATAAATGTTTTATAAAAGAACAGAAGATGCCTGCATCACGCACCAGAGGCCTTCCCGTGGAGGGCTCACTGAGCCGCTTCACACAGCACACAGAGGGTGCCTGGTGCACTGGGAGTGTCTTCTCAACCGAGATCAGCGAGTGCCCCACGTGTCCTTGAACCTCCTTTCCCAACAGCCTCACCATCAGCAGTTCCACTGCTGTGGTCTAGACATTCTTAGCTTCAAGGCATCCCCAGAAATGCAGGTCAGAGGGCAACGTGGCTATGAGCCTCTGCATGCAACAGGAAGTTAAAGCAGACCAGAGAAACGGGACCTCTGTTCACCTGAGCAGGGCGGGGGCCCGGGCTGATGATGCCATTAAGGAGGAAATACCAGGTTTTCAACCTAACAAAGGGGCATGCGTGGTGTGGCAACTCAGACACCACTTGGGACACCAGCATGCCACTGTGGACTGCCGGGTCTAAGTCCCAACTCGGCTTCCGACTGAGCTGTCTGCGGACGCGCACCCTAGCAAGGAGGCAGACGAGGCTCCGGTCCTCGGGCGCTGCCCCCTACAGGGGAGACCAGCACTGTGCTCCTGGACCACCCCTGGCATCTGGGGAGCTAACCAGCAGGTGGAAAATTTTTGTTGCAAATAAGAAAAGAAAATAATAAAAGGCAGAAGGCCACACATGCCTGCCGAGCCTGGTTTTTTAGATCGTATAACCTTCCTGTTCCAAGGGAAGGAAAGGGGCCCCTCAGTGCGAGTCCTGAAATCCTAAAACCCGTCACTGGCTCCCAGGAGATTAACTACAGTAAGAAGACACCCACTGAAGCGTGCCCTGAGGGCTCCTGTCACTCATGTGGGCAGAACCACACACGCTCTGCCCTTCCTTGGGGCATTCATAGGTCACCAGCACCAAGCACCCCGCCCTATGAAAGTAACTCCCATCCCACTCCACCCCACCCCGTCACTTCCCTCTCCGAAGCCCCTTCATTCAGTACTTTCAATGCCTAGGACTGGGCACTTCAGCACAGCCAGACAGACCTGCTGACGCCCCTCTCCTCTGCCTCACCAGCTGGCTGGTTCCCCTGTCCTGTGACCCTAGGACTGCCTTCCATGGGGAGTCCGAAGCCCCTCAATCCTAAGGGGATACCCCCACCCTAGAAACGGAAGGTCCAGTGTCCCTGGGTGCCAGAGAAGCCCTAGTTAGAACTACAGGGCTGTAAGGCCGATTCCCTGCCAGGGGATTAACTCTGAGGACAAGCACCTGCTTCAGGAACCAGTCACAGCACTTATTCTGATTCCCTTCACGTGCGCTGCCACTGGCCCGCTGGCAGAGGCCGGGGAAGCAGCCACTTAGTCACAAAGAAGTGATGCCTCTATTATTTGGGGGCAGAATTTTAGTGTATAAAAGCCAGAGAGAGGAGGCGGGAGCCACGGAGAAGACAATTCAAGAACTCTGGCTTTGAAGACAGGGAGACCGCTCAAGGTGGGAAGCATGCAGCACCAGACTGACAAGAGCTTTCTTTGTTTTTTTGCCCCGAACAGGCTACAGAGCAGGTGCAGGAATGAGAAAAAGGCATCCAACCCACAGTGACAGCCACACACACTGACCATGGGCCAGACACTGCTCTCAGCACGTGGCCACTCACCGCTCCACACACCCACCGTGTTAGCCAGGTGCTGGCATCACGGGCAGAAACGGGAAGATGCCAGGTGCTGGGAGACTGTATCTGCCACTGACGGGCATCCTGTCCCTCATTCTCTCCGGCAAGGTAACCCGGACACTCCTCCCGTCTGGTGGTCCTACAGAACCGTTTGCTCATCAAGTGAAGTGACTGTACCCCAACCCAAACACTTCCGCTTCGTCCTTTTAGGTGGCTTGCCCTTGGGCCCTCCCCCCTCAAGGCAGAGGGGCCCCTGAGGAGAGGAACCTAGGCTCAGAGTCCCAGAGAACCTTCCAGAACAGCCAGCACAACCTGCTAATCACATCAGTCGTTCCAGAAAGAATCCTCCAGCTCCAGAACTGGAGCACACCGGGCCTCCGCACTGTGCCCACACTCTGCCCGACACTGAGCTGTGGGCAGTGTGGTAGGCAGCAACTGGACAGGCCCCCGAGAGCAGCAAAGCCGGGACTCCAACCCTGACAGCGACACCTCCCGGGAACGCTCTCCTCTCCTTTATGAGCCAGTACCTGTTCCCTTCCCCTCCCCGTCATGCCGGCCATCCTTCCGCACAGCTCTCACTATTTGGCTCATCCAATTCTACTGCTGTTACCACGTGCCTGCCCCTTGCCCACCCTGGGCCCTCCCACTCACCTCCTTGCTGAAAACTCCCATCTCCAGCTCAAACTCAGAACGCACACACCCACATCCCTGTGGCCTGCCTCACCTCAGCTGCTACTCCAAGACAGAGCAGCCACGCCCTCTTCCTCTCACACCCATCTCTCGCTGCCTGCGGCCTTCCCACCCAGCCCCGGCCACACTCCTTCCACCTGCAGCTCAACAGGACAGGACGCCAAGGTGACCAGAATCCACTCGCGTGTCGGCTTACCTTGATGACGCTGCCAATGTGATTCTGCTGAATCAGCACACTGGCCAGCTCTGCGGTGTTCACAGGCGCCTTGAGGAAAAGCTGCAAGCAGAAAAACATTCTTTTCCGTCAGAATCAAAGCATGACTTCCCATAAAACTTGTAACTCCCTGTTTCAAGAAACATCAGGGATTTCAATGAGTTGATCAAGATGACTCAGCAGCAATGCCAAGGAGGCAAAGAAAACCAGGAGGTTGAGGTTTGGCGGGAGAGTCCATAAGGTCTATTAGGGCCAGACTGATTCACCAGCCCACATGGGAATCCTGAGACGGGCTGCTAGTGTAGACCATCACTGTCTGCCACACACCAATCCACAAGAAAGCTATGGCTGGGGGCCTGTCTGGCAGGGCTAGGTGCCAGTACCAGACTGAGTGGTGGAACAGGGGACGGGTCACACTTGGCAGAGTCAAGACAGTAACCAGCACGTGAGAGAACCAGATCTGGGGGTAGATTCTGTGGGAGAAGTGGGGGCCCAACCCTGTGGAAATACAAGCCCCTGCTTAGCTCACACGTTGGGATGGTGACGGGCTGAGCCAGGGGTGACCATGAAACCTGCCATCACTTACAGGTAAAGGAACCAACAACAATCTAGGCAGGTCAAGGCAGCAGCACCAGAAAGTGCATCCTAAAACAGGATATGGGGTGGGCCGAGCTGCAACTGGAAGGGGGTGGACCGGGCAGGGCCGAGCAAACCTTAACTCACAAGGAAGAACAGAAATCAGCATGGAGCACAGGTCATGCTGAGCTAGGCTCTTACACTGACTAGTCTGCATGAGCCAGGGATACTAGGCCACAGCATCAAGGTAAAGGCTGAGACAGGTGAGGGGCTAAGCCAACTGGGTCAGAGCAACCACTGTAGGACTGGAAATAGACCTGGTTGGGGAGCTGTGAAAGTGCACCCTTGCTAGGTTGGGGTTGCCCCTGGTGAGTACGGAGGCCGGGGGGGGGGTTGCATTCTGGTATGGATATGGCTACAATCTCCCTTGGCACAAGTGTGAACTGGGGCTGGGTGCACCTAACCGGGCTAGACTCCAGCACCATCTGGTGCTCTGGAGGACCTTGGAAGATGTAGGATGGACTAGGCTAGGTCTCTGCCCCTTCTGAGCCATGTGTGAGCAGTGTCTGGGCATGGACGAGCCTTAGCTGGACTGAAATATCCAACAGTAAGACTCAGAACAGACTGAAAGCCAGTCAGGAAAGGCCACTGTTTCTGCCAGGATAGGAGGTGGACTAAGTAGGGCTGGCTCATGGACCCACCAGTATGCGCAAGATCTGGCACAGGGAGAGGTTCTGGTGGAGGAGCTTAGGAAACTCCTCTGTCAGGACATAGCCCCTGCAGGTGAGTGCAAGAACCACAATAAGGAGCAACCCAGACCAGGCCAGAGAAAGATACCCACCGGCATACATTTGGCATAGGCCAGGGGCAGACCAGGCTGAACCCGCTCATATCACCTGCTGGCGAATTTGAGCACCAGAACAGAGTATGGGTCAGGCCAGGTTCGGTTGCAACACATACCACTGCACATTAGGGAAAGCCAAGGTGAGGTGAGCCATACCAGATGTGGCCGCACTGCCCAACCAGCACATGTGAGAACCAGGGAGAGGGGAAAAAGCCGGTAGGGGAAATGTGGGCTCCCCTGCTGGACAGCCACTCCCACTGCAGAGTATGTGTTGGGATGGGGGCAGACCAGACCAGGTAGGGCTATAACACCCGTGGCCTTCATGTGAGCTAGATCAGGGAAAAGCCAGGTTGGGCTGACTGGTATAAGCATAAATAAGAGTGGGTGAGGGTTGGGCTTTGCCACAGCATCAACTGGCAGAGGCTGGCACTGGGGGCTAATTCTGTCAAGTTAAACTCCAGAACCACCTGGAGAGTGCATATCCGGGAGTCGGAGTGGTCTAGTAGGGAGACAGTGGGCACTTCCCTCTTGGGTTACCACTCCTATCGGAGCATGAAAACCAGGATAGAGACTGGGGTGGCTAGACAGAACGGCACCCACCAGTATGTGTGTGGGCTGGATAATAGGGTTGGTTGGGTTGAACTGGGCTTTAATGTCCGCTGACATGTACGAGAGCTAAATGGGATGTGGGACAGACAGAACAAGTCTGTGGAACAAGCAAGCATGGGAACCAAGGTAGGGGATAGGCCTGGTGGGGGTGAGTCGCCCCAACTAGGCTGCAGCTCCCACTAATTTGCATGAGGGTCAAGTATGGAGTGGGCAGGATCGGGCTGGACTGCAACACCCAGTGGTTCGTGTGGAAGACAGGGCTGGAAACAGAACTTACATAGCAATTGTAACCACCAGCATGTGCATAAGCTGATTGGGGAGACAGATGGTGCTGGACCCTGTACTGGCAAGCATACACAAGAATCAGGTCTGGGATCACATCAGACGAGGTTTCTTTGGGGATCCCTCCAACTGAACAGCTGATCTCAGAACCCCAACCATGAAGAGACTATGTCACAAGTGGATTCTGAATAGATTTCACCGTGCTTGGAACAGAAGACTGGCAGCAATTCAGAACTACTGAACTATCAAAACTGCTTGAGCAGGACCCTCGGAGCATGTCCCACACCGGGGACCTGGGATGGGTGGGAGGCTGGGTGGGGCTTTTCCCTTTGTTTCTCCCCGACCCCAGATAAAAAAAAAAAAAAAAAAGGTATTAGTGTGGAAATAATGGTCTTACCCACTTTCCTGTAACCTTTGACCCTTTGTGCCCTAATCAACTATGTAAGATTATCAAAATAAAATATATATTAAGGAAAAAAAGCAATATTTCAGGAAAGAGACGGTCCTAGCAGTGACACTGGAAGGACAGAAGGGGGAGAGAGAAGGGAGGAGGGGGCAGGGAGCCGGACACAGGAGGGACAGAGGTCAGGCACGGAGGAAGCACAGCGGGTGCAGAGGCAGGGGAGCGCCAGGATGGACTCTGCAATGGCAGGCTGCAGGCAGCTGCAGGGGAACCAGAGAAAACACCAGCTCCACCATCAGCACAGGCCACAAGAATACACCCGCCAGAGCCCAGCACAGAAACCTGGTGGCTAGGGTCCTCTCCTTGCACGTGGCAGGACCCCACATGGGCGCTGGTTCATGTCCCAGCT
This sequence comes from Ochotona curzoniae, assembly GCF_017591425.1. Classification (NCBI taxonomy): domain Eukaryota; kingdom Metazoa; phylum Chordata; class Mammalia; order Lagomorpha; family Ochotonidae; genus Ochotona; species Ochotona curzoniae. The sequence goes on from NW_024466512.1 coordinate 4,165,949, forward strand.
GACCTACTTCCCTTCCAGCTCCCTGCTTGCGGCCTGGGAAAGCCCTGGGACCCTGCACCCACATGGGAGACCCGGAAGAGGCTCCTGGCTTCAGATTGGCTCAGCTCTGGCCATTGTGGCCACTTGGGAAGCAGATCAGCAGATGAGGGTCTCTTTGTCTCTCCTTTCTATGTATCTGACTTTCCAATAAAAATAAACCTTAAGAAAAATAGGGCCCAGCACAGCCGTCTAGTGGTTAAAGTCCTCGCCTTGCATACGGTGGATCCCATATGGGCACTGGTTCTTGTCCCGGCTGACATACTTCCCTCCCAGCTCCCTGCTTGTGCCCTGGGAAAGCAGTAGGACGGCCCAAAGCCTTGGGACCGTGTGTCCCCATGGGAGACCCGGAAGAGGCTCCTGGCCCCTGGCATTGGATTGGCTCAGTTCCAATCATTGTGGCCACTTATGGAGTGAGTCAACAGACAGAAGATCTTCCTCTCTGTCCTCCTCTCTGAATATCCAACTTTCAAACCGAAATTAAAACCACATTCCCCAGAGGAAGGGTTCCAGAGCGGAAGCAGAGACAGAAGAGACAGCCTGGAAAGCACCTTCCAGGCAATGCGCCAGCAGCAGAGGCCAGTGAGAGCAGACGAGCCAGGCCGGCACGCCGAACGGCCTGGACGGCCCTGAGGGAGAGAGGCACGTGCGCGGACAGTACCTGATGCAGCAACTTCTTAATCCCGTCGTAGTCCATGTCTGAGATGCAGTAGGCTTCAAAGTCAACACTCACTTCCTGCGAACCACAGAGGACATCACCAGGCAGGGCGTTAAGACGCCTCAGGCTTTACCTCCTACTCTGAACTCTTCTTTTTCCTGCTTGTTCTTCCAGACTTTTACTATTTCATCTACAGAAGTCAGAGAAGTGACCTGAAGAACTGCCTGTGACTGGGATTCCAAACAGGCCCGCGCTGCCAGGCCTGCCAGCGCCCAGAGCCTGACGCAGCCAGGGCAGGACTCTTGTTTAAATGGCAAGCAAGTGTGGTCCAGGAACAACCTGAAGAGCAGCTACTGGCCAGACTATAAAAGGGTGGGAAAGAACCTGCTACAGAAGCTTCTGGAATTGCCTCAAGTCTGGCATGGCCAGAAGATCTGAGCTCCTGTTCCCTCACTCAGCAAACACACAGCCACCGGCGTGGTGCCACCGCACACAGCACACAGCACAGGGTCTGCTCAGGAAACGGGGCTAAGGGATACAAGACGCAGAAGGAACGTGAGATTAGCTACACTCGCAGGTGCAATGAAGCAAAGGAACAGGGAGGGTGCCTTCCCACTGTCCTGAGCTGGCGACCAGGTCCGAGTCAGGAAGGCTCCTGCACAGGGAGCAGCAGAGGGCCAGGGCAGCCCAAAGGCAGGAGGGCTACAGTGAGCATGTGGGGCTAGAAGGTTCCACGCTGGGCTCCCTCAACAAGCTCTGCAAAGCAGGAAAATCTAAGGGAAAACACCATGAAATAAACTACAGCACAGCGTCCCAAACAAAACCTGAGGTGCTTCTCCAAGTTGCACACGCCCACCGCCAAGAACGCCAACTCGTAACTGGCGAGGAACACCCTGAGCTCAGGCTGTCCGCGGTGAGGATCCGGCTCGGAGCTGCAGGACCCCGGCCAGCAGGCAGACCCAGAGGGGCCTCGCTGTAGCAGCTCTCCCTGGGCTGGCCAACTCCCCAGGGCTTGGCTGACTCAGACTTCAGCAGTTCACACTCAGCCATACCACGTGCAAAATCCAAGGATCGGGCCCAGCGGCGTGGCCTAGCGGCAAAAGTCCCCGCCTTGAACTCGCCAGGATCCCATATGGGCGCCGGTTCTAATTCCGGCAGCTCCACTTCCCATCCACCTCCCTGCTTGTGGCCTGGGAAAGCAGTCGAGGACAGCCCAAAGCTTTGGGACCCTGCACCCATGTGGGAGACCAGGAAGAAGTTCCTGGATCCTGGCATCAGACTGGCACAGCATCGGCCGTTGCGCTTGCTTGGGGAGTAAATCATCAGACGGAAGATCTTCCTCTCTGTATATCTGACTTTCCAATAAACAAATACTAAAAAAAAAAATCCAAGGATCAAGTGGACACTCAGAATGGGATCAGGCCAAACTAAATAAGCTGGCGTCATGCACATCTTAAGTAGATCCCTCCGAAATATTCTTCGGGGGCTGGCAATGTGGCACACTGAGCTAAGCCTCCGCCTCTGATGCCGGCAGCCCATATGGGTGCCCACTGAGTCCCGGGTGCCCTGCTGATCCAGCTCCCTGCTGGTGTTCCTGAGAAAGCACACAGGGCAGCCCTGCTGCGTGGGCCCTGCACTCATGTGGGAGATCTGGGGCGGCTTGCGCCTGTTAGCTTCAACATGGCCCGGCCTGGTCGGCTGTGGAGTGAGCCAGCTGGTACAAGATTCTCTCTCCCTCTCTCTGTACTTCTGCCTATTTTCAAGTGAAAAAATAAACCTCAAAAACAAATGAAAATACTTCAACTAATGTTCTCGTGGCGTGTTTTTTTCTTGGGAAAGCAGCCTAGGACCTCTTTCCCACTCTGCTATGGATTACCCCGGCAGCAGGAGACCCCCAACGGATCAGCCGACTCGAGACCCCATCCCTGCACGTGGGCCTCCCTGGGTTGTCGGGGTGCAGTGCTCTTTCAGAGCAAAGCACTGTCACTGCCCGCTCTAGAGGAGAAATACAGACAAGAACCAACAAAGGAATGAAGCAGAGAGGAGGCACAGGAGCCCTGGCTCCCCGACAGCCAGCCGGATGCAGCCCCCAGCGCCTGCCCTTCCCGCAGAGGCCACTCTCCAAGGCATTCCAGGCAGCACGGCAGCCCAAGCTGCAGGCCGGGGCCCAGCAGAACACGCCTTCCCCTGCTCCGGCTTTCTGCTGAATTCCCTAACACTCAGCGCTTCTGCTCGGCCAGCTGCCCCACCCTGGCCCTTCCCTCTAGACCACTCATCATCCGTGAGGCATATTCCCAATTCCCATGACAATTCTCATGGACGCTACGCCAAGGAAGTGAGCCGGGGACAAGTGACCACGTCGGAAAAGGAGGAAAGGGGAAGCCCATGTGTGTCCTGGGAAACACAGCCAAACAAGTGCGAGTGTCTGGCACAGCAGTGGGCCTGGGTTCAAGTCCAGCTTCCTGCTAAGGTCCATCCCCTGGGAGATTGTAGGTAATGGCTCCAGTGCGAGGGTCCCTGCCCCCAAGGCGGAAAACCCAGAGTTCCTGGCTCCCGACTCTGCCCTGGCTTAGCACCGGCTGTTTGGGCAGATGAACGGGTGGCTAGGCGACCTCTCTCTTTATATTAAAGTCACACATATCAGGCAGTAAAATTTACAATGAGAAGGGTCGATGTTGTATGCTAATAGACCAACCCACTCCACTGCCTCAAGTCCTGGCTACTCCACTTCGGATCCAGCTCCTGGCTGATGTGCCTGGGAAGGGAGTGGAGGACGGCCCAGGGGCTTGGGTCCCTGCAGCCACAAGTTGAGTTATGCTTTCCGAGAAAGTCTTCGATACACACAAATATATTTTCTCTTTATGAGCTACCAAGACTTGCACACGAGCTGCTTGACTCAATTTGCTGTGCAGTTCAAAGGAGAGTTGGAAAGAGGGAGAGCTACACAGACACAGGAGAGCGAGTTTCCAGGGCGGCTGGGCAAGGCAGAAGCCAGGAGCCAGGAGCTTCACCCAGACCTAAGCATGCTACGCCACGCTGGGCTTGCACCTGCTACCCCTAGGAGACACTGGCGTCGCAGGCGGCCACAGGCCAGCCTCTCCTTCCACACTCATACACCTGCCCAGGTCCCACCACACACACCCCCTTCTCCCCACGTGGCCATCAGTGAGTCACGGCTGCTAACGCAAGAAGCGCTGGCTTCTGCGAGCCCAGACTAGCACGGCATTCCAGGCAAGCGGCCGAGGCACGGTGCGGGCTGCCTCGGGGGGCGGCCGCGTGGAGCAGCTGGAGCGGCTCCAGGACCGAGCTCGGCCTCGGCAGCCGCCCTGACACCCCGCATGGACAGGGAACGTACCGCCCCACGCGACAACCTGCACCTGGAGGCCATGTGCTCCTCACCTGGCCAATGGCCTCGTCGTCTTCCTCCTCGTCTTCGTCACTGTCGTCATCGTCGTCCTCCTCCTCCTCCACTTCATCCTCCTCTTCTTCCTCGTCGCGCTGGACCGGGGCCCCCGGGACCCCATTTCCGACGGCTCGCCGCTTGGACCTGGACGCCATGTTCGCCACCCCGCCCCCCCGACACACACTGCGCCTGCGCATCTCTCCCGCAGCCGACCTTCCGGACTAACCCATCCCGCCCAGTGGGGTGGGAGATGACAAAATGTCGGCGCAGAGTCCACACGAACCCCAGTGGCCATGACGAATTCCATATCCACGAGCGTTGAAAGCCGCTGGCATTTTGGAGTAATATGCTGGACTTCTCTCTCTCCGTCCTCCCTCACTCCTTCTAACATATCTCTCCCCTTCACCTGTGGTTCGACCCGGGCAGCCCGCTGTCTCCTTCCGGAGTCCTGGAGGCGGCGCATGCGCGAGCGCCCGCTCCCAGCCCGGTCTGCGGCGCTGGGCTTTTCGGGGCGCCGCGCGGCCCGCGCGCTTACGGGTCCTCGCACCGCGGTGTTCTTGCCCCTGCGGCCCCAGTCCCCGACCTCCAGGCAGTGGCCCTCAGCCCCGCGAGGTAGGTGCCGCTGCCCGCGGGGCCGCTGAGTGAGGTCCCCGGGGGTCAGGGACACAGCGGGGCCCCTGCTGACCCGTCCCGCAGCGCCCTGCTTGTGATCTGAAGGGGTTTTTAAAGCGCACGCCGAACACGAGCTGCTTCCGGGGGTGGCCGGCTCTGGGCCGGGTCCTCTCGGCTTCGCGGGACCTGCAGGTGGTGGTCCCAGTGCTTGGGTCCCTGGCACCCACCCTGGAGACCCTCCTGCAGCCCTGGCTGCCGCAGGCGTTGGAGAGCGAGCCTACTGCTGAAAATTTGCTCTCTCCCTTTCAAAATAATCAAAGAAAAACGATTCATAGACCATAGTAGAGTATTTCCTCATTATATCTTTTGTTCTATAAGTTACATGACACGACGTTGACCACTTGGGCGATTTTTAAGTCTGAAGTTCAGTGGAATTGGGACATTTACACTGCCAGGCAATGGATGAGAGGGTGCCATCGCCAGAATGTCTCCCCATGTGCCCCTGGCTGCTGAGGCCGGGGCATGGCTCCCCGAGTGCCCCTGGTGCTCCTGCTGTCGTGTCACTCCAGCCTTGCTGGGTCCCCGGCTGCAGGCAGCAGGTGCTGGGATGTCCCCACCTCCATCAGTGTGTGAACCAGTGTCTGGAGAAGCAATAACTCGTGTCCCTTGTTGGTTTTGTTGCCCTGGAGAGCCCACCTACACCTTGCAAGCCCCTGATTGGGGCCCGACGAAGACTTACCAGTTCCAATACCCGGAGCAGCAGGGCCCAGAAAGTGTAGTGGTGGGGTCCGGCTTCCCAGTGAACTGGCCTTAGTCCGGGGTGCAGGTGCTTCCCCCCACAGTGGGAGCAGGTGTGTCCTGAGGTGTCGGGCACTTTCCTGACTTCTGCAGCAGCTGCTGGGGGCAGGTGTGTGTTGGTTTACTGAACTGCACAAGCTGAAACAGTTCAGGCGCAGCTCTAAGAAGCAGCTCGTTCATTCAGCCTGGTCCCACCATCCCAGACCTGTGTGTGGCAAACGGCTTACCCTGTGTGGCCGTCCGCGAGAGGGTCCTCACCCAGTCAGCTGGGCCTGTGGCATCCCTGGCTGGCCTTGCCACGGAAGCCAGCGGTGTGTCACGGCCCGAGGGACCTTCCTTGAGAGATTGGCTGTGGAGAATGAAAGCTTTACTGAGAGCCTCGGAAACACGGAGTGCATTTTGGGTAACCGGACATGATACGAGCAAGAGCTGCCCTTCCCCCGAGTCCCAGACCTCTTCCAACACCTCAGGATAGCAAGAATTAGCATTTAATGCGTAATTGTTGTTTGTTCAGCCAGGTTTTGTTGTTAAGTGCAGAGCAGCTCATTTGAGCCAGATTTCCCCAAGATGTTCCATGGATACTGCAGTATTCCAGAAACTCAGTCAAGTCGTGGGCCCGGGGGACTGGCTCCCAGAGCCCTCACGGCCCCTGCCAATGGTTCCCCAGCAGGACTTGCGCCGGCCACCGCAGGTCTGTGCAGCCGCTAGTGGTGTGCGTGGGTTATGGCCCGTCCTCTGTGTCACTGAGACCATGGCCGGCAGGTGTCTTGAGACCTGGGTGGTGGGGAAGGCCCTCCCTCCGGGCCAGGAGCGGTGGGTGCTGACTGTTCACGTGTAGGTAACGCCGACAGAAGTACTGGGTCCTCCTCGCCTGCCACACTTACTGCTGGTGCTTTGGTGTGTCTGTCACGTGTGTGTGTGTCAGAAGTGTGTAATCCTCCAGCCTGTAGTACTTGTGGTCACGTGTGTGTAATCGGAGCTGATGGCTTGGGTGACCGCTGCGTTTGCCATCATCCCGCCATGTTACAGTGCCACAGCTGAGCACAGAGCCAGCCCAAGCAGCCTACCTTCTTATCCTTGTGGATTTACGTGTTAGGGTCGTGGTCTTAGTGCGTATTCTTAGGAGTGATATGTGAACAAAGGTCGTGAACCCTCTGTGACACGGTGACCGTGTCTTCCAGGGTTAGGATTGCGTCATAACCCTTGAGAACAGCTCGATGTAGCTACTTCCTGATTTGATTTTCTGAGCGACTTAGTATGTCCATTGGGCAGTGAAATATTTTTCATCACCTCCCACTTTCAGATTCCCAGTTAGGTGTTTGTCACCAGTCCGGCCCAGAGTTCACAACCGCTTCTCTTCCACGAGCCAGAGATGGTGGGTGGGGGCCCCTGGCTGTCACGGACGGCTGTCACCCACCTTTCCGAGGGCTATCGGCCGCTAGCACACTTGCCTTCGGCGGCCTTATCAGGCCTGCACAGGGAACAGGCCCCGTGAGCACAGGGAGGGACAGTCTCAAGCAGGCAGTTCGGCGTCCTTCCCGCCCACCCAGGCCCGTCCAGCACTGCTTCCCGCGGAGCTGGCACACTCGGTAAGGACTGTGGTTCTGCCCGTCTCAGCTCACACAGGGACCGCAGGAGAGCATGAAAGTTCTTCTACTGAAAGATGCTAAGGAGGATGACTGCAGCCAGGACCCGTATGTCAAGGTGGGTGGCCAAGTCTGCTGACCCATAAACCCCGTAGCTTGCTGCTGGCAGAGGCGGGGGCCTGACAGGACCTGGGTTCCTGCTCTTCACGCCATACTGTGTCACTTGCAGGAATTGGGCTTGCACGGCCTGGAAGCAACGCTGATTCCCGTCCTGTCCTTTGAGTTCCTGTGTCTTCCTAGTCTCTCGGAGAAGGTGAGGGCTGCCTGGCCAGGACTGTACCTGCTCTGCTTACCTCCCACTGCCCAGCATGGCCTCCCCTGACCCCGGGCCACTGGCTGATCTCCCATCTCCTCCAGAGACCACAGACCCAGAGAGGGGGTCCAGAGCACCAACCCCGGGCTGTTCTCAGGGGTCCCTCCCACTAGCAGCCTGTAATGGCGTCTTCCTATCCCGTCTTCCACAAAGCCAGCCGGAAAGGTTTTGTTTTGTTTTGTTTTTTGCACATAGCAGTGGGGTCCCCTGATTGTGCAATGCAGCCCAGGCCTCTAGCAAGTAAGCTGTGGGCTCCGAGCCACAGCTGCAGTCCTGCGGCCATGTGTGCGAGAGACGGCAAAGTCTACTGTATGTGACAGCCTGTCCCAGCATAAACGCTCCGTAGGTTGTCTTGCAGTCAGCCCTTCAGGATTGATGTCACAACCTGAGCAGTACAGGTTTGTCACAGGTGCAGCTCAGCTCTTCCTTCCTGCCCACGCCGTATCACTGTCCCAGGCTGCCACAGGGCTTCCACTGCAGTCCAGGACCAGGAGCTGCTGGCAGACCTGCTGTGCGCGTGTTCGCCTGTGTGTCCTGAGAGCTAGAATAGCTCCAGGCGTGTAGCAGGCGCTCCATTGGTGTGTAATAGGCACTTCACATGTGTACAGCAGGTGCTCTGTAAGTGCTGGGTGGCTAGAGGCCCGGAGGGGTGGCAGGATCCGGTTTGGCTGCCACCATGGTAACGTGTTGGGATGTGGGTCACACTTTGTTGTGACGGAGTACCTTTGTTGCCCTTGCCGTGCAGCTGAGTCATCCTGAAGACTTTGGGGGCCTCATTTTCACAAGTCCCCGAGCAGTGGAAGCTGTGAAGTTGTCTTTGGAGCAAAGCAATAAGGCACAAGGTGAGAGCTGCCTGCTTGGAGTGCCGCAGGACCTGTATTTATGCCTGTTCTTCCCCTTGGGACAGTGGATTGCAGAAATGGCTTAGTGGTGCTGGGTCACAACCCTGCTTCCCCTGTGCCCAGCACCAGCAGACACGCGAGGGGACTGCCTCCGCGGTCCTTTAAACAGCCTGCTTGACATGCGTGTTGTCCTCAGAAGGTCACAGGCACAATTTTCTTGTCCTGAGAACGGGACAAAGCCCGCTTTTCCTGAGGAGTGACGGGAAGGTGGCTCAGCAGGCACTTAGAGACTTGGCCGTCTCTCACGCCTCTTTCTGCCCCTTGCCTGCAGCCAGACCGTGGAATCAGGCCACCACGGATGGGCCTGTGGGTCGCTGCTCCAGGGTGCACGCACCCACAGCTTGCTCGCTGACGGGCGGAGGGCCTGCTCACGACCCGTCCTTTGCATTCACTGTCCTGTCGCCCCGCAGCAAGCTGAGGCTTACAGTGCCGTGACTTGCTTTAGGGTTCGAATTGAACCAAAGCAGGCTGATCTGGGACTGGTATCCCACCCAGCTGGGGAGCTGCAATGCCAGCTGCCCTGCGCAGTCTCCCAGTTACAGATGAAAAGGGTGACTGACCTGAAAACCCCCAAGTTCAGGGTGGGAGTCACTCACTGTGCTCGTGGTTCCCCACGAAGCTTGGGAGAGAGTTTGTACTGGCTGTGGAGTGCTTAAATAAACGTCACCTTGTGGCTGGGAAAGGAGGCGGGACGTCTGTGGTGCCGACTGAAAGGCGTTTCCCTGAGGAGTCTGCAGGACGGAGAGCGGAGAAGGACGGCATCAGGCTTGGGAAGGGAGGACTTGCCTCCTTGTTGCTGGAAGCGTAGCAGACGCCTAGTGGGCTGTTCGTGCCTTTGTGCTGTTTTATCTTCACCTGGCCGTGTTCTGCATGAACGTGTTAATGGCTCTGAAACGCAGCGTTTCTCCTCTGACCTGCTAGATAACGAGCTCTGAGGCCGGTCTCATGGCAGCCGTCAGATGGATGCTCCACCAAAAGCCACCTGTCCCTTCTTGGGCAGCTGCATGCTTCTTTTTTTTTTTTTTTTTTTTTAAGATTTATTTATTTTTATTACAAAGTCAGATATACAGAGAGGAGGAGAGACAGAGAGGAAGATCTTCCGTCCGATGATTCACTCCCCAAGTGAGCGCAACGGCCGATGCTGATCTGAAGCCAGGATCCAGGAACTTCTTCCAGGTATCCCACACGGGTGCAGGGTCCCAAAGCTTTGGGCCGTCCTCTACTGCTTTCCCAGGCCACAGGCAGGGAGCTGGATGGAAAGTGGAGCTGCCGGGATTAGAACTGGCGTCCATGTGGGGGATCCTGGCGTGTTCAAGGCGAGGACTTTTGCCACTGGGCCCTAGCTGCGTGCTTCTTAAAGCCAGTTTTGAAAAGCCTAGGTTTTCAGTTCTTTTTTTTAATCTTTTGTCACCATGCAAACTAGCTCTTCAAGTCATATTTGTTTCCCGAAGATGTGACAGCAGAAGTTGCCAGTGTGGCCCGAGGGACGGATGTGGTCCAGCCGTGGACCTGGCTGGGCAGCCCTGGGCAGCACCGCAGTGGACTTCTAGTTTGGGATGCTGCTCTTCACGTCTGGCGCTGAAGGGCTTGCTCTGCCCGTGGGTTTCTCAGGGTCACCAGCCACCCTGTGCTGCTTGCATCAGGTGGCACCATGCCGGTCGCAGCTCACATGCCATGTCTTGCTTTGCAGCCTGGGAAAAGTCCCTGAGAGAGAAATGGAATGCAAGGCCCGTGTACGTGGTGGGAAACGCCACTGCTTCCCTAGGTAAGGCAGCCGGTGGAACAGCCCAGCTATGTCTCAGCCTTGGGTTTTGTCCCCCTGCATCTGTAGTGCAGTTTATAAGTTTTATTTATATGTATTAACTTAAAGATGTTATTGATAAAGTAAGGACCGACTAAGCAAATATAGTCAAATGTTACTAAAAATGGCATTAAACAATTGGTTACTTCTTTTGATGTACCTAATAGCATATCTTCAAAACCTTAATTAAAATGTTTGTAACTTTTGTCTCACTAATCCTATTATACATAAGTCTGCAGGTGGTGGTGGTGTGGCTGGTTTTCGTAGTATTTTTTGCATTTGCCCAAGCGGTCTTGAATTTACATATTGTCTTTAAAGCAAAGAAATGAAAATAAAGTCATTAAAAATTAGCATTGAAACATTTTAAATACTTTAAATGATACTCAGAAATTATGAACTATCTCACGGTGCCTCAATTGTCTAAATTAATTTTAAAATGTTGAGGGAAGATACAATCTGACAGTGAAAATAGTTCTGATAGAAAAAGCACATTTCCAGACAACCGGATGAAGTTGGACAGGAAACCAGCTGGGATTTTCAGGGTGGATTGCAAGGGACGCCTTAGCACCCCTGGGCACCAGGGCCCGAGCACAGCCCTTGGCCAGGCCATGGCTGGGCTGCCAGGGCACCTGCCTCTTCCCGCTGGAACCAGTTCAGAATTTGCTTGTCCTTTTCTCTTGCTTATGACCAAGCAGGAAGGAAGTCAGGCGATTGTTGGTTCATTGGCCTGAAAGCCAGCCGTCAAGTGGAGAGTAGATTGACAAATGTCCTTAGGTAGATCTGTGTGCTGCAGATTCAAGCTGACATGGCAGACCTCACGCCTCCGCCGTCAAGGCCCTTCCTGGGCATCCAGCAGCCTTGCCACGCTCTTTGCCCACGTTCTTTGCCCTTGCTCTGCTGTCAGACAGGAAGCGAGAAGCTCATCGTAGGTAGTGCAGTCAGGATCGCGCCATGTGGGGCGGCCCAGTGCTCAGGCTGCTCGCTGTTGAGCCAGTTGAACTGTGAAGGGCAAGGGCACGTGTTCTGAGTTCTAGAGACTCATTCTCCAAAGGAAAAGCAATGAGGAAGGTGTGGCTGGGAAAACCTCTGGGAGGCAACGCCAGTCAGTCTGCAGATGCACGCACAGGGAGGCAGCCCAGCCTGGGCTGGCCCTGCAGTGTCAACGAGGACCCTGTGCCGGGATAGGGTGCCTTTTCCTCTTTAATTGGCATGTTTTCCATGACCTGTACATGGAAGCTGATGGTGTTGATGTTGAAACTGCTGTTTGTCGATTGCCAAAGTAACTCGTAGGTGGGAGGCGTGTAGCACCTGTGTCCTCACCCCTGTGAGCCAGCCCTGGCACCTTTGTCGGCATCCCTGGCAGAGCGGGTGTGTGGTACCAGTCTGGATAAGAGTGGGAGAGCCCAGGCTTCCACTGCCTGTTGCCAAGCTCATGAGCATCACCCAAGTGGCCAGGACAGCCCCTCCTGTGAAGACAGAGTTCGGAGCCCCTGCTGGGCCCCCCTCTGGGCCCCTGCTGGCAGCATGTTAGAGGACTGTCCCTAGCGGCCTTCCAGTTCAGCCTGGCCCTGGCCATCCACAGCTTGTCCTTGGCCAGGGGCTGGCCACTATCTCCCTGCAAGGTCAGAGCTCCACAAAGCGCTGGATCCCCAGTGCTCGCCACCACTGCTGGCGGGCAGGAAGGCGGCTTCCCTGAGCACCTCCGTCACCTGCGCAGTGCTCCAGGCTCCTGGTGGATGAGCTCAGATGGGAGAAGGTAGCAGAGTCCCTACTCCATGGACCTGGCACCTTCACGGTCTGAGCAGACACGTTTCAGAGGAGCCTGGGTATGAGTGGTAAAGCGAGCAGCTGTGGGCAGTCAGCACATCATGCATTCTGGTCAGCTGAAGGCCACATGACGCCAGGATCACAGCACACCTGGTACCAGCAGGGCGCTGTGTCACTCGGGATGATGATGGATTCGCAGACCTCTGCACCGGCAGGTGTGAAAAACCAGAGCACACAGTCATCACTACCTAGGGCTTGTAGCACGTGTTGCCGGTGTGTGTGTAGTATTTTGATCATTATTTAGAGTGCCCTCCTGTGTTTTGGTAATAGTGTGACCTGCTGATGGCAGCCTCCTCTCTCAGGCTCACTGTCTTGATGGCATCGTTATGTTGATTTAATCCCACAGTGCTTGGCTCTTGATGGTTCTTAGATGTAGGCCACGTCACCAGGATGCGGCGTGGGCTGTGCCACTGAAGGCTTGTGTCAGTTTGTTGCGTGACGCTCACTGAGCGATGGCATTGCCCAAGCACTTGTTTCTCAGAACGCAGCGCTGGAGGAAGCAGCACATGAAAAAGTAACAGGAAGGAAGGGAAGGAGAGCACATGAAAAAGTGCGTTTCTGTGTTTTCCAGTGAGTCAGATTGGGCTGCGTACAGCCGGAGGACACTGTGGGAACGCAGAGAAGCTTGCTGAGTACATTTGTTCCAGTAAGTAGGAAAAGCTCGGCCCAAACGAAGCCATCTGTCTGCTGCTTGTGGCAACCCCTGTCCCCTGAGCAGTGTATAAAGTGCTCTGACCATCACTGCTCTGTGTCTATGTGTCCTTGGAGACGTAGCACACCTCATGTCTCCTGTTCCCGCTTGAGACAATACGCACGCGTTACCAGGTACTGTTTGAGAACAAAACCAGGAGCCCGGCTGGGTCCTCACTCGTCCCCTTCCCAAGCTCAGCCTCCCTGTCTCCTCCAGGAACCTCCCCCAGGGAAGAGCTGGGCGTGTCCCTGGCACTGGGGGGTCACCCTGGGTATCTGTGCCTTGGCTGAGCCCTGGGGACAGCTCCCTGTTGTGCTGCTGGCCTGTACCCCTGGCATTGCTCCCAGCCAACAGAGTCCCTCCTGGTTCTGGGGAAGGCCCACCAGAACCTTCGTGGCCCGGCAGCCCCGCTCCTGCTTCCAGGCCAACTGAGCTGCACTCAGTTTCAGGAGGAGACCCAAGGGAATGGAGTCATTCCTCATCCCCAGTCCCCGAGCTGTCGCTGTGTGTTGGCAGGTGCAAAGCAAAAGGCAATGGTGTCACATGAGCATTACACTGGTGCCCGCTCAGCCTGGTCCAGGAGATATGCAGGAAGCCTCCTGGGCGTCCTTGCATACCTGGGGACTACACTGGCCAGAAAGTTAGCCGTCCGGCTTTCTTGCTGGCCTCTAACACCTGCCCCGGGAAGAACTTTGGCTGTAGGTGGTGTGCACCCTGGCACCGTCCGAAACATTCATGTGGACGGGGAGATACGCCAAGGCCTCCCTGGGGAAGCAGCATCTGACTGCGACTGGGACACCTCTCTGGGATGTCACCTGCAAGTGCCTGACCGTGCTGCTCGTCCCAGAAGGCACAGCCCCTGCTCCTGCCTAGCTGGGTGGGGACTGTGCTGGGTGCATTTCTGAGCATGGTGGGCCCCTTTTCTGGTTGCAGACACCAGAGCGGCCATTAGAGAGACCTTGGGAGTTTGTGTCTGGCCAGCACCCACAGTGGCTGCTTGCATCTGCTGGAGAGATGGGGCAGGCATGCTTGGCTCCTGGGCCTCACATCTGGGGAAGGGCCTGGCATCCGAGCACCTGCCAGTTCTGCAGGATGGGATGGCTGCAGACAGGGGTTCCTGTGGCCTGCTATTGTCACCATTCTGCAGAGAGCTCGGGCTGCACCACTCTAACGTGCTTCCAGAGTGGGGCTGCAGGCCGGGGCCCTGAGAAAGGCAGGCCGGTCTCGGGGATGCCTGTCCTCTCGGCCCTTTGTGCGCCTCCAGGCCTGGTGGCCACTGGCAGATTCGGCTGGAGGTGGCTGCAAGGCCATTGCCAGCTTCCTCCCTCTCACCGCCACCCCTCTGTCCATGCCAGGCCTGCTGTTTGCCCTTCAGAGTTAACTCGGGCGCAGAATCTGCCCTGTAAATTTTGACCACAGGCAGGTGGTCACTGTAGGACGGGGAGGTCGAAGAGTGTGCACCTGCATGGAGGGTGTGTCGCAGGGAATGGGGAGTGTGTGTGTGTGAGTGTGTGTGTGTGTGTATGAGTGAGTGTGTGTGTGAGTGTGTGAGTGTGTGTGAGAGTGTGTGTGAGTGTGTGTGTGTGTGTGTGTGTGTGTGTGTGTGTGTGTGTGTGTGTAGGGGAAGTTTCTACACTCTGTTCAATTTACCTCTTGGGATTTGCATGCACCCTTCTCAAAGTTGCTTTTCCCGGGCACAGCTTCTGGGACTGAGACCAGGGAGCGGGGCCCGGAGCCCAGGGCTTCCCCAGTTCCCCACACAGGCCGTTGGCTCCTGACTTTGTGCAAGGCTTTCTACCAAGTTGTTCATTTCTTCACAGAGGAGTCTGTGCCTCTGCCTCTTCTGTTTCCCTGTGGCACCCTCAAAAGAGAAGTCCTGCCCCAGATGCTCAAGGACAAAGGTAACCAGGACGCAGCAGCTGCATCCCTCCTCTAGACGGGCTCCTTCCATCCCGGGCCTGCAGCCACGCTGGGGCTTCTGATGGGCTCTCCGAGTGCTGCTCATGCACCTGGCTTCCCAGCACCATGAGTCACGCGCGCGCGCGTGTGTGTGTGTGTGTGTGTGTGTACATGCACAAGCTTCATGGAGTGACCAGGGGCAGTCCTGTGTGGACAGACTCACACACATGGGACCTGCCGAGGGAGGCCTCTCTCATCTGTAAGCCTCCTGGCCACGAGCTGCTCCCAGTATTGAGCAGGCTGCAGAGGGCTGTCAGGGACCTGCCCCTGGCCTCTCCGTCTCTGCTGGGCTGTAGGTGGGCAGGCATTGCTGGCAAGGGCGCTCTGAGGTGGTGGGGTCTGTCATGTCCCCAGTGCAGTGACACCTGCTTGTTCGTTCTGTGCCCAGGACTCCCCTTGGAAAGCATAACTGTCTATGAGACGATTCCACACCCTGGCATCCAGGGGAACCTCAACAGCTACTACTGCAAGCAGGTGCATCACGGCCCTGGAGACGGTGGGCAGGGTCGGGGTCTGCTGGGGAGGCCGTGAGCGCACAGAGGGACTCTGTGCTGTGCCGTGCCGTGCTGCACGACTGAGCATGGGGCTCCTCTTCCTGAACGGCAACGGAACATACCACTGCACACAGAGCTCTTTTCTGTCTAGAGTCCAAGTAAGTGCACGCCTCCGGTCAGGCCATGGGGTCAGGCGCGTGCAGGCCTCCGGTCAGGCCATGGGGTCAGGCGCGTGCAGGCCTCCAGTCAGGCCATGGGGTCAGGCGCGTGCAGGCCTCCGGTCAGGCCATGGGGTCAGGCGCGTGCAGGCCTCTGGTCAGGCCATGGGGTCAGGCGCGTGCAGGCCTCTGGTCAGGCCCATGGGGTCAGGCGCGTGCAGGCCTCCAGCAGTGTGGGCCTTGGTATTCCCACAGGCCTCCTTGGTGTGGGAGCTGAGGGCGGGGGCGGGGCCCACCCTGGGAACAGTCTGGATTGAATCCAGGGTCCCTCTTCACCCTATGGCAGGAGCATGGAGAGAGCTCTTGCTTGGGCCAAGAGGCATCTGCAGCCTTACACTCAGGAGCCACTCCCCTGTTCGCCTGGAGCAAGCTTCTGCTGGGGCAGACCCAGAGCGGGGAGGCCATGGGCCCACGTGGCTGCTAACTGCTCTACATCCGGGGGCTGGAGCATTGACAGGGAGCTGGTGCCACCGCTGCCTGACTCCAAGAGGCCTTACACAGCATGCTGGACACAGGGCATCTTCCACAGCACATGGTCCCAGGCTGGGAGCCCAGTGTGGTGACCAGGCAGCAGTGCCATACTTTTGGCTTCTCAGAACTCCCCAGCATTCTGCCTGGAAGGACCCTGGGTTGCCACCATCAACCCTGAGCCAGACCTCTTGGCTCATGCACCGGGCCTCCCAGCTGCCAGAGCTGGAGCAGTGTCATCTGTCCTCGGGATGACAGCACCAGACCGACCAACCGCTCTCTCTTCCCACAGGGCATCCCAGCCAGCATCACCTTTTTCAGTCCTTCAGGCGTTAAGTACAGTCTCGAGCACATCCAGGAGTTGTCTGGTGACAGCATGGAGCAGATTAAGGTGAGGCCGTGGGTGTTTGTTCACTCTGCACACATCATCCCACGGTGTTTGCAGTGCACAAGGCCGTGTCCCACCTTCCTGCCCATCTCTTGGTGGACATGCAGATTTCCATCTAGGGCTATTGTGAACCACGCTGGACGTTACAAATACAATTTTCTGTGTGAACATCTTTCCTTTTGTGTTTGTGCCTGGGCGTGGAATTGCTAGACTTTATAATAACTTCATTTCACATGTTGGTGACTTGTCAACCTTTGCAAAGTGCTTGCACCATTTTGCATGCCTACTGGGCTTGTGTGAGGGCTGTGATTCCTTGTAACCTCACCAACACTTGCCATAGCCAGCCAGGCAGGTACCAATCCTTTGTCAGTCAGTGTAGTTCTGCTTTGGTTTCCCTAATGACTAGTCATGTGGAGCATCTTTTTAAGTAGGATCCTTTGAAGCTCACTGAAGTGTCGGATACGTTCTTTCTTCTGCTATTTGTGCCTTGGGTACTGTGGCTAAGAAACCATCATGCCATCCATCTTCCCAACTGGTGTTCTGTGCGGTGAGAGGCAGGGCTCTGCTCTGCAGTGAGAGGCAGGGCTCTGTGTGGTGAGAGGCAGGGCTCTTCTCTGTGCGGTGTGAGGCAGGGCTCTTCTCTGTGTGGTGTGAGGCAGGGCTCTGCTCTGTGTGGTGTGAGGCAGGGCTCTGCTCTGCAGTGAGAGGCAGGGCTCTGCTCTGTGTGGTGTGAGGCAGTGCTCTGCTCTGTGGTGTGAGGCAGGGCTCTGCTCTGCGGTGAGAGGCAGGGCTCTGTGCGGTGAGAGGCAGGGCTCTGCTCTGTGCGGTGAGAGGCAGGGCTCTGCTCTGTGTGGTGAGAGGCAGGGCTCTGTACGGTGAGAGGCAGGGCTCTTCTCTGTGCGGTGTGAGGCACGGCTCTGCTCTGTGCGGGAGGACAGCAGCCTCCCCATTCTGTCCTGCTGACAGCAAGGCAGCTTCGCCTCAGGCCACCGAGTCGACGCATGTGTCTGTCTAACACCAGCCTGGTTCCTGGGAGGCAAGATGGAGAGGTGTCATGGGAGGGCCCTGGCCATCCAGCGTGCTTTATACGCTGCATGGGCCACCCCTTCATCCAGAGGGGTGGGGAAAGGCCCACGTCCTCTCTGCAGAGGCTGTGTTGACCTCCTGTGACCTGCACACTGGCCTGGTGGGTAACAGTGATTAGGCCCTTTTTCTAGAAGAGAAAGCAGGAACAGAGAGGCTGTGAGGCACTGGGGGTGGGCTAGAGTCAGAATAAAGCATCCGGTGGGGCCCTGGCCATTTCGCTGACATGGTACCTGCTCAGGGTTGGGTGCCTGCTGTCCCAGAGGCCATGCTGGGAGCTGCAGCGGCGGCCTTAGATAACCTCAGTGGCCGGCTCTGGGACCCACCTCTTGCACAAATGAGGAGATGGGATAGTGATGCGGGTATGCCCTGACCTGCTCCAGAGTCCTGATCTTGAGTGCTTTGTTGTTCTGGGGGAGCCAGTCAGCACCCCTGCCCTGCCCGGGACCCGGTGCTGCTCTGGGTCTGCAGTGAGATGGTGGAGCACAGTGCAGCGACTCTGTTTTAGGACTGCAGCTCTTCGTCTTCCTTCCTTGCAGTTTGCAGCCATCGGCCCCACCACAGCCCGCGCCCTGGCCGCGCAGGGCCTTCACGTGAGCTGCACCGCCGAGAGCCCCACCCCACAAGCCCTGGCTGCTGGCATGAGGAAGGCACTCCAGCAGCCTGACACCTGTTGAACCACTTAACACCATCAGCTGCTGCCCAGAGCAGGACTGCAGGGAGGGCGCGAATGGCAACGGATGTGGGCTGGCGGTTCACCCACGTGCACGTCTATGGATGCCAACTCGGACCTCGCCCGGCTGCGTGCAGCCCCAGGCCCTGAGAACACCGTGTGCTCAGGCAGGAAGTCCAATAAAGCCCCTGGCCGCAATGCTCCCTGTGTGTGACTTGTCGCTCCCAGTGTGTCGTTCTGGTGCCAGTGCCAGGAAAACATGGGCATGCCTGCCCCTGCTGTTGGGCAGACCTTGTGTGTGACATGGAACCTGCAATGGGGAGCGGGCATGCTCTTTTGACACAGGACCTTCGAGGGCCAGCGTCCTGAGCTCCGGATGGCTTCAATGCAGACAGCGCAGCGAGACTGTTGCCTTGGGAAACAGCCACAGCGCTGGGCAGACAGTGTCCCGGGAACCAGGAGGTCACATTCCCTAGTAATGCCATGCCCTGCAGAAGGCACCGACACTGTGTCCTCAAATGCTGTTTCCACTTGTGAAAGTCTGCCCAGAATTGGAACTGGGCTGAAGGAATCCGTGGGCTGGTGCGGGGAGAGCCAAGTGCCACTTGCATGCCCCGTGGGCTGCTGCGGGGAGAGCTGAGTGCCACACACACGCCCGTCTTCTAGGAAGGCCAGGACTGTGAGGCCTCAGGCCAAGAGCACCACACCCCGTCCACTGCAGGGCCTTGGGCATCCATGCTCCTCTGAGCAACCCTGATGAGGGACCTTCCCTATCACCTATTTTTCTGGAAAGAGCTCAAGAAGTGGAATGACTGGTCCAGACAACACAGTTGGTCAGCGATCAAGGACCACGCAGCCAGTGACTGACAGGGCCAGGGCGCATGTGAAAGGAATGAATGCGTGTAAGCACCAGGTGCGGGTAAGCCAAGCTCCCCAGCCTCCTGCTCAGATCCCAGCAGCAAAGAAGAGACCGCGGTTTCTTAGTAAAAACTGTGGGGTCATGGACAGTCACCCCACAGGGGTTTCTTTCTGTCTAGGATTTCTTCATTTATTTGAAAGGCAGAATTAGAGAAGGAGAGACAGGTCTCCCATCCACTGGCTCGTTCCTTAGAAGTCAAAAGGCAGGAATTCCAGCCCTCTGTCCTCCATGGGAGAAGGGCCCGAGACCTGGGCCACCTTCTGAGGTGCATTTGTCGAAGACTGGGGTGCAGGCGGTGGCTTTGCCTGAGCCATGTCACACACTGGTGCCCCACAGGCTGGTCTGGACAGCCAGGCTCCACTGCTGAGTGTGAAGTCCTTGCCACATAGGAGGCGTTGGTCCTGGGGGGACCCCGGCGCAGGTGGCTGGTGTGCAGTACCATGGCCGGCACCTCCCTCCCTCCTGCAGGAAAGGAGGCCGAGGAATGGATCCTGAGGAGAACGTGTTCGCACTTCCCCTCCAGCCCCCTGCTTGTGGCCTGCAAAAGCAGCAGAGGGTGGCCCGGGTCCCCACCTGAGACACCAGAGGAAGCTCTGCGCTTTGGGCTGGCCACTATGGCCGTCGGCAGAGTGGGGCAGAGGATGGAAGGTCTCTGTCTTCCCCTCCCACACTCTGAAACCATGACTTTCAAATAAATAAAATCTTTCAAAAACTAAAAATTAGCTCTGTGCCAGGAGTATTAGCTGAACACCATTTCCCTGCGAGAAAACACTGTGTGGTTTGTAGCAGACGGCAAGCTAACAGGACACATGTCACTAGGGTAGAGATGGCAGGGCTGGGCCACCTGGCACTAGCGCCCTTGGCTATGAGCAGAGGACACGCCAGCTGGGAGAAGTGTATCTCCCAGCCTCCCCAGCAGGCAGCTGTGGCAGGGGCTAAGCTGTAGCCACTGGGGCGGAGACGGATGAGATGGGGACAGGGGCCCTGCCTTTCCTGGCAGCCCAGGTCAGGAGTGAGGGACATGCATGTTGTTGTTCTCACTGGGGTCCTGGATGGCTGCTGGAGCTCCATTCTTTGGCTTGCATTCTGGGAAACAAGAGGCAGGGTGGGGCCAGCTGCAGGCCCATCTCATCCGTCTCCGCCCCGTGGCTGCAGCAGGGGAGGGTGAGCTGTGGCCGGGGTGGGCTGTATACCTCACGGGAGAGGAGCATGCTCAGAATCCTGCCGGAGGCTCCTGTCAGGCCAGGCGCACCCACCCCCGCCCCGGACTCCAGCAGTCCCGAGGGAGGGTGGCCTTCTGCCCTCACTCTCCCGAGCTGCCACCTACTGGTCACTCTGCACCCCGCCAGCAGCGACTGACAACGTCTTGCCTTGCACGCCTGCCTGTCCACGTTCCCGGCAGGCCAGCCCTGTGGACGGCATGACCTGGCCAGGCCACACGCTGCAGTGAGGAGTGGGACGCGGGAGACTCGCGGCTCCCTGGGGACTCGGAAGAGGCTGTGCGACCCACAGCAGCTTCTCCATCGTCACGTGGCTCCACTGAACCTCGGATAAAATCCCACAACCCAAAGAATGGAACAAAATGGGACAACGGTCCATCTCCAAGATAGTGAAAACCTCCATTCAGGAGTGCAGGGGAGGTGCCATGATTGTGAGCAACGGAAGAGGAGGCTGTGGCTTGTGGACAACTCCACACACGTGTACACACATGTGTGCTACATATGCGCTCTCTCCCTTTATTCCTGCTAATTAAAGAGGTTTGTTATCGCACCGGGTACAATGGCTCAATTGGCTAACTCTTCCTCTGCAAATGCCAGGGTCCCATATGGATATCAGTTCGTGTCCCAGCTGCTCCACTTCCCATCCAGCTCCCTGCTTGTGGCCTTGGAAAGCAGCCTCAAGGACAGCCCAAAGCCTTGGGACCCTGCACCCACGTCGGAGACCCAGAGGAAGCTCCTGGCTCTTGGCTCCACATCGGCTCAGCTCCAGCCATTGCAACCACTTGGGGAGTGAACCAGCAGATGAAGGTCTTTCTCTCTCTCCTTTTCTCTATTAATCTGCCTTTCAGATAAAAATAAGTATTTAAAATGAATAAGGTACATTGTGTATTTTTTAAAAGATTTATTTATTTTTATTGGAAAGTCAGATATACAGAGAGGAGGAGAGACAGAGAGGAAGATCTTTCATCCAGTGATTCACTCCCCAAGTGATTGCAATGATCAGAACTGAGCCAATCTGAAGCCAGGAACCTGGAGCCTCTTCCAGGTCTCCCACGTGGGTGCAGGGTCCCAAGGCTTTGGGTCGTCCTCACTGCTTTCCCAGGCCACAAGCAGGGAGCTGGATGGGAAGTAGAGCAGCTGGGATTAGAACTGGTGCCCATATGGGATCCGGGCGCATGTAAGGCAAGGACTTTAGCTGCTAGGCCACTGTGCCGGGCCCATTCGTGTATTCTCTTTATAAAGAGACCCTGAGGCCACAGCAGGTAAAGCCACTGCCTGCAACAGCAGCATCTCTTACGGATACCAGTTCAAGTCCCGGTTGCTCCACTTCCCATCCAGCTCCCTGCTACTGCACGTGGGAAAGCAGCAGAACATGGGCCAAGTGCTGGGCTCCTGCTTCCCACATCTGAGACCCAGATGGGGTTCCTGTCTCTTGGCTTCAGCCTGACCCAGTCCCAGCTGTTGCAGGCATCTGCAGAGTAAAGCAGAAGACGGAAGAGCTTGCTCGAACCCGCCGCCGTGGGGCCCGGTCAGACTCACAGGATGTAGGGCAAGGCCCAGCGATTCGATTTGACTGGGACAGCATACTTGCGCAGCATGTCAACATGGAGCTGGGATCCACAGGCACGTGTGATCTGAAGGGGTGAGGAGTTCTCGCACTACATAGTCAGGTGGCCTGCAGTCTTCAAAGGAGGCCTCCTGACCGGCACACTTCACGGTTGGGTGAGAAATGTGTGGAACTCTGATACCGGTGCTTATAAAAGGGCCCAGTCCCTCTGCTCTGCAGGAAAGGCCCAGGGGGACGCAGCGAGGAAGGAGAGGAAGGAGAGCCCAGGGGGACTCAGCGAGGAAGGAAGGCCCAGGGGGACGCCACGAGGAAGGAGAGCCCAGGGGGACTCAGCGAGGAAGGAAGGCCCAGGGGGACGCAGCGAGGCAGGCCAGAGCTCCGGCCAGGCCATGCTCACAGCCTCCTTTTTCTATCTGATTCTGCTGCTCTGGGGGCTGGCAGCCCCCCGGCCTGCCCAACCAGAGATGCTCTTCCACAGCCGGGACCACTCAGACCTGGAGCCGTCGCCCCTGCACCAGGCCAAGCCCATTGCGGACCTCCCTGCCGCACAGGTAGGAGTCCCCAAGCGGCGACACAGCGTGTGTGTGTGTTTGCGTGCGTGTAGGCGAGCATGCGCATACGCACACCTGCACAGGCCACGTACCAGATGGCGCAGAACATGGGCAGGTGGGCCTTGTGGGAAGAGTGGCTTCCACAGCTCCAGCAGCGACAGGGACAACCCCGTGCTGGACCCAGAGGGCATCTATCTGACCCAGGGTGACTTGTGCTAACGCTGGCACGCACACAGCAGGCTAAAATGCCCAGCCCATCTCAGGGCATGTGGCAGCTGTCCACTGCCAGGTGGCCTCATGAGGGCCTTGGACCCCACACATGGCACTGAGCTGCCCTCCATGCAGGGCAGAGTTGTGGGGAGCCCATGGCTTGCAGGAACCTTCCTGGGTTTGCCTTATGCCCTTTGTGAAGCTGGCAGGAAGCTCCAAGCCCTCAGATGCAGCCAAGGTCCCCCGGTTCTCACACCCAGGCCCTGCTGCCAGGCCCCCAGGGTATAATGTGTGGTCTAGCCTTTCCAGCTTCCTAGTCGTTTCTGTGGCTCCTCTCCCGGCAGTCCTCCCCACCAGGGCACAGGGCCATACCCTCCACACCTAGCCTCTCTCTCTCTCTCTCTCTTCTTCCCTCCCCCGGGGCAGGGCAATCACCAGGGTCATAGAAGGCAGCCCCACAAATCCGGGTGCATTTCTCTCCCACAGCGGTTCTTGTCCAGGTACGGCTGGTCGGTGCCCTCAGCCTGGGCGCCCAGCCCCAAGCAGCTGCCGGAGGCCCCTGCGGGCACTGCCCTGGCTGAGGCTGTGCGCAGGTTCCAGCACGTGAATGCACTGCCAGCCAGCGGGCAGCTGGATGCGGCCACGCTGGCGGCCATGAACAGGCCACGTTGTGGTGTCCCCGACACACGGCTGCCACCCCCTGCGGCTCCCACATCACTTACACCCACACCGGCCCCCCTAGGCTCCTCAACCCCACAGGGCCTGCAGCCCCAAGCCCGATCAAAGCGCTTCTTGCAAATGCTGCTGCCCAGGCCAGGCAGGCAGCGGGAAGACTCCCCTGCCGGTGGGGCCGCCAGGATCTTCTCCAAGAAGACGCTGAGCTGGAGGCTGGTGGGCGAGGCCTACAGCAGCCAGCTGTCCGTGGACGAGCAGAGGTCAGTTTTCAGACTGGCCTTCAGGATGTGGAGTGAGGTGACACCCCTGGACTTCCGGGAAGACCTCACAAGCCCTGGGGCTGCAGTTGACATCAAGCTGGGCTTTGGGCGAGGTAAGGCGGGTACAGGTGTGGGAGCCACTCCTGCCCTGTCACCAGTGGGGGCCGCCCTCCCCTGTCACCTCCTGAGTTAAGCAGAGTTAAGCGCCCCCCCGCTACCCCCTCCCCCTCCCCCCCTTTATCAGCACTCACAGCAAAGGGACTGCGCCTGCGCGAGACACCAAGGCCAGACCCTCTGCTCCACAGCAGGCTGTCCCGGGCACAACTGGCCTTTGGGCAAAATCCCCAAGGAGCACGTGGTGTGCCCGGAAAAGCACCCCTCCATCCCTGTGCCCCTCCCTCCTCCCGCAGAGGAAGGGTGAGAGACCGGGCAGGGGGCTGTGTGGGGCTGGACGAGCACCCCAAATTCTGCATAGACTGTGTGGCTGCTGGCTCAGGGCGGCCTGGCTGGACTCTAAGAGGAACAGCTCCCGGAGGGAACAGGTTGTCTGGCCTCACAGCGAGCAGCCAGCT
The DNA here is from genome assembly GCF_017591425.1 of Ochotona curzoniae. Classification (NCBI taxonomy): domain Eukaryota; kingdom Metazoa; phylum Chordata; class Mammalia; order Lagomorpha; family Ochotonidae; genus Ochotona; species Ochotona curzoniae. The sequence continues at coordinate 4,189,893 of NW_024466512.1, forward strand.
GGAGGATGCCACCTGGGCACCTCAGTGCCCGCGGCCCCTGGCACCTCTCGTTGTCCCCCTGTCTTCCCACTCTGCCAGTGCAGTTCAGCAACACAGTGTTGCCACCACATGCGTTTCCCCCGGGCTGGCCCCCAGCTCACGTCTGGCCGGCGGGGTTTGTGAGGGGCCCTGTGCACTAGATGCTCACATGCCCCGTGGCGTCCTCTCTCTCCCCTGCCAGGCCGGCACCTGGGCTGCCCACGGGTTTTCGATGGCAGTGGCCAAGAGTTTGCGCATGCCTGGCGCCTGGGTGACATTCACTTTGACGACGACGAACACTTCACGCTGCCCACCAGTGACAGGGGCATCAGCCTGCTCAAGGTCAGGGTCACCAGGCTGCGTGAGGGAGGTGTGGAGGGCAGGTGCCCTGGGCCAAGGCCCACAGAGGGAGAGCTCTCCTGGGACGTGTCCCCGTGCTTCTGAGCATGCTCCCTGGGCTCTGGCAATGGTGCCCTGGGTCTCACCGTGCACACCGTGGGAGGCACAGGCTGGCCTCCACCCTTGGCAGTGCAGAGGCTGGTTCCAGTGTTACTGCAAGGCCTGGCCCTGATGTTGCACAACCCTTTTCTAGGTGGCCGTCCATGAAATTGGCCATGTCCTTGGCCTGCCTCACACCTACAGGACAGGCTCTGTGATGCAGCCAAATTACACCCCCCAAGAGCCTGCATTTGAGTTGGACTGGTCGGACAGGAAAGCTATTCAGAAGCTGTATGGTAAGCCCAGGATCCCCTGGGAGCTGCCAGGCACTGTACCAGCTGCCCACCCAGAGAGCGCTAAGTTGCTCAGCTCCAAGGTCACTCCTGAGCAGCTGCCCGCTGCCTCTGTGACCAGGTCTTGTAGCTGAAAGCGGATGTGCCCAGGCCACACCACTGCGCCACCACGGGTCCTCCCTGGTGCGTCCTCCTCCACGCACTGCAGGGCAGGGATGCTGGGCAGGAAAACCACAGTGAGCTTCTCACCCACGCAGCAGCGTCCGCACGCACTGGCAGCTGCTGGATGCTTAGGCCACCCCAAGGCAAAGACCGGTGTGGCCCTGCCAAGATGAGCCTTTTCTTCTCTGAGACGAAGACTTTTCCCTTGCACAGCCAGGCCCGGGTGCAGTCGGGCCAAAGCCACTGGCTGGGGTTCGTTCTGGGCCTCCTTCCTGGGTGGCAGCGAGCTGTGTACTGGGTGTCATCTGCTCCTCCTGAAGGGGAAGTGATGGAGCTGGAGGCAACAGGCCCACAGAGGGGAGGCAGGTGGCCCAGGAGGGGGCTTGGCAGCTGTGCCAAATGCCAGCCCCAGGACAGGCTTTAACTGGTAACCGAAACCCTAGTGCTTATCTAATTAAAGTGGCCCCTCATGGAAACGTCCCTTTCCTGTTGTGCTTGCACGTGAGTCCTCGGAGCCTGTGAAAACCGGGTCACACTGACCCCCATCCAGTGGCAATCACGCCCGGAACCACGCTTCCTCTCTGATGGAGGCGTCAGCTCACCCAGGGGAGGGTAGTCATCCCCAAACAACCCTGCGTGCAAATGGAGACACTTGGAGGAGTGATGTGGAAGCCAGAGCAGCTTACAGGGTCAAGGCTGGCCAGGGCAGACCCTGGAGCCCCGGTGCCAGCTGCTCAGCCATCCCGTCACCCCCAGCTGCCCTGTCAGCTGCTAGCACCCACCTCAGAATGTTACTGTGCCTCCAGCCACACAGCGAGGCAGCGACACGGCTGGGGTTTAGACCCTGGTACACCGGGCCGGATTCTTCTGTTGTGTTTTAGGCTCGTGTCAGGGATCGTTTGATACTGTCTTCGACTGGATTCACAAGGAGAGGACCCAGTACGGGGAGGTGCGCGTGAGATTCAGCACGTACTTCTTCCGCAAGAGCTGGTACTGGCTGTACGAGAATCGGAACAACAGGACACGCTACGGGGACCCTAGCCGCATCCAGGCCGGCTGGCGCGGGATCCCCACCCAGGGCATCGATGCCTTCGTCCACGTGTGGACGTGGAGGAGGGATGAGCGCTACTTCTTTAAAGGTAAGGATTCTTCACGGCCTCCCCAGTCCTAGCAAGCTCAAGTATTCCTCATCAGTGTCAGGAGCTACCGCTTTGGAGATGGCTGGAAGCTTGGGAGCTGGGAGTTCAGAAACCGGGTTTCTCCCGCCAGGGATCTGGCTAAGGACCTTCAGGAAACCCCTAGCGAGGGCCCGGCCCTGGCAGAAGCTTCAACCAGCCCTGGAGGAGATCTGCTGGGGGGTGCCAGGGGATTCTGCGCCCACCTGCAATCGGATGCTGGGCAGGGCCCGGCGATGCAGAAAGGGGTGCCAGGTGGCTCAGGTGGCCGGGAGCTGGGAATGGTTCGGACACGCCAAGAGCCAGGGCACCGAGGATGCACAGGCTTCCATGGGTGATCCTGCCGTGGACCATCTGTGCTCCGCTAGGAAGGTGTGGCTGGGGTCCTGGGGAGCACATGGGGGGCAGGCAGGGGCTGTCCTGCACTGCGTTCCCTGATTCACACACTGCTGCCAGCTCTGAGCACAGGCACGGACCCAGTGCAAGCCAAGGGGCTGCTACCCCAAACACCCTGCCGCGGCTATCGTTACCCCACCCTCTCCCGACGCAGCGTCTCCTCTGACACTGCTTTACGGTGACCAACCAGACCACAAGGCCACAGCCAAACCAGAAAAGCTCCCTGTGCAGTTTCCCACAAGCATCACGTGTCTGGTCTTGGGTGGCACTGGCTCTGCCCAGATAACGGAGCGACCGCCTGACGGCACAGGCGCCGGGCTCAGGCCTTGGGCTGAAGGCACGCCCTGCAGTGGCTGAAATGTCCCGCAGTAGGATCTGTGCAGGCACCGCCCACAGGCCCGAATTCCAGAATTAGGTGGTCACGGGAACAGTCCCAGTGCAAGCTGCCTTCTCACCTTGGAGCTTAAGAAACACCTAGAACTTCACGTTAGCTCCAGTTAGGGTGACGTGTGCGTCACACTGTCCTTGCACACTTCCAGGTGCAGGGCCAGCCTAAGGTGTGCTCTGAGCTGTGAGCAGTGCTGGAGCTCTGGCTGCAGCCCAACTTCCAGGATCAGGAGCCGATCGGGAAAGCCTGGTGCCCCAAGTGAGGCTCCGGATGCTGAGCTACAGACTCCTCCCGAGGCCGGCATAGTGTCAGCTCGGGGGAAGGCGGGGTCAGGCCTGCTTCCTCAGTTGTAAAAGCAAGGGATGATGGAACTGGGATTCTAATGTGCTTGAGAAAGGGAAAATCTGAGTTTCGTAAAATGAGGGCCTAACCAGTTCTAAGCAGTTAGACCAGGACACGGCTCAGCAACCCAACACGGTGCTGGCATGGAAAGGGAAAATGCCATGTGGTTCTGGAACGCTTCTTGCGTTGCTTACTGGGGTATCACATGTGGACACCCGGGACTCCTCTGTCACGTGCCAGCCGTGTTGACACATCCTGCTTGGCTCTCAGGACACCGGTACTGGAGATATGACAGCGACCAGGACCAGGCGCTCACGCAGGACCAGCAAGGGAAAAGCTACCCCAAGTTAATTTCCCAAGGATTTCCTGGCATCCCGAGTCCACTGGATGCCGCCTGTTTTGATCGCCAGCAGCAGCAGATTTACTTCTTCAAGGAGACCCTGGTGAGTGGGACAGCCAAGGGCCAGTGTGGGCCAGCCGTGGGAGAGCCAAGGGCCAGTGTGGGCCAGCCATGGGAGAGCCAAGGGCCAGTGTGGGCCAGCCATGGGCCAGTGTGGGCCAGCGGTGGGAGAGCTTCCTGGCAGCTGTGGGAGAGCCTCGGGGCAGCCGTGGGCCTCGTGCGGCTCGGCCCCCTCAGATGAGTGTTCGAGCCCCCCTCACTCCGTCCTCGCTGCAGATGGGGGTACTCTGTTCAAACACTTTCGGACAGCGCAACTACAGCCCATTTTTTGGTGTATCAGTTTCTGCCACTGTGCATACACAGGGTCTCCAAAGTTCATGGAAAGTGGCTATTTTGGAAATACTCTGCCTGGATTTCAGACCTGGCCGCCCACATCAGGGACCTCCCAGTGCCTTACATCCCCATCTGCTTTGTAGGTGTTTGCGTTCGATGTCAACAGAAACCGAGTTCGAAGCTCCTACCCGATGAGGATGACGGAGGCCTTCCCGGCAGTGGTGCCCCACAACCACCCCGTGCGGGCCATCGACGCGGCCTACTACTCCTATGCGCGGGGCTCCCTGTTCCTGTTCAAGGGCAATGCCTACTGGAAAGTGGTGAATGACAGGGACAAGCAAGACAACGCTCAGCTGCCTGCCAACGGCCTGCTGCCCAAACGGCCCATTTCGGGGGCGTGGCCTGACATCTGCGACGTCCACAGCTCCACACTGAACGTGTGAGGAGGACGACGGACCCTCGGGAGGCCGGTCATCACGCTGCTGGCAGCTCAAGTACCAGCTCCCCGCATCCCAACTGCCAAGAAGGAAAAGCACGACTTCAGCCTTAACTGCAGCTCAGCATGGCCCAGGAGCCCCTGTTGCCTCTCAAAGCAGCCCCGCACCCTCGCCTCATTCTTTAATTTTTATTTTTAAAGACTTATTTATTCGGAAGACAGAATTAATAGGGCAGAGTGCAAGCTGGATTGCCCCTGCATCCCCGGGCTCATCTCCTGTGATACGGCTTTTAACATTCCACCCAGAAGAAAACCTTGAAGTCACAGGTTAAGACAAGACGTGGCCCATCAAATTAACTGACACAACTTCAGCAAGCTCAACGACCAGGCCACATTTCTCCTAGAGAAATAACTGCCGCTCAGCTTGCTGAGGCCTTAGACTCAAAATTCCTTTTTAAAAGGCATTTTCTTCTCCTGAAGGAGCTCGGAGGTCACTGCTCTGACAAGGGAAGATACCACAGGCTCTATTTTCTTGCTTCAAATAAGAACTTCTTCACGTGCCCTCGTGGGACTTCACCACGAGGGCTACAGTGTCCAGTATAAAAAATCAGTTACTAAATGCAAATTTCTTTGCATAAAAACAAATTTTCTTGTCAACTGAAAGGCTGTTGGGCTAAGGAGAGGGGCTGGGAGAAGCCCAGCATCTCTGCAGGGCACCATGGCCTCGCCGAGCAGTACCTGAAGGCTGACATCCGGGCGCTGTGTGCAGGCAGCCGAGTGGCTTGGCTGTGCGCAGGCTGCCCTAGCCCTGAGACTGGACACTGCCAATTCCGGGTTACAGCCTGTAATTATAGAACTTTACAACACTTCCATGATTAATTTTGCAAGTGTATCAAACCATCCCAAGCGCAATAAGTAAATGCCCAGTAAACAAGAGGACAAATGGCCAGGAATCTTGGCTAGGCTCAGCTCACTGTTGGTGGAGACTTCTCAGTCTCAAGGAAATCATTTGTAAAAATCCAGTTAAAACCAGCTCCGGCAGCTACTCCCCAGTCCAGTTCATGTCCTGCACAGGGTGGCTGGCACAGGAGGTCTGCCTGTACTTGTGCCGAGGTCCCCCATGCCAGTGTCACCCCAACATCCGAGAGACCGACCCATCTACTGCACTCCCCCTTCTGGAAATTCAGCGATCGGGAAAGACGAAGGCAGGCTGGCCTGCTGCAGGCACACGCGGCTGGACCTAAGTGACGAGCAGAACATTCTAGCAAGAAATTTGTGGATGGCACAAATTTAATGTTCTGATCTTTGTAATTTATTAATTCGACTGAGTTCAAATCATAATGTGAAGAATGCAAAACGGAAAAATACCAAGATATCTTAAATAAATAGCTTATTTATTCAAAATAATTTTCTTACCTTATTCACAGTTTCAGTGTAAGATGAAGGAAAAAGATAGTACCTATTCTGGATCAACTGTCTTACAAAGTCAAGGGTGGGGCGGCCCTGCCGAGAGCTGCCCGGGCGGCTGGAGGACCCAGCGCGGGGTCGCCGACAGGGCACACGGCTGCCCCGGACAGCTCGGAAGGGAACACTGCTACTTCAACTCTGAACCTGTAGAATCATCTGGATAAAAGTCCTCTTGACTGAAGTAGCATTTTATCCAAAATAATCCTGTCTTACATGTATGAAGCTTAACACGCTTGGACGACATGTGAAAGTGAACCTCATCTCAGCAGCTGTATTACTATGGAGACACCAGGCAGTCTCAAAGGATGGGCACGGGGCGCTTCCGGCTTGGTTCTGACTTCAGCACTCCCAGGAAAGCCAGAGCTCAAGCCCAGCTGTGTGTGAGAAGGGACGACCGTCTCCAGGCTGACCCGGGTGAAGTAACACTTCCCTCCGTTTAATGAGACACAGCACCAAGTGGCTGGAGCAGCCTCGTGTTCAGAAGGCACCGACAGCACGGGTGACGCGGCTCCGGCTTGTCACTGCACGGCACTGTGACCCTGAGCCAGCTGCTCCAACAGGTGGATGATGACGTCGACTCTTTCCAGAAGTGTCGCACTTTTGTTGGTGGTCGCTCTCAAAAGCTGGGAATAGATCTGCTTGTTGGTCTTCAGGGCTCCGTCTTCCTCGGTGTTACTGCTAGGGTCAGGAAAATAAGACAGGTGAAGGCCACAGTGAGGTCCACACGCACTCCCGAGACCCCGCAGCAGCTGCCACTCTGCGGAGAAGCGGGCGTCCGGGAGCATGCCCTCAACCCTACTTCCTCTGGCTACCGCCGGCAGGCCTGGGGTGCACCCCTCTGGCGAACCCCGAGTGCCACCACATGCCAGCTGCTGCTCTGTGCCTCCAAGCAGCTTGCACCGTCAGGCTGGTACAGCCAGGAACCACAGAAGCAGAGGTGAGCCAGCTGGGACACAGGGCAGGGAGCACCCTTCACGGAGTTCTTGGAAAAACTATGCACGGATTCCCAGCACCTGGGTACCAAAGGGGATCCATCCTGTCAGTCCAAGTTGGATGTGCCTTCGCTTTCCCACTGCTCTGGGCAAGAAGCCGCGCCTGCGGGCTCACGGCAGACACCTGAGCCCACAGCTGCACGCTGGCTCTACAGCCAGAACCAGCGAGGCTTCCTCCCAGTTCAGATGGGCAGACACAGGGTCTGCAATTTACCCTTGTAATCAACACACACACACACAAAAGTGAAAAATCTAAAAAATGCAAAAAAAAATTTACCCTTTAATCTAGCCTAATTCATTCTATTTTTTTTTTTTCACTACAACGAGGAAGAAAACAGCACTCAGAAAAAAGCAAAAAGCCACCCTCAGTGTCCACCAAGGGGTGGTTCTAGAAGCCCATAGGCCCAAACCCAGGGTGCTCAGGGCTCCGACGTGGGATGGCGTGGCAGGTGCACATCCTTCCGGGTCCCTAATCCACCCCTAGATGATGGCAGAACGCAGGACCAGGTAGATGAGTGCTAATCCTCGCTGCACTGCACTGTTTAGGAAAGAAGGCCAGCCACGCAGTCTGCCCAGACACAAGGGCTCTCCTGAATCTTTCTGGACCCCGAGGTGCAGCCCTGGGCATGGGCAGGGCTCACTGCACTCCCTTCCAACTCCTCCTGTGCTGCTTCCACCCCAAAACTCATATCAATTTGCAGTGAACTGATTTCACTTTGGGTAAAGGTATTCTCTGTGGTGAAGGCACTGAGGTTCTCACTTGCCTATCAGTGAGTCACCGAGACAGTACCCAGGATTGCTGATCCGGAAACCACCAACACAGCGTTACTAAAGTGTCACACTAAACACATATTTAGAAAATCAACATAAATTAACTAACTGGGCCTTCAGGAACCATGCACAAAAGCACTGATCTTTTCTTCAACAGAATTCTGGGTAAGGTGCACAGTAAGGCAGATATCAGAAACCCTCCACAAACAATAAAGCACACAGGTCACTCAGGACTATAACCATCAGAATGGACGCTGTGAGCTGAACCACTGGTCACTGACTCGAATAACTGACTCCGGCAAATTAGCAAACACTGCGTTCCTCATGTTACACTGCCACCTGCTTGAGTGGATGAAAAGCTGGCAGCTGCTTCTGCAGCTGTGTGCCCTAGGTCGGGCACACCTTGCCGCCCACGACAGGCAACAGACTCCGACTTCTTTAAGTTTACTTATTGGAAGGGCAGACACACACAGAGGCGGAGAGACACACACTTCTTGTAATGCACACACACAGGGGAACGGCCGACACAGACATGCGACAGCTCAAGGTATGTGGTTTTTGCTTTTCTGTTTCCCAAAGGTTGCTCCCTGGTCAGACCATACTTTAGTTTTAGAAAGAAAAGCTTGATGCCAGTGTTGTGGCTTAGCCGATGAAGCCACGAGCTGTGGTGCTGGTTTAAGTCCTGGCTGCTCACGAACAGTCGGGGCAAGCAGCAGAGGGTGGCCCACGTGACATCTCTGGAACAAGCCCCCGACTGCGCCAGCTTGGCCCAGCCCTGCTGCTACAACCATCTGGGGCAGTAACACGGTGAGTGGAAGGTCATTCTTGCTGGCTTTCAAATATAAATAAATCTTACTTTCTTCTTTTTTTAAAGATTTATTTTTTTTTACTGGAAAGTCAGATTTACAGAGAGAAGGCGACACAAAAAGAAAGATCTTCCATCCACTGGTTTACTCTCCAAGTGGCTGCAATGGCTAGAGCTGAGATGATCTGAAGTCAGGAGCTTCTTCCTGTCTCCCACGTGGGTGCAGGGAGCTGGAAGGTAAGTAGAGCAGCCAGGATACAATGTGCTACATGGCATTGCACATTGTACAAGGTCAGGACTTTAGCCACTAGGCTACCATGCCAGGCCCAAATATAAATAAATCTTAAGGGGGAAAAAAACACCCAAACCAAAAATTACTTTATAGAAGATGACTGCTAAGGGGTGGTGCTGTGGTGCAGTCGGTTGTACTGCTGTCTATAATGCCAACTTCCCATAAGTGCATCAGTTCAAGCCCCAACCTGAGAGAGGCAGGAGAAGATGGCCCGAGTCCTTGGGAAGATGGCCGGCGTGGGAGGCACGGATGCAGCTCCTGGCTCAGCAGCAGCTGTGTGGCCGTTAGGGAACTCGGCCTGCAGATCCCTCCAACTGCCTTCTGAATACATATCCTCAAGGAGGAGGAGGAAGAGAGCTGAATGTGAGTGCCAGGCCAAGTGCAGCGGTGGCCAGCACATCCTGGTGGGTTGTTCTGGCGCCAGCACAGGGGTAGTTGGTATCTGTCAATGTGTCTGACTTTTTTCTTGTTTGCTTTTAAGAAATGCAGAGTAGCAGGGTTTAGCCTACTATGCCACAGTGCTGGCCCTTGTCCAACACTTCCGAGAGGGTAAGCAGTGAGCACCCTTCAGCTCTGTCATCAAGGCTCCCCATGCAAGGAAAAGGGGGCAACAAGTCCCGGTGCCCATCAGCTGAGCACACACGAGGGGCTCATACTGCAGGTCATTCACACATGTGAGGGACCCTCATGGGCAGTCTCCGAGTGCCCACCAGGAGGGGACGCTGCCTGCACTCCTGCCCTGGTCCAGCTCCTCAGGGCGAGCTCTGCTTGGGCTCAGCACAGGCCCGCCTCAGCCCTGTGGGGGTGGCGGCCACAGTGCTGTTCCTCCACTCACTCAGCAGGTGCGTGAGGGACCCCTGGTCTGTGCTGGGCCAGGCCGTGAGCACGGACTAGGGCTGCTGCGGAGAAGGATGTGGGCAAGGAACGGCAGGCCAAAAAGCAGAGTCCTCCTGTGCTCCAGCAGTCCTCATTCTGTGTGGGCACTGCCCAGCTGCAGCAGGGTGAGGCACTGTGCCCTACTGTTCAGGGGAGCATCAGTCACCAGAGGCAGAAACCCCCATGGTCTACTGAAAGATGACAGGTGAACAGCTCTGAGTTCACACAGTGAAGGAGAACTCAGGGAGCCGGGGCTGGCAGTGTGCGCTGTGGCACCGGGACTGGCAGTGTGCGCTGTGGCACCGGGACCGGCAGTGTGCGCTGTGGCACCGGGGCTTGGCTGCTGCCCGGGATGCCAGCACACGTGTCAGAGCACATTCGAGCTCCTGTCCTCTCCGCTCACTCCAGCTTCCTGCTGATGTCCTCGGGACGCCCTTGGGCCTCTGCGCCCACACGGGAGACCTAGATGGAGCTATGGGCTTTGGCTTCAGCCTGTTAAAGCCACTCTCTGTAACTGCCTGCCACATGTCACCCACATGGGAGACACACACCGAGCTCCTGGCACCTGGCTTCGGCCTGGCTGCGCTCTAACGCTGCAGATGTCAGGATGAACCAGCAAATGTAAGATCTTTGTGTGTGTCCATGTTTCTCCCTTTCAAGAATAAAGACAAGGTTCAGAGCGCTCCTGGAAACCTGCAGGACTTCCATCCCAGGGTCACTCGCCTCTTCAAACAGCAGGGCACTCCCCTCAGGCAGCACTGCGTGTCCTGAGCATCTGGAAGCCCAGGAATGCAGCAAGCTCCATGGACACGAGTCCCACCACGTCAAGCCTAACACTTAAAATCCTTAATCATGCCCTAAGGGAAGACTATAGCCCATCTTTACTTGTCGGTACAGATCCTGGCATGTTTTCTAGGTTTGATGCTAGGAAAGAAATTTCCATCCGGAGCCTACATTGTGTGGCACAACGGGTGAGGCGCCAGTGCATGGGATGTCGGCATCCCAAGGCCGAGCACTGGTCCAAGTGCCTGGGCACTGCCACCACCTGGGAGACGAGGGTGGCTCCTGGGCTTCTGCCTGGCCAAGCCCTGGCTGTTGCAGTCACTTGGGAAGTGAACCAACAGATGAAGATATCTGATATTCTGCCTTTTAAATACATAATCCTTTCTTAAATAAAACCCACAGGTAATTACCGAATTTACCTTGTTTTCTTTTTCGTTGAAGACAGCAGCTTGATGGACTGAAGCAGAAGGAACGACAACCGAGACTCGAATATTCCGAGGAGCTTCGTCACCTCCTCCCGTCGGAGCGCAGGGGCCGCCTCGGCAGCGGGCGCCGTCTCCTCAGGCCTGGGCTGGACGGCAGGTGCCGAGTCATGGAACCACAGACAAGTGCAGCACGCAGTCCCACCCACGGCCAACTTCTCACAGCTCATGTAAGACCACTTGGACTGACCAGCACATGGCAAGAATGCTCACCCAACAGCCATTTACATTCAAAACTAAACAACACGGTGCCTCCCAAAGGACAATCCTGACTCGGAGCCTGCCGCAGCCCACTCACCAGGCACCCTGCTGCTACTGAGTTCAGTGAGAATGATCAAAGGGCCTGGACCTCTTCCATCTAATAAAAAGCAACCCACATTCCGGGCCGGGTACTGAAGGCTACTGGCTAAAGTCCTGGCCTTTCCCATGCCAGGACCCCATACGGGCACCGGTTTGAGTCCCGGCTGCTCCACTTCCCATCCAGCTCCCTGTTTGTGGCCTGGGAAAGCAGTCGAGCATGGCGTAAAGCCCTGGGACCCTGCACAGCACGGGAGACCTGGAGGAAGGTCCTGGTTTCAGATCGGGTCAGCTCCAGTCATTTTGTGATCATTTGGGAAGTGAACCAGTGGACAAAAGATCTCTCTTTCTGTATCTCCTTTTCTCTGTATACCTGCCTTGCCAAAAAAAAAAAAAAAAAAAAAAAAAACAACAACAAAACTTAGCAACAACAAAAGGTAACCCCTAGTCCAGGATGAAGAGGTTTAGGAACTTTATAACTGGTTAGTACCTTATTAAGAATGATTTAAGGGACTTATTAAGGCACAGCTTAAAAAACATCTTTAAAATATGAAAGATACACTGTAGATTAAAGAGGCATTTAATAACTTCACTATGCAAATTAAGAAGTCACTGTTAGCGTTTCTATGTGGAGTAGACACACAAGTGTGTATCCACATGCACACCCCACCCACACGCAGCCCGAGCCGCGTGGAGCACAGGCCGCGGCCTCGCCTCACCTGCTCCAGCTCCTCCCGCAGCTCCTTCCGGAGCAGCTGCAGCGCGGGTTCCGTCCTCACCATTGTGTCCAGAGCTCCAGACAGCGTTTTCAACTTTCCAACATTGCTATTCTGACCTAACAAACCAGACACAGAACAACATTCCTCAGAGGATGCTCAGAAGGGCACCAAGTCCTCAAGTCCAGTCTGCTGCCAGCTGTCCTGAGAAACACGCTCAGTCTAGACAGCACAATGTAGGGAGAAGACAAGCTGTCTGGACGGAACCCGAGCCTGCAGCCCACCCACCAGCCAACAATCACTTCTCCCATCTGTGCACAGGATGACCAGATGACCACGCTTTCCTGGCACTCCTCACCCACAGCTGCCACTGCTGCCAAGCCCCGTGCCCCTGACCTCCTCGGGCCTTCGTGGCTGCGGCCAGCTGTGTGCTCTGTCCAAAGGTCTGGCTCTGGGGCACACAGGACATCCCCGAGGAAGGCCTCACTGAAGCCAAGCCGGCCTGGGGAAGCAGGGACCACCACGAGCAGGCTTCCTGAGATCTCGTGGCGAGTCCCACGAGAACAGCTGGACTTCATCTGCCCCGTGGACAGTCAGCCACGTTTGTGACCAAGTCTCCACATAAACGCAGGTGAGCCTTGACACACTGGAGCACGGTCCCGTACTGTGGGGGAGGGGTGCTGTCCATGACTAGTGCAAGGGGTCCCCCGACACCCCTCCCGCCTCGTCCTTGGCCAACTAGCATCTCTGTTCTTTCCTGGTCAAACTGTCATGGCAAGAACAGCCTGGGTGAGAGTCCTCCTCATGAACCATCAAGCCTCGGGGTGTCCTTGGGGACCCCAACCTTGGCCTCTGTAGGTGGGGAGGCAGTAACTACTACCTCCGTTACAGCACAATCCCAACTTTCAGAACAAGCTGTTATCTTGACTGTCAGTGGTGAGTGAAACTTGAGTGTAGAGTGGCATCCAGAAAGCCAGCTCTGCTGTCCTTGTGCCCTTGTCAGAGCGGCCATGCGAGCGCTGGGGAGATCAGCCGATCACACACAGACTAGAGAGCAACTGGATCAAATGTCGCGACAGGCACCAGGAAGCAGGGCGTCTGGAACATGGCTTACAAGGCCCTCAGCGCCGGCTAGCCAAACCCCTAAAACAGTCACATTATTTTTCCAAGGTGCTATTTTTATTCCTAGCATTTCATTTCTTTGCAATGACGGCTTCTCTAAGGAGCACAAATACAGTAGAAAAATTTCAAAATGCAATGAGACAAAGACAGCTCTTGGCTGGCCCCAGACACTGTTCGGTGATTACCCCAGGCAACAAGCAGGAGGCAGACTGGGGTGGAGTAACCAGGACTTGAATGGGTGCCCATGTGGGATGCTGGCACCACAGCAGGATGCTTAGCTTACTATGCCACGGTACTGGACCCAAAGTTGTTTCCAAATCAGGGGTCACACACACAGTCCAGCACTTCTGGTGACGTCATCTAGTACATTTCTCTAACTTTTAAAAGTTCTTTGATCCTCGGGCTCTGGCGTCAGCATCCCACACGGGCACTGGTTTAAGTCTTGGCTCTCCACCTCTGATCCAGCTCTCCACCTCTGATCCAGCTCTCTGCGGGGCCTGAGAAAGCAGGATGGCCCGAGGCCCTGGATCCCTACCCCCACGGGAGAGACCCAGAGAAAGCTCCTGCCTCCCAGCTTCAGATCAGCCAGCACTGGCCGAGTGAGCCAGAGGACGGAAGATATCTCTGTCTCCTTCTCTCTGTAAATGTGCCTTCAAGTAAAGTAAAACTATAAAAAAATCCAAAGTGTGCAGAAATTCTGGTCCCTATCCAAGGAAATTAACTATGGTTCAACTGGAAAACAAAACAAAAAACCCAAAAAACCAGTCCTACTCCATCCAAGAGTGCCTCAGGTCTGTCTTAAGCCAGTCCAACACTAAGCCGAGGAAGGAAAAGCAGACTTACTGGTCATCTGGAATTCTGCAAATGCGACTCTTTCCAACTGCACTCTCAGCAGCTCGCAGGGAGCGTCTCTGAGAAGCTGGAAGAGCTTGACAGCCTTGCCGTAATGGAGATCTGCCAGCACGCGGTGCTGCTTCCGCAGGTGCTCATCGCCAACCTGGAGCCAAAACCACAGTGAGCGACGCCAGCGGCCCCGAGACCCGGGGGTTGCAGCGCAGGAGCGGGCACGCACATCCCCACCTCAGTTCTCACGTTTAGGTCTGAGATCTGCTTCCAGTGAATTTTCTGGCCATGACATGGGGCAGGAGTCCAACTCCACCCTCTGCACACTCATATCCAATTGTCCCCGCGTCACTGGCCAGAAGCTTGCTTCCCACTGAGCTGCACTGGCCCTCTAAGGCTTCCCTCTGCCAGCGGCGATCATGCCATCTGGGCAAACTTGAATTCTGGAGGGGAGGCCTCGGGCAGGAGGGGATAAATTCTCTCCAGATGAAGCTGGATGTCACAGGCCACCACCCTCGGCACTCGGGCAACTGAGAAGGAAATCAGGAAAGGGGCCAAGAGCAAACAGCACCGCGGGACAGACGAGCCCCAGCAGAGACGAACAGCTCCCCGAAGTCAAGCCCTTCCGATCCCCGGGACGCAGCTATAGCGCAGGAGACTCTGGGTCACTTCTAACAAGGTTACTTTTGGAATTGCCCAGAATCTTGGTAATCACAGAATAATTAAATAAACATGATATATTCACTTAACAAACACCACTGAGCCTAGAAAATAGCTTTGTGTGCCAACATGGATGAATCCTAAACTGTTACGTGGCAGGCGGTGAGCACACCGGCACGTACAAGATCGTCCGTGCCACAAAGCACTAATGCAGACACAACTCCCACGTCGGTTTCCTGGTAACACACACACAACGCTCAGCCCCTGGAACATTCAGGAACGCAGTTCATGTGGGTGGGCGTCCAGGGAGGAACACGGGGTTCCCTACTGCTCCGTCTGTGGGGGATGTGTCTTCTGTTTTTATGTGCAGCTTTCATTGTAAGAGGTCCACGTTCCTTTCTGAAAGAAGTCTAAATAACCCACTCCAGCAGTGTAGCTTGCAAGCTGAGCATTAACCAATTCCCATAAACACACGTAGGTGACAGCAGAAAGAGCCTATCAGCCTCCACACATGAAAGGCAGCACGGAACACCCGCGTGGCAAGGCAAGCAGCCCCAGCCCACGGGCCGCGGGTGGGCGGCCGTACCTGGTTCCGCAGACAGCTGTGGTACATGGAGGCCAGGCGGTGGTGGATGGTGGCCGCTCGGTACTGGCAGAGCGGCTGCCGCGCCGACAGCGAGTCCAGGTCGCAGTGCTTCAGCGACTTCATCATAGCCTCGCTGACTTCCTTCTCAATCTAAATAAATAAATGACTCTAAGAATTGTCTAAATATTTAAATACTGCCCAAGGCGTACACGGTAACGGCCGCTCAGTGCTTGCTAAGGGAGTGTGAAGCGAGGCCCCGATCTCGAGTGAGCCGGACTATTACCTGCTCTTGGGCTTTTCTCGACAAAGGAGCGTAATCCTGCTGCAGAGTTGCCATGGTGAAGTAGGTGGTGGACAGCTCCCAGTTCACCGAGTCCCAGACGGCGGGGTGAGTGTCGCGCGTGCCCAGCGACCTCAGCGCCTTCAGGTAGTAATCCACAGCCTGCAACAGAGCACCAAGGATGCATGACTGTGGGTGCTCCCATGACAGCCTGACAGCCGCTGCACACTTCCATCCGGAGCCTGGGCAAGCCCAGCCCTGGGTAACGTCCTCTGAGCCACGGCAAAAATGCAAACAGGTGCATTTTTCTTTGTAGGTATAGGAGGTTTTCCCTCCTCCCCCCCTTCCCTATCTGTCCCACCCGGGGGGTGGCAAGGGTCAAAAGCACCCAGACCATCTTCTGTTGCTTTCCTAGGTGCACGAGTAGAGCTGAACTGTGCCCACATGGGCTGCCAGGAGCACACGCAGAAGCGTCACGTGCTAAGCCACCCCGAGGCCTCAGGAATCCTTGTTCCTCACACGGTCACCCCTGCAGGTGTGCTTTCTGCTCATCAGCCTTCACGTGTTTCATACCGACCCGGTCCGACCTAGTTTACTGAAACATCCTCCTAACCACTCCTTCCGGCCTCTCCACCAGCCCCTTCCGTTCGCCGGCCCTTTTCTGGATGCCTTAGCAATCGCTCAGGCCCCTCACCATGACTGAGTCAGTTCGTTTCCTAGAGCCAGGCGCAGGGCTGGCCAAGAGGCACCAGCACGTTACCTTGTTGTAATACAAGCCTTCTTCCGGCGAGAACTCGCGCCTGCACTCGTCCCCGGCGCCGCAGTGCGCCTGGGCACAGATGCGCATGAGTCTTCCTGTGTTGCATAACAGAAGGGCAGCGTTGGTGGCATCGTCGATTGACTCAAAGTTGTGAATTCCCTTTTCAAAACAAGAAAAGCTTTTTTTCCACAACTGTTGCTCGGCAGCAGACACAGATTTGCTCACTTCACAAAGAAAGAAAGGAAACAATGACGTAAGCAGCCATCCGTGGGGCCCGCCGCCACTCCCGGGGACGCAGCGGGGACAGAGCAGCACAGGCCCCCCCGAGGCTGTCCAGGCTCAACCCCCGCACGCAGTGGGTGGCTGGTTTAGCACAGGGCCTTAAGGAGGTAATGAAATCCCACTTTCTTCTGTTTTTAACTGTTTATTTGTAAAAGAAAAAAAAAAGGCAGAATGACACCAGATATGAGCAACTGTCTAGGTTGTTTTATATAGGCAAGTGTTACACCGCTGGAAGAAAACTGGCTAACAGCTGATGGGTTCCTGGGTCTGGGTAGTGCCAAATCTCAGTCACTTAAACCAGTATGCCAGCACAGCTGCCTTTTTTTTTTCCTTTTTGAAGATATGCGGAGGGCAGACACGGGCATGCCAGCAGACACAGGCTTGGACCACTGGCCTCAAAACTCCATCTATGAGGGCAACGACAGCATCTGTCGTCTGGCTGTGGAATGCACATGCTGGTTCTTGCTGATCGTGCATAGGCACCTGGGGGCATGATAACCAGCTCACTGAGCCTGCACAGCACGCTTAGTACCATGGAGGGCAGAGCAAACTGGACAGCTTTCCCGGCCAAGCTTGGACAGCAAGTATCTGGGCAAACTGACTCTAAGGTGGACTGTGTTCGCCAGTGGACCTTAGAAGGACCTGCTCAGCCTTGGAGCAACAAATCAACAGCATATCATAACTACGGGGACCCCGGGACGCCAGGCGGCTGTCCCCAACCCAGGGCAGTGATGTGGCTGGGCTGCTGTGCACATCCCTCTCCCCATTTCGCCAGATCCAAGAACAAAAGGAAACTGGAATCAGTTGTCTCACCCACTTTCCTCCATTCCTCGACCCTCCCCACCCTAACTGGTGGTCCACATGGGCATGCACCGTTAACTATGTAAACATCACCAAAACCAATTATAAAAACTACAAATATATTTAAAAAAAAGGCAGAGTGGCAGAGAGACGTCTTCCTGCACTGATCGACTTCCTGAATAATCCAGCTGCCTGGGTTGGGCCAGGCCACAGCCAGGAGCCAGGAGCCAGAAGCTCCCGCGGGGGCTCCCCTGCAGGTGCAAAGACAGGACCACCAGGTGCGTTAGCAGGGAGCTGGACTGGAAGTGGAGCAGCGGGACCACACTGGCACTCGTATGGGATGCCAGCCACACAAGGCATGGCTTGATGCTCTGCCTAGTGACTAAGCCCAGATGATGCGTGAGAGCCCCTGATGATGCGTGAGAGTGACTGAGGCACTCAGAGGGAGATCAGCAGGAACACGCAGAGAAAAGCCCTCCCGAACCGCCTGCTGTGCCACTTGTGCATTCTCGGTGTCCCAGAGTCCTGGCTTCCCACACGCAGTGGGACCACGCCTCATCCTCTCTCTTCTCCAGCCAACCTTGCCGCGGCGGTGGTCCCATCTGCTGCAGACTGACCCAAGGAAGGGCGAAAGTGGGAAGGGGAGACATTGACGTGACGGATCCCAAGGGAAAAAGAACTGATATTTCCTCTAATTTTATATTTTGAGAATTTACTAGTGACGTCCTAAGGGCCACCGTGCCCCAAAAGGGTCACCGTTCCTGGCTTAACCTACACAAAATCAACCTAACTTTCTAATCAAACAGATAACACTAAGGGAAGAACCCAACAGCACACTCACCCAGCCTCTCGCTCTGGAGTGCAGCAGCCTGGTTCATGTAGAACACCCCTATTTCGTTCCTGATGTTTCCCATTCTCTTCAGCACTTGCACGTAGTGTTCTGGGTTTTGGCTTTTTAAGTCACTAAACTGCAAGATCTCATTAGCAGCCTCGTAACATTTACAACTAACCGAAAGTTGACTTTCCAAGTCTGTGGACAAATCAGTTGCCCAAGCAAATCCTGTCAGAGACAAAAGCAAGCAAGCAGCATGAGCACAGGTCACGTGACCCTGCCCCTCAGAAGTCAGCGAGCACAGGTCACGTGACACTGGTCCTCAGGTGCTGCAAACGCACAGAGGCCACCCCAATCCCTACTTGCCAAACTGCCTTGTTTGGAGTCTAACACTTGATTAAAGACAATGTTTTCCTTTCTATGAATACGAAACAATCCCAGGACGCTGATCTTCCCAAGTACACTTGTTTATTGCTACAGGCTTTCCAGCTGAACCAGGCCAAGCTCAGAAGCTTGACTCAATCAGGTCTCCCTCCCACGGGGCGGCAGAGCCCTTGACCATCACCTGCTGACAGAAACAGAAGCTAGAATGGGGAGTGCAAGTGTCCCAACTAGTGGTTAAACATCTGCCCCAAAGTGAATGTAAAAAATTCGGGAAATAAAAGTGCCAGGCTTCAGTTGAAGTCACCCAACAAGATGCTAAGGCCTCCAAGTCTCGAAGCTGCCACCTAGTGGAGACCACAGGGAGCGGATGCACAGCCACGGAGGGGGACTCTTCACTGGCAACAAACACACGGGAGAATAGCACTCATAAGTCAGCATCCATAAGACATTTTAAAGATTATTTTATTTTTATTGGAAAGTCAGATATACAGAGAGGAGGAGCGACAGAGAGGAAGATCTTTGGTCCATTGATTCATTCCCCAAGCAGCTGCATCAGCTGCAGCTGAGCCAATCTGAAGCCAGGAGCCAGGAACCTCCTGCAGGTATACCACGCAAGTGCAGGGTCCCAAAGCTCTGGGCTGACCTCCACTGCTTTCCCAGGCCACAGCAGGGAGCTGGATGGGAAGCGGAGCTGCTGGGATTAGAACCAGCGCCCATAAGGGATCCGGGTGCATGCAAGGCGAGGACTTTAGCTGCTAGGCCACTGTGCCAGGCCCTCACAAAATATTTTAATTGAAATTAGTATGATAAAAAAGGTTAAGGCTCAGAGTAAAGGCCTAGATACTAAGGAGCCACTTGGGGGAGTGAACCAGCAGATGCAAATTCTTTGTCTCTCCTTCTCTCTAGAAATTGACCTTTCCAATAAAAATAAATCTTTAAAAAAAAAGAAAGAAGGAAAGATTAAAAAATGGCCTGGTGTATTCACAGCAGCTTAAGCTGATATAGGCCTGCTGCCATCTTGTACAGGTGCCAGTTCAAGTCTCAGCCTCTCTGACTTCGCTCCCTTAGTGGCCCTGGAAGCTGCAGAGCATGCGCAGTGTCAGGCCCTGTCACCCAGGTGCGGACCTGGTGGATCCTGGCTTTGACCTCGCACAGCACAGCGCTGCGGCCATCCCGGCAGTGCACAGCTTCTAACTCTGGCTTTTGGACACATCAATAAAATAAAACTGTTTTCAAAAAGGATAAAAACACACTAAGGATTTCCCATCTCATCTGTCAAAGCGATCATTTAACCAAGAGGAGGAGGGCACGACTAAAATACCACACTCCCCCTCCTGCCTCATTGCTCCTCTAGCCAAGAACCAGGCAGGGTGTCTCAGGAAGTGGACACCCTGTGCCTCGACAGCGTAAGCGGATAAAGCAAGTCCTTGAATCCCACGGGAACGTCTCCGTCACTGCCCTCACTGCGTGGGCAAGGGGTGACACGCTGGACCAAACTGCCTTCGTTCCTGGTTTCAAACAGTGAGATAAACACATGGTTCGGCTGACTAAATTGTTATCTAGAAAAATCTAAGGAAGAGAGCAGATACACACAAGTGTCTTCAGACCCGATCTGATCTTCAGTTCCAGAGAGGCCGACCAGCAGGAATCGACACACGCACGCTGGGCCACTCCCTGGGCCCCGCCAGCGAACGCCGCACAGCAGCACGCACGCACACACACCCTGTGCCACTCCCTGTGCCCTGCCAGCACACGCCACACAGCAGCGCGCGCGCGCGCACACACACACACACACACACACACACACCCCCTGTGCGGCTACCTGGACCTCAGCCAGCCCACTCCTCACACCAACACATGTATGCAAGCTGTTCGGCTCCCTGGGTCTCAGCCTGTGCACGCCACACAGCAACACACACAGGCACGCTGTGCGGCTCCCTGGGCGCCAGCCCGCCCACGCCATGCTCTCGGGCCTACCCTGACAGCTGGACTCTCTGTGGAGGCTGTGCAGGATCTCCTGATCTTCCTTGGTCTGGTAGTTAAACTCTTCCAGGTGGGCGGCTCGGTTATTTGCGTTCTGGGCCAGCATCAGCTGGATGTCCCCGCAGAGCGTCAGGTACTGGGACAGGAAGAGCAGCACTTCAGAGAGCACATTGGTGCAGAGACAGCAGTAGGTATCTGTGTGGGGGGACAGGGGACACAGCACACAGGCCGTTAGGACGCAAGCCCACGCAGGAATACAGGCAACACACAGGGATTAGGGTGTTTTTCAAACTAAGTGTGGTAACACATTCAGGCCTGCGGTTTCACAGTGCCCGCCGCCCCCTCCTCCAGGCAGTGCCTACCATGGCTCTGCAAGGCCAGCTTGATGTAGCGGAGCGCCCTTCCGTACTTGTGAAGACTCATGGCAGCGTCAGACAACACGTAGTAGGCCTTGGAAGACTTGAGAATAAGCTGCAGCTTCATTTTATGTTGCCAAGAGCCAGGGATCATCCCAGACTGACTGGAGCAGCTGCCCTTCTGCAGGGAGCCCACTGCGACGGGGAGAGAAGAGACGGTGTGGCTTAAGCAGGCCTCCCAAGAATGCATCTCCACAGAACACGTCACACTTAGGGACCCTGCCACACACTGCCCTTCAGCAGTCTGACACAGCAGAGAAACATGGCACGGCTTCCGGGGCCTGCTCAGAACCCCCGCACGTTCCCCTGCGCCCCTCACCACGGGCGAACACGGCACTGCCACCAGCCGACACGTCCACAGGGCCCAGCTCCCTGCAGTGCACTGGCCTCCGCAGCAAGAAGACGGCTTCTCCCACCTCATGCGAAGCTTCTTAGCCTAATTCCTGGGCCACACTGCTTCACCTTCCCACTTTCCCCGCTGCCTCGCAGCTCAAGCTGTCTACAGACCCCTGCCCTCCTCTCTCACGGCCGCTGTCTCCTCTAGCAGGAACCCTCTACTTAAAAACCAACCCATCGGGCCCGGCGTGATAGCATATTGGCTAAAGTCCTTGCCTTGAACGCACCGGGATCCCATATGGGCGCCGGTTCTAATCCCAGCAGCCCCACTTCCCATCCAGCTCCCTGCTTGTGGCCTGGTAAAGCAGTCGAGGACGGCCCAAAGCCTTGGGACCCTGCACCCACATGGGAGACTTGGAGGAAGTTCCTGGCTCCTGGTGTCGGACCGGCACAGTACTGGCCACTGCGGTCACTTGGGAAGTGAATGATCGGATGGAAGATCTTCCTGTCTGTCTCTCCTCTTCTCTGTATATCCGCCTTTCCAATAAAAATAAATACATCTTAAAAAATAAAACAAACAAAAAAAAACAACCCATCATGGCTTTTCCCATCACACAGGCTCTCAAGGCCAAGGACACAGCCAGGCACAGAAACAGCGACGCGAAGGGCATGGCCTCTGTCCGCTGTCTTCCACTGTGAACGCTCAATCACGTCCCTTTCCTCCACTGATGCCTCCGTTCATGTTAAGTCGGCGTCACTAAGCCATCAGCGTGCGATTCTACCCAAGGCCTCATGTGCACGTCCATTCAACTCACCTTTGTCCAAAAACAAGGCCATCTGCTTCTCCAGCCCCTCAGGACCCCCTCTTGTGGATTCATCTTCATATTTCAATGGGATTGGGGTGCTGGGGTCAGCTGCCGGAAGGTCACTTTCTTTTTTGATGCTGCTATCTACAGATTTTAAACCCTTTTTAAAAAAAAGGAAAGCCATTTACTATGCCCTTAAATGAAGAGATACTGAGAAATAAACATGAGGAAGCATCTAAACAAGGGAGTACATTTAACAGAATTTCCACTCTGGAAACAAACACTTTAAAAGCATACTTGATCAGAAATGTCCGGGACAAATTAATTTGATTTCTGGTTTACGTTTCAACCAAAGGAATCATGGCAGAACACCCAAATGCCGAAGCGGTTATGGCCAACTGACTCACCTCCAGCACATAGCTCAGCACAAGCCTGCAGCGCTCTTCCGTGTCGTGGCAGACCGGGAACGCACAGCTGGGCTTCAGAAACAACACGGACAATGCTTAGTGTGCCCCCACTCGCCCACCCAACAGAGCCCAACCCGCAACCCCCAGCGGTGAGACGTGCTCAGGCCTGACAGGAGGGTCAAGGGTCCTCCTGCTGCACCTTACCCAGCATGCATGACGGCAAACACCAGCAACTAGAGTAGCAATGCTTTATACAAACATATTATTCCAAGCTCACTGGTCAGACAACTCTTCTAACTGGCCCCGACACCTGGTGACAGTTACTGGTGTCACCAATCTAGCTAAGTCAGCACCCATCACCCGCGATCTGACTGCATAATGCCTCTGCTTAAGAAGGAGCAAAGGCAGCCACTGATCTCCATCCACCACGCAGGGTTCCACGTAAGGGCCTCTGTGGGGCACGCTCCTGCCAGAGCAGCACACGCGGCAGGGGCCAGTGCAGGACTGGCACTCCAGGAACTCTGCTGACTGCCCGCACACACCTTACCCACCCTGGACAAGGAAATGCTGAGCAAAGACATGTTTCGGTGGCGACAGCAGTTGCACTGTCGACAGTGAGCACTGCCTGTGTGATGCCAACTGACGCACACACTGGCCTTCCACCTGTGAGCTCCGGAAAGCCCCAGTGGAGGGCATGTATCACAGGGCAGCTTCCCAAATATGCATCACTTGTGTCCTTGACAGTTTTGGCAAGAGCAGCTTTGTGCTCTGCAGCAGGATTTAAGCTTCAAGAGATCTGTCCATGTAGCCGGACAGCTGCCAACTTCTTCCCACAGGCACCCTGTCATGTACTTCCTGAACTCACACTCCAGGACCCGGGGGCAGGGGGTGAAGGAGGGACTCGATCCACAGGAGACCCAAAATGCTCCGGCAAGAGACCCTGGGACAGACAGCTCCTCAAGGAGACAACAGAGCACGCATGGGCAGAGGGGCCAGGAAGCCTTCCTGAGGAGGCAGCATCTCAGTCAAGTTTCGAGGCTACAAAAAGGTCCTCTTGGGACAGCGCCATGACTCAGCAGGTACGGCCACTACCCGCGATGCCAGCATCCCACTGGGGGGAGGGGAGGAGCGATGCATGTCCTGGACTCCACTTCTGGTTTGCTCCCTGTCGATGGTCTGGGAAAAGCAGTGGAGGATGTCCCAAGTGGGTAGGTCTCTGCAACCCACACATGAGACCCAGCTGAAGCTCCTGGTTTCAGCCTGGCTAAGCTCTGGCCATAGCGGGGTTTTCTGTCACTCTCTAAGTAAAAGACACTTTAAAAAGAGAAAGCAAAAAGTGGGCCCAACAAGATACGGGGGCAGAAGTACCCCACGCAGAGGCCAACAGCAAACGTGCAGGTGCTCACACGGGCACGCCAGCCAATCAAAGCAGAAAGAGAAGGAAAAAAGCCGAGACAGGCACTGTTTGGGTAACACAAGTGTCCCGTCAGCTAGGCCCCACCCTGACTGAGCCAGGCTCCGTCAGCTTCTCGGAGGGGGAACCTGTCAACACGACTGCACGTCACTTCCGGAGGACGTCGGAACTGTGGACCGGCTCACCTGGAGCTCATCCCAGTGAGCTAACTGGAGACAGGGCACACATGCCCGCGCGCACAGAGGGTGCACTGCCTTGCGCAGCACCAGAGACTGTCGGCTCCTCCACTCCAGATTCCCCAACAACTTCACAGGTTCCCAGCAACCCAGACACTGCTGAGAAGTGCCCTGGTGGAGACACCTAACCGGAAACTCCCTGCGCGGAGCTTCACGGCCGGACAGCGGCTCACACAGCTGCCCACTGCAGCCTTGGCTCTTGTGCACGAGGCCAACTGTGAACAAGGCTCAGAACCCCACCCAACGGTGCCCACACGCCGGGCCGCCAGAGCTCACGGCTGAAGCAGCGCCATTTTCGGAGAAGCGAATACATTCAATTAGCAATTGCTTGGTTTTCCAATGACATAACTTAAATGCAAACCGCAAGGTGCTTACTCTGATTTGATGGATGGATTTGTACTTTTCTGGCACTGACAATTCTCCCACCGATTTAATGATGGCTACTGCTTTGTTATCATGAGATGGGTCCGCGCTGCTGTTGTAGGATCCATTCTCATCGCTGTCCGGCATCTCCTCCTCCTCCTCCTCCTCGCTGTAACTTTCATCAGAATTCTCATTTAATGGGGATTCTGAACTTTCTTCCTTTTTCGGTTCATCCAACTGAAAAAGTTCTGAAAGCATGTAATTGGCTGAAGCAATTATCTGAGAAAAAGAAAAAAGGGAAGCATGCATAAGCAACACTTCTGCAACCATTTAAAGTGAACTGATTTATTGCTTACTAACAAATTTCAGGAGACCTGCAAACACGCTGCTTCTGCTACAAAGATTCATGACTGACACCTGAAGTACTCAGCACCAACACCTGTGCCGTCCACTAACTCATCCCAGCAGGCAGAGCCAGGCCAAAGCCAGGAGCTTCAGCCAGGTCTCCACGTGGTGCCTAAGTAACTGCCCTTCCTCCCGAGCTTTGTCCAGGTGCGTCAGCAGGGAGCCGAGTCAGAGGGGAGCAGCCAGACTTGCATGGGCCCGAGGGACGCCAGCACTGCAGATGGCTGCTTTCCCTGCTAGGTCACAACACTGGCCACATTCATCTTTTTGGATGGTGAATTTACACAGGCAACCATTCCTTATTACACGCCAGGTGGCAGGCGGAAGCTGTTAGCTCACAGAAGCCCATCCCGGTACCTGTGAAAGCAGCATGAGCCTGTGCCGTCACCAGTCCTCACAGCCCTCCACCTGCCACACAAACCACACACGTTCCATAGAGCACCTCCACCTCAGCCAGCAATTAGAAAATCAAAGCAGAAACTGGTCTACCATTTTTGGGAAAACGTTTATTTTTCCAGGTTCGATCTCTAGGATGATCTTGGTTTTCAAACTAGATATAGTGACAATTAAAATTTAGCTCTCAAGAAAAGTTGCATATCCTATGTAATTTTTCCAATGCACCTAAGAAAACAATAGCTGTATACAAAATGCCATCATCACATTGAGACAACTGAGGGTTGTAATGGTACAACACTGTGGGGCACGTGACTGAGAGGGAGGTGCTCAACAACCACAGGAGCTCAGGAAGGTGACGTCTTCTCTTCAGCACCAGCCCGGCCGCAAGCCGAGCCGGGGGCAGCTAGGAGCTCTAAGTGAACCCAGGTTCCCTACGCACTGCCAGGGAGCTGGCTGCCCGAGCCACCCCACCGCCCCCTAGAACCCACACTCAGCCCAGGCCCTCCAGCTGACACGGGAGGAAGATGTCTTCACTGTGGGGCTCAGCACCTGCCCACGGGGATGTTTTGTAAGATGCTTTTACTTGCAGGGCCCAGCGCAATGGCTCAGTGGCTAAAACCTTGTCTTAATGTGCCGGCATCACACAGGGTCACCGGTTTGTGTCCTAGATGCTCCAGTTCCCATCCAGTTCCCTGCCTGTGGCCTGGGAAAGCAGAAGATGGGCCAAAGCCTTGGGCCCCTGCACCTGCATGGGAGACCCTGAAGAAGTTCCCAGCTCCTGGCTTTGGATCAGCTCAGCTTTGGCCACTTAAAGAGTGAACTAGCGGATGGAAGATCTTCCTGTCTGTCTGTCCTCCTCTGTATATCTGACTTCCAATAAAAATAAATAAATCTAAAAAAATAAATAAATAAATAAAATTTTTAAAAAGATGCTTTTAAAGCAGGGTATATGAGGTTTATTTATATTTAACAATCAATAACAAGGTCTGTTCAAGCAAGTGGATCTTTAAAGGACATGCTGTTTCCCACTTTCTAATAGCATTAAATCCAAGAGCGCTGCTGTGATCACTGTATAAATTCTAGAACAGCATTCACACACGCACCCCCTTCTCTCCACCCAGAGGACACACGTTAAGTGTCGGGAGCCCTGGTGGCCTCCCTAGGAGAAATGGCAAACACATTAGGAAGGTTCACTGCCTCCGTGAGCTCCGTCCTCCCACGGCAGGGCTCCTCGTCCTCCCCACGGCAGGGCTCCTCGGAGCACAGGGCCGCCTCACCGAGGCAGCAGGAGGCCCAGCTCCTGCCCTCAGCGCATGAACCCACCTTACCTGAGGATGCCTGCTTTTGTCCAGCAGCTTCACACAGTTGAGAAGCAATGTCCTGATGGTCCCATAGTGTTTCTTATTTTGGTTCTTCTTCATCATCATGTTACAAGCAACCCTAAAAGATATTTTCACATTAAATGAACTCTCTACTCTTCATTCTCCGCCAAGACTCAAGCCTAAGCATGCTTTTACTTGTTTCGACAGAAAAAGGCTACAAGAAAAAACAAAAATTAAATTTTATCCCTCCCTCCCCACATCAAAGTTTCTACCAACAAAGCTGAGTGTTCTCCGGTCTGTGTCTCTGTACCCCTCCCTGCTGCCGTGACAGCGGATTTAAACGGCTTGGCTTGGCTTGGCAAGTGAGGGGACACACGCCATCAATCGAGCAAGGCCATGTCCATGACTCCCGACTCACTTATACAGCAGCACGGCCACCGGCATGGTGAACGGGTTCTGGTACTTGTCCTCCGTTTCTTCACACAGCGTGGTGAGGTCGTACAGCTTCACGATGTCGCTGCCGCTGGCTGAAACACAGGCACAGCTCGCTGCGTGGGCACTGCGCGGGCGCCACCGCCCACAGGCCCAGCTCGCTGCGTGGGCACTGCGCGGGCGCCACTGCCCACAGGCACAGCTTGCTGTGTGGGCGCCACTGCCCACAGGCACAGCTCGCTGCACGGGCACCACCGCCCACAGGCACAGCTCGCTGCACGGGCACCACCGCCCACAGGCACAGCTCGCTGCGCGGGCACCACCGCCCACAGGCACAGCTCGCTGCACGGGCACCACCGCCCACAGGCACAGCTCGCTGCACGGGTACCACCGCCCACAGGCACAGCTCGCTGCACGGGCACCACCGCCCACAGGCACAGCTCGCTGCGCGGGCACCACCGCCCACAGGCACAGCTCGCTGCGCGGGCACCACCGCCCACAGGCACAGCTCACTGTGTGGGCACTGCGTGGGCGCCACCGCCCACAGGTGCAGCTTGCTGCGTGGGCGCCGCCGGGGCCGTCACTGCCCACTCAGGAACCCGCTTACCTTTAAAGAGCCAGTAGGTGTGTCCTTCCTTGGTGCAGTTAGATTTCAGAAATGATAAAATATTCTGTGCGATATCTTTAATGACTTTTGTAGAAAAATTAGAGTTTTCCAAATTGGGAATCTCTTCTGTTTTGATCATTTCATATTTCTGTGAACACAGATGGAAGGCAGTTGAACAGGTTATCAAGAGAGCAACAATCTGCTTATTACAAAGCCACCAAGCATATAAACGCCGCAGAGCCCTAGCCCGAGCTCTTCAGTCTGTGATCTGCGCCCACCCCCCCCAGGAATCGGGGCACCCCCACTGCACTGGTGCCACACTGCAGGAGTAACCCTCAGGGAGCGCTCAGCCTAGGCACCAACTGTGTTCAAGGCTTGCTTCTCCGCCCCAAGGGTTTTCAGACGGCAAGTGAAGGTAGACTGCACAGAGCAAACCTTAAGACCTCATGTACGGGTCCGGCACAGTAGCCTAGCAGCTGAGGTCCTCGCTTTGAACGCACTGGGATCCCACATGGGCACTGGTTCCAACTCTGGTGGCCCTGCTCCCACCCAGCTCCCTGCTCGTGGCCTAGGAAAGCAGTGGAGGACGACCCTGCACCCGTGTGGGAGACCCGGAGCAAACTCCTGGTTCCTAGCTTCGGAATGGCTCAGCTCCAGCCGTGTGGCCGCTGGGGACTGAATCATCAGAAGGAAGATCTTTCTGTCTCTCCTCCTCTCTGATGCCTGACTTTCCAATAAAAGACTTCATGTGTATCTGGCCGTTCTCCGTCCTCATACATGAGTCAGGGCCGAGACTCACTTGGGGCACTTTCCAGAAGGCACGTCTCCCCCCTGGGGCTAAGGACAGCATTTCTCTGGGGGGAGCGGTGTGGCGTAGCAGGCAGCTGTGACAACAGAAGTAAAGGCCACCAGTCACATCGCTGGCTTGCTCAGGCTTGTCTCTATGTACACGTCCCTAAGTGCCCTTTACTCCGTCCTGGCCATGGAAAGCCCCAGGATTAGCTCCCCACACTGCACACTGCGGCTGTCCTGGCCCCTTCTCCACACTCCTTCCCTTGCTCCTGGCAGGGGAAGCCTCCGAGAAGTTTGATTCTAACACCTCCCTGTGTGATGGGACCCAACAGGATGTAGGCAAGTGAAGTTTCAGGTAATTTCTAGCTCCATTTTCTACTGGCTACCCTTTGTCTCTTCAGCCCACTTCCATTGCTCACACGTTACCTAGCCCCCCACCCAGAGCACTGCCATTTATGGCAAAGTCTAGCAGTGTTCTCAAATCAGAATCATGCATAGTTTCTGAAAAGAACAGTGCACAGATGCCCAAACAGGTGCAAGAATGGCAGGGTGAAGCGCAGTTAGAAACACGGCCTGCAGATGCAAGCTGTATGCTGCAGCACGGACTGCAGAGTGACTGTCTCCCTTCCGCTCAGCTTCTCTCTCCATCAAATGGAAGTAACAGCAGAAGAGAAGCCAAGAAGACCAGACTGGACAACCACGGTGGCCCAGCAGGTTAGGTCCCACCTGGGATGCCACTGCAAGGGCTCCACTTTGGATCCAGGACTCTGTAGCGTGCCAGGGAACAGGGGAGATGACCCAAGCACTTGAGCCCTGGCCACGTCCGTGGCAGCCCGTGGCGCCCGTGGCTCCTGGCTGTAATGTGGTCCCGTCACAGCTGCTGCAGCCGTTGGGGAATGAACCAGAGCGCAGGTGTCTGTCCTGCTCTCTTCCCCACCCCTCCTCCATCCCTGCTGTCACTGTGTCTTCTTTTCTTTAAGGTAGGACTGACTTATTTTTATTTGAAAAGCAGAGTTTACATAAAAAAGTGGTGATACAGAGGTCGTCTTCATTTCACTGCTTCACTCCTCAAATGGCTACCAACAGCCAGAGCTGAGCCAATCCAAAGCCAGGAGCCAGGAGCCAGGAGCTTTTTCCTGGTCTTCCATGTGGGGTGCAGGGTCCCAAGGCCTGGGGCCCTCCTCCGCTGCTTTCCCAGGCCACAAGCAGGGAGCTGGATGGGAAGTGCAGCAGCCAGGATACGAGTTGGTGCCCATTTGGGATGCTGGCACCGCAGGGTGGAGGATTAGCCTCTGCCCCACCCCCACCTGTGCCTCTCAGATGAGATCCGGTGCGTTCAGGGTAGTATGGCCATAGACCACTTGTGCTTTTCAAACAAACAAATCTTCAGCTGGTTTTGGCTGCAACAGTCAGAGCTCAGCCTATCTGAAGCCAGGAGCCAGGAGCTTCCTCAGGATCTCCCACACCAGAGTGCAGGGTCCCAAGGCTTTAGGCTATTCCCAACTATTTTCCCAGACAGGGAGCAGCTGGGACATGAACCAGTGTGGATATGGGATAGCGGCACTTGTAGGCAAAGGATCAGCCAACTGAGTCACTGCACCAGACCATAAATAAATCTTAACACATATTTTTATAGAAAAGGTAATGCACGTAAACATTTAGCAGTCTGTCTGACATGAAACAAGCAACAAGTGCCAGCTCCCATCAGCAAGGCTAATCACGAGTGCTTCCTCTGCAGCACAGTGCACGATGCACAGGCCAACATCCACTGGTCTGCCTGTCCCGTCTGTGAGCTCTGCATTAACATCCAATAAAACGGGGCTGGCACTGTGGCACAGTGGGTAAAGCTCATGTTGGCATCCCAGAGGGGCACCAGTCTGAGTCCCAGCTGCTGCGTTTCCCACCACTGCACCTGAGAAAGCAGCGGAGGAAGGCACAGGGGCCTGGGCCCCTGCACTCACATGGAGACCCGGAAAAGCTCCTGGCTCGTGGCTTTGGCCTGGCTCCACTCCAAGCGTTATGGCTGTCTGGGGAGTAAACCAGAAAATGGAAGATATCTTTCTAACTCTGCCTTTCAAATCAATCAATCTTTGAAAGAAAAAAAAAAAATCAGTAAGACAGATCCCACCTTGCAGAGGCAAAGTCTCCACTACCACGTGACCCGAGTCGCAGTCGTCACCTGTGCGCGCCAGTCAGTCCGGACTCTGCCACCCTGACTCCAGTGCCCGCCCTGTGATGCACCTGCTCGCGGCAGCCCTGCCATCTCGTCTGCTCACACCATGCCTTTAAAATCCAGCTCCCATCTCTAGATGTCAGTCACCATTTCAGGCCTGCTGACTCCCAGCCTTCTGCGGGAACTGTCCTTCTCACCCCCACCTCCTGTCCTCCAGGTGTCCCCTGCAGTCACTTCCCATCAAAATGCGACCAAGCTGACCAAGTAAATGCCCTAGATAACAGCTATGGCTGCTTGGAGCTAAAACTACAGTCCTAGGATTACAAATGTAGGTTTCCTATGTGTGCACACATGGGCGTGTCTGTAATTTACATAGAATCTTCCCGTAAACTACCTGTAAAACTGTATTCTTGTGGCAACTAGAATTCTGATGTTTCCAACGTAAGCAGTATGACACCGAAATCTCAGTTTATTCAGAGCCATCGTCTCTGCAAAATACACGTTGGCATTTAAAGCGGAAGCGCCTGCTGCTACAACTGCGTCCGGAGAGATGAAGTCAGAGCATCTCACCTGGACAATCCCGTTCACGTGAAAGCACATCACGAGCTCTGGGACGTTGCAGATCAAGTTGTCCAGCCAATAGTCAATTCCAGTGAGCACGTTAATTGGTTTGTTGTTATCCCTATAAATAAACACATCTAGTGTTACTGGTTTAATTGAGAAGTTCTGAAATGAATGACCAGCCTTCCTTCCTACGCTGAATCTGTTTTTGCTAACAGGAGCCAGCACTGTGGAACGTACGGCATGCTGGCACGCAGGTGGTGGCCTTACCGCTATGCCACAATACCAGCCCCAAGTGGTAACTTTGTATGGCCTGTGAATACCCATTATAAATGACCAAACAGCCCATGGCAGACAGAGACCTTCCCCACCCCCAGCCTAGACAGCTCAGAGACTTCAACACCTGACAGTGGCACCTTACCCGCCCCCCATTCATATCATCTTTATTTGACGATTTTGCATAGTTAATTAGGGTGGTAAGGGTCAAGCCTACAGGAGGGTGGGTGAGAACATCATTTCCACGTTCTTTTTTTTTCCCCCTTCCTGTATCTGGGGGAAGGGCAGGGATTAGGGGAGAAGCCACAAATGCAATTACTGGGTCAGTTCTGCCTCCAGCCCCGTCTTCTACACAGACCAATGGGTGTTGCAGCCCAGCGCGATCCCACCCACCACACACTCGTCCTTCAGGTACACCAGTGGGGCGGCCGTCTAGTCAGAGTGACACGCAATAACCTCCACCAGGCCCACCCCCTGCCCTGGTTCCTGTGCTTGCCAGTATGTACAGCACTGGTCCAATCTGCCCCACATCCCATTTGGCTCTCATACATGTCAACGGGCATTGAAGCTGACTTAGTCCAACCCAACCAAACCAGCCCCACTATCCAGCTCACACACGTACGTGCCAACGGGTGCCACTGTCTAACCATGCCTGCCCCAATCCTGGTTCTCACGCTCACCAGAGTGGCAACCCAAGAGCGAGGTGCCCACTATTTCCCTACTGGGCTCACTCCCACTCCCAGGTCTCGCACTTTCCAGGTGGTTCTGCAGTTGAATTTGACAGAATTTGCCCCCCATCAGTGGCTTCTTCCTTATTGTGGCCATTTCAATTGGCGGGGGAGAGAAGGTTAAAAAAAAAAATCTAGAAATAGAAGAGTGTGTCCAACTGGAAAAGCGGAAGCTGGGCAAACAGCGGCATCCTGGGCCGCAGTGGCTGCTCACCTGAGGCGCAGGCTGACCGCCGGGTACCGGCCACCTCCGAAGATGGGCATGTTGGAGCCGACCAGCATGTGGATGTCTTCAAACGTCCACAGGATATTTCGCACAAAGTCATTTTTAAGACCCTGTGATTTAAAATAGGAAAGATTATAATGAACAGGAGATGCAGAAGCCCCTCCCCCCATCCACAGAAACACCAGAAAAGGAAGAAGAGAGCGGAGGCAGCGAGTGAAAGGCCGAGCGTGAGACCGCAGGGATGCCCAGGAGGCAGCACCGCGCCCGGACGGCCGCCCTGCCCGGCCCCGCAGACCACGTGACCCGCGCGGGCTGGGGACGCTGGGAGAGCATACCTGCCCGTTCTCCCCGTCGCTGAACAAAGTCGTCAGGTTTTGTTCTTTGGGCGCTGAGGCCACATGCCCCACTAGGCATGAGGGTTCAAGAGGCTCACCTCCCTGTGAAGAGCGCAAGGAAAGGAGTGACTTACAGCTGACCCGTCCAGCAGGATCACACCCACACTCACCCACACGCCTGCCCTTCCTGGCGTCAGGCCAGCACTAAGCCCAACGCGGCACTGGTGCCAGCGTGCAGTTACCACGGCTACCAGGCACCTCATGGCACTGAGGCCTCACAGAGGACTGGAAGCTTTCAGGATCTCAATTTTCCTTTTTGGTGAATCTGATCATTTTTCAGTCTTTCAGCCTCTCCCATCACTACTGCATTCAAAAATTCTGGGTGCGGCCTGACAGCCTTGCAGCTAAGGTCCCCGTCTTGAACGTGCTAGGATCCCATATGGGCGCCGGTTCTAGTCCCGGCAGCCCCATTTCCCATCCAGCTCCCTGCTTGTGGCCTGGGAAAGCAGTGGAGGGCGGCGCAAAGCCTTGGGACCCTGCACCTGCGTGGCGGACCCGGAGGAAGTTCCTGGCTCCTGGCTTTGGATCGGCTCAGCTCCAGCAGTTGTGGCCGCTTGGGGAGTGAACCAGCAGATGGAAGATCTTCCTGTCTGTCCTCCTCTCTATCTGCATTTCCAATAAAAATTAAAATATTAAAAAAAAAATTCTTATACAACCTGGGCCACCGTTTGAGCTATCCTCGCCCTCAGCGGCCTCCAGCTGGCATTTCCTAATACGTGCTTCTCAGAAAGCTAGTTTCTGTGAGACTCAGTGAAAACTTTCCAGTCAAGTTTGAAAATGCTGCTTACCACACACTTGTTTGTACAGCACTGGCATTCGCTGCCATGATGGTTCTGCAGCAGAAAGCCTATGTCACACTGTGCCCCTCTAGATCATCCTAGGGCCCTGTGCCATCTGCCTTCTGGGCAATACATTCCAGAAAGCACTGCTCTGGATGCTGGGTAAACTCAAACCTATTACTGCATTGTCCAACCATTAAGAAACTAGTCTTTACATCTTGAATGTCAAGGTACACATGCGCGATGGCAAGCTCCCAGGAGCCTTCAGCATCCGGGCGGGGTCTGGTTCTCCCTGGAGTCGGAAGAGAACTCCAATCTCTTCCTGCATGTATCCACTCAGACAGGACTCAGCCTACGGACCGGACCCCCTCCCAGGAACTGCAGCTCCAGCCCCTCTTCAGTGAGCCCGGGCTCTAGGTACAATGTTCTCGAGGAGTCTGGTTCCAAGGCTGGACGGCAGGCACCTGCTTCACCTCCATTATTGCTTCACTGGGGGGTCTCAGTCCAGTGTTGTCAGTTTGAGGAGTAAGAATGAATGAGAAGATAGCTTGCAAATATAAACAGGCCTTCCTACAGCTGGACCCGGGCAGCCCTGCACAGCACAAGCCCCCTGTCAAATCTCAACTTACTCCCTCACGTGAACTCGCCCCGCTGTTTAGCCGCAGGAAACATCTGCCTTTCACAAACATTAGTTTACGTGCTTGTAAAATGATACCACCAACTCTTACAAAAAACAAATTCACCAGACACACACGTCCAAGCGCCTGGCATGAACGGAATGAAGCGAACGAGGGCTGGGTCACCACATGTGCCAGTCTCCCACGATCCTCCGAGTCTCTCACCCCTCGCACAGCCACTCGTTAGCAAAGCAAGGGCAGGGCAGAGGCTGCAGAAGGGAGGCCTGGGAGGACAGCAGTGTTCCTGTGCCATGCCATTTGGACAGAAGTTGAGAGGTTTAAGTCAGGAAATACTAAGGGTTTAAGTCAGGAAATACTAAGGGTTTAAGTCAGGAAATACTAAATGAATTTTAAAAAACCCTCTTAGATAGAAGCACACGCAAAAAAGGGCATAAACGACTGATACGGCATAATGACTGATAACAAGTTACTCGAGTCCGACACAGGACGGTGTTGCCCCAGCCTGCCACGCCCCTCCCGGTCACGGAACAGCCCACTCTGCCGCGGGCCACTCTATGTGACTGTTCCTTTTCCTTAGTTTTCTCACTTCAAAAATTTAAGAATTACATAGTTTTGTGAAAAATTTTAACTATTTCCAAGTCCACTAAAATCAAGTTAAATGTGTGTAATTTGTGGAGACAACCTTCATGAGCAGTGTTCACCACGTGGGAACACACAGCAACAAGAGAGAGTGTGACTCAGCAGGTTCAGAACCCAGGATGATCTCCTTTGGGTTTATCCTGAACAGGCCATCGTTTATAACCACAGTTACTCATCTATGGCACATGCACTAAGAGCAAAAACAAGCAAGAAGAAAAAGCCATGCAGCAGACAACAGACAGGCAGACCCGACGGCAGTCTCGTCCATCCAGAACCCCTGAGCACCGCTGCAGGCCTGGCGCGCGAGCGACCGTGAGTTAAAGTCAAACAGCAGTTCTCAGGCGACTAAAGCTCTATGAGCTCCACCTCCCACAAAAACTCACTCCTTACGTAAAGCTCAAAACACAACGCACTACTCTAGCACCTGCAAAATCAACATTGAGAAACATATTGCTAAGCTATGTGAAAACACTTTAAATGACTTGGCTCTTAAAAACTCTGCAAGAAAGAAACAAAAAACCCTTCCCGGGACCCCACAGCTGGTGAGTTTCTGTTTTTGCTCATCTACTGTTTTTAAAAGCAGTGAAGGGGCTTGTCTTCCTCCATGCGCTTACTCAATAACCAACCTGGCTGGAAGCACTGGGGTCTTCAGACACTGAGGCAGGCATCTCAAAGGGCGCAGGCCAAGAAGCCCCTTCCGAGTCCTGCGGCTGGTCAGCGCTGGCCGACTCCTGCTGCTCCGTGGCAGGTGGGACAGGCTGGGCGGCTCCATCCCCGTTGATACTGGCCAGGTCAGAAAAAGAAACCTCACTGTCAGGAAAGTGCCAGGACTTGGTGGTTAGCCACCTGTACAAACTGAACTACACAGTCAGGCAAGCACACATCTGTTCTGTACAAAAGGATACAAGAGGGATACAGGACGAACATTAACTACAGCACGTTGGTAAAACCGCAATTATGACTTTGCTAGCTCTAGAGTACACTTCAGGTGGCAACTGCATTTTTCTTCTCACACAGATAAACAAGAGGCCCAGTACCTGTAATACAAAAACTTGGACAGAATGGCCTTTTGATACCAGTGTTCCTTGCTCTTCTTCTTCCTCTGCCACTTCTGATCAATCAGCCTCTGGTAGAACTCCTTCAGCCACGTCCAGTCGCCAGTCTGGAAAACACGGGTGGCTGTTCAGAGCAGTGCGCATGCAGGCGGAGTACCTGTCATCTATCCCACTTCATCCACTACACCTGTTAGGACGCCCACCTCTCCTCTGCCTGTGCTGGGTGAACAGAGACGTCTGGGTCTTCTTCCTGACACGCCTCTGGAGGCTGGAGCAAGCCCTGCTTTGCACACTACATCAAGATCATCTGGGTGACTGATTTTTTGTGGTGGCTGTTGTTAATTTCAAAGGCAGAGACAGAAACAGAGACCTTTCCTTTGCCAGTTCATTTCCCAACCACCAGCACCAGGCTAGACTGAGCCAGGACTGAGGGCTCTGTGTAGGTGGCAGGACCCAGGTATGCGGTCAAGGCCTGCGCCATCTCATGGGCCTTGTAAGAGCCAGGACTAACTCGGACACTCTGACACTGAACGTGGGCACCAGAAGCAGCACCTTCACCTCGGTGCCAAATGCCTGCTCCAGGGCGTGTTTAACTCCAAACCAGGAGATGCAAAGAAGCAAGCCCTGAGACCTTGCCCAGCGCACACGGCCCGAGCACAGACTGAACTGTGATCCCCACAGGGAGTCCATCCTGCCCAGGTCAGTCTAGCTCACTAACATATTTCCCTTTGTTGAACACTTCAGAAAATTTTCCGAGCAGTTCATGCACTGGCAGAACCATGAACTCTACTGGTCATCAGTTCATAAAACGAAATGTAGCCGTGAAGGATAAGCTGGAGAAATGCAGCAGTAAGTCTCCATCAGGAGCACGTGTGGGGAAACGCTTGTTTAGGGACAATCGGTTGGAAGTCAGGCTTTTAGAGTTGTGGTATAGCAGGTGAAAACATCAGCATCCCACATGAACGGCTGTCCAGGATCCTAGCTCGGCCTGGCCAGCCCCTGGAGTGTCAGGGCACCTGTGTCCCGTCCTGGTTTGGCCTGACTCAGCCTCTGCTGGAGTGTCAGGGCGCCTGTGTCCCAGTCCTGGCTCAGTCTGACTCAGCCCCTGCTGGAGTGTCAGGGCGCCTGAGTCCCAGTCCTGGCTCGGCCTGATTCAGCCTCTGCTGGAGTGTCAGGGCGCCTGTGTCCCAGTCCTGGCTCGGCCTGATTCAGCCTCTGCTGGAGTGTCAGGGCGCCTGTGTCCCAGTCCTGGCTCAGTCTGACTCAGCCCCTGCTGGAGTGTCAGGGCGCCTGCATCCCAGTCCTGGCTCGGCCTGACTCAGCCTCTGCTGGAGTGTCAGGGCACCTGTGTCCCAGTCCTGGTTTGGCCTGACTCAGCCCCTGCTGGAGTGTCAGGGCGCCTGTGTCCCAGTCCTGGCTTGGCCTGACTCAGCCTCTGCTGGAGTGTCAGGGCGCCTGTGTCCCAGTCCTGGCTCGGCCTGACTCAGCCCCTGCTGGAGTGTCAGGGCGCCTGAGTCCCAGGCTCCTGGCTTGGCCTGATGCAGTTCTGCCACTGAAGCCATTTGGGGAGTGATTCAGCAATGCAAAATTTCAGTCTCTCCAGCTCTCTTTGTAATTCTTTCAAATAAAACATTTTAAAAAAGAGAGAGAGAAATTAATTAATTCCAATTATCTATTCATAGAAAGTTAACATTTTTCAGATTTCTTGGTAACCACGTTTTCATAATCTACAATGGAGACATCAAAAATTTATTAAAAACTTAACTACTCTCTAATTTTACAGTTAACAGCCTCCTTCACCGGTTTCGTTATTTTCCTTAAGAAGCTCATGAGTTTTCTTCCCCATTCTCTTTCTCATCTTTCCTTCATTAAAGATAGGCATTGTCTGCCTCTGTGGAGTTCATGTTTACTACCAAAGTGAGCTTGGAAGTTGATGTTGCTGATACTGTTTTAGCCAAAGGGCCTTTCATTATTGCTGTCTCTGCCCCATTGACCATATGCTAATCAAGGGTGTTCAGTCCCCAGGTGTAGTGGGAATCTATCCTTTCCCTCTTTCTTTGATCTTTAGGTCCTTCCTTCTGTGATGCATTTCCTCCCTTAACTGATTCTAGACTAAGTTGTAGAATGAGGATTGTAGCAGGAATGTGTTGCTGATTGATATGCACCATCTATTGAGAACTTCCTGACCACAGGGCCAGGATGGATAACATCCTGCTTTTAGGTGAAACAAATGGCAGAATTATCCTTAGAAACACCCACTTGACCAGAGCCAGAGTTTGACTGTTTCTGTATAAATGAAGTGGACAGCTTTTCTGCATTGTCCACAATGATGTTGGAATTGTAGTGGTGCGTCTCTCTCTCTTTGCGCCTCATCCACGCACCCTTCGTGAGTTCTGAACTCAGCTGGAGCTGGACTCCGGCAGGGAAGCAGCAGGCGCCTCAGCCAGAAGCTACAGGGCAGCGACTTGATCCCTGCACTCCAACATAGCAGGCAGGAGTCCCAGGTGACAGTAGAACCCTTGGCCCCACATTGCCAGCCTCGGGTCTTACTTCTTAATTACAGAAGTCCTCAACTACACTGCTCCTTCTGCCTCGCTGTCAAGTCAGCCTTTGCCCTGGCTGTCCTGGGGTGCTAGCGCGTGCTCTGTGGGACACTCTGGGTACCACCTGTGATGACCTCATGAAGAGCTCCTGGATGTCCAGCTCGTCCAGCAGGAGCGTCCTCCCGACGCGGTGCACAGCCAAGCTCACGTGCGACTTGCTGTAGGGAATCTTCAGCAACTTTTTGATGTTCTGGAAAAAAAAAAAAGGGTCAGAAAGACATTTTTAGCGTGATGTGGAAGCTTTCAAATTCTACTCCATTCAACTTCAAGTACAATTTTATTCCCTTCTGGTTGCACACGCAGTTCCTCTCACAGAGCGCCTCACGCAGACAGCAGACTCGGGAGCCACGATGACTGAGTCATCTTACGCTCACACAACTGCTGCTGCAGGTGACGCTACACTGACCTACACTGCCAACCTATCAGATAAAAGCAACCACTAAGATCAACAGACTTTACTGGAAATGCCATTTTTATTTTTCAGCTGTAACACACGCAGAAACTCCGAGGCCACGTCAATCTCTGTTACTGAGCCAGAACTGCCAGCACTCACTCCCACGACCACTGCAGTACTGGGCACAGTGCCTCCTATGGAGGTACAACTCTCCTTAACAAAAAAGGCACCTCATTTCTCAACTCTGCAAAACAGAGCTTCATATAAAATGCCCAGCACAACAGAACCCCAAAGTTGTACTGCAGCCGAGCAGCCACCTACTTCTGAGTCGGAGACCACGTCCACGTCGTTGCCCACGGAGTCGATGAAGTCATACGCCATGCCAAAGCTAGAGAGAGAAGGCCCAAGGACACAGAGCATCTTAGCACCCGAGTCAGGAAGGCTCGCCCGCTACAGCGGCTCCCAGCTCCGGCTACGTGCCACACACTCTCACACGATAATACAGATCATGAGAAGAAATCATTACATCATTTTAAAAATCATCATTAAAACCCTAAACAACATCTCCCCAAGAAGAGCAGTGCTTTAGTCTATCTCATTCTTTCCTTCTGCAGCACTCGGGCTGGGATGGTGGTCTCAGTGCTGCGTCGCAGCCCGCCCGAGGAGGCCACACACAGGGTCCCCTGCTCTGTGGCCCGCAGCGGCCGCCGCTCCCCCCCCTTTCCATCCA
The DNA here is from genome assembly GCF_017591425.1 of Ochotona curzoniae. Classification (NCBI taxonomy): domain Eukaryota; kingdom Metazoa; phylum Chordata; class Mammalia; order Lagomorpha; family Ochotonidae; genus Ochotona; species Ochotona curzoniae. The sequence continues at coordinate 4,229,417 of NW_024466512.1, forward strand.
GGACGCTCCAGCAGGCCTCACTGGGAAGCCCGGTCCCGAGCAAGCAGTTGACCTTGCTTAGCTTGTTTTTCTCACTTGGGAAGCAATTAACAGGTGAGAAATTAACATATAACATACTCAGCAAGGTGTTCGTGGCAAGCCAATGGAATTATCATGCACATCACCTCATAACATTTAGCTGTATTCATCTAAAAAGATATTTGGGTTGATTCTATTTTTAAAAACTACAAATAAAGCCACAAACATGTGGCACACATAACTTGGGGTGCCTGGTTTGCTCTTGCAGGCTCCTGCGCAGGAAGCACACTAACCAGCCACACTCAAAGAAACAACTGAGGCCGTCCCAGCTCCACACAGTCTAAAAACACCTCGGCGAGTCAGCGTGTATCAACTCGAAGTGACAGCGGGGGCCGGGCGCGGGCAGCGGCCGGGAGGACAGGCCGGCGTCCGGCTTACCTGGAGAAGGGCTTGCTCTTCTTGTGGTGGCCGAGGACGGCGGTGCCCGCGGGCCCCAGCTGGGCACTCTCGCGCAGCCAGTTGGCAGGGGGCAGCTTCAGGTCTGTCTTCTCCTCCAGGCGCGCGAAGGCCGGCCGCGGAGGGGCGGAGGAGTACTTCACCACCGCCCGGCTCTTCACTTCGTTGCCTCCAAGAAGCAAAGCTGCTCCCTAATCACCATGGTGAATGAGAGAAAAATGTATCATCTTTATAAAGAGAGAAGCAGAGTCCACGCACCCGGCTTTGCCGGGAGCATATGCCACGCGTCGCCGACAGACCCGCGTCTGACTCAACCGGGACAAGACTGGTCTCCTCCCGGACTCAGAAAAGCAAGTTAAGGAACGTGAGGGCGATGGCGGGGCCCCGGGACTCGGATGGCCCCCGCCACCCGCCTCCAGCCCGGCCCGGGGAGGGTGCGGGCGGGCCAGGATGCCCAGTGCGGCAAGGAACCCAACCAGCCGTCCAGCATTCCAGGACTTGCCACCCGTGTCCACACACTCCCGACCCCACAGCAGGCTCGGAGGGCCCCGTGCTGCGCACTGCGGGGCTCGCAGCCCCGGGATCCCTGACAGCTTCCCCCGCACCCCCAGACTAGCTCGCAGCCCCGCGATCCCCGACAGCTTCCTCCGCACCCCCAGACTAGCTCGGAGCCCCAGGATCCCTGACAGCCTCCCCCGCACCCCTAGACTAGCTCGGAGCCCCAGGATCCCTGACAGCTTCCCCCGCACCCCCAGACTAGCTCGCAGCCCCGCGATCCCCGACAGCTTCCTCCGCACCCCCAGACTAGCTCGGAGCCCCAGGATCCCTGACAGCCTCCCCCGCACCCCCAGACTAGCTCGCAGCCCCGGGATCCCCGACAGTCTCCCCCGCACCCCCAGACTAGCTCGGAGCCCCGCGATCCCCGACAGCTTCCCCCGCACCCCCAGACTAGCTCGCAGCCCCGGGATGCCTGACAGCCTCCCCCGCACCCCCAGACTAGCTCGCAGCCCCGGGATCCCTGACAGCCTCCCCCGCACCCCCAGACTAGCTCGCAGCCCCGGGATCCCCGACAGCCTCCCCCGCACCCCCAGACTAGCTCGCAGCCCCGGGATCCCTGACAGCCACCCCCAGACTAGCTCGCAGCCCCGGGATCCCCGACAGTCTCCCCCGCACCCCCAGACTAGCTCGCAGCCCCGAGATCCCTGACAGCCTCCCCCGCACCCCCAGGCTAGCTCGCAGCCCCGCGATCCCCGACAGCCTCCCCCGCACCCCCAGACTAGCTCGCAGCCCCGGGATCCCCGACAGCCTCCCCCGCACCCCCAGACTAGCTCGCAGCCCCGGGATCCCCGACAGTCTCCCCCGCACCCCCAGACTAGCTCGGAGCCCCGGGATCCCCGACAGCTTCCCCCGCACCCCCAGACTAGCTCGCAGCCCCGGGATCCCCCACAGCCTCTCCCGCACCCCCAGGCTAGCTCGGAGCCGCGGCGCCCCCCGCACCCCGAGGCCGGGGTCACTGTTCTAGCTTCCCGGGGGTCTCTCGCGCAGTCCCCTCCGCGGCCTGGGAAGGCTCGGGCCCGTTCTCGCACGCTCGCGGTCTCTGCCTGCAGCCATCGGAGCCCGGCACGGGCGCGGACACCTGTTACGGCCGCAGTCAGCACCCGCGCCGAGGGCTCCGGGGCGAACCGGGACCCCCGACACCGCGCCACGGCCGCCCCGCCCCACGCAGGCTCACCTGGGCACAAGGCTCCTCGGACTCTCCCTGGGACAGGACGCCGAGCCCTCCTCGGGCGGCGGCCCCGGGCGGCGAAGCCTCGGCTCCGGCCTCCTTGGGGTCCCCCATGGCCGGTGCCGAGGACCGCGACGGCCACTGGGGCCCACACGCGCCCCGCGCCGCACTTCCGCTCCCTGACAGGAAGGGCTCGCAAGCCGCCCAATCTCGCGAGGTTTGCTCGAGCGGTCCGGCCCCCCCCACCTCCCGGCGGGAGCTGTAGTGCGCCTGCGCCACTCAGAGCCGCGTCTGGGGACTCCTTCTCGCGGTATCTGACACCCAGGCTCCACCCCCTCGCACGTCACTCATCGTGAAGGTCAGGTGGCTGTGGGTGCCTGGGTTACAGAGCCCGGGAAGCCAACTCGGGGCGCTCGGACTTCCGCTCTGCGCGTTAATGAGATGTTCACAGCCTCCTGGCCGGCCTTCCGGGGCCCCGGGAACGAGAGGCGTTCCCAGGGGCGGGGCCGTGGCTCCTGCTCACGTGGGCGCCCCCTCGCGGCCTCACAATGGCGGTGCGGCGCCGGGTGTTTTGGGGTCCGGGGCCGCGCTCGGGGTGTCTGTGGGGTCGGGGGCGGCGACGCTCGGGGAGTCTGTGGGGTCGCAGGTCGGGTAGTCCCGGCGTCCGGCGGCGTGAGGTGCTTGCTGGATATCGGGAAATGTGGGGCTCCCGCTGCAGCCCCGCCGAACCGGCCGCCTCACCCCGAAAATGTCTGTGTTTTGGGAAGCGTTGGCTGTGCGTTAAGATGCGGAGAGGTTTTTGGTGGAAGTGCGTTTTGCCTGGGCAGCCGGGTCCGGGGTGTGAGTGTCCGGCGCTCCGGGGAGGGTGCGCGCCGAGGGCGTGGGCTCGCCTGCGCAAGTGCGGGGTCCCCGGGATCCAGGCAGCAGCGACCCGCCGAGAGCAGCGTCTTGTCCAGTTCCTGTACTGATGTTTGCCATTTTCGTGTTTTTCAACCAACTGTTTGTTTCCAAAAATGCCTTGTAATTGTTTTAAAGAGTTAGTCCCAAGATCTGGTCTTGGGACAGCACAAACGCGTTAACTCATTTCCCAGGAATATTCAAGAATATTTAACTGTGTTGTGTCGTATAGTAAGTGATAAGCTATTCAAGCTAAGTATTTTTGCCTTTTTTTTTAAAGATTTATTTTTATTATTTTTTCATTGGAAAGGCGGATATACAGAGAGGAGAGACAGAGAGAGAGGAAGATTTTCCGTCCGATGATTCAGTCCCCAAGTGAGCGCAACGGGCCGATACTATGCCGATCCGAAGCCAGGAGCCTCTTCTGGGTCTCCCACACGGGTGCAGGGTCCCAAAGCTTTGGGCCGTCCTCGACTGCTTTCCCAGGCCACAGGCAGGGAGCTGGAAGGGAAGCGGGGGCTGCCGGGATTAGAACCGGCGCCCATATGGGATCCCGGGCGTGCTAGGTGAGGACCTTAACCACTTGCGCAACCGCGCCGGGCCCAAGCTAAGTATTTTAACAGCCCAGTTTTTTTTTCAAAATTTAAAAACATCTGTGTACACGTTTTAGATAATTGTCTTTAGAGCGAGTCAGAACATCTTTTTAAAAATTTTACTGAGAGTGTTAGTAAAAAATAATAAACCAATTAAGTAAAAAACTTTTAAAGAGATTTACTTGTTTTTATCAGAAAGGCAGATTTACAGAGAGAAGCAGAAACAGAAAGGTCTGCCGTCTGCTGGTTCACTCCCCAAGTGGCTGCAACGGCTGGAGCTGTGCTGACCTGAAGCCAGGAGCCAGGAGCTTCTGGGTCTCCCACACAGGTTTTGGGCCATCCGTGACTGCTTTCCCAAGCCACACACAGGGAGCTGGAAGGGACGTGGAGCAGCTGGGGCATAAACCAGCACCCATATGGATCCCTGTGCGTGCAAGGCAGGGGCTCCAGCCACTACGCTACTGTATCAGGCCCTAGTACCCCAGTTTTAAAAGCGATTCCACATTACTAACTTGCAGGAGACTAAGCCTCCTGGGCTTGGGGGACCCCATCCCTGGGGTTTGTGTATTTGAAGGTTGATTTTTTTTTTTTCCTGTACTGGATGATTTTTGCTGTACTTTCAATTTTTCTAATCACCTTGTAACACATATACTGACTTCCCCACCCCTTCTCCTTTCCCTGGGAAAATAACATTGAATAAATCAAGACTTATTGGTACCTAAAAAAAAAAAAAAAAAAAAAAAAAAAAGCGATTCCAGGTCTACAAAAACATCTCAGAGAGGATGAAGCACCTGAAGATTTATTCATTAAGGCTTTCTCTAATGTTTGTGTTTTTTGGTTATGATAATAAAATGTAATATGGTAAAATGTGACAAAATTTAATTCTGTTATTGGATTGTGCAATGTAAGAATCCATCTCCTGCAAGAGTTGACTTCTTGGGGCTGCTGGGATTATGGGGGGCATTAGGAGCTGCCCCCAGAGACTGTGCACACACGGCCACAGGAGGGAGGCCAGCGGGCCCCCTGATGTGCACCTGTGCCAGAGTCCCCTGCGTGGGAGGCCAGCGGGCCGCTGATGTGCACCTGTGCTGGAGTCCCCTGCGGGAGGCTTGGCAGGAGGCAGCTGAGTGTCCGTGCGCTCGCCACTGGTGGGGGCTGCGGGCAGTTTGTGGAGAGCGCCAGTGAATGAACTGGGAAAACTTGGGGCTCTGGTGGGCTCTGGTCTGTCTCTTCTACTCTAGCCTGGCTGGTACAGTTTCAATAGGAGGATTTAAACATCGCTGTGGTCCAGTCTGCAGGAGTTTACTACTTAATTTTGTTGGAAAGGCAGATACACAGAGATCCGTGCACTGGTTCACTCCCCAAGCTGCTGCAGCTAAGCTGATCAGGAGCCAGGAGCCTCTTCTGGGTCTCCCACGCGGGTGCAGGGTCCCAAAGCTTTGGGCCGTCCTCCACTGCTTTCCCAGGCCACAGCAGGGAGCTGGAAGGGAAGTGGGGCCGCCGGGATATGAACAGGCACCCATGTGGGATCCTGGCACATGCAAGGAGAGGATTTAGCCACTAGGCTATCGCGCTAGGCTGAGCTTATTTCTTCTAAATAAGAGAACATCCCAGAAGACCCCTCCCTCCCAGCACCCCAGGAAAGAGAGAAAAAGGGTGCTGGAGACAGCTTCTGTCCAGTTCAGAGAGAAAAGGGGTGCTGGAGACAGCTTCTGTCCAGTTCAGAGAGAAAAGGGGTGCTGGAGACAGCTTCTGTCCAGTTCAGAGAGAAAAGGGGTGCTGGAGACAGCTTCTGTCCAGTTCAGAGAGAAAAGGGGTGCTGGAGACAGCTTCTGTCCAGTTCAGAGAGAAAAGGGGCGCTGGAGATAACTTCCGTCCAGCTAAGCACTGTGCCAGGAGGTGCCCAGCACTGTGCAGAGGGTGCTTGGTAGAGAGCCATGCTGGGGACAGCCTATGAAAAGGCTTAAGGAAAAGGTGTAGGGACTCTGCACCACAAGAGAGAGGACTCCCCTCCCCCAGGGTTGTAGGTGGGACCCCAGCAGGTGTCTGGCCACACGCAGGGCTGGCACCGAAGCAGCTTGGCTAGGAAAGGGGCCTGATCCTCCAGGGCCGAGAGGCTGGGCGCATCTGGGCTCCATAGCGTTGGTACAAACTTCTAGCTCTAAACACTTCTGCTTTTTCTTCTTTTTCTCTGTTGAAACACTTTAAATGCCATGGGCTTTTCAAAAAAGTTATTATTGTTCTCATTTAAGTGATTGGCATATGTTGTGGGAAAGCATGGATCATTTCAGAATTCTGTGAGATACTCGCTCGTGTTTGTTCTCACACTGTGCCAGTGTCTGCCAGCCTGCTCCTTGCTCCATCCCTAGCCTGCACTCGGGGTGTAGCCGGTCACCACTGGCCGGGGGCCCCTTGGGACAGTGATCCTGGCCCTGGTCCCAGTTAGTGCCACGCCATGCCTGCCTCCCCCGCGCCCTACGCTCTGTGACCTCAGGGTTTTCCCACTCCGGCAACCTGCTCCTTGACTGCGTCCTCGCTGGTGTGTTCTGTCTACCCAGAATGCATTTCCGTTCCTCCCCTCAGGTCTTCCTGCCCGCCTCTCAGGGTGCTGTCTCCTGACCCCTCGCCTTGCTTATCCCATGGCCCCACCTTTCTTCCCCAGCATGTGCGTCCTGGTCATGCCCTTGTCACTTTATGGGAGGATCACCTGTGGGTACTTCCTGCCCTGTCTGTGCACAGGCACATGCCAACCGACCAAACGCCTCGAGTCCTCCCGCAGCATGGGGAGTCCTCCAGTGTGGAGAGTCCTCTGGCGGTGTGGGGAGTCCTCCAGCATAGGGAGTCCTCCGGCAGTGTGGGGAGTCCTCCAGTGTGGGAGTCCTCCAGCAGCGTGGGGAGTCCTCCAGTGTGGGGAATCCTCTGGCAGCGTGGGGAGTCCTCCGGCAGCATGGGGAGTCCTCCGGCAGCATGGGGAGTCCTCCAGTGTGGAGAGTCCTCTGGCGGTGTGGGGAGTCCTCCAGTGTGGGGAGTCCTCTGGCAGTGTGGGGAGTCCTCCAGTGTGGGGAGTCCTCCAGCAGCGTAGGGAGTCCTCCAGTGTGGGGAGTCCTCTGGCAGTGTGGGGAGTCCTCCAGTGTGGGGAGTCCTCCAGCAGCATGGGGAATCCTCCAGTGTGGGGAGTCCTCTGGCAGCGTGGGGAATCCTCCAGTGTGGGGAGTCCTCTGGCGGTGTGGGGAGTCCTCCAGTGTGGGGAGTCCTCTGGCGGTGTGGGGAGTCCTCCAGTGTGGGGAGTCCTCTGGCGGTGTGGGGAGTCCTCCAGTGTGGGGAGTCCTCCAGTGTGGGAGTCCTCTGGCGGTGTGGGGAGTCCTCTGGCGGTGTGGGGAGGACAATGGGCTGATGGGCTTCTCAAATTGCCTTTCAAGGTGTTTGAGACATGAGACAGCGTTGTAGACCTCGAGATATTTTAATCTCCAAAATCAAAGCTAAACACGTTTGATGAAGTGATTCCAAGATCCCGCAGTGTCTGCGTCACTGATTGAAGTCGGTGATGACACGCAGTTTGTTCTAAAGCAATTCCTAGGTGAACCATCGTCCAGCTCGCAGGAGGACTTCCGTGAGGCCCCAGCCAATCTGGAGTTCCTATAGTGCAGCATTCGAGAGCCTGTCAGCCAAACGTGGGTGAGGCTCATCCACTGCAAAGGTGCTGCTCAGAGTCGGGGTGTCCAGTGCACCCACAGTTCCTCCAGCTCTGCCGGGGGGGGATGGCAAACTTCAAATTGCTCTTCGCTCAGGCAGCCTCTGGGGTCTGATGTCTGTGATGCACTGTGAGTCCTCCCTCCACCCGCCCCAACCAAATGTCTCCCACCTACCCAGCCCTGTTTGTCATCTTGTTGCACCCTGGGAGAGTCTGAGTTTCAGATTCCTGCTCTAGGACTCGGAGCTGGTAAAGGGATTTGAGATTATTGGAGCCAATCCCCTCCTCTTTAGTTCAGAGTAACACAGTTCAACAAAGAGAACTAGAGTGACTTGTTGAACACCGTCAAAGCTGGCAGGTAGGGGCTGGCATGATGGCACGGCGGCAGGCTAATCCTTATCCTGCCCCGCTGGTGTTCCATGTGGGTGCCAGTTCCAGTCCTGATCCAGCGTATGTCCTGGGAAAGCCGTGGATCATGGCTCAAGGTCGTGGACCACTGCACCTGTGTGAGAGACCCAGCAGAAGTCCCTGGCTCGGCTCTGGCAGTGGCAGCCATTTGGAGAGCAAATGAGCAGATAAAAGATCCCTCTCCTCCTCTCTGTAAAATCTGCCTTTCAAATAAAAATAGATTCTTTAAAAAAAAAAAAAAAAGCCAGCAGGTAGCAAAGCTGGGGCTGTTGTCCAGGTCTCTGACGTGGGTGGCTCACAAAAGCTCCGGCTCATCTGCTTCAGAATCGTCCGAGGAACTGGGGGGAGGCATCCTGAAGCCGTGCCCAGGCGCCCGGCCCTCTGGTCACAGTGCGTCCCTCACACACCCTGGGCCAGCGGTCTCCCGAGAGAATCGGTTAGGGGCTATGGGAGGAACTGGAGCTGCTGTTTCCTTTTTAAAATCTGCGAAAGGCAGTTAGTATTACTAACTCAACATGCGGAGGGGTGCCAGTCTTCCTGCTCATTGAGTTCTGCGGCCCATGTTGTCAGAGCTTTGCACCTAGGCCTGCCGGGTAAAATACAGGATGCTAGGTTAAACCAGGGTCTCAAGGAAACATTAATGAGCAAGTCTCCGACACGTGCAGGTACCATCAAGATAGCCCATGCCATCTTTACTAGAGACACTGGCTGGTAAAGCAGCTTTCCTGGACACACTGCCAGTTGGCATGGTGATGAACTGTGAACCAGCTGGCAAGCAAGCATCACTGCCACCTTTTCTGGGCACACTTGGGATCTGAGATGAAGGGGTGAGTGCCTGAGGAGGGCCTGCTTGCCTTGACCGCTGTGTGATCCAGCACCTGCGACTAGCGGCCCAGACCGGCTACTTGCTGCGTGCCAGGCCCATGGTGACACGTAAAGACAAAGCAAGGCTTTTGGAGAATCTCTTTCGGAATGATCTAGAAACGTCTTACTGCCACCCCGCCCCAAGAGCACAGACCCTCTGTGACAAAGCTCTCACAAGAATCCGGTACAAATGAGTGGCTGGGTTTTCTTCTAAAAGAGCATTTTAACACGTTTTCTCATCTTGCTGTGATGACAAGTAGCTGTCATTAGGATGCTACTTAGAAGCAAGTGCCACAGAAGCAGGCTTAATCCTTTCCTTGCAGACGAAGGTGGTGTGGTGGCAGTGAGCAGGGAGGCATCTGCTTCTCAGAAGAGCCTTATCCCATGCAGTGAGCTTATTTGAAAATAGATACTTGGAAATCGTTCCAACGTTTTGAGATTTTTTTTTTAAATTGCCAAATGTGATGTATATTGCGTGTATATATATATATATGTATATGTGTGTATAGATAGATCTTGCCTTGTGTCTACACTCTTAATTCAGAGACTGGAATTCCTGACCTTTTGTGGAGATCTTCCTGATGGAGAAGGACTGTTTTGTGTACTGAGGAGTTTCCAGTGAGTGATGGTGCGAGGCGGGGAGGGCAGAGGCAGTATAGCCCTGCGCCACGGTGGCCACCCTGGCAGGGTCTGGGGCAAATCCTGCCTGCATTTAGCTGTGTCCTTGGATCCCACTGCTTGGCCTGTGCAGCGAGCCCGGACTGCCCCCTTTGTCAATCGCCAAGGGATTTGTTACCCCAGGAGGCCTGCAGGACTCACTGTTACTCCGGCTGCCAGCGCGGTGGTTCCTGGTTCCTATCTGTTACACATCCTGTCTTCAATTTAGTTCCATGACAACAGTGTATCGACCTCTCCTCTTCCAGTGTGAGAAAACAAATCGCATGTGAAACAAGGAGCTGGAGACCGCTTTGCTCACTGCCGCTTCTGAATTGTCTGCTGAGAGGCTGACGGGCTGCCCGAGGGACTTGGACCCAGATTTCAAGTAAAATCTTTGCATCCTTCACGGGCACAAATGAAAGGAGAAGCTTGACTTGCTGAGCCCTGAAACCATGAAATATGTCCAATTCTTTTTAATCTTTATGAATTAATTATGGGAGCCATTAAAATCAAGTGTAAAGCTTAACTTGGAAACAAAATTCAAATCTTTATATCACAAAATGTCCCACTGAGAGTCTTAAGAATAAAAATCTATTCAAGTCTTTACTTTCTTTTGAAAAGCATGAGGTAGGAACCCGGTGGTGGTGTAACGGATTAACCTCCCACCTGCAGTGTGAGTGTCCAAGAAGGGCCTTGCTCCAAATCTGTTTGGGAAAGCAGTTAAAAGATGGCCCAAGTCCTTGGCCCTCTGCATCCACGTGGGAGACCCAGACGATGCTCCAGGCTTTAGCCTGGCCCAGCCAGCTACTGTGGCTGTTTAGACACTGAACTAGAGGATGGGGCATCTGCCTGTGTAACTTCCGGCATCTGTAAGCCTGCACCTGTGTGGGAGACCTGGAGGAAGTTCCTGGCTCCTGGCTGTGGATTGACTCAGCACCAGTCATTGTGGTCACTTGGAGAGTGAATCATCGGACGGAAGATCTTTCTCTCTCTCTCCTCCTCTCTCTGTATGTCTGACTTTGCAATAAAAATAAAATAAATCTAAAAAAAAAAACCCAAATAATAGGGAGAACAGGATTATCTTGTATTCAAGAAGTGAAAATATTTTTAAATATTGCTTGCTTCATATTAAAGTTATTTTACTCTGGTGCTTTTACATCCATGTGTTAGTACATCATGAATAAATGTACTGGGGTTACCTGTTCAGAAAGATTATATATGTGTTTGTGCATATATATATATATATATGATTTATTTATTTTTACTGAAAGTCAGATATACAGAGAGGAGAGACAGAGAGGAAGCACTTCCGTCCGCTAGCTAACTCCTCAAGTAGCCACAATGGCTGGAGCTGAGCCAATCTGAAGCCAGGAGCCAGGAGCCTCCCTGGGTCTCCCACATGGGCACAGGGTCCCAAGGCTTTGGGCTGTCCTCGACTGCTTTCCTAGACCACAAGCAGGGAGCTGGGTGGGAAGTGGGGCCGCAAGGATTAGAACCGGCATCCATATGGGATCCTGGTGTGTGCAGGTGAGGACTTCAGCCACTAGGCTACCGTGCTGGGCCCTAAAATATTTTTGATGATGTTGAGTCAAAGCATTTATAGGCCACCAGCTTTAGAAAGGCTGTTTCACGTGGTGGCAGTCTCTAAGTCAGCGTCAGTGAGGTGTCAGTGAACAAATTAGCTGTCTGTACTTGACCATCACTAGAGTTGAGATCCCTAGACACATCGGTCAAGGTCAAACGCTTGTGCTTTTCCAATGTCATAGCAAGACTCTCGGCCACCACTCTCAGCTGCCTTGTTTATTGGCCAATTATGACGTCATCACTGTTTGGCGATTAATAGCGTTTAGGCAAGGTATTTGAAGCTGTTTAGGAGTCATTTCGCCTGCATAGGGCGGCTTCCTTTCTGGGGACATGGTGAACTCCGATTCCTTCATAAACCCTTTGTGAGTGGAGCAGGGCCAGACGCTGGTCTGGAAGAACCCCAGGAGCCTCCCAAGTCCCCAGCATCTGCCTTTTGAATGGCCGGAGCCGGGTGCTGCTGTGCTCCTTAAGCTTACGGTGATGAGGAAAGCAGCCCCTGTAGGAACCTTCAGACCCGCCTGCCGCAGGACCCTTCCCAGACAGGGCCAGGCCTGTGCAGAGACCCACCACTTGGCACTAATCTTTGCAAGGAAGCTGGTGCATGATGGGGAGAAGCTGCTCCCCAGGCCATTCTCCCGGGCGTCGCTCTGACACCTCCTCTGGGACAGCCACTGCCTGGGTGAGCTGCTGCCACAAGGTTCGGGGACAGAAGCCACCACGTGTGAGCACTGGGCAGGGCGGTGGTGCCCACCGGCTAGACCACGGGTGTTAGCCACACATGATACTTTTTTACATATTTATTTACATTTTTCTCTTGCCAGGAAGTGGAGCCGGAACCCACAGATGTCAGTACCCATCTGTGCACTTTTGTTTACTCCCCAGAAGGCAAGAGCACGGCATTTTCAAACAGCCCCAGACTTGGGGCTCTTTCTTATCACAGACGACAAGGCAAGCTCTGACTATTCCCGCTTGCCCCTGCATGAAAACGCTGGTCAAAACCGGGCTTCCTGGAGCGGCTTTGAGATCCTGGTACAAAAGGCGTTTTGTAAGCGCACAAGTGGAAAAGCATCATTTATATTCATTTGCTGCTGTGGCATTTCTCCCTGGAATCTTCCCCTTGTCTGTCAACACTGGGCCAAAGTACCAGCCTCATCTACATTACAAATCTCATTCTTCTAATGGTCTGCAGGTAGGGGAGAGACAGGCCATGCACGCGCCTGTGCTGGAACCTTCTCTCGTGGGGGTTGGTCGGGAGGGCTCACGTTGGCTGAACTTCATCAGGGTGGGTGTTATGAATTGTTTTGGAAAAACCCAAGTATGAAATCGATGAAGCTCTTTGTGCATCTTGGCTGCCAAAGAACGTTGATGATCTGACTGTCGGGGGGGGGGGCCCCCTGGGAGCCTCGCCTTAGGAGGGGGCTCTCCGAGGGGCCATTTAGAATGCAATTGTCCTGGGCTTCCAGAGCCGGCACATTCCTACCAGGTGGACTCCTGTGGCCTTCTGTGGGCAGATCCTGGGTATGTCCCCAGGACGTCAGAGGCACCCTGCTGGCCCCGGAGACCCCCATGCACATCTCACCTCACACCTGCATGGCAGTTTACCAGCTGCATGAGTGACACGGACCCTGGCTCTGAGGTGCTCCCATGCCCACCGGGACACTACTCTAGGGTGTGGGGGTGTTAGACGCAGAGCCTAGGCAGCTCTTCTAGGGTTAGAGATCCAAGTGCAGGGTTCTCTATGAATGGGTGCTGTGGGGGCACAGAGGAGCTGCCACAGGGAGGCACAGTACACAAATGGGCTGATACTCGGACCCTCTAGCATGCCTGTGCCTGGCACCTGCTAGGGGTGCCCGTTAGCTGCCGCTCCTCCTCTTCTTTGTCATCTTCGTATCTTTCCATCGTAAGCAGCTGTAGATGCAAGCCACAGTGGGGGGACAGTGAAACGCCTGCTCCCTGGGCCCACCCCATCCTTCCCTAGCCCCTTCAACACTGACGCTGTCCGTCTCCCTCCCTCCCTTTCCCTCTCCTTGTGAACTCATCCTTAATTATGTCTAACTTAATCCTCTTTGTTGCCCTTTTTCTGGCCATGTCCATCTGCCTGTCAATCATGATCTTAAGCCAGGCGGTCTGCCAGAGTGGTTAGGAAAAAGACACATTTCTCCAGAGAGCGCTAAGTGGTTGTGAAAGGGAGGTTAGGCTTGGCCAAACAAGGTCTGCTTAATTTGGTTCCATTGAGCAGCTCCTTATTGAACTTCTAAGAGCATCCCAGATTCAAAATGCCAACAAAACGTGACTCCCACCCTGTAGGGTGGTGCACAGGGCAGCAGAAGCAGTCAGTCAGGAAAGGCAGAGCGTGATGTCTGAGGAAGCAGAGACGCAGCTGCTGTGGAGTGAGGAGTCCACGGGGCCAGGGATGCTCGGCGTGGAGGAGGATGGGAAGGCGCAGTGGTGTGTTTCTTCAGGGGCCTGTGCACACCTTGGTTCCATGGTCCACTATGTTCCCATCCAGGGCAAAGGGGGATCGTGTGATCTGTGGCTTTCAGTCACCCTTGGCCACAAGGGTTGATGAGCTGGGATGTTCAGAGGTCAGTAACAGAGTTGTAGCTGCCTAAAGCTAACAGCTCCCGCCAACGTCCTTGTAGACAAGTGTTCTGTGCAGTTCCACAGCTCGGGGAACCCTCTTGCACGGTTTCCTGTTAGCAGGAAACTTGGTACTTGCCCACCATCTCACCGTGGTCCACCCCTGGCTTCGTCTTGATGGCAGGGTTTGAACGGCAGTGGCTCTGTTCTGAATCGAATAAGCCTGAGGGGTTGGAGAGAGCCTTTGAGAGCTGGGCAGGGGCTGAGACACTGAAGGAAAAATAAAACTGTGTAGGTGGGAGTGGCGGTGGGGACAGGGGAGTCGTCAGCGGCAGTGCGCGGAGGCAGGGCCGGGAGGGGCCCTCGGTGGGAGGAGGTCAGGAATTTGGCTCTCAAGACAACATCTGGCTCCTTCCAGCTCAACAGCTAGGAAACTAAACTGCTTTTCTAGAAGCATGGCTTCAGCAATCAGCTGCAGCCCTTCCCCAGGTGCACACGGTAACCACTTGGCCCCCAAAGTGGATGGGGTCGAAGTGGAGACATAACCTGGCTGTGGAAGCAGAGGTGGGCCGGGTGGCTGGGTGGAGCCCCACGGTGGATCGTGGCGGCTTCCTAGAGACACAGACGTTCGCCCTCCCTGTCTCTCTGACCCTCCCCTGCCAACACATCTCTGCTGCTCCCTGTACATGTGTCCCATCACCCGCGGCTCCCAGCAGGTGCCAGGTCAGTGGGGGAGCTGATCTTTGAGACCACCAACACCCCAAGCAGCGGGAACCTCCCTCCTTTCCTAGGGCTGCAGCCCCAGGAAGTCAACCCCAACCATGACTCTCTCTTTTTGCATACGTGTATAAAGGATTTGTTTATTTATTTGAAAGGAATAGTTACTGAGAGAGAAGACTGACTGACCACCAGGTCACTCCCCAGATATCCTGAGGACTAGGGCTGGGGCAAGCTTCTTCCAGGTCTCCCACATGGTACAGGGGCCCAAACACCTGGACCATCTTCCGCTGCTCTTCCAGGTGCATCAGTATGGAGTTGGATTGGACATGGAACAGCCGGGCTTCCAACTGGCTCCCACATAGGATGCTTATGTTACAGATGGAGACTTAACCTGTTATTCCAGAAAACTGGCCTTAGTAAAATGAGTCTTAAAAAGAAACTCTAGGCTACCATGAGGGAACTGATGGAAATAAAAGGAGGTTTGATGGCAAGTTGGCAGCAGAGCAATGCAAGAAACCTCAGATGGCTGCCTAACCTCAGGAACCTAGCAGGCAGCAGACCCTGGCTCTGCTGCCTGCACATCTATTTCCTTAGCCTGTAAATGAAATTCAGTGTGAGAGGGCTGACCCCATAGCGTAGTAGGCTAACTCTGTCCCTGCAGAGCCAGCATCCATATATGGGCACCAGTTCATATGCTGGCTGCTCCACTTCCCACCCAGCTCCCTGCTTGTGGCCTGGGAAAGCAGCAAAGGATGACCCAAAGCCTTGGGACCCCGCACCCATGTGAGAGGCCCAGGAGAAGCTCCTGGCTCCTGGCTTTGGACCGGCTCAGCTCAGTCATTGTGGCCATTTGAGGAACACACCAGCAGATGGGCGATTTCATTACCTCGCCTTCTCTGTAACTCTACTTTTCAAATAAAAAATAAATTGGAAAAAAAAAAGTTTGTCTGTGATTCCTGCTACTTACAGCATAAATTAAATCCTGGACTTTCTACTGACATCTGAAATTACATGTGATTTCTGCTTTTGCTAATGAAGAAATACACGGGCGGAGAAGTCCTAGCATGGCTCTTACGGGAGCGACAGCAAGAACGACGGAAGCCTTTGGCCAAGAACTGAAACTATGGCAACTTGTTTCCGTAGAGTGAAGTTCTCACTGCAAGTTGAAGCTCATTTTTTAAAGAAAAATCGAACGACAATGAAGTGTGGAAAAGCAGAGAAAGCCTTTGTCCCACCAAAGCAGCAGCATCTTTAGTCTCTTGGTGCCATGCTAGCCCCGGAGGAGCGTGTTTCCAGTACAGAGGGGCTTAGCAAGCCTGTGGCTGCCCTGCCTGTCCTGGTCGCCGGTGTTTACCGGTGACCTGGGGCCACATCTGCAGTGACTTTGAGTGTCAGTCCCCTTCAGCTTGGAGGAATGGGGATCTTCTCAATACTAGATGCAAGGTTGGTTCTCAGACAAGAGTGGAATAAAGTCTGTGCTAGCAGTTGCGGGGCCTGGGGAGGCCTGCACAGCATGTCTAAATATTTAAAGTTTTTACAGATTAAGCTAACTAATTGTTAAATACAATATGTTCTATCCTCCCTTCCTGATAAACACATCTCCACAACAGCCACCCCTTGGGAACTCTTAAATGAAATATGCTCCCTCCCCTTATCTTCATCGCGGCTTCCCTGGCTCCCCGCAGGGTTGGAGTGGGTACCCCAGTGCTCAGGAGTCATGGGGGCAGAACCCGGGGCTCCAGGTGGACTTGCTTCTTTGCCCTGCATAGCAAGGGGTGCGTGGCCAGAGAGGGCCAGTGTGGAGCTGATTGGAGCAATCTCTTCCCTGTGCCCAAAGTGTGGGTGCTGTCCTGCACCCTGGGAACACAGGCATGGGTAATGGCAATCTTGTGGGGGTAGGGACTTCCAACTGCACACTTCCTGTAACATTAACTGGCAACTGTGAGCTGACTCCATCAGCAAATTCTGGAGGAGGAAACTACGCAAAAAAACAGAGAGAGAGAGAGTGAAAGAGAGAGACTCCCAGGCAGAGAACAATGCGGGGCCAGCAGCAGCGGGTACAACCAGGGAGATGGGGGCAAGCTGTCCAAAGCAGTCTGTAGCTGAGGCATGAAGTGGGTGGACAGGCAGGTGAGCACGAGGCTGGTCAGGGCTTCTGAGGCCTTGTTAAGGAACTTAGGTTCAGACCTGGTGCAGTGGTCTAGCAGCAAAAGCCCTCGCCTTGAACGCGTCAGGATCCCATATGGGCGCCGGTTCTAGTCCTGGCAGCCAGCTTCCCATCTAGCTCCCTGCTTGTTGCCTGGGAAAGCAGTGGAGGATGACCCAAAGCCTTGGGACCCTGTACCTGTGTGGGAGACCTGGAGGAAGTTCCTGGCTCCTGGCTTCGGACTGGTTCAGCTCCAGCCATTTTGGTCACTTGGGGAGTGAATCATCGGACAGAGAACTTCCTCTCTGTCTCTCCTCTCCATATATCTGACTTTGCAATAAAAATGAATAAAATCTTGAAAAAAAGAAAGAAACATAGATTCATCTGCCGGATGGCTTCCGGCCAGGGTGGCACAGTAAAGGCCAATGAGGCCAATGGGATGAACCCAGACTGGATGTATTGTTCTTTGGACCAGTTGTGCACTGAAGGAGACAGACAGGGACTCCAGGGAGAGGAAAACGGCCGCTGGCCAGGACCAGGAGGGTCAAGTGCACCAGTGGCATGGGGGATGGAGGTACTGGGGCTGCCTGGTTGGACAATGTCAATGTGAGGGATTGTGCGGTGGAGGATGGGGGCTGCTGGGTATCTGAGAGAGTGGCAAGGAGGTGGGACGGTACCCAGCTGGCTCAGCCCATTTCATGTTCGTGTAATGAAGACGAGGTTGCTTCCTTAGAGGGAAAGCTCTGAGCTACGTGGTCTGGGTCTCCGTGTGCCCCACACTGGGAGGTGGGAGTGCCTGTGTCCCTGCGCTGCTTCTCTCCCTCTTTCTCTAAAGCCGCCAGGACTCAGTCAGAGAGGAGGAAGGGCTCTGCCCTGGTGACTCTAAAGGCTGCAACGCTGAACTCCACGGCCAGATTAAGTCTCCATCCTGCCCAGTGCCTCACAATGGAGACTGAATGTTGGGGTCTGAGGTCAAGGAAGAACGGCCACAGAATGGAAATGTGGGGGATCCCCTCCCAGGAGGTGAAGGCTGGATGCGTACCTGCCTGAAACAGAAACAACCCGTACTTCCAACACCAGTGAAAATGAACTCTCGGGAGCAGGTGCGTTAGAAGAAAGCAGGGAATGCGTGTGGACCTTGCACTGGATGTGCGCCGCTCTGAACAGGTTCACGGCAGAGAGGATCCTGGGTGAGCCAGTCGCCATCGCACAGGGCCTTCCGTGCCTGTCTCAGGCTTGTTCTGCACACACCATCATACGGCGTGTGCGTGTAGATCTATCTTGCCAGTGTATTTCATGCTTCGCTTAATTTAGTTGACATCTAAAAATAAAATCAATTTTCAGACAAAATACCCATCCAGTAAGTGAAATGCTATAATAGGTTTCAAGAAATTAAAATGTAATAAATCCGAGCTTCTATTCTGAAGCAATCTCATTGAGAATAGTAGATATTAGTATAGTATAGTATTAATACAGTAAAGACAATTATATACATATGTGTATATATATATATTACAGATCTTTGTCAATTATACAATAATGAATGTTGCTAGTTTATATCAAGCATGTGTTGCTGGGATAGTTTGCCCTGAAAAATGAAAATTCTTGTTGATGTTTCCTTTACGATGTCAAAGAGCCTAAGCAGGAAGACCGCGTGCATAACTGCAGGCTGTAATTAGGCTGTGACAATGATTGTTCTTGGGCTGTAAACAGTGTGGCGTTGGCACTGGTTGAGTTCTTTAAATGCCGTCGAGCTGTGTTCTGTTTAGCATCCTGTTTGCTCACGTTTCCTGTCATTTTCCAGTTGTCGGCTTGAATCTCATTTTTAAAGCATGACTTAGCAACTGATAATGTGTATTGATTTCAGTTTTGCTTCTAATTTCCATTTTTATCTCCTTGGTTGGTGTATCTGGCTTAATCATTTAATTTCTATAAGCAGCTGTACCATGTTCATTTGGCTAGATGATTAAATTTGGCTTCGAAGCAGAGTTTGTTTCAGAAAATGGTCCCTGAAGCAAGCTTGTGTCAGACCTTTCCCACGGGTCGCAGCCAAGCAGCTCGAGGTCTCTGCAGCACCGAGTGTTTTCAGAATTTCACAGCTCTGACTATAGGGAGCCGAATATTCCAGTAGGTGGTGCAAATCGACTCCATTTCACGTGGAGAGGAATTTAAAATTGTGATGTAACTATTTTCCTTGTAAAAATAATATTTATCATGTTTTCTCAACTGCAGGCTTATTCTCTCTTTCCAAAGGAAGCTTGACTTACCCTCTCAGCATTCATTTTTCTTGGGGTTCATTCTGCAGGTGAGAAGAGGAATAAGACGGACCAGAAAAGCTGAGCAAGAGCGGTCACTCGTGTCTGCTGTACTCAGCTCCGCACCAAAAGGAGCGCGGGATGTTAGCAGGGTCATCCCGAGAGCTGTCAGGCCCACGTGTCAGAGGCTGTGCTGCGTTTTGCCTTTTGTGAAAATGGGGCTACTTTTCTTCTAAGTGTCTGATACTCTCCCACATTCACGCAAGTATGTGAGTAAGGATATGCATTGTGGCGTCTGTGGACAATTAATGCCTTTTTTCCACTCCAGCGCGCATGTGCAGGAGAGGTGGCAAGGCGATGAAGCAGAGCAGGAAGTGGGGGCAGGCTACGGAAGGGAGGTCTCCCAGCACCTGAGTCTCCACTTCCTGTGCGGAAGCATGCAGGTGGCAAGAGGCCCCTTCCTGGTGGGGTTGACATGACTCAGTGATCACGTGTGTAGTGTGTTTAAAGCAAGGCTGGCACACAGTAGGCACGATTGGAATGCTAACGTTACGCTTCCCCCTCCTTTTCTTTAAAGAGAGAAGAGCCAGAAGGCCGGGGGACAGAGGGAGCGGCAACAACAGCTAGCCAGGAGCCAGGCAGAAGAGGGTGACTCAAGCCCTTGGGCCCTCGCATCCACATCGGACACCTGGAGGACGCTCTTGGCTTCTGGCATCAGATTGGCTCAGCTCAGCCACTGCGGCCATTTGAGATGTAAACCAGTGGATGGAAGATGTTTCTCCCTGACTCTGTCTCTATTTTGCTCTGTAATTCTGCCTTTCAAATAAAAACAATTTTTTAAAAGGACCTGTATTTCTTTGAAAGGCAGCGTTCCAGAGAGGAGAATCAGAGAGTCCTTCCATCCCCTGAATTGGCCAAAGCTGGGCTGGGCTGAAGTCAGGAGCCAAGGGCCAAGAACTCCGTCTGGGTGGGTGAGGGGGCCCAAGCACCTGGGCCATCCTCCTCTGCTTTCCTAGGTGTGTTAGCAGGGAGCTGAATGGGAAGAGGAGACCAGGACTCGAACCAGTGCCCATGTGGGATGCTGACATTGCAGTCTGTGCCACATGCCGGCCCCTAACGCTACACTTTTAAAGTGCGCGAGCAGCCGAGAGGGCCCTCTAGAGCACCACCTTGATGTCCCAGCCCCGGGAAGAGGTGAGAGTCAACTAACACTTCTTACGCTCCGTCTCCTTCACACTTACTACCCTTAATGTGCTTAGATGTGGCTTGTGCACAGCGCTTTCCTGAGCCGTGTGAACTGTCTCTAAGTGTCTCTGCAGGATTCTAAGCTGCCCACGGTGCAGTCCAGTGTGTCCTGCTGTCCACTTCTGCACATTGTCCAGCATCCTCAACAGAAACTCTGCTGCCATTCAATGCTGTCGCCCCTCTGCTTCCCTTCACGCCCCAACTCCCTCTGCTCTGCTCGCGCCTCCGTGAATCCGCCTGGTCCAGAAACCTCCTGTGAGCTGAAATCCCCGGATCTGTCTTTTTGTGGTCAGCTTATTCCATGGAGCATCGAGTTGTCAAGGCCCGGCCAGCCTGGAATGTTGTCGTGTGCATCAGGAATTGCTTTTCAAGGCTGAAGGCGATCCCATGGCATGGCATGATTTCCCACATTTTGTTGGTTGATTTCTCTGGAGGGGACACGTGGGTTTCTTAGGTGTTTGGCTATTGAGAACAGCACAGCTACAAGCATGGGTGCACACGTTAGGTCCAGCCCATGCTTCCAACTCTTTCAGCCACTGTTCCTTGGTTCCTTAGTTTCCTGCTTTACCTTCCCCGCTTGGGACGTGGTGAATCAGATGGGCACTGACTTCTGTAGATACCACTGCACACCCTCTGCCAGCTTTGTTTTTTCTAAACAGAGCAGCTACCTCTACAGAGAGTCACCTGAGCTGGTCCCGGGAGCTCTAGACCCATGTCTCTCTTCTGGAATACTGGCTTTGCTTTGTTATTTCTTTTCTGGTGCTGACGAGTGCTTGCTGGCCAGATCCCAGTTGCATCTTCACTGCAGCCCCTGTCGTTCTGCTCCGCTTTCACTGCTCTCCACCCCGTCGACGCACGAGTGTTTTCTGACTTTCAGCAGAGGCCCCGTCTGGATGCCATGCCCTGGTGCGGTGCCAGGCCTCGGTCCCTTCTTCCTCTTGCCATTTCCTGAAATACGCCTTTTTGTCTTTGCATGTTTATATTGAATCATGCTGTTTCGTCTTTAATTAAGTACAAAGGCTTTTCCAGGGAGCGTTTCTCCCACTGCCCTGGTAGGCAGCTCGTCCCTCGACTCTCCAGCCGTGGGGAGGAGGATCCCATTCCTCAGGGAAGAAACATGCATGGCTTGTTACCTTTGCTGATAACAAACATGTTGGTGGGCCGAGCGGCAGAGCTGTTGTTGTTGGCAACCTCATATGAACCACATCAAAGGAGCCAGGATGTCGCTGTGTGTGGGTGGCCACACCAGCTCCTGCTAGGTTGGGACCTCCAGTCTGCATGCACAGGGTACCAGTGTCAATCCTGATGAAATCGGTGATCTTGCGGTCTCCGGGTCAACCCTGCTGGTTGGTGCCCTCCGCCTTGCAAGGGGCACCTGGGCAGGCAGCTGGAGGGGCATCCTGGGTCTCTCATTTTGGGTGCCTTCGCTACTCCCAGAGCTCTTCCTCACTTCCTGGGACTTGTTCCCGGCCTCCTCAGGTGAAGCGACCAACAGCCAAGGGGCTCTCGGGGTCACTGCCCACTGGGAGATTCAGTCCTGTCCACGCCAACGCCATCCACTGTGTATCAGTTCAGACTTTGCCGGCAATCTTAACCATCGGCTGTAAATTTCTGTATTTCATTTGCTCCCAAGGAAAGGAGGAAAAGCTTGTTCCTTAGGAAAAGGATGCGAGGAAGACATCCTCTCTGCTGGCAGGGACCGGCAGGTGGACAGCGAGCAGGCACTCTGGTCAGTCTGTGTAGCGCCCGAGGCTTAGAAGCTGCTGTTGCGGGGTGTGAGCGAGATCACGCCAGACATGTCCAAGGTTTATTAGGGAGTCTTTATTCACCAAGCTTGGTAATAACAGGGCCCACTAGAAATAGAAAAGCACAAATCCATATGGCAATCCAGTGGATCGTAACCCCGAGAGGAACAAATGGTCACTACCCTGAAGTCCATCCGTTAAGCTGAAGACCTATGTCCCAGCTTCCCCAGCAATGCAAGTGATCCTGAGACATGCAATGAATAACAGTTTGAGCACACTTAGAAAGCTGCAGACATTCACCTTTGCCTGGCTTCCCTGCCCACATTCCACCACTGCTAGGCCTCACCTCTCCTGGAACTCCCGATAGTACACACATTAGAAATACAAAGCATGTTAGCATGGCTCTCTTCATTGTCCCGCCCACGCAGTGAACAGAGGGTGAGGAATACAGACACAGGGGCCATGCTCAGGGGCTGCCTGTCCTCTTGGGGAGGTCAAGAGTCAGAGTGCCAGAGTGATGGAAGCACAGGACAGAGACAGAACATGAGCCCCTCCTTGTCGTGAGCCTTTATAGGGGCTTGTGAGGGGCGTGCTCACACAACAACACAATCCCGCCCCCTCTTAGGTTCCAGGTGACTATAGGTGAGTCACAGGTAGGCAGAGGGAGCACCTAGGTGGCGGGGGAGTGGCTTCCAAGCCTGTGACCCTGAACTAGCTGCCTACCCCGCCACAGGGACACTGGAGTCTGGCCCAGCAGACTATCCACTCACACTTGCGATGTAATTTCTCTGTTGAGCATTTGAAAGGTGCAGGCAGCATCAGTATTCCATCCCACTCACTCAGCACCCTTCCCCCCCCCTTTTTTTTTAGTAAACTCATACCATACTTTTTTATTTCAAAGATTTATTTTTCCTGGAAAGTGAAATTTGCAGAGAGGAGGGGAGACAGAAACATCTTCTGTCTGCTGTTTCACTCCCCAAGTGGCTGCAATGGCCAGAGGTGAGCCAATCTCCAGCCAGGAGTCAGGGGCTTCTCCCAGGTCTCCCATGTAGGTGCAGGGTCCCAAGGCTCAGGGCCATCCTGAATTACTTTCCTAGGCCACAAGCAGGGAGCTGGATAGGAAGTGGACCAGCCAGGATACAAACCTGCATTCATTCCAGCTCAGTGGGCTTCCAGGACCACCCATCCTGAAAGCTATTTATTTTTTTTTTGACCCACACGGTGCCTGTAGCCAGGCTGCGTGCCCCCTCCCAAATGCCTTGAATGGCCCGTGTGCCAAAGGCACCGGGCAAAGCCCCTCAGGCTGCCCAGCTGTACACCTTCATGGTTTGAGCGGTCTTGATGTACAGGGGGCAGACTAGACTGGGTCAGCTGCACGGTAAGACTGCAAATGCTGAGGCGAGATGAGTTATGTCAGCCTGGGCCCAGTGGGGGCTGGGTTCATGAGTTCTAGAGATGGGCGGTCTGACAGGGCTTGGGTAGCTTGGCTTAGTTCCTGGAGCCCATCTGCATGGTAGGGGCTGGGTTCCTGAGCCCCGGGGATGGGAGAACCTGTGGGGCTTAGGTTGCCTGGCCCAGATCCTGGGGTGGGCCTGCCTACTAGATGGGTATTGGGTTCGTGAGCTCCAGGGTGGGGGATCCAGTGATGCTTGGGACACCTAGCCTGGGTCCTTAGAC
This sequence comes from Ochotona curzoniae, assembly GCF_017591425.1. Classification (NCBI taxonomy): domain Eukaryota; kingdom Metazoa; phylum Chordata; class Mammalia; order Lagomorpha; family Ochotonidae; genus Ochotona; species Ochotona curzoniae. Next base: position 4,252,679 of record NW_024466512.1, read on the forward strand.
TCACCTGCAAGAACATGCCCTACTTAATGAAAAAGGTGGAGCAGTGGACACAGGCCCTGTTGTAAAAGGAGAACACAGCAGCTCATTTGGTGTTGTAGCAGAAGGAAGAGAACAGAACTGGACAACTACCCCAAACAAACGATGACAGCAAAAAATCCCTGTGAATAGAGCCAATGGACGTGGGAGGGTGACATCATCCTTGGATAGCGAAATCGGCAGCGTTTCAGAACTATCCACACCACTAGGACAGAACCCTCGGAGCATGGACTCCTGCAGACTCTGGGTTGATATGAGGTGGCGGGTCCTCACCCCGGGGTACTGGGACAAGTGGAAAGGCATGAGTGGTTTCCCTCTTTGTCTCTCCCCTTTCCCCAGGAATAACAAGAAGAAATAGCAAATTTGGAAGCAATGAGTACACCCAATTTTCCCTAAACCTTGATCTTTCCCACCCTGATCCACCACGTAATCATTATTAAAAATAAAATTTATATTAAAAAAATGAACCTCCATGTGCTCTTTTCCCCTTTTCTTTGCTCTCTCATCCTCCACGCCCATCGAGTTCCCACTTTGTTGGAATAACGGACCTCCGAGGAAGCTCGTTGTGTCTGGTATTTTGGCTTGTGGCAAACTTATCGTGAAAAGATTTGTTGTGGGAATAAGCTGTTCGTAAGGACTTGTTGCGTGTGGAAACTAACAGCTACAGCATGGGATGCTTGCATTGCAGACACAGCTAGATCTGCTGAACCAGTGGTGGCCCCTCTCCCTGTGTTTTTAAAAAATGAGAGGGAGGGAGAGAAAGATCTTTCAGCTGTTGGTTCACTCCCCAAAGCTGGGCCAGGTTGAAATAGGAACCAGAATTCCAGGCATCTGAGCCATCACCTGCTTGCTTGGGCTGGAATGGAAGCGTAGGATAGCCAGGACTTGAACCAGGCACTGTGAGTGGAATGAAGGCATTTCAAGGGGCGGCTAGCCCTGCTGCGCAGCAAGACATGGAGAGGCCTGTTTCCAGCGTGGCTTTTCAAAGAGCAAGTGTGGTCTTCCCCATTTCCACAACACTGTCCAGTGGCAGGATGCTCCAATGAGTCCAATAAGATCCAGCGTGGAATCTTCTGCACACAGATGAGCCCACATGGTGACAAATTGTATTTCACAACCACCTTGTTTCTTTCATTGATCTGGGACCTAGTGGTGCCCCCTACTGGACCATTGCTCACACTTTCCCTTCTTCAGCTATGGTATGACCATATACATATATACTAAAGGGCTTGGCGTGGTAACCTAGCAGCTAAAGTCCTCACCTTGTATGCGCCAGGATCCCATATGGGCTGGGAAAGCAGTCGAGGGTGGCCCATGGCTTTGGGACCCTGCATCCATGCAGGAAACCCAGAAGTTCCTGGCCCCTGGCTTAGGATCAATTCAGCTCTGACCGTGGTGACCGCTAAGGGAGTGAATCAGTGGATGGAAAATCTTTCTCTTTTTCTCTCCTTCTCTCTGTATATCCAACTTTCCAATAAAAATAAATAAATCTTTTTTACAAAGAGGGAGAAAAATCATGTTGACGTATTTGGGAAGGAATCGTGATGCTGTCTTGGCCAATGTCCAGCTGTCCCCATGGTATGGCTGGCCCAGCACCTCCTGCGAGTGCACATTGCTTGACTTGACCAGGGCTCAGCCCTGTGCTCCCACATCTCCGTGTCCCCCCTCCTCCCCGTGCAGCACTGTGCTCCCACATCTCCGTGTCCCCCCTCCTCCCCTTCCAGCACTGTGCTCCCACATCTCCGTGTCCCCCCTCCTCCCCTTCCAGCCCTGTGCTCCCACATCTCCATGTCCCTCCTCCCCGTGCAGCCCCGTGCTCCCACATCTCCGTGTCCCCCCTCCTCCCCGTGCAGCCCCGTGCTCCCACATCTCCGTGTCCCCCCTCCCCGTGCAGCCCTGTGCTCCCACTTCTCTGAGACCTACCAAGGCCATGCTCTCTTGCTGGGGCGTTGTAAGTGGGTTCATTGCCTTGGGATTTCCATCCTGCTCTCCCTCCCCTCGTTTCGGCCTTGCCACCCTGACACTTGTGTCTCTGGTCTTGTTCTCCCCCCACTCTGTGGGTCCCCGTCAGCTTCCTGTTAGCTCTGTCACAGGTGCTCTTTGCTACCTCAGTGTTTATCTACCTATTTTCGCTTTCCAAGCTTTTGCTGAAATCTTTCATGACCACTTCCTCTTTGATTTTCCTTGTTCTTATCAATCTTCACCTTTGAAAATTTCTTCTTAAAAGAAAGAAAGGGGCCTGGCACGACAAACATAGTAGCTAAAGTCCTCACCTTGCACATGTCGGGATCCCATATGGGCGCTGGCTCTAATCCCAACAGCCCCAATTCCCATCCAGCTCCCTGCTTGTGGCCTGGGAAAGCAGAGGAGGACGGCCCAAAGCCTTGGGACCCTGCGTGGGAGACACAGGAGAAGCTCTTGGCTCCTGGTTGCAGATTGGCTCAGTTCCAGCCTCTGCGGTCACTTGAGTGAATCATCAGACAGAAAATCTCCCTCTGTGTCGCTCCTCCTCTCTGTATATCTGACTTTGCAATAAAAATAAATAGATTTATTTATTTAGCAGGGAGCTGGATGGGGAGTGGGGCAGCCAGGCCTTGAAGGGCACCCACATGGGATTCCAGCAGCACAGGCAGTGTCTTTACTTGCTGTGTTACAACTAGCCCTGAAGACTTGTTTACTAAAAGTTTTCCAGAAGAAGAGGGGAAACTTGCTGTCAGTTTCCCATTCAATGTCTTTGTTGTATATAAGAAAACATCACTTAGGATTACCGAGTATTTGCCATGCGCCAGGCCCTCCAGCGGTCCTGATGAGAGGGCTGGCCCTAGCTGCTGATCCAGGACCTTAGAGCTAACATTGAGACAGGAAACATAAAAGCAGGTTACATGCCAACTTGTACTTAGCATCTTGTAAGAAGGTTCTAATTTTCATACTTAACTGGAGCACCTGTCTAGAGAAAGTCCCGATTCTATGAGGAAGGGATGTGTGAGATCTGAACAGGATTAGGACAGGCTAGGAAAAAGGAAGGTGGCAGGTGGCTGGCTGTAGAACAATAGAAAGATACTTCCAGGCCAGGGTGCGGGAACTCCCACAGTCTCAAGTCAACTCCCACTTGCCTTTGAGATGCCAATTGCTCAAACTCTGCTCCCTTATGCCTGTGTGAACCTCAGTCCTTGAAAGTGAGGCTGATAGTAAACTTCAGCTATTGACCATCAGTCAGTAGTCCAACATGCATGATTCTCATGTCAGTGCATCGAGTCCTTCGCACCGAGGCTATAGGTGATAGGTGATGTGGTGGCAAAGGGCGTGGCTCATCGAGGGAGTGCTGAGAAGGAAGGGATGACGTCAGCAGGTGACCAGAGGCAGAGCCAGGGCGAGGCAGTCCACACATCACACTGAGGAGTACAGCTTCTTGCTCGACGTACTGAAGGCACCTGAAGGGATTTCTGAGAGTTGACGTGGTCTGATTGTTTCTTGAAAACCACGGGTGCAAAATGGCCAGGCTGCAGAGGGCAGTGTGGCTGTGTGCATTCCCTGAGCTTGGCAGGCATCGGGGAGGAATAATCCCAGAGCTGACTTAGATCAGAGCATCAGGAGCCCAGGTGGAGAGACGTGGCAAGGCAGGAGTTGCGGGGTGGCTTGGGTTTGGGATTGGAGAGAGGGCAGTTTGTGGGTGACAGCTGTGTGGTTGGTGCATGGAGCTGGACAGATGATACTGCCTCAGGGGCAAGAAATCCTGAAAAGTAACTGTGTTTAAAAAAGTATCAGAAGGAATGGAATTGTCCATGGACAGAACACTGCCGTGGCTTGCCATGGAAGCAACAGTGCACAACTGCAACTTGAACCAGTCAAACAGATGAGAGGAGAGGCGCATGAATCCTGACCTAGGAAACGGGCAGGGGCAGGCTCATGGAACAGTCTACAGAGCACCTGCCGCCAGAATCCCAGAGTCAGCCACGACAGAGAGGGTCGGAGGAGATAGTGCTGCAGATGGAACTGGAGGGTGGTGAGCTTGAACTCACTGTTTCCAGGGGCAGCCAGCCACCTGCCAGGAGCTGCAACATCCTCGGTGACCTCAGGAAGAGCTGGGTTAGCCTTCTACACTGGCTCAGGATTCTGATGGGATGAACCTGACCTCTCTCCGTGTGATGACAGGCAGGATGGTCTCTCACACACACAGATGAACCTTGGGTTTCAGTGAGGGACTGTCCTTTGAGAGCCCCTGGCCTCCTTATTTTTGGAGGTCAGCTTTCTGGACAGGCATGAAGGATGGGTGGAGTCAAGAAGGGGCCATGGGCTTCTTTCTTTTCTCTTTCTTTTTTCTTTCTCCTTTTTTTCCTTTTTCTTTCTTTCTTTTCCTTCCTTCCTTCTTTCTTTCCTTCCTTCCTTCTTTCTTTCCTTCCTTCCTTCCTTCCTTCCTTCCTTCCTTCCTTCCTTCCTTCCTTCCTTCCTTCCTTCCTTCCTTCCTTCCTTCTTCAGATCTATTTATTACTTTGAAAAATCTGTGTTCCACATAGACAGGGGAACTCCTCCATCTACTGATTTGTTCCCCACGTGTCTAAGACGACCATGATAAGCCAGGTCCGAGCCAAGAGCTGGGGTTCTCCTATGTGGGTGCAGGAGCCCAAATACTTGGACCATCTTTCTCTGTTTCCCCAGGTGTGTTAGCAAGGAGCTGGATCAGAAGTAAAGCAGCTGGCACTCAAACTGGTGCCCATGTGGGATGCCAGCATGGAGGCAGCAGCTATACCGGCCACGCTGGTTTCACTGCCTGTTTCCACACACACTCCCTGTGCCCCAGCCTGGTCCCCCTGTGCAGCCTCCCCTCCCTACCCCCTGTGTTTCAGGGTTTGGGTAGGAAATAGAGCTTGTCTCCAGGTGGTGTAAAGCAGCAGCTTTAATGAAGGAATTGCTTACAGAGGTGTGGTCATGGTGAAGGGGCCAGCAGATGTGTGCTGAGGCTGTGGAATGTGAGGGGACTGGGGTTCCTGGAGCCCCAAAAACTGGAGCTGAGGAGGGTGGAGGGAAGCAGAGACTGCTGGGGAGGCAGTGCAGAGCAATGTTCGCAGCTCCCATCTCCTGGGGTGCAGAGCGGAGTTCCCAGGGGTTTGGCTTCTGGAGCCAGGAAGAAGCCGCAGGAACTCCTGCCCATGTCCTCCCCATCGCCTGCCCCTCCGGTGCTCACTGCCCCTGTTGCCCCTCGCTGAGCTGGCAGGGGGCTCTCATGCAACACCCACCCTCAGAAGGAGCAAAGACGCGTCTCCCAAGGCCACACGGAAATGGGTTTTGGATTACCCGCCATTTGGCTGCATTATCTGCACCATTGCTTCTGTCCATTACGGAGGAGAGCCAGGAGGCTCTGGACTGTCCTTGGAGCGCCAGATGACCTTGTGGGGAGCTGATGACAGCCTGTGGCGGGAGGAGATGATGTCTGACTGTCACTCTCGGCTCCGCTCTGCTTCAGCGAAGCCTGCACTTTGGCCTGTGGCTGGGACTCGTGCTGAAGACGCTGTCATCTGCAAACGGCCTTTGTGCCTGCTGACTGGAGCCAGGCTTCTCCTTAGCAGGGCTCAGGAAAGTCCACGTTTACCTTTGGGCCTTCCAGGACCCTGATTCAGTGCTCAGAACCCCTCTCCCCACCCTTGCATTTGCCATGCTGCTCCTGCTCCATGCCCCCTGCAGCAGGGCACCTGGTGGGTGCGCACGGTGGGAGTGTGTGACTCAGTTCAGGCTGTGCTAGAGCAGGCAGAGCAGCCAGGCCCAGGCGTCAGGGTGTGTTCCCGGGAAGCTTCCCCATCAGCATGGGGAACACCTGTCCTCCCTGCACAGTCCACCCTGCTGGCCCAGGCCCTGGCCCTGTCCTGTCTGCTTCTGTTTTGCTAGGGTCCCTTTCCCCCTGCCCCAGCCACTATTGTATTCCCATTTCACAGAGGAGCACACAGGAGCCTGGCACCATGGCCTAGTGGCTAAAGTCCTTGCTTTGCATGCACCAGGATCCCATATGAGCACTGGTTCTAATCCCGGCAATCCTGCTTCCCATCCAGCTGCCTGGTTGTGCCCTGGGAAAGCAGTGGAGGACGGCCCAAAGCCTTGGGACCCTGCACCCATGTGGGAGACCTGGAAGAAGCTCCTGTCTGCGGACCAGCTCAGCTCTGGCCATTGTGGCCACTTGGGGAGTGAACCAGCAGATGGAAGATCTTCTCTGTCTTCCTTTATGTATATCTGGCTTTGCAATAAAAATAAATTAATCCTTTTTAAAAATAAAAGAGAAGTAAATGGTGAAGGTCTCCATTTAAACAAACAAACGTGGGTGCAGGAAGAGGCCAGGCAACGTGTCCAAGGTCACATGCCTGTGTAGCAGCGATGGTGGAGTGCATAGCAGGGTTGGCCACCGCCTGAGCCTCAGTGTTCCGCATCTGCTTGGGGCAGCACAGCCCCTGGGGCTGTTCCCGGCAGCTGTCCCAGGACTTGGGTTGCTCTTCCCTGCTTGTGCTCCTGCCTGCCTCTGGCTGCCCTGCTGCCCCAAAGGAAGACAGCTTCAAGTATGGCTTCAAGATGAGACAACTGGTCAACCCGGGTGCGCCTTTTGGGATTGTTTTATTCCACTGGCCTGAGTTTGCAGGATGAAGAATTCCGGTATGCTAAAACCTATAGCCAGCCAAGACCAGGCTGAAACACCCATCTTAACAGAAAAAACAAAACAAACACACCTGCCAGGGTATTCATGCCTTGGTGTGGAAGTTCATGAAAGAATGACAATGTGAACCCACCAGCTACTGGGGTGGGTGAGGCCCAGGTGCTGCCGCAGCCCCAGCTCCATGCACTGCATCCATGTGACCACTCCTCAAAATCAACATGTGGTTCCTGGGAGTGGGACGAGGCGTGGATCACTTGGCCCTAACACCTCTGGTGAGGCGCACAAGGTCTGCTACCAAGCGTCACGTTGACTTTCCAGGAAAGAAGACATTTTCTCCCCCTTTTTAATTTAAAAGAGTTTTAGAGAGAAGGACAGAGAGAATGAGAGAGAAAACCCAAAATGACTCCATGGTCAGAGTTGAGCTTCTCTGAAGCCAGGAGCCAGGTACTTCTGCAGATCCCCTGTGTGTGTGCAGGGGCCCAAACACTTGACCATCCTCTGTTGCCTTGCTGGGACATAAACAGGGAGCTGAATGGGAAGTGGAGCAGCTGGGACCCCAGCTGGAGCCCATTTAGGATGCTGGCTCTATAGACCATGGGGCTGGCCTCTCAGCTTTCTTCTAACTAAACAACTTGATAGAAACTTTCTGTCATTCAATTTTTTTTGCGTGTACATTGGCTCAACTGCATTTGTGCTATGTTTTGTCTTTCTTACCCTAGCAAATATTGCAACAAACCCAGATGGGAGTGTTGTGCGGTAGGCAGCTAGTTCAGGGTCACAGGCTTGGAAGCCACTCCCCCGCCACCTAGGTGCTCCCTCTGCCTACCTGTGACTCACCTATAGTCACCTGGAACCTGAGAGGGGGCGGGATTGTGTTGTTGTGTGAGCACGCCCCTCACAAGCCCCTATGAAGGCTCACGACAAGGAGGGGCTCATGTTCTGTCTCTGTCCTGTGCTTCCATCACTCTGGCACTCTGACTCTTGACCTCCCCAAGAGGACAGGCAGCCCCTGAGCATGGCCCCTGTGTCTGTATTCCTCACCCTCTGTTCACTGCGTGGGCGGGACAATGAAGAGAGCCATGCTAACATGCTTTGTATTTCTAATGTGTGTACTATCGGGAGTTCCAGGAGAGGTGAGGCCTAGCAGTGGTGGAATGTGGGCAGGGAAGCCAGGCAAAGGTGAATGTCTGCAGCTTTCTAAGTGTGCTCAAACTGTTATTCATTGCATGTCTCAGGATCACTTACATTGCTGGGGAAGCTGGGACATAGGTCTTCAGCTTAACGGATGGACTTCAGGGTAGTGACCATTTGTTCCTCTCGGGGTTACGATCCACTGGATTGCCATATGGATTTGTGCTTTTCTATTTCTAGTGGGCCCTGTTATTACCAAGCTTGGTGAATAAAGACTCCCTAATAAACCTTGGACATGTCTGGCGTGATCTCGCTCACACCCCGCAACAAGGTGAGTGCAGCCTCTTACTTTGTGCACCTGCTGCCGCCTCCCTCTGCTCTTATTCTCGTGGTTTTCCCAAGAAGGGAAGCAAGACCTTCCTAAAGGGCTTGGGTACGGGCACTACTCCATGCACCAGCTCATTTTACCCAGACAATGGCACAGTCTTTGGGACAACCACCGGGCAGTGAGCTGGGGTGGTGGCTTGACAAGACAGTTTTTAAAGATTTTTAAACATTTTTATTGGAAAGTCAGATATACAGAGAGAAGAGACAGAGGAAGATCTTCCATCTGCTGTTTCACTCCCCAAGCGGCCTCAATGATTGGAGCTCTGCTGATCCGAAGCCAGGAGCCAGAAGCTTCTTTCGGATCTCTCACGTGGATGCAGGGTCCCAAGGCTTTAGGCCGTCCTTTCTCAGTGCTCCAAGCACGTGGCTGGATGGGAAGCAGGGCCGCTGGGACACAAACCGGTCCATCCCAGCATGTGCAAGGCGAGGACTTTATCTGCTAGGCTACCGCGCTGAGCTCTTTACAAGGCACTTTTACAATCTGACCATTCTTTGTGGCCTTTTTGAACGTCAACTACAACTGACCAAAAGTAGGAGCTGCTGGTGGGACTGTCCCTGGCTCCGCCATGCAGAAGTGGAGCTGCTGGGCCAATGGAAGGAGGACTAATCCGCCCGAGGGGCCCTGATTGGCTGACGGCGCAGTCATGTGCCACCTGCGTGCCTGCTGTCTCCAGCCCCGGCTTGGCAGATTTTCCGGAGACATCTGGCAGGAAGGCTCCCGGGCAAGGAGGCTCACCAGGACAGGCTCGATGAGCAGAGCCAGCGTGTTTCAAAGAAAAGTGTATTTTCATTAACTAGCCTCCGAGCTTTAATTATATGTTCAGAGAACACAGTAAAAATTTATTTCTAAATATTTGGCAGGGCGTATGTGTGTCCAACATGTTGCATGTGTTTTAAATAAACCAGCACCTTGCCCTGTAAAAGGAAGCGGAGGATTCTCTCCGGAGACTTTGCACTTTAATTTTTAGCAACAGGATGTGTTTCTAAATACTGTTAACATATCAAAAGGGGAATGTGTAGTCAAAGGGTTTAAAATTGTTATCAAAGCAATTGCAAAGCGAATGCGGTGACTTTTTTTTTTTTTTAAGGAGGGAGGTGTCTGAACACAGGAAGCCAAATCCCCCAAGATGAAAAGCAGAGTTGGCGTCTGAGATTTCATGGACTTGGACGTTGCCCCTCCCCATTCACAGTTTATAATCACAGTTATCACGGAACCATTAAAAGCCTATTAACTTGAATTCCCACAATTCCTCGAGGGCAAGGGCAGAGAGAGGAGAGGAGAGAGAGCAAAAATAAGTTTGAATGTAAATGGAACACAACATTTGACAGGAGACAGTCTTTTAATTACGCCAGCGACAGAAGATGTCTCAGGGATGTGTCTGTCCCAGCAAACGGCTGACAAGGGAGGCTTGCCACGAGAAGTCCTGGGGCGCCCTGCGCGGCTCCGGAAGGATTTCTCTGCGGGGACACGGCTGGGGGGTGGAGAGGCCGTCCGGGCTTGGGAGGAGGAGGACAGAGGGCCTGCTGGAACGGGAGCTGCTGGTGAGGCTGCCCGGACACACCACACGCTGCAGCGCAGTGCACAGAATCGGCTCCAACGGAAGCCTGGCCCCAGCCTGAGGCAGCGAACCCCCAACACACACCGGGCTGTTGTCATGTGAGAAATTTGATTTCGTGTTTTCCACCCTTCAGTGCCTTCGCTGACATTTCCCCTAACAATGCTATTATGTACTGGAGCAGGTGCCGGGCATCACAAAGCTGTCTTGTGACTTCAGATGAGACGGAGTGTTCTTATCTCGCCACAGAACAATTAGATGCATCCAATTACTTAAAAAAATAACCATAGAGCTGTGAGGTGCATGTATTCCAATGACAGCCTGAGTCCAGCTCTCCGAGCCCACCCGAAGGAGGCGGAGACCCGTGACTGGACGCGGGTTCCGCTGCACCCCCACCTGCACGCCGTGGCTGTGCGCCCAGACCTGCCTTGCCATGGGGCTGGACCTGAGCTGCGGAAAGGGAAGGGCGCTCTCTGCCATCTGAAAGAACCAGTTCCAATCAATCCACCCTCGCCTTAAGTGAGTTCTTCCTGCGTGAATTACCCGTATCCCGCATCCGCTGCCCAGCTTGATCTCATTCCCAGGGTGGATAAAGCAAACGACTCAGTCCGGAGGGAGAGGGTTATTGACTAAGTGCTTAATTAGGCACACAGCCCTTATGCAGCCATTCCCATGCAGTCAAAACAACTGGACCGTGGCGTGGCAAAACCAGGAGTTGCCTTGACACTCGGTTGCCTGAGCTGCAGCTGTTGGCATGGAAGCTGGAGGCGAGAACGCTGCGATGTGCCCTCACTGTCATGCAAGACCTCGACCATGCCGTGGGGTCCGCCGGGAGAAAGCACAGCGCTGTCTAGAAACTTCCGAACCTCGCAGGGAGACCTTCTGCATTAGTGCTGAGCAAATCCACCCTTTGAGCCTGACTTTGGCTCGAACCTGTGAACTCTGACACGACACGCACCACAGTCCAATCAAGTGTCGCAGGTTCCGCCCAGGCTTCTCTGCCAGTTTGCAGGTGCAGTCGAACATGTCCAGGGGCCACCGTCCATCCGTTGCCCTTGGAACCAAAGGTGTGGGGATGCAGGCAGGGCAAAAGCATGCCTCTCTGCTCCCCAAGGCAGAACTTCTGATATCCGTGCACACAGACCGCCTGGACCTGCTGCCAGGACACAGGTGGAGTGGGTGTGGAGAAGGTGCTAAGATTCTGAATTTCTAGAAGGTTCCAGGATAGAGATGATGCTGCTGGCCAAGTCGGAGCAGTGAGGTCTTGGTGGAAGCAGGGCTCGCACCATCACTGCCAACTCATGCAGCAGTTGAAAGGAGAACAGAATGAGACAGGTGCGTTGCAGCGATGTGATACATGCGCGGCTGGGCGGAGGTAGCAGGCTGCACAGAGAACGAGGGCGGCGCCCCCTGTGCCAAGCGCCTGTCTAGGCTGGTGTCCCTTCCGTTCCCTGCTGTGTCCTCTACCAAACCAAACAGGCAGGGGGAGAGGCAGCAGGGTCGGATTTGACACCGTGTGTCCTTCCTTCTGCTTTTCCAAGACACACCCTGGAACGTGAAGAAAGCAGGGACAGGTGCAGGTTCATGTGCAGTAGTTTAACAGAGCTGGTGAACCCTGCATCCCTGCAGAGCCGGAGACCATGAGGTCGGAAGCCAGGACTCAGCCCAAGCCCGTCCCCTGGGATGTTGTCTTCTCACTGTCTCTGTTACAAGGCTTTTAAAAAGCTAGTTCACCATTTCTTGTCACGTTGATGAGATCTTCAATATATTTTTCAGCTCAAAATTAGAGAGTAAGGGGAGGCTGGAATAGGTCAGCCTCTTTGTTCGTCTGGGGCTCCTGCCACCCAGCCTCTCTCTGTGTGTGGTATAGAGCAGAACTCTCCGGCAAGCCCCAAGTGCCATGGAAAGCTCTGCTGCTCTGTTTCCTGGTGCTGGAGCCGGCGGTCTTTCACTGTGGCACCCTCTGGGTGGGGTCCCACGTGGGAGGGCTGCTGCCTGGGGTTGTGTCCTGCCCAAGCTGTAAGAGTCAGGAGTGGCCATCTTTCTGTGGGTAACAGCAACAGCACGAGGACACAGGCGTACGTGCCAACAGGAATGAAACGCTCCAGAAAGGGACAGGCGTGTCTCAAAGTATTTCTACCCATCATTTGCGAAATGCACAGAAACGACGCGATATGCTCACTGCACGTTAGGGCGTCTTACTGCTAAGGAGCAGTTGTTGTTTTCATTGTCGCCTGGCCTGTGCCTCCTCCTGACCTTGAAGAGCTAGTCAAGGTCACAGCAGGCAGGCCAGGTGCCTGTCCTTGCTGTCAGCCCTGCTTGCAGCCACTGCCCTCCTGCTCCTCTCTCCATTCGTAGCTCATTCTGCACCCTCCCTCCGGCCCCACCCTGCTTCTGCCAACATCAGCTTCTGACAGGGGGCTGGCTATCTGGGAACTTCTCTCCTCCATTTCTTCACTGAGGCTCCCCTGGCACCTCCCACAGAGTCCTGTCCCCCACCAGGCACTGACGTACCCGCTGCGCGCGCTGCTGTGTTCTGACACCTTGCTGGATCGCTGCAATTCTCTGAGCAGCCAATTCTCCAAATGATCTAGTTTCCAAGCGCTTTTCCAGACGCGGTTTGCAAAGTTATTAGTGATTCATGCCTCAGCACAGACATCAGGCACCCAGTACGTTCAGGTGTCCCAGAGGTCGGCAGGGTCAAGAGTGCCTTAGATATGTCACGGTGGGTTTGTACCTCTAGGTTGAGTGAACTTCTCCAGTTGGACGACTTGTCCTTGCCTTGCAATTAGCCTTAATTGTCTTCATCCAGGGCCAGACGTTGCTTTATGCAGAAGAGAAGAGAAAGAATGAACAGAAATCCTCTTGCAAAGTCACCACCTGGCAATTTCGCATGGTCAGGAATTGCAGTAGAATGAACTCTGCTGGATGCTGGCATTGACCACGGCCTGGGGCCCCGTGGGTTCTAGTGTGGGTTATGCTGTTGGTGGATGAGTCATCGCTTCTCTGGAACTTGGGTTTCTGCTCTGCAAGTGGAGACAGTTACCAACACCTGCTTCTGTTTCCACGGGTGTCCCAGCAGGGAGACATCCTCCCTAAGGGGGTCCCTTCTCAGAGATACAGCCCTCTGCGGTCTCAGGGACAGGAAATCTTGTCTGCCCTCAGGCCAAAGGAGCTGACAGAGGAGCTGTTAACACCAAGCAGGCTTGGTGCAGTGGCCTAGCGACTAAAGTCCTAGTCTTGAATACACCGGGATCCCATATGGGTGCTGATTCTAATCCCAGCTGCCCTGCTTCCCACCCAGCTCCCTGCTTGTGGCTTGGGAAGACAGTCGAGGACAGCTCAAAACCTTGGGACCCTGCACCCGCATGAGAGACCCGGAAGAAGCTCCTGGCTCCTGGCTTCGGTTCAGCTTCGGCCATTGTGGCCACTTGGGGAGTGTATCGTCAGATAGAAGATCTTCCTGTCTGTCTCTCCTCTGTGTGTATCTGACTTTCCAGTAAAAATAAATAAATCTTAAAAACAACAACCAAAGCCAAACACCAAGTGAGCTGGGACTGGGGGGGTGACAACTGCTTCTACACGATGGCCTCTTAGAGGCAGAGCCTGGGAGAGCAGGGCTGCGCCCCAGTGGTCCACGAGGAGAACCTCCCTCCAGCTCCATGCTCGGGGAGGGATCCGAAGCCTGGTGGCCGGAGTGCTTAGCCCTGTGGCACTGTGAACTCCTAGTAATGATGCTGTGGAAGTGCCCTGTGGGTTCCATGCGTGTTCCCTCAGCCTGGTGGAATCCGCAGTGAGGGCAGCTTATGCCCTGTAGTGGCATGCTTCGTACTCCCCCTGCCTAGCTGGCTCTTGGAGCCCCCGGAGGGAAGCGAGACCCTTCCCTGCTAGAACCCAGGGAAGCTCTGGTTACAGATTTGAGAGCCACCATCTGCTGGCTTATTCCTCAAATGACTGCAACAGCTGGGGCTGGGCCAAGGTGAAGCCAGGAGCCAGGAGCCTCCACCACGTGGGTGCAGGGGTCCGAGCTCTGCAACCGTCCTCTGCTGCTTTCCCGGTCACATTAGCAAAGAGCTGGATCCAGTGGTTAACTAGCGGCTGATACAGGATGCTGGCGTGGCAGGCAGCGGCTGAACCTCTGCGCCACACGTGATGGTTGACATCACAGTAACAAAAGCACGCTGCCCCTCTGGCGTCAGCCTCTGCCTGGATCAGAGAAGGTCCTTGTCACTGCCGTGGCGACTCCAGCTCGGGTAAGGAGCGACTCAGAGGCCCCGAAAACCGACCCCTGATCCCTCCATCCTGGACTCAGCACCACCTTGAATATATGCTTACCATAATCCCCTAGTCGTGGCCCCTTTGAGGCCCACTTGCCTAAAAAGCTTAGTGCCCCACCAATCCCGAGGCATCTGTCCCTGGTGTCACCTGCAAGGGCATCTCCCCACACCCACCTCGAGGAGGTAAAGGCTCCTTTTCCCTTCGCACATGCTCGCTCCCTCTCTTTCCTCTCACTCCTTTCAGCTCTTTCTGCTCTTCTCTGTCTCTGCTCCCACTTTCTCCCTGTCCCACAGCTATGCCCCTTGTGGAAATGAAAACACCTCGTGTGGCTCACTTACTGTGCCTGGCAACTTGGGTTTGTGGCAAAAAGAAAAAAAAGCTGACGGCTAGAACCTCCAGGAAGCTGCACGGGAGAAAGAGGGTTGAGGACACACTTTGTTAGCAAAAGAGTCAGATAGACCCTGTAGATATTTGCTTTAACTTGTATACAGAAGAACCAGGAGCATTGGTGGAACAGTGCACTTACAAGGAGAGAGGGAAGCAGCGGGAGCATCCCTGGGCGGGAGTGAGTGAGGTGGTCCCAGGGTGTGTGGGCACTGGGCGGAAGTGAGATGGTCCCAGGGTGTGTGGGCACCTGGCAGAGGCCGGGTCCCAGGACAGCCGTTGGAGTGAGGTGGTCCCAGGGTGTGTGGGCACCAGGCAGAGGCCGGGTCGCAGGACAGCCGTTGGAGTGAGGTGATCCCAGGGTATGTGGGCACCGGGCAGAGAGGCCGGGTCCCAGGACAGCCGTTGGAGCGAGGTGGCCCCAGGGTGTGTGGGCACCAGGCAGAGGCCGGGTCGCAGGACAGGCTCTGGGGTCTTGAGAAGGCCGCATGGAGAGGCCGGAGCTCTGGAGCGGCTGACTCACACCGTGCTTTGACTCAATCCACTGGCCACATGATCCCTGTTACCTTATCCGTTCACCTTACAGGTTGTCATGGAGAACCAGGAAGGGAAACACATGGGGAAGTGCTCAAACCACCTGCGTGTAGTTGTGATTCCTTCATGCCCCTTCCTTCGCCACTGTGCAGTCATGGGCAGTTGGAAGCACCTGTGAGTCCCACCGTGGGGAACAGAAGCGGCTCTCTGAGAAGGTGGGGCAGAGACAGTGCTCATGGACACATAGGTGCTACTGACAAGATCAAGGTCACCCCCAGGGATGCAATTTACGTCTCAGACAACAAAGAGATTGGGTCAGACAGTTACCATGGGAACGTCAACTCCAGGAGGGTACAAAAGGCTTGCCATTTTACCCCCACATTATCCTATCCTCACCTGTCTGGTCTGATCCTGAGGCTGTCCCCACCAGGACTGAGGGCCCTGGGGCCATGCCTGGAATCAGTGGCAGGGTACCGGGAGGGCTTAGAAGAGAGGCCTTGCCCATTGTGACACGTGTTTCCATTCCGTGGGCTTCCCCACCTGCCGGAGGCTGAGAAGTGAGGATCAGGAACCAGGAAGACTAGCGGCTGCCCAGAGAAGCTTCTGGAGTCTCAGAGGGGAGAGGGAGCCCGTACCAGCCCCTTCACTTCCTGGGGACGATGGCCAAAGGCAGACGCTTCAACCCACCCCTAGACAAGGACGGAAGATGGGTGAGGAAGACGGTGCTCTCTGGTTCCTTTCTCTGCCGTTTGAGTGTGCTTGGGGACATGGCAGTGAGTTCGGGTGCTGCTTCTGCAGTGTGATCTTGAACCAGCCACTTCATTGCACCTTGTCTGCCAAGGGGGTCTATCAGCTCCCGGGAAGGGGGTGGGGAGGCACATGTGGAACATGGATGCAGTTCCGGAGCCTGTGGATGCCTGCTGGGCGACGTTGTTGCCCACCCTCCTTTGGGTCTTGATTCTCTCCTAACACCTGTGTTCCTGGACTGCTGTGGGCATGACTACCGCCTGTGTGGGGATAGCAGGTTGGTGTGGGCCGGGCTCTTGATGTTTTTTTAGTCCCCCAGGGGTCCCCAGTGCCTGACATCACGTGGCGATGTTCTAGGAGGAACCTCTGAGCCAACTCTGCTGGCTCATGGCCTGCCACCTTGGCCTACCAGCCCATCAGTGTCCCGAGTCCAGCATGGGAAACTTTTGCTTCCCAGTTCCTGCCCTTTGCAGATCCCCCCTTCAGATGTCACTCGCCAAGGGCAGGTGAGCCTGCCCATAGTGCTGCCAGTGTCAACAGGATCTTTTCTGTTTTAAAATTTCGGCATTTCATTCACTCAAGAAAGATTTGGGGGAGTCATGGGCGCCAATCGGCACCTGCATCGTCCTTAGCAGGGAGGGGAGAGGCTGACTCCAAGAGGGCCCGCTGGCAGCCTCGGCAGTCAAATGCTAGAACATTGTGTCCAGGGAGGGATGCTTGGCCATGGTCCACGTGGGGGCATTCCTGAGTGTGAGCCCCAACTCCAGCTTCCCATGGACACAGCTCCGGGAAAGCAGTGATTGGCTTGTGTAGCTGGGTTTCTGCCGTTCATAGAGGAGCCTGGGTTCAGCTCCTGCCCAGCCCTGTGGAGAAAGCGAGAAAGGGAGAAATGGGAAGGACCTTGAAGAATTTGAGTTTGAAGGCTTTAAAAAACTTTTATGAAAGTATGCACTTTCACCAAACCTTGGCTGAATAATAGCCCAAGACTCAGTTTCTTTACCTGTGAGATGGGCGCACAGCATGCCAAGTGTGAGTGCCATTGTGGGCTTAAGGAGGTGATTTATCCGGAAGTGCTCAGGGAGGCATGGGAAGAGTCACGCGCACCTGAGACACGGTGCACGCACAGCGATTTTACCGCATGAGAACTTCCATTGCAAACATTTAAAGTAGGAAATAGTAATTGAAAGATACATGGTAAATATTGATACCAAGTATACATGAAACAAAAATCCATGGCCAGCTGAAATGTACCGTACTTCAGAATAAGAGGGTGAGACTGGGCAGATAACACCAACACAATGGCCGTAATGGTCCACGTAGTGGATACTTGGACACCAAATCGGAGTGTGGGTTTCCTGGCAGCCCAAGCGAAGTGGGAAAAAGTGTCCACTGCACCACGGGATTGTCTGTAGAGAGAAAACGTAGACTGCTCAGACCAAGCAGCTTCCCTCCTTTCTGTCATCTGTGTATCAGGACAGAATTTGACATCCTCAAAGCTGACTATGTGTCTTAGCTAAATCAAGGTTTGCAGTTCTGAAGTAACAGTACAACCCAGATGTTGGCCATCGGGCCAGGCTCAAATGTGGGCAGTGAATCCACTGCTGGGAGATAAGGTGCCATTCACCCTCAAACTCCCACAGTAAGGCATGCAGAAGTGGCGAGGTGGCAGCTCAGGGCGCTGTCACCCCAGCCCCGTGCCACTCAGGAGCTTTTCTGATGGGAGGAGAATCCGGGGACTGTTTCGGGCACTCAGTGGGTTTGGAGGACACGCGATGACCCGAGACCAAGTCAGCTGGGTCTGCAGAATGGAGAGCAGATTGTGAATGGCTGGTTCTCCGGAGGACTGAGCCGGCGGTGGTGTGGGTTAAGTCAATCTGAGGACGTTGACCCACTCCCATCTCTTCTCCCAGGCTCTGAAATGGAGCCTCAGGGAAGGGTCCAAGGTCATTGTGTCTTCTCTTGGGTCAGAAACTGCCAAGACATGAAGCATCTCCCAGCACCTGCTGCTGTCTAAGTTCCTCCAATTTAGAATAATCAGCATCCCGGGTGCTGTACTTTGGGATGAAAGTCTTTGAGCTCCTTCAAGGCCCAAACAACAAAAGCCAGAACAGAGCAGAACAGATACCCAAGACACCTGTTGCTTAAGTCTCCCCCTTTTCACTGGGAAAACAGAACCTTTCCTATGACCTCCGCCCCCCAAATGTTGCTCCTGATTCATTGGGTCACATGGTTAATTTAGCGGCAGGGGAGTCTGGGAGGTATATTTTAAACATCCCCATTACCTCTTCAAAACAACAACAACAACAACAAAGCAATCAGGTTCTGTCCTTGGGGTAGAGATTTCATCACCGGCTTCTCTGAGAGCCCAGGAATGCAGCCCAGCACCCAGGTTTCAGGGGGAGAGAAACTGCCCCCACAAACAAGATGTGGGCCTTTGGCATGAGTCCTTCCTGCGGTTGGCACCTAAAAGCACAGGCAGAACAGTGCTGCTGGTGACGTTTCCCAGTTGCTTGTAGACAAGTTGGGAGAATGACGGAAATTGCTGGCTTCGAGAGAGCCTTGGCCATTCGGAAGGAGAATAATTGCCATTCGGGGTGCCAGTTATTGCCGCCTTGCTGGTTGTAGTCTGGCTGCGGCCAGGTGGGAAGGCTCATCCCACACATTTCCACCTTCCTGCTTGATATGCAGTCACTGAGTGATTGAGTGCAGCAGAAATTCCACTGCCAACTAGTGAAAAAGCTATATTTCACGGTTACAATATCTAACAGAAGGGTTTATTTCACAGCTATCATGTCATAGCCATTAAATATATATTTTAAAAGAGTGAAATTAAAATGCTAGAGCCGTTTTTATGATTTTATTATTTTTTGTTCAGTGACATAGCCTCTAGACTTGCAGAATACCAATGAGCTCAAGCTGGCTGTCCCCTTGCCAGGGAGAACAGCCACTGCCGACGTCAGAACACTGCCACCACCCCGGTCTGACTCCTTCAGGCAACGGTGTTGGCAAACTGGGGCTGGAAGAAGGGCAAAGGGGAGGTGCCCAGGCAGAGGCCTTCTGTGTTGTTCATATTTACAAAGACTGCAGAGGCTAAGACGCCCCTTGGGGCATTTGTATCAGACCCAGAGGACCTGGATCTGAGCTAGCTCTCCTGCCTCAGATTCTGCTTCAGTGCACGCAGTGAGGCAGCAGCTGCTGGGGCATGTACACCCAGTGGGGCAGCAGGTGCTGGGGCAAGCACGATGGGTTCCTGTCACCACATGAACTACCTCCTGGGCTCCTGGCTCAGTCCTGGCTGTTGAGGGCAAATGAAAGTTAGTACATAAAAATTTAAACATTGGTTGAAAACTTTTTTTTAAAGTTTCTTTTATTTATTTGAAAGGCAGAATCCCAGGGAGAAGGGAGAGGCAGAGGTGGAGCATCCATCTCCTGATTCAGCCCGCAAAGGGCCGTGACGGCCAGGGCTGGGCCGGGCTAACCAGGAACCCCGTCCGTATTTCCTGTGTGGCTGCAGAGACCTAAGCACCATGGAGTGCTGTGCACCACGGCTGGGCTCCAGAGACTTAAATGGAAGGGAGGCAGGGACCCCGGGGGAGTTTTTGCTTCCTTTCTTAAGTTTTTCTCTGTGGTTTCAGACTTTAAAACTAAGGATATGCATTACAGCTCTAATAAGAAACAAACGCTCATTATCTGTTGTGGGGAAATGAAAAGAACAGCAAGAGCGGAAGGGTCCAAAGCCGTGGGGCAGTCTTCCCCTGCCCTGGGTCACTTCCAGCTGCCCTTGTAGGGTCTGCACCATCAAGCCTGGTGGTTTCCTTCCCGCATCTCCAGCCCTCGCGCCCCACTGCTGGGCAGCCATTCGAACGCCTTGAGCAGGACCATTTCCATCTGAATGTGTGCTTCTAATTAGGTATTATTTTGTGTGCCCAGATGATTTACACGAATAGCTCTGGGCTTTGGGTCTTCCTCTTCTTCTCATTCAGCACTGTATTGAAGAGCTCTATCCGCTGCCTCTCTTGGCTCCAGGGAGTGTTCCCGCCCCAGGGAGCATAAGGACCCCACCTTGTCACAGAATGGTCCCCAGGTAATCACACGTGTAAGGACGTTCACCGAAAGCCACCTGAGTGTACAGTCCTATTGTGGCTGGAGGAGGCATGCAGAGAGAATCTTGGTGTAGGCCAAGGGTAGACTCCGCCAAAGGAAGGGGTCCTGGCCCGAGGCCACGGTGGTGGGTTTAGCGGGGAGGAGGGGGACGAGTGTGAGCAGGCAGAAGCAGCTGAGGTTTTTGCACATGCTCTGGGTGCACGTGTCACTAATCAAAGCTTTCCCATCACATCGATTATTATTCCCATTTTATAGCTGAGGAGGCTAAGGCTGGAAAAAGTTAAGCTAAGCAGGAGAGGAAGCTGGCTTTGGGTCTGAATCTCTCACTGAGAGCTTGGGCCCCCGACCACGGGGTGCCCCTGCCCCCTACGCTGGCATTTCCACCTGGAGCCCATCAGCTCTTCTCTTGTTAGGATCATTCCTGTTCTTTGTTCAGTTCTTGCTTTCTCTCAGAGATTTCTCCTTACAAGCTGGCTCTGCTGGGGTGGCTAGCTGGGATGAGCGGTGGTGGTGGGGGGACGGGCCAGTCCCACTCCCTGCAGGAATGAAGGGTGCAGGCCGTGGTTACCTGGGACTACAGCTTTCACTGTGTCCTGCAGGAATTGCTTGGATGAATGTGACTGCTGCCTCAAGGTTGCCCCGTCTTTCTGGGGGAGCCCTGAAATCCATTCATTGACAAATCAACTTGTATTCACACAGCCTGGCTCTTGTCACCCCAACTTTACTCTGCCTAGTACTCTTGGTGTAGGGAAACCCCCAAGTTCCTTGGCCCCACTCTTCCAGGGGTCTCCACCCTCCCCGTCCCTGGACTTGGGTCACTGTGGACCTGCAGCGCTGCAGTTGGCTGACCGCTATGATGTGGGCTGGATTCTGGCTCCCGGAGGTTCTCCTGGCAGAAGGAAGCCCTCACCTCTGTTTTCCTGGGTCGCTGAATATGCACAGTTTCAGGGGACCCCATTCTCTTTACCAGGCTTGTGACGTTGCCAGCTCTGTGTGTAGTGGGAGTGGCCCTGTAACTGCAAACTACTGGCCCTGGTAGCTTGGGGCCACAACAGGGTTTTTGCCTTGGAAAGAATATTTGAAAATTAACAGAAGTGATGCCATTTCCCTTGTAAGCCAGAAGCACTCAAATCGCCTTTTAATCCCTTTGTGGAAGAATTCCTGACACTCGGCTTATAGATGCACATGTGCCTGGTTTTAATGAAGGCCTTTGCTGTTTTCTAGTTCCCACACATTGGACTCATGCAGAAGACGCCAGAGTCCATCACCCGTGCCGCCATGAAGGAGCCCCTGTGTCCACAGGCGGCTAAACAGGTGCAGGGAGGGTTGCCACCCATCTACAAAGTCCGGGAGAAAGTGAGTACCAAGCTCCGCCTGTATTCTGTGCCCACTGTCCTGGCTCCTGCGAGTGGCCCTCTCAGCGTTTCTGTCCATCGTGCCTTGTAAGGACCTGGACCCTAGAGGACAGTGCTGTCCCCAGCTCACAGTGGGTCGCTGTACAGACCTGAGCTGGCTGCAGCCGAAGCTGCTCCTGGTGTGACCCACTGGGTCATGTCCCCCCGTAAGTGGCACACTTCACACCCCTGTCAGCCAGCGGCCTTGGCCCAGGCCCCCAGCTTCTGAGACTCTGCTGGTTGGATGAAGAAGAGGGCTGACGCCACCACGGAAGTCCTCGCTGGAGTAGTGAGCCTGGTCACCGTTCTACCCTTGCTTCCCAGCAGGGCAGGATGAGGGTCTGACTCAGGAAGCTGGCACTGAGCCCTGTTTCGCCTGTGCTGCTGCGTGGGGCTGCACTGGGCTGTGTGGGGCTGTGCTGGGCTGCATGGGGCTGCACTGGGCTGTGTGGGGCTGCGTGGGGCTGTGCTGGGCTGCGTGGGGCTGCACTGGGCTGTGCGGGGCTGCATGGGGCTGCACTGGGCTGTGCGGGGCTGCGTGGGGCTGCGCTGGGCTGTGTGGGGCTGTGTGGGGCTGGCTTCCTTCTGACACGGAACCTGGCTGGGCCTCCTGATGTTCCCTCTTCTGCTTTCCAGCAGGCCACAAACAACAACTTCCCCTTCTCCCTGCACGACAACCGGCACACGTTGGAGAACTCTGGATCCTACCTTGACTCTGTGAGTGCTCCTTTCCAAATACGAATACAGTTGGGGGTGGCTGGGGAGTCACATCAGGACCTCTGACGTGATGGGTTGAGCACAGAGGACTGACCTGAAAACTGGATCCAGACCAAAACACAGCCAGGTGTTAGACTGGACGCCTGCCGGTGGGCGCTCAGGGTGCTGCACGTCAGCCCCAGCCTCTGCCTGTGTGTCCATGGACTTGACGCTGCTTCCTTCCCACGGCTTCGGGGGCTTTCCCGTGAAGATCCGGCATGGAAGAAGGGATCACCCGTGTGTGTCTCGGGATGACAGAGCCAGGATCCCCAAGGAGGGGATCTTACATAAGACAGGAATTCCCAAACGGTGCCTCTCTCTGGAGATGGGTGATGCTGTCCCTGGAGACTGGTGTCTGCTAGCGCTCGGCAGCAGCGAACACCACTGTGAAACAGGAATGTCGTGCAAACTGCAGGTGTCATGTAAAATTTTCCGGTGGCGACATTCAGTGAAATGAAAGAGGCGAAATTAATCTAACCAAATAATCACCCAAATTATCCATTCAATGAGTAATCCGTATTAATCAGCTCCTCTACATTCCTCTTAGCAAACTAAATCTTCAAAATGCAGTTTGGGGCTGGCCTTCATCAAGGTCAGTTTATGCCAGTTGGGATGCCCACACCGCACAAGTGCCAGCTCTGCTCAACAGCTCAGCTTCCTGGGATGCAGAAAGAACACACACAGGATGATGATATCAGCCAAGAACGCACAGGATGAACCCTGCCACCCATGTCAAAGGCCACTTTGAGTTCTTGGCTCCTGACCCTCGGTGGGCGATTGGGGGAATGAAATGAAGGGAAAACTCTTTCTTTGGATCTCAGCTTTCAAATAAAAAAAAACCAGTTTGGGGGTTGGCACAGTGGTATAGTAGGCTAATCCTTTACCTGCAAGTGCTGGCATCTCATATGGACACCAGTTCGTGTCCCGGCTGCTCCGTTTCCCATCCAGCTCCTTGCTTATGGCTCAGGAAAGCAGTGGAGGATGGCCAAAGGCCTTAGACCTCTGCAACCACATGGGAAACCAGGAAGAAGCTCCTGGCTGCAGTCCAGCCCTGCTCCAGCTGTTGTGGCCAGTTAGGGAGTGAACTAGCAGATGGAAGATCGATCTCTCTCTGCAACTCATGTTTTCAAGTAAAATAAATAGATCATAAAAATATCCAATTTATGTTTTCCCCCTACGTCCGTCTGAGTTTGGAAGCCTCACATTCCAGTGCTCAGTAGCTGCTGTGTGACGTAGCTGTTGGTGTGACCTCTCGGAGGGCAAGCTCGGGTACCAGGATGTACCAGGAGGGCTCTGAGAGTCTGCGTTGACGACGATGCTATCAGTCAATCACCAATGACTAAGCATTTGCCATCAGCCGGGGCTTCGTGCTATTATCTCATTTAATCCACACATGAGCCCTCTGCATGGACTCAGAGATCAGGAAACTGAGGACCAGCCAAATCCAACAGCTGGCCCCACGCTGCCCTGTCCAACAACCTGCTTGAACACACAGCTCCAGCTTCTGCCCTGCCCGCCTCTCCTATGCAAAGTGCAATGTAACCTCCGAGCCGGAAAAAACTCAAATTATATAGCCTTCCATAACACGAAAAGCAAGCTTCATAGCCCGTCTGCTCTGCTCACATCGGCACCTTGCGGATTCGCTGCTGAGGGGCTCATGAGCACCAGCTGAGAATTTCTGCCACTCACACACAGGTGTAACTGCGCGTTTTGCGAGGGATGCACATAGGATCACGCAGCACAGATGAGGCCAGGTCTGCGGCAGTCCCGTGGGAAGGCTGGAAGCCTCCCTTCTCAGTGTTCAGCAAGGGTTGGCACAAAGTTGGGTTTCCAAGTGGACAAAGCCTAGATGATGTTTACTTGGGAAACAGGTGCTTTGCCGTCTTCGTTAGCCCTGCTTCTGTCCTGCTTTTCATCACGCAAGCTTTCCGCCTCTTCGTGGGGGTCTACCTCAGTTGCTTTGTCCAAGATTTATATAATTCTCTTCACATTTCCTGGTACAGTGTTTCTCAGGCTCCTCCTTTTTGCCATTCATTCTTCAGATCTTTTGTTTTTTCAGCTGAATGTTACTTTGGATCCTTGCAATTTTTTTTTTGTTAATGAAATCATTAAAATCATATTCTTCAGATTGGTTTTTATTTCCCAAAGGTGTTTCTAATTAAAGTCTTATTATTTTCTTCCATATAGTATATGATTTGATTTTAATTTCAATTTTTAAACAAAAAGCTTACAATGTTTTGAATTTTCTATGTGGTTGGAATTTTTAAAGATCATTCACTTGTCCTAGTATCCAGTTTTAAGGGTTATAGTAATTTTCTTTCAGAATATTTTTTATTTGTTGTGAAAGAGTTAGAGAGACAGAGGAGGAGAAAGAGAGAGGGGGCCGGGAGGGAGAGAGAGCCCTTCGATTTGTTGATTCCCCAAATGGCTGTAAAAACTAGTCCTGGCCCAGGGCTAAACCAAAAGTCAGGAGCTTCAGCTGGGCCCTGGTGTGGGCGTAGGGGTCCCAGTGTGGGTTCTGGTGTGGGAGCAGGGGTCCCAATACAGAGGCAGGGGTCCCAGTGTGGGTGTAGGGGTCCCAGTATAGGGGCAGGGGTCCTGGTGTGGATGCAAGGCTGCAAACACAGGGTCATCAGTCACTGCTCTCCCCAAACCATAAGCAGGGAGCTGGATCAGAAGTGGAGTAGCCAGGATGCAACTGGCACCCCATGGCATTCCAGCCCCACAGGCGGTGGTATTGCCCGTTACACCACAATGCCAGTCCCTTGTGGTAACTTTCATCGAGTGTGATTTCTGAGTTCTGCTTCTTGGATTGCACAGATTAACTTTTCTGTTTTTGGGGCACTTAATTTTAGTGATGTTTCATGGGTGTTGCTTGGTAGTTAGAGCCGGCACCCCACGTCACAGCTCCTGCTCCTGACCGTGGCTTCCTGCGGATGCAGAGCCTGCGGACGGGGATTAGTGGTGACGGTCAAAGTCATGGGCTCCTGTCACTCATGTGGAAGACCTGGCTTGGGGTGTGAACCAGCAGGAAGAGCTAGCGTGCTCTCTCTCACCCTCTCACTCTGCTGTACTGTGACTCTCTGCTTCTCAAATAACGTATAACGAGGATTATATACTTTCTCCTTGGCTGCAAAGTTTTTAATTCAGAGCTTAGTCATGTATTTCACATTTTCATATGTGTTTCTCCATCTCTGGTCTGTCGTCTCTGCTTCTAAGGTGACTCTTCTCTCTGCATTGTGTTACTGTCGTGGGCCTCGCGCTGAGCAGTGGCCCTCTCCGGGCGCTCCTGGCCCGGCGTGTGGCCCTCTTACTCAGCTCTTGCCAAGATTTGCTGTTTATGGTATGCCCCATTTATCCTTTTCTTCATAACAGTTATTTTGCTTCAGGTTTATTTTTTCTATTTTAAAGATTTATTTATTACAATGTCAGATATACAGAGAGGAGAGACAGAGAGGAAGATCTTCCGTCCGATGATTCACTCCCCAAGTGACCACAATGGCTGGAGCTATGCCAATCTGAAGCCAGGAGCCAGGAACTTCCTCCGGGTCTCTCACACGGGTGCAGGGTCCCAAGGCTCTGGGCCGTCCTTGACTGCTTTCCCAGGCCACAAGCAGGGAGCTGGATGGGAAGTGGAGCTACCGGGATTAGAACTGCTACCCATATGGGATCTCGGCACGTTCAAGGCGAGGACTTTAGCCACTAGGCCACCATGCCGGGCCCTCAGGTTTATCTTTTAAAGATAGAACACAATACAGTTTGAAAAGAATCTGGGGCCCGCACAGTGGCTCCACAGGCTAATCTTCCACCTGCAAGCACTGGCATCCCATATGGGCACAAGTTCGTGGCCTGGCTGCTGTACTTCTGGTCCAGCTCCCTGCTGCGGTCTGAAAAGACAGCAGAGGATGGCCCAGGTCCTTGGGCCCCTGTACCTATGTGAGAGATCTGGAGGAAGCTCCTGGCTCCTGGCTTTGGATTGGTGCAGCTCTGGCTGCTGTGGCCATCAGGGAGTGAACCAGTGGATGGAAAGTCTCTGTCTCTGCTTCTTTCTGTGAATATTTAACCCATTTACATTACTGTGGTGACTTGCTGGGGTCTGTGCTTGCCTTGCGTCTCTGTCACTTCCCTCACCCTGCACACCTCTCTCCCTGCTGCCCTGGTGAATTCTCATAGTTCCAGAATCTTCCACAGTCATGCTTCAGCGAGTTGAGGCTTGGTGGTTTCCTTGCCTCGGGTGTCTCCCGTTGGACTCGCGTGTCCTCGAGTGAGGACTCGCTGGCATTGGGCCCCATGCGCGGGCCTTGCCCCAGCCCCCTGAGCTGCCCCGAGTTTTCCCACCCTGGCTGGTCTGGGCACACCAGGAGGGGTCTCCGATCCTGGGGATTTCCTACATGTGACCCACATGCGAAGGAACATTTAATGACGTCTGCAATCGCCTGCACCTGTGAATGCTGGCGGGCTCCTGCTGTGCACCCATGGGTGTTGGCATGATCTGCACAACATGTCATCTGTTTTCAACCTGGCACAGCACCTTGTGTCTTAGTTCTCACCCAGTTGCGTTCAGGTCAGAGACCTGTTCTGAACATACTGTTGTCCTCAGACTCATAGCAAGGTGCGTGGGGGCAGGCAAGCTGAGGGTCCACTGGGGCCCAGGCTGCTCCTTCCCTCGAAGTCCAGTCTGCTCCATTGACCAGAAGGCTGTGAGCGACACGCTGCTCCCCAGCACTTCTCAAGCGTGGGTCCTTACTGTGTGTGGCAGAGCTAGTGTTAATAAAGACTTTGGGCCCAGCACTGTGGCCGAGTGGCTAAAGTCCTCACCTTGAACGCTCTAGGGTCCCATATAGGCACGGGGTTCATATCCTGGAGGCCCCGCTTCCCATCCAGCTCCCCGCTTGTGGCCTGAGAAAGCATTCAAGGATGGGCCAAAGCCTTGGGACCCTGTACCCGTGTGGGAGACCCAGAGGAGGTTCCTGGCTCCTGGGTTTGGATCAGCGCAGTGCCGGCCGTTGTGGTCACTTGGGGAGTGAATCATCGGATGGAAGATATTTCTGTTACTCCCACTCTCTCTATATATCTGACATTGTAATAAAAATAAATAAATCTTTTTTTTTTTAAATAAGGGCTTCAGAACTGAGGGGTCTCGGATGTTCCCCTAATTGTCTCTTTCTTCCGCAGGGCCTGGGCCGCAGGAAGGTCTCCCCTGATAAAAGGCAACATGTTTCCGAAAATTTCAACCTCTGGGCCTGTGACTACGTTCCATCCTGTCTGGATGGCTTTTCAAACAACCAGTTATCCTATGTCTATCCGGGGGCCAGGGTGGACCCCCATTTCAGGCGCTTTCCCAGACGCTATGATCATGTCTGGAGCACCTGCCAACTCCCGCCCGAGTGCCGCCGCCTGCCGGCTTTGAGAAAGAAGCCGAAAGTCAGGTTCACCGCTCACAAAAGTGCCACTCCTCCCCTGGAACCCTGAGGCTGCCGCAGACACCTGCTGGGACTCCACCTGACACTGAAGGATGTGCTTCCTGGTCCAGTGGGCCAGTTCCTCTTTGAAATGCTTTTCTGATTTTAGTAAGCGAGAAAAACCTTTCAAGTCCTTATAAAATAAATATGTGTGTAATGATACACATGTGTAAATACACTCTTAAGGTGGCTATCTTTGCTTTTGGGAGGATTTTTTAAAAAAAGTTTAATGCTACATAATATAATTACACATTTTCACTTTGAAGTTTCAAAGACAGATAAACCAGAAATTCCTCTTGATTTTGCCTCATCTCCAATCCTTATCCTGTGCCCTAAAATCTTGTTCTGATTCTGTGTGTTTACAATCATTTGCCTGTGCATACACACAAAATTTGAATAAGAAGTGCATCATACAATACATAACCTTCTATAGCTTTCTTTTTAAAAAAGATTTATTTTTATTGCAAAGTCAGATATACAGAGAGGAGGAGAGACAGAGAGGAAGATCTTCTGTCCAATGATTCACTCCCCAAGTGAGCGCAATGACCATTGCTGCGCCAATCCAAGCCAGGAGCCAGGAACTTCCTCTGGGTCTCCCTCGTGGGTGCAGGGTCCCAAGGCTTTGGCCCATCCTCGACTGCCTTCCCAGGCCACAAGCAGGGAGCTGGATGGAAAATGGAGCTGCTGGAATTAGAACCAGCGCCCATATGGGACCCCAGAGCATTCAATGCAAGGACATTAGCCGCTAGGCCATGGTACTGGGCCCTATAGCTTTCTTTTGATGTCTAAGAATGCATCTTGGAGTTTTGTCTTGTCAGAATGTATAGACAGAAATTTTTAAAAAGCAATTATTACATTGTTTTCCCAAATAGAGATGCATCATGTTTGTAAAAGGCATCTTCTGGGGGCATCATAGTGGCACAGTGGGCTGAGCTGCTGCCTGTAAGCCCGGCTTCCCAATGCAAGCATTCTACATCAGAGCAGTGGTTCAGGTCTAAGCCTCTAGGCTTCTGATCCAGCTCCCTGCCGACGCTCCTGACTCCTCAAGGCTTTACCAAGTGCCGGGGCCTCCGTCACCCATGTGACAGGGAGATTGGGTGGAGTTCTTGGCAATACATATGTATATATATTGCAGTCAGAATTGTTGCTATACAAATGCCTCCCACCAAGCTCTCTGTGTGTTCGCACATGGCTCTGGGCTGACCGGAAGGCAGCGGGCAGTACTGGGCTGGACAGAGTGCATGACTTGAGCTTGACTAACTCTGGCCCAACTCCTGATGCTAAGGCTTTGCCCTCCCCCACCTTAGCTCTCACACTTTAAAAGAGATATCTTCCTGTTCTCTTTTCTTGCACTTCTCAAATTATTGGTCAAGTTGACCATCTTTTGCTTCCATTTCTCCATGAACTTTTAAAGGACTTACGTATTTGGACCCTTGATTGCACTTTTAATTTATAAACATTCTAGTAAATCTAAAATTTTGACAAACTTTTGGATTGTTTTCTTTGGGATTTTCTATAGAGAAAAATCACTTGCCAAATGACGTCATTTCGAAGGATGATGTCCCTAAGTGTGTGTGCCTCGGCTGCGGTGTGATCACGCCACGGGAGTCCTGGGGACGCGTGTGCCTCGGCTGCAGTGTGATCACACTCCTGGAGTCCTGGGGACGCGTGTGCCTCGGCTGCGTTGTGATCACGCCACGGGAGTCCTGGGGACGCGTGTGCCTCGGCTGCGGTGTGATCACACTCCTGGAGTCCTGGGGACGCGTGTGCCTCGGCTGCGGTGTGATCACACTCCTGGAGTCCTGGGGACGCGTGTGCCTCGGCTGCGGTGTGATCACACTCCTGGAGTCCTGGGGACGCGTGTGCCTCGGCTGCGTTGTGATCACGCCACGGGAGTCCTGGGGACGCGTGTGCCTCGGCTGCAGTGTGATCACACTCCTGGAGTCCTGGGGACGCGTGTGCCTCGGCTGCGGTGTGATCACGCCACGGGAGTCCTTGGGACGCGTGTGCCTCGGCTGCGGTGTGATCACACTCCTGGAGTCCTGGGGACGCGTGTGCCTCGGCTGCGGTGTGATCACACTCCTGGAGTCCTGGGGACGCGTGTGCCTCGGCTGCGGTGTGATCACACTCCTGGAGTCCTGGGGACGTGTGTGCCTCGGCTGCGGTGTGATCACGCCACGGGAGTCCTGGGGACGCGTGTGCCTGGGCTGCGGTGTGATCACGCCACGGGAGTCCTGGGGACGCTGTGGAGGTTTCAGACGCTCTCTGACTGGTTATAGGCATTCTCTCATATTCTCAGTTTCCTAAGGGCTTTTGTCTTAGCCCCTAATATAGTTTTCTAATGTATATAATACATAGGAGAAATTTTAAAGAACTAAAAATATAGTGACAAAGGATCCTCCGCACTTGTTTGGTGTCCAGTTCTCGCTTCTCTAACAATCCTGTCCACGTGTTTTGTGTTTGTCCTTGCCTAGCAGGGAATCCCTCCCTTTCTACCCCTGCTGTCTCTCACCGTCTCTCACTGTCTCTCACCGTCTCTCACTGTCTCTCACCGTCTCTCACTGTCCCTCCTTCACTGTCTCTCTCTCCTTCTGTCTCCCTGCCTCTTTCCTTCTCTCAGACCTTCCTTGTTCCTCCTCTCTCCCTCTCTGCCTTCCCTTTCTGCCCCATCTTTCCCCTTCCTCTCCATTCCTCCTCTACTTTCCGTCACTTCCCCACAAAGCAGAATTACAAATGTCTTGGAAGTTGTTTCGCGTCAGCGAAAGAGTTTTTCATCTAATGTGCCTTGGTTACGGGAACGATGTGTCACTCTGTCCCACGCGCTGCCCACACTCCAGGGCAGGGGCCGTTTAAGAGGGTCTCGGAATTCTGTCTTCCACAGCCAGGAAGCTGACGGCAGCACACTGCACAGGCCTTGCTCAGCAGCTACCAATTCCATATGCACTGTGTGTCTGCGTGTTTGTTTTGCTGACTACAGATTTACACTGGAATCTTTCTAGTTTGTGAATTCTCTAATCACGGCTGATATTTCCATATGTAAACACACAAATTGCGTTGGGCATCGCTGTCAGGATCCATGTCTGCATTGCCAATTGCATGGTTTTGTTAGAGATTTTTTTTCTGATTATTTATCGGCTGATTCTCTGCTCTCCACACTCTCTGTTTCCTTTAGAAGGCTTCCTGGGTGGAGTCTGACATGGTGTCTATTTTCCTTGGCTTTTGTGTAGTCCTTTTTGTGTCTCATCAGCTTGTTTGCTTGCACTGGTTTCTAGGGAAGTCCCCAGGACCCCGTCATCCATGGTACCAAGTGGCTCTTCCAGGATCCCTTATGCCTCTGCCCAGCGCCCTGGGAGCACACGGGAACATCTGCCACAGACCTGACCTGTGCGCTGTCAGCCTCTGCCTGTCACTGGTCACTCAGAGCATGGGAGTCATTCGGTATAGACAGCAGGGCGTCCCCGCGGTGGGAAGCACGCTGGCCAGTGTGTGTGACATCACTGCTTCCTGAGAGCTTCTCGCCCAAGGCCTAACCTGTTAGTTGAAACTTGGAATTACTGAGTGTTGGGGAGGTGCCACACCCAAGGTTTTCTCCTCAGCCTCAGCAGACCTGTAACATCAAATAGACAAGGTCGTTTCTTTCTCCTACAGATTTATTTACTTTTAAAGTCATGGTAAGTACAGGTGGGGGGCGAGGAGAGAGGGAGATCTCTCACCAGCTGGTGTACTCCCTGGCTGGCCACAATGGCCAGTGCTGGGTCAGTCTGAAACCAGAATCCCAGAACTACATTTGGGCTTCCTCCTTGGTTGCACTGGCCCAGGCGTGTGGCCCCTCTGTGGCTGCCTTTCCAAGGCGCATCAGCAGGAAGCTGGATCCAAAGTGGAGCAGCTGGGATGTGAACTGGTTCCTATATGGAATGCTGGCACTATAGCGCAGCCTAACCCACTACAGCACAATGCTCCTGGGTATTTTACTGAAGGGACGGATCTGGGAACTCCACTATAGATGCCATGGATTTAAGCTTCCACTTTATGAAAATAAAATCTTCAACGTGTTGGCACAATGTCAACGATTTGCTATTGTTAGCTCTTTGTTTTAGTGTGATGTTTAGAGCAGAGGAATAAACAAGCAGCCAGCAAGAGAAACCCCAACACACTAATCAATTACATGCAGGTGTTTACAGAGTTCTGTTTTAACGGATTCGACTCGGACTCATGCCATTCTACAAAGACGTGACTTAAAGCAGCTGCTGGCTGGGTAACGAGGCTTTTGGAGAGATGCTGCCTAGCGTCCCTTCTAGAATAATTCCAGACAGCATTAGCTGCTACGGCACATGTGATGGGTCCGTGCATAACACCTGAGTCTCACACACACATTTGCTGAGATCAGATGCTAGGCCTCAAACAGTTGAGAGAATGAGCGGTGACTTCCGCAGGAGACCAATGCCTCAACGCTGTCTATTTTTAGGTCGAGAAACACACTTCCATGTGGTCTGTTTTGACAGTTAGGACTGCGATGTGAAGATCGCCTTGTGCCTTGGGTGGTGTGGAGCCTCTCGGGGCTGATGGTGGGGTTGACAGTGGTGGCATGGCTCCCTCCCGCCACGGCTTGACACAACGGCCGTTCTAGGACAGTGTCTACATTGCAGTTGCGTGGCAAGTGGCAACCCCCGAGTTCAGTACCAGCCTGTGGGCCAGGGGAAAAGGAGATCTCACCCAATTCAGCCTGATTGTTTTTTTTTCCCAATCCCAGAAGAATTGATCCCATATTGAGGATTCCTGGTGGGGAGAGCCGGCTGTGGGGGAGGAAGGACTTGAAATGAGAATCTAAGTATAGGCTTCCATATGTTCTGCCGAGTTCAGGGAAGATTCCATGCTGTTATGGTAACACCCCAAGACCCACAAAACAAGCAAGCAGAGGCAATTTTCTTCTCTGGGCTCTTTGCTGCCACCCACAGTCTCTGGTTCCAGCATGGTGGTGGGAGCCAGGGGTGGGGTAGGGAGGACCCCCTGGGGGCTCTGAGGCTCCATGACAGTAACCCCACCTTCCAGTCCCACTCTTGGGGACACTAAGAACTTAGGGCCCCTATTGAGCTTATCCGGGTGCCAAGCTGAGGCCAGGGTGGGATCACATGTGACATGTCCTAGATGGTCTTTGTAAGCACCCAATGAAGTGAATGAGAATTCCAGATTTAGCACACAGTGTTTATGAAAACATGGGAGCGACATGCCCACAGCAAAGCCCAAGTATTAAACAATCAATCAACCTTGGTCAGAGCTTGAAGCATGGAATCAATGCAGGGGATCAGATGTTAACTCGGACGCCTGTTGAGGGTTCTGGGAAGCAGTCGGATGGCTTGGGCAGCCTGTGAGTTTGGCTAAGCATAGGTTCTCCCTAACAGAGATCATACTGATGAGCAAGTCTGTATGTGCGCCAGGTTGTTAGGGCACAGGCGTGCCAATCATGTTTTCTTGCCTTTTGTTCTTCTTTCTGCCCAGACAGAAGCTCAGAACAGTCAGATGCAACTCATCTGGCCCCTGACGTGCCAGCATCACTTGTGGAGGAGCACCCCAGCTCCCAGCAGAGAGAACAGTCCAGCTTGTAAGGGACCACAACCCAGTGCAGTCTTCTTTATTCACAGTATGGGGCTGTTGCGTAGGCCTAAAGGAGAGATGCTCAAACCCTCTGCTGCTGTTGACATATTTTTTGGTTAGGGATTCCATGGCCAAAGAAACCATGAGCGAGAGGCATAGATACTCCATTTCTAATAAAAACACCACTGGAGTTTCAAAGGGGAGGCAGGGGCCAGCGCTGTGGGGCAGCATGCTAAACCTCCACCCATGGCACTGGCATACCATGTGGGTGGGTGCTGGTTCTAGTCCTGGCTGTTCTACAGTCCAAACCAGCTGGTTGTTAATGGCCTGGGAAAGCATCAGAGGATGACCCAAGTGCTTGGGCTCCTGTACCCACATGGGAGACCAGAAGAAGCTCCCGGCTTCTGGCTTCAGATTGGCCTAGATTGGGCTGTCATGGCCATTAGGGGACAGTACCAGTGGATGGAAGACCTCTTCTTTCTCTGCAAGTCTGCATTTCAAATAAAAATAAAATAAAGTTTTAGGATTGTGATGTGAAGATCTTAAGAAGAAAGAGGGGGCCTGGAGTGGTAACCTAGTGGCTGGAGTTCTCAGCTTGCATCCACCGGGATCCCAATGGGTACTTGTTTGTGTCCCAGTAGCCCCACTTCCCATCCAGCTCCCTGCTTGTGGCCTGGGAGGGCAGTCGAGGACGGCCCAAAGCCTTGGGACCCTGTACCTGTGTAGGAGACCTGGAGAAAGCTCCTGGCTCCTGGCTTTGGATTGGTTCAGCTCCACCTGTTGTGGCCACTTGGGTTGTACATCATTGGATGGAAGATCTTCCAAGAAAAATAAGTAAATCTTAAAACAAAGAAAAAGAAAAAGAGATTCTGAAACCTTATTGTCCCTCAAGAGATTTTTCTGTTGAAAGCAAAGCCTAGTACCTATATCCTAGGACTTACACAGAAGGAAATGAGGGGGCCTCTTCGTGTAGTTAATAGGAAATTTGAATAGGAGAGCCTGTGGGATGCCCGCATCCCGTATCAGAATGCCCGAGGCTGAGTCTGATTCCAGCTACCCACCAGGGCTCTGGCAGGCAGCGGTGCTGACGCAAGTACTCAGCTCCTGCCACCCCACGTGGGAGATCCCAGCAGAGGCCCGGGCTCCGGTCTGCCAGCTCTGGGTGGCTCAGACATTTGGGGAGTGAACAAGGGGGTAGAAGATCTCTGTCTCTCTCTGACCTTTCAAACAGATGACAAGTAAAGAAAGAAATTGTAAGGTTCAAAGTAAGTTAAAAAAGAAACACAACAATTGTTACTGGGCAAAAAAAGGAAATGGAAAAAAGAGAGAAGGAGATTTGCCCTTTCCACCAGGCACTGGGGAGTCCCCCACCTTCTATCGGGAAGGTTTGGATTAAAACAGATGATGCTTGCCAGCGGAAGCTGGGCTGGTTTTCGGCTCCCTGCTTGGTGTGCCCTTGCATTCCCTGGAACTGGCACCACACAACCACCGCTGCCGTTCCTGATCGGCCCTTCCCTGCAGGGCAGGTGCGCTAAGCCACACATGGTTACAGGAAAGAAAGGCCAACTGCTTCTGCTCCATGCTCGATGGCCATTTCTGAGCCCTGGCGCAGAGGTGAGGCACCAGGGAGGCGGCCACAGCCCCATCCTTGCTTGTGGTGCGGCCATCCTGGCACATCTGTCGGCAGCCGCCTGCAACAGCGTGACGTTCAGCTGCTGCCGAGTAGGTGGATCAGGCAATGCTACTTTGAAAGGTCATAATTATAATTTTATTAAGCTGTGATCAGGGAGGGAAGATAAATGTCATGACGATGTGTTTAATACCGGATACATATTAGATTATAGGACAATTATGCATTTGTGTTTCTTGTATATGTGAGAATTTGGGGATGTGTCAGGGTGAGAGTTAAGCCTATTTTTAATCTGCTGGATAAGGAATTGATTCTAATTCTTTCTTTGCTAATTAAAGGGAAATTAGGAAAACAAACTACGAAACCACTAAATACATTTTGATTACTTATGGATATCAGCAGTTATTTTGGCTTCATTTACTTATTTACTAGGAGCCTAATGATAGGTAAAATGAAGAATTAATAGCGCAGTGGAGATGGTAATGGGTCTGTTCAGCCGACAGAATGAGGTCTCTCCTGCCTTCCCCACCTTGAGGTTGGGAACACGAAGTCGCAGTGTTTGCTCTTCGGTGATGCCAGGCAGCAGGTGGCCCCTGTTTGAATGGAAGCAAGGACGTGGTGGGGGAGCAGGTGAGTACAGCTGCATTGCTGGGGCAGGGATGGCAGAGGGAGATCTGGGCACACAGCTGGGAATGGTGGCTTCATTCTTACAGGGCGGGTGACTCAGCATGGGGATGGACACACGGACAGGCTGGTGCTGACAGCTTGCGGGAGAACTTACAGAGAAGCAGTCAGCAGGAGAATTTCCTCCTTGTTTTGCTTAAAATGATGTGGCCTTATTATCCTGTGTGTTCGAGCCTCAAAACCCACTGTGGGCTCCCAGGGCTGCTGTCCTTGCTGGAGGTGGAGTGTGAAGCCCACTGCGGGCTGCAGTCCTTGCTGGAGGTGCGGGGAAATCATTTCCTTTCCCCTCCAGCTTCCAGTCTGCGACTGCTTCCTCCATGTTCAACACCAGCGACCCTGAGCCCAGTGCTGCTGCAATCAGTGTCTGGTCTGCCTTCTAATCCCAACTCCCCACCACTCTCCCCATCACAGCCCTGGTTCCTTTTCTTCAGGATTTTTTCTTAACATAGGAAGAATGGTGCTTACAGACCAATGCAAAGAAGGGGTGAAAGCTGAGATGATGGGGAGGGCGGAAGTGAGGTAGATGTATTAGTGGATGTGGGTAAGGCAAGGTGTACCTGGAAGGTGTACCAGCCTCTGGGCGGGGGCCACGTGGCACCAGGAGCCAGAGCGAGGTGGTCAAGGGCCGGTCAATGCTAAGGGCTATAGGCCAGTCCAAGGAAACACATAAGACCCAAAAGAATGGTTGGCAGGTCTGCACCAACGGAAGTATTCCCACCTTCCCTGCTCATGCTGGCTGAACCGCGGCAAGTGCTGAGCTGCCTAGCTGGCAGATGGACGAATGGCACAGGTGCACACTGCCGTTTGGGTCAACACGGGAAGATGTGGAAGAAATAACACACAGCTGAACAAACCACAGAGCGAAGGACCTGAGTCATGTGATTTCACTTTGTGAGGAATCTGAAATATACACATTATTAACACTAGAGCTGGGGGCACCAGTTACCAGGCATGTGGTGACACCAGTTACCAGGCATGTGGGGGCACCGGTTACCAGGCATGTGGGACAGCTCTGACCATAGTGGCCATTTGGGGAGTGAATCAGATGGAAGATCTTCCTTTCTGTCGCTTCTCCTCTCTATATATCTGACTTTGCAATAAAATAAATACATCTTTTTTTAAAGATTTATTTTTATTCTTTTTTTATTGGAAAGGCGGATATACAGAGAGGAGAGACAGAGAGGAAGATCTTCCTTCCAATGATTCACTCCCCAAGTGAGCGCAACGGCCGATACTATGCCAATCCGAAGCCAGGAGCCTCTTCCGGATCTCCCACGCGGGTACAGGTTCCCAAAGCTTTGGGCCGTCCTCCACTGCTTTCCCGGGCCACAGGCAGGGAGCTGGAAGGGAAGCGGGGCTGCTGGGATAGAACTGGCGCCCATATGGGATCCCGGGCATGCAAGGCGAGGACCTTAACCACTTGCGCCACCGCGCCGGGCCCAATAAATACATCTTTTTAAAAAAGATGTGAAAGGCATATTGATGCAGTATGGGATTGGGGCTGAGAGAGAGAGGGACATCTTCCCTCTTCAGATCTCTCCCACGTGGGTACAGGGGCCCCAGCTCCTGATCCATCTTCCATTGCCTTCACAGGTGCATAGGCAGGGAGCTCACTGGGAAGCAGAGCAGCCACCACACGGACCAGCACTCCGACATGGGAGGCCGGCATTAGGACGCCAGCACCACGTGTGTTTTAAAAACATGCAACCAGTGCTTGCAGGTCTGGACATCTTGCTTTTCTGATTTTTAACAGAACGGATGCCATCCCCTCTGCTGGGCAGCTGCAGCAGGCGTGCCACGACACGTTTTATAAGGCCACTTGGTGGAAAGGAACGCTGCGACCTGCCTTTTCCGAGGATAGCATCTCTCTCTTTGTTCTACTTATTCTTTCCTCCCCATTAATTATTTTTATTTTTGATGGTTTTTACATAGTTGATTAGAATGATAAGGGTCAAGGGTTACAGGAAGGTGGGTGAGATCACCATTTCCACATTCTCTTTGTTCTTCCTGTATTTGGGGGAGGTGGTCGAGGAGATAAGGAGAGAGGCCACACCCAGCCTGCCAGCCACCTTCAAACCCTGGAATGGAGGACACCCGATACCAGCCCAGGGTCCCTGATGCGGGGCATGCTCTGAGGGTCCTGCTCAAGAAGTTTGGATAGTTCAGCAGTTCTGAATTATTGCTGATCTTGCCATTCCAAGCATGATGAAATCTCTCCAGAATCCACTGGTTGACACAGATCACTTTAGAGTCTGTTTGCCCACATATTCACTGCCAATACTTGAAGTAGCTGATTGATTTGTTCTGTTCTCCATCCTGTTATGGTACCAGGTGTCCTCTGCAAACTCCAGTGTACTGCCATATCCTCCATGTGCACCTGGGCATGCTGTCCACTGCTCTAAGCCACTGAGGAGGCCCAGCTCTGACACATGCACTCCATGGTCAAACCATGGAACCTGCAGTTCTCTCCATGGTTGGGTTCTGAGTCCAGGAATTCAGTTTGGGGGATCCCCAAAGAAACTTCATCTGAAGTGATCCTAGACCAGATTCTTGTGTGTGCTTGCCAATACAATGTCCATCACAGTCTGTCACCCCAATCAGCTTATGCACACACTGGTGGTTGTAATTGCTGGGACAGTTCTGCCTCCAGCCCTGTCTTCTACACAGACCAGTGGCTGTTGCAGCCCAGCCTGATCCCACCCACCACACACTCGGCTTTCATGTAAGCCAGTGGGGGTGACCGCCTAGTTGGAGTGACCCCGCAATAACCCCACCATCCCAACCCTCTACCCTGGCTCCTGTGCTTGCCAGTACGTACAACAGACTGGTCCAGTCTGTCCCACATCTCATTCAGCTCTCATGCAGGTCAATGGGCATTGAAGCTTACTTAGTTTAATCCAACCAGCCCCACTATCCAGCCCACGCACGTGCCAGCAGGTGCCACTCTCTGTCTAGCCATGTCTGCCCTAGTCCTGGTTCTCGTGCTTACCAGTCGGAGTGGCAACCCAGGAGAGGTACCCATTGTTTTCCTAATGGGCTCACTCCCAGATCTTGCACTTTCCAGGTAGTTCTGCAGTTTAACTTGACAGAATTTGCACCCCCCTATACCAGCATCTGCCAGCTGGTGCTGTGGCAAAGCCCAACCAACCCACACCCACTCTGACTTATGTATGCACCAGAAGGAATAGTCAACCGAGCCTAGCATTTCTCTAATCCATCTCACATGAGGCCAACAGGTGTTGTAGCCCTGACCTGCCTGGTCTGCCCCATCCCAGCTCACACTCTCCAGTGGGAGTGGTGGTTCAGCCACACTCCATTCTGTTGCTAATATTTGCTAGCAGGTAATATGAACTAACCCAGCCCGATTGGCTCCTGATTTGCACCAAATATGTGCTGGTGGGTACCATTCCCTGGTCTGTCTGGGCTGCTCCCTATCGTGGTTCTTGCGTTTAACTGTAGGGACTGTGTCCTGGCAGAGGAGTTTCCCAAGCTCCTCCATCAGATCCTTTCCCAATGCCAGATCTTGTGCTCATCGGTGGGTCCATGGGCCAGCCCTACTTAGTCTACCTCCTGTCCTAGCAGGAACCATGGCCTTTCCTTACTGACCCTCATCCATTCCAGTTTTTACTATTGGGTGTCATAGCCCAGCCCAGACACCGCTCACACATGGCTCAGCAGGGGCAGAGACCTAGCCTAGCCTGTCCTATACCTATCCCGGTTCTCAGAAGCACCAGGTGAGTGCTAGAGTCTAGCCCAGTCTGGCACACCCAAGATTCAGTCCAAACTTGTGCTGAGGGACACTGCTGCATGTCTAGACCAGACAGCAGCGTCTACTCTGGCCTTCACACTCACCAATGGGAACCACAATCCAACCCTTTGATCCCCAATCAAGCCTGTTCCCAGCCACAGATCTCATGACAGTGGTTGCTCTGACCCAGGTTGGCATTGTTCTTCCCCTGTCTTTGCCTTTGTCTTTGGATGCTATAGCCTGGCCTGACCTGGCTGGCCCCCAGTCCCAACTCTCACTGACTGGAACCCAGCTCTACTCAGTCTGCACCCATTCCTGGCTCATGCAAACCAGTAGGTGTAATAGCTTAGCCCAGCATGACCTACGCTCTAGCGTGGTTTCTGTACTTGCTGGTGAGCTAAGGTTTGCTTGGCTCTGCCTGGTCCACCCCATTCCAAAACCAACCCACACATTTGCTATCAGTTGGAGCTACCTTGTTCAGACTCCCCAACACCCAGGCCTGGACCACGTGCTCACCAGCAGGTGCTATGACCCACTAGGGGAGTTTCCCACATTCCCCGACATGGCCCACTCCCAGACCCAGATCTCATGCATGCCAGCAGGTGCTAGGCCCTTGTCTGGCATAGCCTGCCCCTCCATGTTGGCCTTGTATGAGCTGGTGAATTTTGTGGCCTGGCCCACCCCACATCCTGTTTCAAGATGCACATGCAGGTGTTGCAGCCTGGACCTGCCCAGACTATTCTTGGTCCCTGTACTCATGAGTGTGGCAGGTTCCATGGTTGCACCTAGCTCAGCCCATCACCACCCCAACTATTGAGATAACCAGTGAGACTTGTATTTCCACAAGGTTTGGCTCACATATACACACAGAATCTGCCCCCGGACCTAGTTCTCTTGTGTGCTGGTTTAGGGTCATTCCCTGTCTGATGTGACCTGTCTCCTGTTCTGACATTCAGTCTGGTGCTGGGATCTAGCCCTGTTAGACAGGCCTCCATCCCTAGCTTCCACATGGATTGGCATGTGGTGGTCAGCAATGTCCCATGTTAACAAGCCCTACTCAGGATTCCCATGCAGGCTGGTGTATCAGTCTGACCCATGCAGATCTTTCAGTCTCTCTCCTCCAAACCAGCAAGTCTCAGTCCCCTCGCTTACCTGCAAGTATAGTGGCCATGTTGTTGGGAGTCCCTCAGGATTCATTGCTCACCTATGATGTATGGTCGCCTTATCCATGGATGTCTCTAGGCAATAATTCTGCCCCTCAAGATCCCAAAGCTCGTTGCTGGGCGGCCTGCAAGCCCCGGATTTGCCCACCGCTTGGCAGTGGTGGCTGGGGCTAGGGCCCCAAGCATTGAGTCCGACCCTGCTCGGGTGCCCCCAGTCGCTGCCGCCACACTGCCGGGAGGACCAGGACAGCTTCTCTTGAGCCGTTTCTGCAGCATCTGTGATCACAGGAGACAAGCTAACAGTTTGTTCTGGTTGAGGCGTGTGAAGATGTCGCACTTGAAGGAGAGCCCCACGCAAACTCCGTCCCGTCCTCTAGGACTCTGGTGACCAGCAACCCTGTGGGCTAACGGAGGGACGTGTCACAGCAACACACCCTTTCTAGGGTGTCACAAAATGTATGGAGGCCAACAAGATCGGATCTCCGTCTGGCTTTGTGTAGGGGAGACGGGCTCCCCGCAGCTCTGCAGTGTGCTCTCCAGGAACCCAGTTGAGCCACAAGATTACTCAGACCCAGGGCAGGGTTTTATAAAAATCGTGTACGTAGCCGACACCCTTGAGCACTTTCCTTGTGCTTTGTACAAATACCAATTCCTTATTTTAAAGCATTTGGAGGAAAAGAGTAAAAAATAAAAGAAAACCCTCTTCCCCCAAATAAATGATTTTTTAAAAATTTTATTTATCTACTTATTGTTACCAAAGCAACTAAAGGAACCTGAGGGTTTCTGGAATAGGCTGGAAGCTTCAAGGCATGGGGTGAGTAGCAATGGCCCCATAAAGAGCTGGCGGGCTGCTCGGAGGCCTGAGGACTAATCACCCATCAGCACGCCTTTGTTCGCCAGGGCTCTGCTTTTACTAGGC
The DNA here is from genome assembly GCF_017591425.1 of Ochotona curzoniae. Lineage (NCBI taxonomy): Eukaryota > Metazoa > Chordata > Mammalia > Lagomorpha > Ochotonidae > Ochotona > Ochotona curzoniae. The sequence continues at coordinate 4,293,818 of NW_024466512.1, forward strand.
AGCCACACAAGGTAGAACCGTGTCCGTTTATGGGAAATCCAAAGACCAATAAATAAAAAGTTTAATTTCCTGATTCCCTGAAGTGGCTGGGGCTTAGCAAGCACTCTGCAATCCTTCCCACAATGGCCTTTCAAAACACCTTGGATCAAATTGCATTGCTAGTAAAAAAAAAAAAAAAAAAAAAGACTCAGATAATGGTAAATGAAGAGAAGCGGGAACAGGGGCCCCTGTGTTTACTGTGAGAGGGGGCAGGGCAGGGCAGGGCGGGGGCATTTGCCCTCCGCTGGCTTTTTGAGCTGCACTGGTTTTTACAGGGACACATTGTAAAGCATCGATGGATCAATGAGTTAATTGTCAGGCAGTTGCTGACTCAGAACAGGGAACGATGTGTGAGCTTCCAAGGTGAGGCAAAGCAGCTCAAACCTGGGAAATCCGGGGCCAGCCCTAGGGCAGAGGCTTAAGCCTCCGCCTGTGGGGCCAGAATCCCATACAGACGCCAGTTCAAGTCCCGGCTGCTACATTTCCAATCCAACTCCCTGCTAAGGTGCCTGGGAAAGCAGCAAAGACGGCCCAAGTGCTTGAGATCTTGTACCCATGTTGGAGACCCGGATGAAGCTCTGGCTCCTGGTGTCGGACAGGCCCAACTCCAGCGATTGCGACCATTTGGGAGGCGAACCAGTGGATGAAAGATCTCTGCTTAGCCTTCTCTTTCTGTAAGGCCGTCTTCCAAACAAAAAGAAACAAATCTTTAAAAAATGCCTGGGAATCCCACCGAGGTCCCACATGGAGTTTCTGCACTTCCATCTGGAGAGCAGACACTTGTAGATGCCAGCGGTTGGCATCGGTGATAAAATGCCAGCTGCTTCAGCTTTTCTACATGCTGAATTCTTCTGGGTGAGTCACAACATCTGGGATACTTCGCTTCTGAAAGACCAGGTAGCAACAGAGCAGTTAGCTGGGCTGCCCACAGAACTGTGTACCCTGCGGCTGGCAGGCCCAGTCTTGACGCACCCCTTGCCCCATGTGATGGCCCTCTCTGTGTCCCTGCCTCCACCTCCACCAGCCTTTTTCCAGGCACTTCTGAAAGCAGGTCCTCTGTTTCACTCCTATCCCGCCCCTCCTCTTCCTGTTCTTGAAGTGATTGTGGGACAATCACTTCCATAGAAATCATTGACTCGGTCAACTTTGCCAAACCCTTCCTGGGTGGCCACAGCGAGTTAAGCTGCCATCCGTGACACTGGAGCTCATATCCAAGGCCAGGACTTGCACTCCAGCTGCCTGGGAAAACAGTGAAAGTCAGCTTAAGTGCTTGGGCCTCTGCACCTACGGGGCCGACCGCAAGGAGTTCCTGGCTCCTGGCTTCAGCCCGGCTCAGCCCTGATCATGGCCTGGAAGCTCCTCCAGGCCAGATGTGGGCTCAATCTCTCTCCCAGACTGGCACTTCCTCCTCGTAAGTGGCCACATTTTGCTTAAAGAGCAATGCAGATGGAGACACCAAAACCCAAAGCTGGAGGGCGGGGAGGCTCCCCTTCTCCTACCATTCTGCCAGACAAATGCCTTCCAGGTAATTTCCGGCTCTCCATCCTGCCCCTTGGCGCCGCTGGCCTGGTCTCCTGGCCCCCAGTTTCTCACTGTCCTGGTACATCCTCCAGCTCCCTCACATACGGCCAAGCTCTGAATGACTCAAGTCTGCACCAATGCCGCAGGGCCGGCAGCACGTCCAGCCTCTACGATGTGGCCCCCAGCCACTCACCCGGCACAGCCTCCGTGGGCAGCCCAGCTTACCCCAGGCAGGCCCTTCCTGTGCCACCAGCTGTTCTTGCCTCTTCCCAAGCAGAGGGCACCCATGACATTGCTGGATTTGGGCTTGTCCTGTTCCTCCCCACACCCTGGCGAGTCACCCCTGGCGGGTACATCCTCACCGCCCCCATGCTGCCCCTGCCCCCACACCCAAGGAGCAGGAGCTGCACGCTCCTCTGGGCTCTCCGACTCATCGCCCACACCCGAGGGATCGCGGCGGATCGCGGGGACCGTGCTGCTCCCGCTTCGCTCTCATTCAGGCTCGGGGGAGCATTCACTCCGCCACCTGCTGGGCCACACTTTCTGGGGCGCCGGCTCCAGAATCAGCTTGTGGACACAAGCTATAAAAATAACCGGACCCGAACTGAGGCCCTTTTGGGGTGATGTCGGGCAGCCTTGGGTGTCGGGATCTGTGGGCGCCCTCCAGGGAGCGTGCATCCAGGGGGTCTGGTTGTCAATGTCTGTTTCCAAGGTTACTCACAAGGCTGAGGATTTAAAAACACGTATATTAGTCATTCCACCCAGAGCCCCGCTGCCGACTTCTCTTAAAATGCAGGCGTGGGGGCGGGGCTGGGAGGGAGACATGTGCCACAGGTGGGTTAAGCGAGTCTTCATGCTCGACTGGCTTCCTCTGGGGTGAAATCCTGTGAGGTTTGGTCCCTGGGGGTGATTTCTGCTCTAATAGCTTCTCTCTTGATCATCTTTCTGGAGACGGAGACTCAGCGAGAAAGGGTTGAGGGGCTTGCCACCCGCCCCCCCCCCCCCCGGGGATGGAGAGGGGCGTGCCTCCAAGACACCGGCTCACTCCTGTGGTGTGTGGCCCTGCGGTGTGTGGCACCCCGCCTCTGAAACAGCACCCTCCACGGCCCCAGCTTCCCAGCGCTCCTGCCCTGGTGTGGTCTCTCCTATGACGCCTGGCAGAGTGGGGTCAGCCATACCTGACTTCAGAGAGGATGGTGTGGGGATGGCATTTTCTTTTGCTCTGAGGAGGCTCACCCTTGAACACAGAACCTTGCGTGGAAGATTCCAGCTGACCTGCAGGGGGCACCCCGTGGCTGCAAGAAGCTGAGCTCCGCCCCCTCCCTCAGTGTCCACCCCACCTGGCCCATAGCCAGACCACGTGGATGAGCCCGGGCAGCATGCAGCCCCAGCCTTTGAGCCTGCTACCCAGAGCCCCAGCTAAACCACTGTCTGTTGGAATACCTGATTCATGGCACGATTACTTGGTGCCAATAAGTTCTGGGTGATTTGTCACACCTGCCCTGGCATCTGGAACGGAACCAATAGGTTAAACCAGTGAGGCATTTCACGCCAGTGTGGCCGCAAACGGCTCCACATGGAGGGCTCTGGGGCCTGGCAGGTGTCCGGGAAACTCCTGCTGAAAGGGATCAGAACCACCGGGGCTGCGTCTCTGAGCTGGACACACGGGCAGTGTTGGGTTACTGTTTCTGGGACTTAGAAGTGCACGGGGGTGAGGGGCAGACAGGTGCCGCAGGTGCCCTCCAGTTCACCCACTCCTCCCATTGGCTTTTCACAAATATCATCGGTGGTTCCCTTTGCTGGTCACTGCCATGGGCAGGCCGTGGCTCTGAAGAAATGGATCCACAATTAAAACCCAACCAGGGGATGGGGAGGGGGTCCCCAACAGCTAGTTTAACAGTCTCATGCTTGTATTTATTATAAAATATATATTTTTTGTTAATGAAAACATCTATGATTTCATTTACTAAGAAAAACTGAGCTGTTATTTTTAAATGTCAGTGGGATAAACATCTCCTGGCCGTTTCGCTCTGTGAATGCAGATGTGGTATTTACTCAATCTCACTGACTTCATAATGGGATTAAGTACTGTTTCATTATTTCATAACGGACACAGTGACACGTGGTTTTGAAAAAGCTGCGAGGATACACTTAAAAAAATGCCTCAGTGCCCTCCGCCTTCTTTTCTGGACGTTAGAAGGAACTCATCTCCAGGGTGATGGGTGTTGGAGGGTCGCCCCAGCTTCCCCAGGTGGCTCAGAACCTGGGGGTCTCTGGCCATACTGAAGTAGCTCACACTTTGCTCAAGGTTTGCCACAGGTTCTAGAACATTCTGCACCTGTGCTAATGGCCACAGTAACACCCAGGCCAAGTGAGTTGTCCACTCTACTTTTGTGTTGGATCTGCTGGGCTGTAAATCATTTCCATCCAACACACTCAGCTCTGCTGGCACTGTGCATGGAGCAGGCTGGGGTGACCCCAATAGGAGCTCCTGAAAGTGCCTCTCCTCACCCCAACCCCTGAGGTGAGTGTGTGTCAGATGCTTCTATAGGGGGCAAAGCCACACAGCGCACTGGCCCTCCCTCCCCTGGAACACGCCACGTGTATCTTATGTGGTCCCCAGTACAGGCTACTGGCTTATTTTTAATAAAGGCACCAATGGATTGCATCCCCCATGAATGGAATTAAGCTAGATTGGGACAGGCAGTCAGCTGGGTTCTTCCTGGACAAGTCTTGCCAACAGCTCTTTTGCAGCATCTTTGAGTGGGTGGGATGGGGCGCCCCTGAGGTTTTGGCAGTCTGCAGCTCCTCCCGACCCCTCCCAGTGGTGCCAGCCCTCCTCTGCCTCTTGCTTTTGCTCTAGATGTCCACATCTCACGGTGCTGCTTCTCAAAGTTTGTTTCTTTAATTGAAAGGCAGAATAACAGGCACACACAGGAGTGGGGAGACTCTCAATCCCCGGCTTGCTCCCCAAAGGCCCGCCACAGCCGTGGTGGCCCAGACTGAAACCAATGGTCAGGAACTTCAAGGGGACCCGAGGACTTGGGCCACCGCCTGCTGCCTCCCAGTGGGACACAAGGAGTGGACTGGTAGCAGACTTGGAACCCCAGGTCAGGTACTCCAACAGGGCATGTGGCCATGTGAAGTAGTGACAGCACGCTGTGCCACCACACCCACCCCTCAGTCTTGAGGACAGAGCGTGGACAGCGACCCCTGGAGTTGTGCACAGGCACTTGGGCATTTGCTGAGAGAAAGGCAACATGCTATGACATATTCTGATTCAAAACATTTGTCTTAATCTTTTTAAAAACAAAATTAAGACCAGGGTTGTTTTGGAATAGTACCAAATGTGATGTTTAAATAGAAAATGACATTTTAAAATTAAAGACAGGCTTTTAAAGAACTTAAGTTAATAGATTTTTTTTCCCCCTGAATGACTTTAAGCATGGCTTAAATATTCTAACAGGCCAATGGTTTATTGATCAGAAAAACTTGGGTATTAAATTACTAGCTGAATAGCGCCCTAGGAGTCTCATTTATCTTCAGAGTATAGGGTGATTAATTCGATAAATAGACAAGATGCATTTTTGTCTTTGTAACATCCTAAAGCCCAATCTGATGTCCCTTGTCCTTTGTGCCGGGGTGTTGGGAGGCCGTGCACCTGACCCTGTGACTGAGCGCGTGCAACTCCCATCGGCGGAGACGCCTCAGTCCCGTGTGCTGCCTTCATCTCGCTTGCTTCAGGCCCTTGGTGACTGCAGCCACCCCAGTCAGCAAAGCTTGTTGACTCTGGAAAGTAGCAAAGAAGGATTTAAATTACCCCGGAGCTGGAAGTAGGACCTGGGGCGGCTTGCCAAACCTGCTCTTCTTCCCTGTGGTATCTCCCTGCCCACCACCGGAACCTCCTGCCCACCACTGGAACCTGCTGCCACCACCGGAACCTCCTGCCCACCACCGGAACCTCCTGCCTGCTCTCTGTTTCCCCTCCCTTTCTGCGCAGTTGCCTGTGCCCCCATCAGCAGCACCCTTGTGAGCACACATCGGGCAGAAGCCGAGCCCCCGGGGACCCTCTGGGTTCAACCAGCAAAGCCTTGGGCCAGAGCATTGTACATTCAAGGACGTCACCGCCCACCTCTGCTGCTGACTCCTCACCCAGCCTGAGACACCCTGCCTGACTGTCACTCCTCTCCAGTGCCTGCCCCAGCACGGCCTCCAGACCTGGCACAGTCAGCTGCCCCGGGCTGTGAGCTCCAGAAGGCAGGTGGAGGCCCCTTTCTTTATTCCATCTTTTCTCCTGCACGCAGCAGACACCCCACCCTGCCTGTTGGATAAAGGAGTGGATCAGTCAATGAATGAATGAGAAGATGAAAACCACGATGAGATGAGGTACATAGGAGGGTTTGGGGCACCATAGGATGCCAGGGACCTAAGGGTCACTCCCTTCATCTTCGCTGGCACCTGTGCCTTGCTCAGATCATAGAGGGTGCTCAGTACACCTGGGGAAGGTGGGGGGCAGAGGGCTGTGGGGAACCCCCCTGCATGCTGCGTTAGCCTGCTGTCTGTGGTGTCGGCATCTCATACAGGAGCCATTTCAGGCCCTGCTGCTCCACTTCTGACCCAGCCCCCTGTTCATGTGCCTGGGAAGGCAGCAGAGGAAGGCGCAAGTGCCTGGGGCCCTGCACCCGTGTGGGAGACCTGCATGGAGCTCTGGGCTCCTGGCTTCAGTCTGACCCACGCCGGTCATGGTGGGGGAAGGCGGAGAGCTAGCTGTGGACGAGAGGATGAAAGGTCTTTCTGTCTCCTCCTTTCTGTCACCTTACCTTTCAAATAAACAGAGTAGGTCTTTACACACACACACACACACACTAGCCCATAGCAACAGGCTGGGTGAGGAGCTGAGAGATCTTGGGGGAAGGGTACGCTTTGGCCAGTGGTGACATCCTGGCGACACCAGTGCAGCCCCGACCTGTGTCTCCAGCCTCACAGGTGGCGTTGTCAGGACACTGCGGGGACCCAAATCCTTGGCTTTGGCTCCCGAGTGCACACGGTGCAGGCCCATGCTCTTCTCTCACTGTTGCTAACACTGACAGAGCCACGCCAGTGCTCCCCTCAGCTTGGACAAGGGGAACACAGGTGTCTCGGTGTCTCTGAAGTTCTGAGGGTGATTGCTGGTGGAGGGGAGGCTAGGACAAGCTCCAGAGACAATGCAGAGGGCCAACTGATGTTTGTGGATTCAAATTGCACGGCTATGTCAAATAGCGTACACCTGGTCCTTTCTGTGGCGTGCAGTGAAGTCCCCGGGAATGCACTGCAGTTGTAACATCCACAGTGAGCTGGCAGAGTGTGGGGAGGGGACTCCCTTCAGACCCACCTGGCAGATCCTGCATGGCCTCACCCCACATGAGACTTCGCTCATGGTCAGCCATGAGCCTTGGCACTCCTGTGAAACCAGTTTGTGCTGAGGTCAGTTCCAAGTCAGTGTCAGGTGACCGGCGTCACCATGGGGCAGTGCAGCTGGAGCACAGGGAAGTTCAAAGTCACCGATGGAGAGGTCAAGAAAAGGCACCCCGTGTCATGACCCCAGTAGGAAACATTAAAACCTCAACAGGGGGGCTGGCGTTGCAGAGCAGCAGGTGGAGCTGCCTCCTGTGCTGGGACGTCTCATGGGGTGATGGCCCCTGGCTGCTGCACTTCCGATCCAGCTCCCTACTACTACTGGTCTGGGAAAAGCAGCAGCAGATGGCCCAAGTGCCTGGGTCCCTGCATCCATGTGGGAGACCTGGATGAAACTCCTGGCTCTCGCCCTGGCCATTGCAGTCATCTGGGGAAGGAACCAGCGGATGGAACCTCTCTCTGCCACTGACTTTGCCTTCCAAATAGATAAATACTTGAGTCATTTAAAAAGATGGAAAGTTTTGTGCTGACTCACAGTCGCCTCCGTGCAGAACCCGTCACTGCGACCCGCAGTGACGACTGGAGTGTGTGAGGCCTGGCCGGGTCTTTCTGCTCTGGGTCCGCCACGGCCGCAACAGGCCTGAGCAATCAATGCATGACACATCTGTACTCTGCCGGGGAAGGGAAGGGAGAGCAAGGGGGAAAGGAGGAAGGAATGAAGGAACATGCACGATAGATCAACTCCAAACGGACAGTAACGCACGGGGAGCTCAGCTTTCCTGGTAACCAGAGAAACGCCATTAAGGGAACGGTGAGTTCCCGTTTCTGACTCATTTAAATTCCCAGTGCTGGCAAGGCTTTGTTGAGATGAGTAACTTCAAACAAACATACCAACAGCCTTATACATGTTTTATTCTAGGGGACTGGCACAAAACCTAGACAAGAATTTAGGGGGCAAAGATGTTTATTACAGTCGTTTATGACAGTGCCAGGATCGGAGCTGCAGGCCAGAGCTGTAACACCGAGGGCTCATCTACCACATGGGATGTTCATCCCTCCAAGCTGAGTGCTGGATTAAGTCCCAGCTTCTCCTCTTCCACCCCACTCCCCACTCAGGGGCCGGGAAAGCGGCAGAGGCTGGCTTCAGAATCGGATCGCTGGCTCCTGGCTTTAACCCGGCCCAGTCCTAGCTGCTGGGCCAGTAAGGGTCTGAACTAGCAGATGGAAGAGCTCTCTCTCTCTCAAACGAATAAATCTCTTAAAAATTTAGAGCCAAATATCCAGGGAAATGTTTAGGTACAAGATAAAAGTAACTGCTAAGAAATGAATTTCAAAGGAATATTTTATCATATCAGAAATGTTGACAATGATATGTACTTACAGATTATGTATAACTTGAGTAATGTTTTATTTAAAAAGCACAGAAAGCAGAGAACAAATAAACAAAAATCTCATCATGACAGATCTTCCTGTACCTTCCAGTAGTTTCCTAAAATGTCCTAAACCAAGCATGCTGTCCTTTCTATAACTTGAACAAATGGGACTTGAAGGAGTGAGAGGTGATGGCATGACATGAACATGGTAGCGGCTTGGGCCCAGGAGACAGCAGCATTGCCATGGGGGCCTCACCGGGGTGCCAGGGCTGTGGCCAGGAGGCATTGGGGCAGGGACAGGAGTGGGTCCCCATGGTGCCAGGGCTCAGGAGACAGCAGCATTGCCATGGGGGCCTCACCGGGGTGCCAGGGCTGTGGCCAGGAGGCATTGGGGCAGGGACAGGAGTGGGTCCCCATGGTGACAGGGCTCTGGCCAGGAGGCATTGGGGCAGGGACAGGATGGGTCCTCGTGGTGCCAGGGCTCTGGAGAGCAGGCGTTGGGGCAGCGACAAGGCACTGCATGCTGACTTTATTTCCCCCCGCTGCTCTGCTCTAGGAATTGTCTTTTCTGTGGTTGCTGTCAGCTCCACTCAGCAGCTACTGTGCTTCCTCCAAGGTTTCTCTTTAGTCCCCTTGTTGCATCCACTCTAGCCAGGTCTGGCTAACTTGCAGACACAGATCACGACTTGAGGGGCTGGTGCCGCGGAAGCCTACAGCCCCAGCCTGCAGAGAAGGCGAGTGCCACCATCGCCCTGCAGAGGGGCAAATGAGAGCCAGACTACAGGGGAATGGTGATTGTCAACACCTGGGCCAGCCTCAGGGTCCCATTGAGAAATGTTTAACTTTCTGGAGAGGCACACGGCACACCTGTTCACAGCACGCAGGCTGCCCAGCACACACTCAGCTGGGGTGGCACGGCTCTTGCCTCCAATTGAAACCTTGGACTCCCTGTAGGGACCAAGAAAAGAGACCAGATTAGGTTTCTGGTGAGGTGGTCGGTGGCTGCCTTGAGCATGAATTGACGAAGGTGGAAACTATCTTTGTGTACATTAGGAGCCAATCAAATCTTTTAAAATTTATAATCAACAAAATTATAACCCAAGTGAGATCACAGCCCTCTTGTTCTATTTTGGTTTTATAGAGTTTTATCTTTTCTGACTATAAAAGGACTACATCTTCAGGAAGTTTTAGCCAAGGCAATAAACAAATCAAAGATGTAAATTATAGCTAGTGGAATAGTCTCAACTCCGTTTGCGTATCCGGGGTGACCGGAGAGCTGGGGCAGGGAAGCAGAACAAGGCAGCACGGCCAGTGAGCCAGGTCTCAAGGAGCAGGGGAGGAGGTCAGCACAGCCACGAAGCCATGGCACAGACACGTGTGCACGTGTGGCCCTGTGAGCTGAGCTGCGTGGGCTTCGGGGAGGGCTGAGAGGAGACAGCTTGTCTCCATGCACCCTCAGCGGAGGACCACAAGTGGACGCAGAGGCCATGCTCATGGGTGGGGGCCAGGGACAAAACGGGAGGAAGCAACACTGGCTTTTCCAGCACTGGCATGCTCCAGTGGCAGTGGGACACAGGCTGTCATTCCAGAAGCGCACAGCTAGGAAACTTCTGCAGGAGGTAACGGGCTCTGAGGGCAGCTGCCTACCTGGTGCCCTGGGAGTACCTGGCTGGGGAGGTCAGGCATGGTGGCAGTCCCACTTGAGGGTTCAATGTAGCCAGAAAGTGGATTCATCAGTCAAAAAGCAAAGCCTAAAAGAACAGAAAGAAACAGAGAAGTAACTTGTAGATCGAACTTCCTGCTTCTAGCGAAATGTGCAGGAGAAATACTGCTAGATCTGACCACGTCAGCACTGGAAGCTTCCATGCATTGGCAAATCACCACAATTCAGAGGAAAAGGCGAAGTAGAAGGGGCGTAGTGGGTAAAGCTTCTACCCATGATGCTGGCATCCCGTCTGGGCACCCATTGGTGTCCCACGAGCTCTGTTTCCAATCCAGTTCCCTGATAGTGAGTGACCTGGGAACGTGGCAGAAGACAGCTCAAGTGTTTAGGCGGCTGACCTGCATGTGGGGGACCCGGAAGGAGCTCCTGGAGCCTGGCTTTGGGCTGATCAAATCTGGGGAGTAAACCAGCAGATGGGGAATGCCTCTCTCTGTCTCACTATCTTGCTCCCTCTCTGTTTTTCCCTGTTTTTGTAGCTGACTTTCACATAAATAACTGCATCATTTAAAAACCATAACAAGAGTTACATGTTTTCATAACTAAAGAGTCTTATTAATCAATAAGAAAAAACATGTGTACCCACAACAAAATGGGCTTAGACCAGGACAGCCTCATGGAGGGTTAAGTAACTAAATACAAAAGCTCGGTAATACAGTAAGTGCTTGCCCGCGGCTGCCACCTGAGACACCTGCATCTGAGAGCACTCGGCACGCGCATTGGCTGAAAGCGGAGGGAGTTCCAGCACTGAGGCATGACGATGTGGAGAACAGAGGCAGGAAGCAGGTGGGGATAGAAACTGAACAGTTTTTCCAGAAGGCGATTCGGCAGTATCTGTCGGCCGCTTTAAGGGTGTGCCTCCTTGGTCACTTCACTCAAAGACTGTCAAGGAAGTCAATATGCCTGCATGCAGAGACTGTGTGAAGGGCATTGGCCTCAGTTCTATTACAATAGAGTAAAACCAGAAACAATGGAATTGTCTAACAGAATAAAGGGAGATCGAATACCGGGCAGCCATTAGCATTCACACCGCAAAGCAACATCTCACGATGTGGGAGGATGTTCACAATATATGGTCAAATGTAGAAAACAAAGCAGCTTACACAACCGAAAAAATGCTAGTGGAGGGCCTGGAGACATGAGTCACGGATGTATGGAAACTGATCTGCTCCCGATGGCTGGGGTCGCATTACCAGTCAGCAGAGAATGGATGGATAAACGAATGAATGACACTGGCATAATCAATTATCCATACCGGCATGAAGAAAACAAAATGAGAGTGTCACAGCATACTACAGATCAACAGTCGATCCGTGAAAAGAAAGACTGAAACTTTTAGAAGAAAATAGTTTTAGTATATTCTTGAACGCAGGGGTCACCCTGGTGCTCCCTGGGACTCACTCAGTTGGCGGGAACATTTCCACTCGCAGTCAAGATCAGGGATGCTCTCGAGCCACTCTTTGCACTAACAACAAGGGAAGGTAGAAATGAGAAAACTGCCAAGCTCTTCCCTTTGGCAATCGCTGACTCTGACAAAACAGACCTTACAGGTGGAGCAGTGTCCAGCACGGCCTGGCTGAGAGAGCTGGAGGTGACAGACGTCTTGTGCCTGCCCCTCCGGTGACTCCACGCACCGAAAGGAAGCGAGCTGCCCGATGGCACAGCCCCTGCTGGGGAGCTTGTTGGTACACTCCTCAAGTAATTTCAGCCCCCAGTCAGGTTTGTTCTCCCTGCTGTGCAGAACAACTACTAAAATGATCTAGAAAAAAGCAGAGTTAAGACAATTTCACTGGCCCAGTGCAATGGCTCAAGGACTAAAGCCTCCCCTTACAAGGGCTGGGCCCCCATATGGATGCCAGTGCACGTCCCGGTTGCTCCACTTCCCATCCAGCTCCCTGCTTGTGTCCTGAGAAAACAATCAAACAATCGAGGCTGAGCCAAGGCCTTGGGACCTTACACCAGCATGGGAGACCTGGAGGAAGCTCCTGGCTTCCGATCGGCTCAGCTCTGGCTATTGCGGCCATTTGGAAACTGAACCAGTGGATGAAAGATCTTTCTTTCTGTCTCTCATTCTCTGCTTAAATCTGATCAGCGTTTCAAATGTAAAGAAATAAATCTTTAAAACAATCTTCCAGCCTTCTGCAAGCATTTGCAGGCCATCCTGCTGTCTGATAAATCTGATATTTCAGGAAACCACGAGAATCAAAGGTCACATCTAGTTGGGCGCTTTATGTGTATGTTGTGGAGGTTGCTACGGAAAAATGCGATAATATCCTGGCAAGTATGTGACTAATGAGAATCCGTATAGCACATCTGAGACAGCTCGAATGTGTAATTATCGTGAGAATTTCTCAGACACATAAATATAATGATCTTCAGCTCAGTAAATTGCTAGCTACCAATGAAATAAATAGGGTCCCGTCAGGATCGGAGATAATTTGGCATGGTGGGTGGTGGGAGCGGATGCACCTTAGCTGGTGTCTTTGGAACAGTAAGAGAGGAATGTATCTGCCAGCCCGGGACACCTGGCTGTCCTCCCCGCCCTGCAGGGTTTCTCAGCTCGGTCCCGCCGACGCTCAGCCCCTGATTCTGAGAAGGCGCAGCACAGCACGGCTCGGCGCCAAGCAGGAGCGGCTAATGCTGTTGCCGCACTAGGCATCCCAGCCCTAATATTTTTCCAAGAAACACTGATGTGTTTAAAGGTCAGGTTGATACTGATTTGACAGAATAACACAAATTCATCTTTCTAGGGGTAAAATGGTGTACATGACTTGGTTTAAAGGTTAAACTGTTTTCTGGGCACACGATAGGTCAGGGATATATAGGCCTTTAATTCACGAAGTATAATTACCTGTTTGGACAGGCCGGGGCATGTGGCGGAGGGTTTGCATTTTCGTAGAGATGTTTGAAGACTTAGCGATCTATTGACATGTTGCCATCCCCGAATACATTTCATTACAGGAACGAAGGAACCCTGCTCGGCTGCCACCACTGCACCCCTCTCCCCGCTGCAGCGATGGCCGTGCTTTGGAACGCCGATCCAGTCCCAGGGCGTCCCCAGACACAAGGTCCTACAGGGCCAGTGAAGTCCCCAGCCTAGAGAACACACAGTAGGCACTAAATAAAAGCTCAGCAGAGGAAGGACTCAAACACATTGATTCTTAATGCATCATGTTTTTGCCCAAGCAATTGGCTTAGAGACATTTATCTCCAACTGGAATCTAAAATGCAACCATTTTTGGACCCAAAGTTTATCTTTTTCTCTTCATTTAAAAGCCAAACCTCAGCTCAGCAGCCGACAACACCCCTGCAGTGAACGGGCCGTGGAGGCCGACTGGAAAGACCCTGCACAGTCCAGGATACACAGGAATTGGCCAGCCCGGGTCACATTCCTTGTAAGGCCTCCTTCCTCCTGACTCTCAAAAACTGACAGGGCTGGGCTTTTCCACAGATGCCAGAGGGGCTCCAGAGCTGGGCAGAACCAGGGAGTGCAGGGCACAGCCCCGTCTGTGAGTAACCACAGCTCACTGTGAGTAACCAGCTCCGCCCTGCGCACACCAGCTGCCCCTGGCCTCTCAGAGCCCGCCCTTTACTCTCTGATCCCGGAGCATGTGGTCTGCTCTCGGCATCACACGGGAATGGGGCTGTGGAAGGGCCTTAGCTCGAAGGTCGTGGGGTCATGCAGGTGTTTGGGCAGCAGCTCAGCAGGGAGGGGCGAGGATTGGATGGACTCCTGGGTGGCCCTTGTGCAGTAAGTGTGAATCAACCACTTTGGGGGCCAAGCTAAGGGAGACAAGTCCTGGGAGGGGGGCAGTTAAGGGAGTGGCATGTGTGTGGCAGAGTGACATGGGCAGCTGGGGGACAGTGCAACTAGGGCCAGTAGGGATGTGTTAAGGCTTTTCTGTGGGTTGCACGGTGCCAGGATGGAGGCACAGGTGCCCTCTGCTGTTTGCATCTCTTCTGCTGTTTGGTCACAGCAATGGGATCTCCAGCCCCACTCCTAGCCATCATTGGCTTCCTGCATGCCTTGCCCATGGTGCCAGGACTGGGTGGGGTCCAGCAGCCCCTTTGTAGCTGTGAGAACAGTATCCCCTGAGAAGCAGAGGCCAGCCAGGTACTCACAAGTTTTGGTGGATCCTGACAGGTGTCTCATGCAGAGGCTAGCCATGGCATTTTTAGAGGAAGGCAGTGAAATGCTACATAGCAGGGACATAGAAATCCAAGCTGGGAACGTGTCTATTCCAGGCCTTGTCCCTGCTTTGCCCTGTGTCCCCTCTGCTGCTGCCCATTTGCTGGGCCAGGAGCCATGCTCAGATGTTGGTTGAATAAATAAAGGAGTGAATGAATGATTTCAGTTCCAGTCTGGGGTGCTGGGGGTTCCAAGAGGAAGTAAAAGTTCCAGCTAGGAGAGTCGGGGGGCTTCAGGATCCCCTGGGAGTGGGGGAAGGACCCCCGCTGGGGCTGCTGGAGTCCCCCCTGACCTGAAGACACAGAGGCATAGGACATGTTGGGAGGTGGGGGAGGCGAGGAAAGCATGGAAGATGCTTTCTCTCCTGTGTTTGTAGGTGCAGGGATGGCAGTTTCTAATGTTCTGGACATTTCCAGGTGCACCTGCGAGGAGACATGTGCTCTAGGAGGCCTGCGTCCCCAGGTTGATCCAGGTGGCAACTCTGCCTTGTCAAGTTCCAGCTGACCACTTCCATCTCACCACCCATGGCCCTCTGGGAAGATACAGAGACCGCGGCACAGAGATGTGGCTGTGACCACACAGCTTTCCTGGATCTTGCTAGGAGTCAGTTCGCCTTCCTGCTCTGGTCTTCCACAGAGCAGCAATAAGAGACAAGGGACTCTGTTCTAGCACAGCACCCTAAGGTGCCATCTGTCATGGCTTGCAGAGTATCTAGGTGAGCCATGTCTTTTTTCTTTTTAATATATTTTTTATTTTGAATTTTGAATTATGTGGTACAATTTCGTATAGGCTAGGATTCCACCCCCAAAATCCCACCCCCGACAGATTTTCTCCATTTAACTACAATGGTGTAGTCCTTCGTAAGGAATCATAATTCTATCAGTCCCTTATGTAACTGTACCCCGACATTGCTGGAACAGACAATGTCAGACAGGCCAGCATCCCATTGTCTACACATGTCCAATAGTTTCATTGGGAATCAATCTTTCGTCTACAAGCAGGGATGCATGTTGCACTGTACCCCCACATCTGTATATGATAGACCCCAGTACTCCATCACTATACATTTCCATAACTGAGAAGCCATGAAATAAGATCAAAAACTGGTATGAGTTAGAAGAGCCACAACAACAACTTACAGCTCCATGAAAAAATGCGCCACTGAGTAACCAACACATGAGTGACAAAAAGGAAACACAAAAGTCTCTTGGGAAAAATGATGCCACTGTGTAATTCATGAGCCAGTGATGAATTCGACAAGAGAAAAGAAATTATTTGGAATAAACAAAACTGAAGTTAAAAACATCAAAACACATGAGATACAGCCAAACAAACAAACAAACAAATAGTATAGATCAGATTATTGAAGTTACACTTCCCATGCTGGTTTCCTTATATAAGAGAGAACATATGGTATTTGTTCTTTTGTGACTGACTCACTGAGCATAATGGTCTCTAGTTGGGACCACCTAGTTGTAAATAGTATAATTTCATTCTTCTTAATAGCTGAATACTATTCCATGGAGGAGATGTAC
Source organism: Ochotona curzoniae (assembly GCF_017591425.1). NCBI lineage: Eukaryota > Metazoa > Chordata > Mammalia > Lagomorpha > Ochotonidae > Ochotona > Ochotona curzoniae. The sequence continues at coordinate 4,309,589 of NW_024466512.1, forward strand.
CACAGTTTCTTTAACCACTCTTCTTTGGATGCACATCAGGATTGTTTCCATGTCATTGCTATTGTGGATTGTGCTGCTGCAAATATGGGATTACAGATCCCCTTCTCATATGCAGACTTCACTTCTACTGGGTATATTCCTAGGAGCGGGATAGCTGGGTCATATGGCAGATTTATTTGCAATTCTCAAAGCACTCGGTGAGCCATGTCTTGATTTCCAGAATATTCTCATGGGTCACAGACTGACAAATCAACTCCCTTGAAAATGTCCCAGGAACAGAACTCATTCTGGAACTGAGGCCAGGAAGTAGTGTGGACAGGGGCCTGGCTGAATCCTCGGCAGTGGGGAGCAGAAGGAAGCAGTGAGCTCCATCTTCTTCCAGATTTTCTAAACCAAGCTGCCAAGCTGGTAAGCCCCGTGGTGCGCAGGTAATAAGTCAGCCGGAAACGAGTGTCATGATTCACATGTTACAGCTAATGTCTAGCTAATGTCCCCCAGCAGGGATGAGCAAGCGCTGATTCCTGAATTATCTTCCCTGTCGGAACCGCAAACAAACAAGCAAGCTGCTGTGTCCTCAGCTAGACCTCCTTGGGGTGGGAGAGCGGGGCCCGGAGCTGGAAGGCTCGTGCAGCAGGTTCGTGGCTGGCAGTGTTGGGCAATGTCATGGAGGCCCCTTTGGTAACACCGTTTCTGTAATAGTGCACTTGTCTTGCAGGGTTATTGTGAAGTCTAAATGTGACGACGCATTAAAGGTTCCTTGCATATAGCAAGCACATGGTAAGTGCTAGCTGTTGGTATGACTTGAAATGTAAACCAGAAATGTTAGGCTGTGGGCCTCAGTAGATAACTAGGGAGGGTGGTGGACACAAACATGCTTCACTTCCCCCATTTTTCTGCTTGAATCAGACGGCTGAGTTGAATCAACTTCCACGCTTCCACAGGCCACATCCTTTGAAACAAAACTGGGCTCAGCAAACATCGTGTTGTTTGGCACCTGCTCTTGCTTGCTAAGGTCGTCAGGTAAGACCCAGACAGAACGAGCCGTGAGATTTAGCATCTCACAACTGCCAAGTCAGACCTCCGTGTTCGCCCCCAGGTGGGACAGCATGTGCCCTTGCAATGCCAAGAGGTTTGGGTTCAGCGTGCCAAGTGCACTGGGGTCAGACACCGGGTGATTCATGTGTAGAAGCCTTTCCCTCCTGAGCCCTGAAGCATGAAGATCCTTGCGGAGCTGCTGGAGATGGGGTCCTGGGGCCTTACTGGGGAGCCTTGGGTAAGGGATTCAACCTCTGTGGTCCCCGACTTGTGATTCTGGACTTGGACCTGGGCTCTCACTTCTATCTGATTTTGCACAATTCAGACGGGAGCAGAAACTCGCAGGAGTTTAAGTCCAGGCCACAGCCACCCTCAGCCTGATCAGCTAAGGCCAGACGGGCAAGGAAGGGCAGTGGAGCTTCCGGGGCACAGACCTGTGGGGAGGAGGGAAAGTAGAGAGAGAAGAGGCATCAGACAGGTACCCCTGGGTCATCCCGGCTTAGGTCCTGCTGTGAGATATCCAGGATGCTTCAACGGAGAGTCTCAGGAGGAGAGGACAGCCCATCGGCAGAGAGGCTGAGAGACATGAGCCACGTACAGGCTGGGCATCCAAGCAAGGAGAGCCCAGAGGAGGGTGGTATGGGGTGGAGGGGCGGCGACAAAGGGGGTCACTGGAGCAGGTGTAAGGAAGCAGGCAGAATGTGGGCTGAGCACATGGTGAGACCACTGCTCTGTTCTATTTGCTTCCCATCCTGGCTGCTTGGCTCCTGCACACACGTGTCGTGTCCCCCTTCTGTGTGCCCTGGCGTCGCGCCCAGCTCTGAACAGGCGCTCATTTGTGCTTGTCACCTACATAAACTGGACACAAGCTCAGATCCAGAACTGGGTTAAGGATGGTGGACCTGGATCAAGTGGCAAGTCAGGGACCAGCAACCGAGGCTGCATCCTGCCTGTTCACCTTGGGTCAACACAGGCCCGGGCTGAGCTGGGAGTGGGAGGGCCTCCCGGCTGCTATGAGAATGACACACACAAGCAGTGGGCATTAGTAACAGCCCTATGGCATGTGGCTCTGGAAGGGTAGCCCTGGGATCAGGTGACCATCTTGCCACATGCACATCCTATAGCTATTGCCTATTTCTTTGTGTCCTCCTACAAAGGTGGAATTTGAGGACACAGAAGAGGCATTTTTGGAAAGTTGGTGAAAAAACATGCAGGAGTCTTTCTTTGCACCAAAAAAAAAAAAATTGCCTTTAATTCCATTTTCCATAAACTTTTTTGAAGCGCCCACATGTGAAGAAGACCAATCTCTCCCTTTCTTTCTGTGTGTGTGTGTGTGTGTGTGTGTGTGTGTGAGAGAGAGAGAGAGAGAGAGAGAGAGAGAGAGAGAGAGAGATTCTCAATCTTATGGCTCGCTCTTCAAATGACTGCAACGGCCATGGCTGAGCCAGGAGCCTGGAATTCCATCTGGGTCTTCCATGTGGATGCAGGGGCTCAAACACTTGGGCCACTTGTTGCTTTCCCACGCATGTCGGCAGGGAGTAGGTTGGAAGTGGAGCAGCTGGGATGTGAACCAGGGCTCCTATATAGGAGGCAGGTACCAGCAGCAGGGGCTTAACCTCTGTCCTCCCAATGAGGAGCTCCAGGACTCATCCCTTAAAGCACCCTGCTGGGAGGAAACACAGAAAAAACTCCGAATGATAAGTAAGTAGGAATGAGCCGCAGAGCAAAGAGAGCAGGGAAGAGAGGACATGGGCAGCTGGCAACCTTGGCTGTGCCCTGGAGCTGCATACAAGCTACCCTGGCTGCCCACAGAGACAGGTCTTGCGTCTCGTCCTGTCCAGGGCCACTGTGTGGGTACCCACCGGGACCTGCTTGCTGTTCCAGCTCAAGGGCTCAGGGCTGGCTTGTTTGTTCCATTTCTGATCTCCAATGTTACAGTTTATGGCAAAAAGTGGTTTTCCCTCCTATTATTTTCAGAAGGCCAATCTGAAATCATCACCTCTTTTCATCTGAGGATGATTCTTCAGATATGAGAGGGAGCAGGCAGATGAAGAGGCAAGCTTGTGGTTAAGCAGAAGACACCATGGGGAATTTCCCACTTGTGGGAAATCACAGGCACTGCAGCTAACTACATGGCGAGTTGAGTGTTCCTGCTTGGTGGACAGGACCTGGGTCACACTTCCGATGGGCACTGCCACCAATGGGACAGAATTTCTGACAGCGAGTCATTCCACGTTGGGCATCTCCTTTCCAGAGAAAAGGGCTAATGACATCATGCCGAGCCTGTCCACCACCTAAACAGGGCTCAGCCCTCCCTCTGGGCGCACCTGATTTCCTGGGTGTCCAAGAACCTGCCCACAAGGATGCATGAAATCTACTGATGACTCAATCCCACCCAGCACACAGGAACACTGGGAAGGACACAGCATGACACACCTGTCCGGCCGCTTTGGCAACAAATGGTCAGCTCTGGGGTCTGTCGGACAGCTGGCTTTGCCATAGTCCCCAAGATGGCCTTTCCCAAGGACCACCTATGGAGACTAGCATGATTAGATGCAAACCCACACCCAGCAGGTGGTGAAGGGAAAGGCGCTCTGGCCTCCATATCACCCAGATGGAGGCGACCGTCACTCCTCGGGTGGCCACTTCAGCCTTGGGGACCTTGTCTTTTCCATTGATGCTGCGCAGCAAGGGGCTGAGCCTGCAGCCCTGTTAGGACTTCACACATGGACTGCAGACCACTGCAGACCACCATATATGGGAGCGTTAGGAGCTGTGTGTGAACTGCTGACACTGGGCTGACACACACACCAGGTCCACTCCTGAGGAGGGGCCTGGGCTCTGGAGGGACATCGTTGACTGGACGATGGGCTGACCTCACGTGGTGGAGGCAGGTGGCATGGGATGTGAAGTTAGAGCTGGAGGGTTCCAATACCACCTCTGTAAGGAAGATGAGCAGGGAGTACTTGAAAGTTCTAACAGTGTGGTCAGCAAGTGTGTTTGCCTGTGGGGCTTGGCGGGGCTTGGGGCCCTCTCCCCAGGCAGGCAGCCCGTGAGAGCCCATGGTTCTGCAGTGTTGCAGGGCCCTCTCATGGACCCCCTAACAGCTTCTGGATGTGGGTTCTGTTCTTTAGTCCATCTTACAGATGAGGAAAGAAGGAGACATGTGTGCACCTGGCTGCCTCATGTGACTAGACTCCCAGTCAGCATGTCTGAATGTAGAGTCCCGGTCATCCAGAACAGCGCTGGGGGACCACAGGGCCTGTCCACCTGTTTCTCACGGAGGTGGTAGGGAGACATTGTCACTGCACGGATGGTGATGGGTTTGCCATTGAATCTATAGCTATAGCAAACCACTGAGCTGCATCTGTGTGTCTGCTAAGGCCAGGCTGCACAAGCAGGTGGCTCAGAACACACACTGCTGTCCTCTGGCCATCAGCAGGGTTTGGGGGGAGAAGCCATTTCCTCGAGGGGTCCAGGTTCTGGGCTGCGCCTGCGCTCCTCGGCCCGTGGTCCTGCCCCCATCTTCAAGACCAACAGTTTAGCATCTTCAGATGTCTCTCTCTCCCTTCCCCTTTCCCACCTTCTCACTCTCTGTTTCCGGCTTCTTTCTTTTTCCTTTCTTAAAGGTTTATTTATTATTTATTTGAAAGGCAGTTAGAGAAATAAAGAGAGAGAATCTTCTATCCATTGATTCACTCCCCAAATGTTTGTAATGGCCAGAGCTGGGCCAGGCCAAAAGCCAGGAGCTTGGAACTGAGTCTGGGTCCCCCCACGTCAGTGACAGGCCCTAAGCACTCGGGCCGTCCTCTGCTGCTTTGCCACGTGCATCAGCAGGGAGCTGGATCAGCAGCGGAGCAGACAGGACAGGAACTGGTGACCACGTGGAATGCTGGTGACTCGGCAGGCAGTGGCTTGGTTGGCTGTGTCACAATGTCAGCTCCAACCTTGAATCTTTTTCTGTCTCACACTCCTCTCTCTTTTTCCTGAGGAGCTTTGAATCTCCAGATAATCCAGTGCTCCCACCAACTTCCTTTTGCCACAGAAGGCAGCACATTCCCAGGTGGCAAGGATTGAAACACACAGGTCTGTCACTTCAGACGCTGTTTAGCCTACATAGTCATGTTAAACCATCCTTGCATTCCGAGATTAACACCTTCTGGTCATGATGCTGTGACCCACCAAATGGAAGCACCAATAACTGTTGACCCATGTTCCAGCACTCTGGGACTCGTTAGGGGATAAACAACAAAGTTCCTGTGGTAGGGGGCATCCATGCTGCAGGAGGAGGCTTAAATGAGCAAGAAATACGTGCTGCCCTAGGCAGGGCAGGAGACGCTGGGGCAGGAGTGGAGACTGGCCTTCACCTTGGGTGAGGTGGTTGTGGCAGGTCGGTCTGACCTGATGTCCGCCAGGTGAATGCCAATGTGCTGCGGTGCTTAGCAGGTGGCCAAGGACTGTCCAGTCAGCAGCGGAGGACAGGCCAGAGATGGCTAGGGTCAAAGGGCAGAAGGCAGCTGGGGCACACGGAGCGGACTTGCAGGTGGAATACATCATTCCAGGCTGTCCAGAGGATGGAGCCCAAGGTGCAGGGCCACAGGATTGCTGCACGGGCAGATGCGTCAGCGCCGTCCCTCCACGTGTCCTTGTGCGGTTTGAGATCGAGAGCTCCTAGCCCCCGAAAGTGAGTTTGCTGGGGGTGGGGCTATTTTTCCTCTGTTTTGGAGGGGCAATGGTTTACAGAAGAGAGGCAGGGCCAGTTGATCATGTCAAGGTCTGGGAAACCTTGCCAGTCAGGGTCAGTGGGCCGAGGCCTTTTGTAGGGGAACATTTTACACTCCGATTCTTCCTATTTAATGGGTCTGATCTGATTGAACTCGTGGTTTGTAGATGTGTGTCTCTGCAGTCTGGTTCTGCTCCAGCTAGGCTGCAGACTGGAGCACAGAGCACGAGCCTGCTGAAGTCTTCCTAACGCCTTGTTCGTCACTGGGGAGTCCTGCTCTCCTAGGACTTTTGTGGCTTCCTTTTCCTTATCTCATCCTTGGTGGTTCTGGCCAGATGTCTGTATAACTTTAAGAAAAAGCAGAGGCCAGGGTTCTCTTGAACCTCTATTCCTCCATTTCCTGCTAGTTTGATCATTGGTATTTTTTTCCCCTGCTTTCTTTGCTGCTGGATTTTTTTTCCTAACATGCAAACCTCAATCAATTTGTAACTTTTTTCAAACATGTTCTCATTTTTCCCTCCAAGCAGTGTTTTAACAAAGAAGAGATTTTTGAGGACTTGTACTTTCTTTGCCATTTACGCCTTAATATTTCGAAAATATCAGCATATATTTTCCTTGGATCCATATTTTATATAAAATTGTGCTTTTAGCTTTTTAAAACTATTGACATGGGGACTCTTAGGGAGTGGAAATTTTTGTTTTCACTATATTTGCTGATTTTCAAAATAAAAATATTCATTTTAGGAGATTTGCTTATTTGAAGGAATTAGAGGAGAGAGAGAGAATCATTCATTTCTTCACTGCCCGGTGTCTGCAACAGCCTGTGTAGGGCCAGGCCCAAGTCGGGAGCGTCTTCTAGTCCGGGTCTCCCACATGAGTGCAGGGACCCAAGCACTTGGGCCAGCTTCTGCTGCGTTCCCAGGCTGTTGGCAGGAAGCTGGATTAAAAGTGGCACAGGTGGGGCAGAGGCAGGGCATGGATGGCTGGGGTCAGAGCACAGAGGGCAGGCACTGCACGTGGCTCTGGAAACAGGCACCTGCAGGGGATGCGTGCTGCCCATGGGGCATTTTGACTTGCTGTGCCACACTGCTGGTGCCTACTTTCTTTGAGAGGCAGAGAGACGCGTGGATACCTCCATCTGCTGGTTCACCCTCCCAGTCCTTGGGAACCTGGGACCCAGTCTGGGTCTCACACTGTGTGACTCAGCTGCTTGAGTCATCATCTGCTGCCCTTGCGTTAGCAGGACACTGGATTTGAGCGTGTGGTCAAGGCTTGAGGTCAGCCCTCTGTGATGCGGGTGACATGAGCCCCGGCTTTTAAAAAAATCTCATTTATTATTACTATTATTATTATCATTTTATGATACAGTCCCATAGGCCCCTGGGATTTCTCTTATCCCCTCCCCAATCACGCCCACAAGTTCCCCTATATTACTAAAGTATAGATCTTCATACACAGTCATATGTCCATTATCTCTCTCTCCTCCTTCTTGCCTCCCCCCACCCCTTCCTCCCCTTCCTCCTCACCGCCCACCACCCGTCCTGTTCCTGCCCCGCTGGAATAAACCTCCTAGGATACCTCGGTGTGTCTGGTGTTTTCAGCTCATGGTAAAGAACCAGGTAGCAGGAAGTAGCTGTGCCTAATAATATCGTAATAACTGGAACTCTGTTTTAAATAACTAACAAGAAGCATTGAACTTTGTAGGCGTCTCAATCCCTTCTTGATCTTTCTAAAGGCCTTGCACGTTGTGAGGCTCTGTTGCTAAGCTTTGGGAGTTTGAGTTCGTGCTTCTCATTGATATAAAATACCCCAGGGTCTCCTTTACTAGTTTCCCCTGGAAATTCAGTAATTCCTGGTATTAAGTTGACTCCATCTGCTTTCTTCGTATATTCACTTAGCTGGGACGTCACCGTCCCAAGCCTTTACCTCCAACTTCCACTCATTTAAGTGTGTGTCTAGTGTTTCTGTTATGCTGCTCATTTGAGAAGACCATGGACTGCTACGTTCTGGATGATGCATTAGCCTGTTTGAGTCTCATGGAAATCCTTCAAGGCAAGTATCACCGATCTTACCCCCGTGGGGCTGCAGTGCAGAAAACTGGACAAGTGCCCGAGTCAGGGTCAGAATCCTGGATCCACAGACTCCCCGATGGCTTCTAGAGCCGGACAGTACCTACAAGTTGGGAAGGATTGCCCTACTCTTGCACCTCATGATCTTATGATACTATAAGAAGTGTGTGGGCACTTCCAAAACTTCATGGAAAAAAGTTGATGGGGTGCAACAGATGTTTGAAATCCAAGCGTGGTTTTCCCTGACATGTATTTGCCATAAACTTTTGAAGAATATGTGGTCCGTGTCCTTGGTTTCCGGCACACAGCTCCTCAAGCCCTCAAGCCTCCCAGAGAGATGGCTGCTTTTTCTTTGTCAACAAGATGATGGCTATCTCAGGATCCTGAAGGGCTCAGGATGGCGGCTGGTTGCCAAAAAGCCCAGCTCTTGATTTGGAGGTCTGGCATTTTCATGTCTACCCCCACCCCAAATTTGCGGAGGAGAGAGGGGGTAAGGGCTGAGTTGAAAGCCAGTGGCCAATGGAGCCGTCATTCATGCTTTCATAATGAAGGTTTCATAAAGCTCGAAAGGACATGGCTCAAGGAGCTCCTGGACACATGGGGGTCCCTCAAGGGTGGGGGTCCCTCAAGCGTGGGGGTCTCTTAAGGGTGGGGCTCCCTCAGGGTGGGGCTCCCTCAAGCGTGGAGAGCCCTTTTCTACGACCTTCCCCTCTGCCCCCTTTCTGTGTGGCTGCTCATCTGTATCCTTTGTCGCATACTGTGTAGTAAGTAGGCGCCCCTAAGCAAAGTCGTCCTAGAGTTCTGTGATTGTAGGGCATGAATGGAAGCCGAGGAGGGAGTGTGAGAGCCTTGATTTCTAACCTCCCGTCAGAAGCACAGGTCACAGCACGGGGCTGGCACTGGCGTCAGATGTGCAGGGCAGTCTTGTGGCTCTGAGCCTCAGACTGTGGGGTCTGACGCTGTCTCCAGGTAGCGGGTGTCAGAACTGAACTGGCTCGCACGACACCCTGCTGGTGTCCAAAGGAGAAGTGCTTTTGTGTCGCGGACAGGGGCGGGAATCTCACACACTTGCTGTGTGACACTTGCTTTTGTTCTTTTTCTTGTGTCTCCGACAGAAATCTAAACATAGGATTCCAGTAACTACATGTTGTATGAGTGAGGAAAGAGCCACGCTGTGCCTGTGCGTACGGAGTCAGGGGAGAGTGGTTCTATGACAGCTGGTAGCCCCTGGTGCCTCACTGGAAGGCAGGGGCAGCCTGGACCCTGGCTGGCTGTGCCCAAGGTTGCCACCATCCCTGTAGTCTTTCTCAAGAGCCCTTCCCTACTGGGAGGGTTCAGAGGTACTAGATTTGCTCTTCCAGAAAAGATGGGCACTTCTTCAGGAGCAGACAAATCCACCAGTACCAGACAGGCTGGAAGACATTTTCGTGTTCCCAAACTCTGAGCTCCTCAAGCTCTCCCTGTGTGTGTTTGCAAACAAGAAGGGAAAACATGCTTCCCACCTGGGAAGCTTTGTTCGTAGCTCTGTTGTGCAGCATGGTTACTTGTTGGGATTTGATGGCAGCTGCCACTTGATCCAAACACTGGTGAGCCCAGGCCCTGTTCGGAAGTGCAGGCTGGCAGATGTGTGCCAGCCGAAAGCCCGCACTTCCCGACAGGCCACTACTCATGTCCCGAAGGCAGGTTAGCTCCCACGACAGCCGGGCAGTGAGCAGTCATCTGCTGCTTGAGCCTCCAGGTTGGAGGACTGCTCCCACGTGGCAGCTTGGGGGCCACTTTCAAGGTTAAGGCTGAGATTAGCACTAGTGCAGGAACACCAATATTTTACTGACTCAGGGAGATTGTGGTAAGGAGCGGGGCAGGCAGAGGGCCCTCCCCAATGAGGTCTCCCAGCATGGGGCTATACAGGGAGCCACTGACCACCTAGTGTGGACAGATTTTTCCAGTCCACGTGGCCTGAGGCAACCACGTGGTGAGAGTTTGGGGGGTCTGGGACAAGGAACTCTGATGCAAATGAACCCCATACAGTCTTGCAAGCTCGCTGGACCTACCCCTGGAACCTGGCTGGTCCACACAGGAGTGCAGCAATAACTGCTGTGTGGACACTACTCACAGAACACTCTCCCACAGCCAGGTCTAGCTTAAATGTTTGTCTTTAGTTACCTATTCTTTGTTTTAAAGAGTTATTTATTTTTAAAGTTAGAGTTAGAGAGAGCCAGTGCATAGGGACGGGGCATGATGCCTGGCTCTTGGCAAAGCATTTCCCACTCCGCTTGACAGAAGTACACAGCATTTCCCCTTGTCTGTACCACGTGCAGGCACTCATGCTACCGCTTAGCTCAGGACCGATTCAGGCCTGCATTTCCAATTGAAAGAAAAAGTTAGAAGTATTAAAGAAGTCCTACAGCTGATTTTTAAAAAGAGGTTAATTTATCTCCTTGAAAGTAAGAGTTATAGAGAGAGAAGGAGAGGAGAGGCGAGGACAGAGATCTTCTAAGCACTGGTCCATTTCTCAAAGGACTGTGATGACTGGGACTGTGCCAAAGCCAAGAAACTTGATCTCCAATTGGATCTGCCATGTGGGCGGTAGGGGCCCAAACTCTGGTCATCTTCTGCTGCTTTTCCTAGGTCATTAGCAGGGAGCTGGATCGGAAGTGGGCAGGTGCACATGGGATACAGGCACCATAAGTGGAGGTTGTGCCCACTATGTGCTTGGCCTGCAGCTACTTTTTCTTTAATAAAATAGGTGAATTCTTTGCTATTGACTGAAAGTGCCCCCTACCCCTTGTGGGAGCTTAGTAATCAGTGGGATTGATTATTGATTATGACGGGGGACCTCAATGGGGTGATTGTCATGAGGACTCCTGTCATGAGAGGGATCAAGGGCTCCCTCACACAGCATCTGGCCCTCTTGGCATTCCACCTGCTTCCATGCACCTGTTCCCTGTAGATGTTGGAAGCAGGCATGGAGCCCTGTTGGCACAGGGACGGTCAGACTTCCAGCCCTAAGAACTGTAAGAAATGAGTGTGTAGTTGGTGTGTGGAATCCCAGACTCAGGGATTCCATCCTCTGCCTTGTCCGGTTTGGCCATTCGCCCTGCCCCGAGGCTCCGACTCGTGGAGTTTACAGCCTGTGGGTCAGCAGAGGACTACACTATAGGTAGTGGCTGCTGGGCAGACGGGCAGCTTTGTGTGTGTCCCACCGAGGACACACTCCAACACTCTGCCATTCAAACACTCCCGGTTTTCCGACCCTGACCACACGGTCGGGCGGAGCCACCTCCTGGTAGCGTAATATTAGATTAGTGAGAAAATGTCGAACATGACTCAGTGCTGTTCTTGAGAAATAATTAGCTACCTAAGTGGAACAGAACTCCACCGAACACAAGGATATCTATTTTATAACATTTAAATTTGGAGGCTTAATTATCCAGCGAAAAATTGTCACTTTAGCACTTTAGTCCATTGGCTATATATTGACATTATTAAAATGCTTTCCTGGTCTTTATGCAAATTGCTTTTTTAAAAAAGCCAATTTATCTCCTAGCAACCCAAAGAGAAATGACATCTCTAGACGACTCTGGGCTCTTAATCCGAATAAATTCCTGAGTTTTATTTGTGGATTGTCTGAGCAAACTCGCAATGGATTTGTGCGTCCAGGTGTGTGCAGCCGAGGCACACTCAAAATTCAACTTTTAGGCATCTGATTAGGTAGTCAGGTTCATGCGAATAAATGGCAAAATGCAGCGTTGTGGCCACTGGGCTGAGTCTGTCCGCAGCCTCAGCAGATGGAAGAGCTGGGGTTAACCTCCTTTGTGGGCACTTGGAAGGGGTGGCTGCATTGCAGTCCCAGCATCTCCAGGAAAGCACTCCGGACCCCCTGCAGCCCAGGGTCCTTGCTTCTCGCACAGCACAGCATCAGCTGCCTCCTCTGTGAGTCACCAACCAGATTCACCTTCCAGGGTCCCTGGGGAGGAAGGTGGATCACAGCACGGTGGGAGTGGCCTGAACCAGCCCTTGAGGAGGTGTGGCTTCTGCTGGGAATGACGCAGCGAGGATGCAGGCTGCAGCCCAGTAAGGCACATAACTCCACTTGGCGGGAGGCAGCTGGTCCACCTGACTCTCAACTGTCAGTGGAGGAGCTGTGTGCCCCGTGCTTCCCCACTCACGCCGACCTCCTCCATGCAAGGGTCCCGGGTCTGATGGCGGTCCCTTGCTGGCCCCCAGAAGTGTTGTGTCCATGTGGCCTCGCCTGAGCCCCACCTACTCCTGTTGTGAGCTGTGTCTGCCTCAGGCTCCTTTGTGGGAAGATGGACCATTGCCTCCTCCCTCCCACCCTCTGCCTCAGGCCAGGTCAACTGCCGCTCCTGGGAACCAGATGTGGAAGCCCTGGGAGGGAAGGATCCGCAGTCCCTCCAAGCCCCAGACCCTTTGGAAACCTGTGCACCTGCTCTCCTCCAGGATTCTCAGGTGGAGAATGGGAAGCCCAAGGCCGCTGCACAGGCATGGGCAGGAAGGGCAGCAGCCCTCCCCCAGTGAGAGACCTGGGGTGACCAGACCAAGCCACTCCTGGTTGGTTCAGACAAGGACCAGGGTGCACAAGGTCTTTGAGGACCAGGATACTCAGCTGAGGACAAGGCAGGGAGTGGACAGAAAGCAGAGCAGCCACAGGGAGCTACTGACTTCCTGGGAGGCTACCTGACCAGGCCCAGAACCTTCACAGTACAGTGTGGCAAGGCTGGAGGGCTTGGCCCATCATCTCCCTCCCTGTACCCACTGAGGCTTGCTGCTGGGAGCCTGTGTTTCCTTCTTGGCCTTATGCCTCTGGTCCAGAGCCAGCAGGGAGCTGGAGAACGCCCGCAGACAAGAAGACATGAGGACTTGAGGTGGGGTGCTGTCTTTGGTCAGTGACCAAAGCTGGGCCAGGGTCTGCAGGATGGGTGCCAGTATCTTTATCCTGAGGCCTCTGGATCTCCTGTTGCCCACCCTGGCCTCCATCATGGCACTGTGTGGCTTTAGTCTTTATACCTTCTTCTCTTCTGCTCCAGCCAGTGAAGTCTCAGGGAAAGACTCTGATTGGCTTGGGTGGAGTCATGTGACCATTCCTGGAGCCAACCATATTAATCAGGCAGAGGAAGGCTTTCAATTGGCCCCAGAGGATCATTTGTCCCTTCTTGGTTTGAGGGACCGCGCTCCATTACTGGGAGTGGGAGCGTGAGGCCCTAAGAAGGTGTGGACCCTGAGGGCTTGACCTCTTTCCATTCACAAGGCTTCTGCGTTCTGGGATCCAATCCCAGCTCGCCCTGTCCTCCCTCTCCAGTCTCCCAGCAGTGCCTGTCGCTCCTGCTGCTGGCAGTGGCATCTGCAGGGGCTGGGATGTGGGAAGCCGGCTGAACTCGCACAAGCTGTGTCCAGCTGCATGTGCTCCATGGGCCTCTAGTGTTGTTGTTTTTTTTTTTTTTTTAAAGATTTATTTTTATTATTTTTTCATTGGAAAGGCGGATATACAGAGAGGAGAGACAGAGAGGAAGATCTTCCGTCCGATGATTCACTCCCCAAGTGAGCGCAACGGGCCGATACTATGCCGATCCGAAGCCAGGAGCCTCTTCCGGGTCTCCTACACGGGTGCAGGTTCCCAAAGCTTTGGGCTGTCCTCGACTGCTTTCCCAGGCCACAAGCAGGGAGCTGGAAGGGAAGTGGGGCTGCCGGGATTAGAACCGGCGCCCATATGGGATCCCGGGGGTGCAAGGCGAGGACCTTTAACCACTTGCGCCACCGCGCCGGGCCCTGTTGTTTTTTTTAAACTATGTTTCTTTCTTTATGGCGATTGACCTTCTAGCTAAATTCATGTTTTTGCTTTCCAGCATGAGGACTAAGCCTTGCACTTGCTTGACTACAGTAAACGATGGGGTGGGGTGTGCCTTCCGCAGCTCAGAGATCAGTCACATGGGCAGGGCCACAAACAGCAGTGGGAGCCGAGGGGCATTAGCCCGGGGCAGCTGGTACCCTGGAGCATCCTCCTCCACCCAGCTAATGATACCCACCTGCCACTTGGAACTGGGGAGTCAGAGATAGGGACTGAAGTTAAAGACAGGGGTTGAGTCCCTCTTGGGGGCCCACGTGGGCTTTGTGGGGCACAGGTGGTGGCCATCCTGCAGGAGAAGGCAGCTGGGGCAGCGAGGTGTCCATGGAAAGCAGAAGGCAGCCACCTGAGCTGTGCACGACAAGCACAGCCACCAGGGCTCTGTGGGGAAGGCCGAGGCGCCACAGGGCCCTGCGTATTTTCCTACCAGCGAGAAAACCAACCACAGTGAGGAGGAGGGAAGGGATTCTTGGGGGGGCCTGCAGCAGGCAGGACAAGTGCAGGCCCTCGCGCCAGCTGTGCAGCTCAGAAAGCACCACCAAGTGGACAAAGTCACCAATCAAAAAGGTCCCAGGTTTGCAACTTGACGGCAGCACCTTCTCAAGAACAGCTGAACAATGTAAATGTGTGCAAAATGTTACCACGTGAGTGATGCTAAATGCATGGAATATGTTAAATGATGGTTTTTACAGGACAGACCATTGGGGAAGTGTCAACAGTGATGTCATTTGGCCATTCCCATGTCTGTCTGAGCGCTCATCCAAGGGCTGCTGGTGGACTAATGAGTAACCAAACCGTAATTCACAAGTTGCAACTTATTCCTCCACGTTTAGGTTTCCAGTGTCTATTTCAGTAAAGTCATGAGCGACATTGTTATAGCTCACGTATAACTTACAAGTAGTGTGGACTAATGTCAAGTTAGATGACACTTCGAGTTATCGCAGTTGCTAGTTGTTCAGAGCTTCAGATGGGAAGAAGTCTGGGAAGGCAGAGCCGTCAGAGCCACAGCAAACTTGTTTCAGCAATACTTAGGTAGTGATGGGACCAAGAATTTTCTATCACATAATCATATATTGTAATGGAATCATCTGGTAATTGATTGCAGGAAATGTGATAATCTTATCATATAAATTACTGTCAGTTATTTAGCAATTTTAGCCATCATTTAAAATAGTATTTAGATTGATTTCAGATTTCCTAATTTCTTCTCCTAAAATTTTCTATGCTGGGATATTACAAATAAAACTGAAAATATTCATAAATAGCTCAAGTTTTTCATGTTTCTACTCCACTGAAACGCCTCCTTCATCCACGGTAGCTGGGAAGTGCTGTCCCTGGGAGCCCACTGGGGGTTGCCCTTACGTAGCCCTTGTTCTTAGCAGCCCAACAATGTCCTCTTTAATTCCTTTATGTGTTACTGGATTGCCATTGCTCTCACGTGTGAGCTTCCTTTTGGTTAACATTTCAAAAAATGACTTAAGAATGAAATATCCTCACCTACATTATTTTCCTTCAGAAAACTCCTGATAATGTTATTAAGAACCAGCAAGAAGGTAAACCAGACGATGGAGAATGCAAATTGAGAAGTAACCCATCTGCCCCTTCATGCTTCCTTCTGTCTTGTTTAAGTGAAAGGTGTGCGCGAGCAGTATTTAGTTGGTTTTCCCATAGTATTCTCACAGAGCTCAGAGTCAGCGTGTATTTCATGAAGACATTCCCTATTTACATGGGTCCAGAAACGCCCTTCAGATGTGCTTCATTGTTCTGGAGGATTCAGGGCTATGCGTCAAGTTGAAGTGAAGTGTCCTAGTGACAGCTTCAGGCTGAGATACCCATGCTGGGTGCTTCCGAATTCTTGCCCCCAGATCCTCCAGTCAGGCCAGGGCTGCCCTTGCTGCTCCTGGGCTGCGGCTGTGTGCGAGCAGCGCTACAGCCCTCTTTTCCATCCTCAATGCTTTGATTGCTAATTAAATCATCATGCCGTGAAGACTATGCAATGCCAGGAGTTTTGTCTGACCTCTTGAATTTGTGAATTTGATCAGAATAATTTTCTTGCTCATTTTCATTGTTTTGATCAGTAATTAAAGCTCTATTAGACATAGAATTTGAAAGGTCTCACAGCAAATCTCTGATGAGTCTGCTTGATACAAGACTTCTCATTTTAGAGGGCCGGTGCTGGGGAGCAGTGGGTGAAGCTGCCCCCCGCAGTGCTGCATCCCAAGAGGGCACTGTTCAAGTCGTGGCTGCTCTACTTCTGATCTAGCTCCCAGCTAAGGTGCCTGGGGAGGCAGCCAGTGGAGGAGATGCCGACCAAGTCCCCGGTTCCTGACTTCAGCCTGGCCCAGTTGTGTCTGATAGCACCAGAAGGGCCCAGAATAACCATTTTCTTTTGTTTAAAAAGAAAGCTGATTGATTTTGTTAATTACAAAGAGTGCACAGACTTACTGTAAAAAATGTGTCAGACATGATGAACAGATACAACATAGAAGGAAAAAGCCTCCCAGTATCTAGAAGGTCTTATTTTTGTTTCCATGTAGAGCGAAGGACCCCCCAAAGCAAGGCACTGGAGCTTGAGGGGATTTGGAACGGAAAGCAGCATTGTTGTCACGCTTCCAAGGCTTTCCGACTTCCAAACTTTTGCCAATGTGAAGAGCTGTTCTCATCTTCTCACCTGGAGTGAGCAATGCTTAATGGCAGTGATTAACTCTCCAGCTCACAAGGCAACTGGTTATTAAAGAACAAGCTCCTGCCACAGGATCCTTCTAAACAAAGCACTCACACACCCCAGCCTTCTGCCGGCTCCAGCCAGTGTCACAGTACCGGGGGCAGGTGGCACCGAGGGATCCATCCGCAGGCACACGCCAGCCCCTCTCACTCGGGTGAGTTCCGTGCTGACCGTGCGGCCAAGGCCATTTCCAACTCTGAGACTGCTTGTACGGTTGTCAATCTGCTAATGGCATCAAGGAAATAAAATACAGCTTGTTCTTAAAACGTTGAATGGGCACGCTCACGTCTGGAGAAGAGAGGAGAGGAGACCTGGTGTATCCTTGAGCACGACAAGGGAGGATTGAAGGGCAGGGAAATAGGGCTGGCTGGGAGTCCGGCGCTGAGCCGCCCCCACCAGGGCGCTTCCGAAAGCTTCCCCAATAACGGCATTGACATCCTTGCCCTGGTGCCTTTCAGAAAGTTGAAATATGCACACCAATGGGCTGCAGACAATTCATGAAAGGTGTGTTACGACAGAACTAGGCATGGATTCCAAATTTCTTTGCACCAAAAATAAGCTTATCTTTTAATTCCATTCCCCAGGAATCTTTTGAAGTCCTTTTGTGCATATGTCTAGGAAGCCTGGAGTCTTGTTAAGAGTTGAAAGCATCGTTTAAAGAGGGTCAAGGGCTGAGACGGAGTTCACGAGTGAGGGACTGTGGGATGGGATAGCTGGCACGAGCTGACAAGGAGAGACGTCTCAGGGGAGTGATGGCATGGGCACAGAGAGTACTGTCTCCAAAAGCAAGCTTGCCCAGTTGTTTATCTTCTTCTAGTCCCCCAGGTAAGGGGGTGGTAAGGTTATCAGCTGACCCAGAACCTCTTCAGCTCCCATGATTTGCGGCCGTTGGTTCCGAGCACCTTCGAGTGTGTCCTGTGGACTCTGGCTGAGGTCACCAGCATTGTTCAGGAGCTGCCCAGTTGCCGGATTCTCAAGCTGTGTCCACTTCCCCCCGATCAATGTCATTCTTATGAAGGGAATTCCTTCTACTTCTCATGAGCCATTTTGCCAGGGAGCAAAATGAGGAGCCAACACAACCTCATATTGCAACCACCAATTTCTGTGTTCTGGAGAGTTCTGTCATGTTCTGGAACACCAAGAGCTTCCAATTGAGCCATTTCTCAACTCTCTGGGCCACCACCGGAAACACTGAGAAGTCAGCTCACGTCACAGCACAGCCAATGCTGGCTTTGCAGATAAACTGGGACCCAGGCCGCAGCCCGTGTTCCTGAGAGGGAAACAGGAAGTGGCCAAGGATTCTTAGATCCTCTCTAACCAGCCACAATCGCCTGAATAATTTAGGACTGGGGTCTCCCTCCACCTCAGCGACCCACGTACTTTACAAAGTGAGCTGCGCTGTGCTCTGCAGACCTGACTGTAAATGCCACTCACTAGTCATCAAGCAGAAACGAGTTTGCAAAAACTACTCCCGCCAGGAGCCCTGGTTTCTTAGTATTTATAATGATAAAAATGCATCCTAAAAGCTCTCCAAAGATATTAAGTGAAAAATGCAAGGCGCAGAGCAGTACCCTGCAAAATGCTCCCGACTCTGGTAAGAAACTTGGAGGCCAAGGAGAGGCACGTGTGTCAGCCCGCGGACGCCGTGAAATGTCTGGGGAAAGAGCGAGTAAAAACGAGATAACGCATCGAATCCTGGATGCATGGGGGACTGTGATTGGGGAGGGATGGGGTTTTTTTTTACTTGGTGCCTTTCGGGATTTTTCAGTGTGGCAAGAAAAAAGTGAACAAATTATACGATCTACAAAATCTTCACGCCGAGTCCATTGGTCAGTGGTTAGTGTAGGCACCTGTCTTTCCAGCAGCGGAGGGCAACATCTCTGAGAGGGAGGGACCTCGCAGGCCCAGCGGGCAGGCACATAGCCTGACACGACCCTACAGCCCCATCATTAAAAAGACAGGCTGACAACAGCTTGAAAATGGCTATTGTGGTGAAGTCAATGCTATTTGGCATTTTACTGTCATTTGAAATGAGAACAATGTATTCCGACACGCCCATCAAACAACCTGCAGCTCCTGCAAGGCAGAGGCTGGTGGTCCACGCGTTCACACTCCCGTGTGTTTGGGAGAGCTAGTGGAGAAGATGCCTGTCCCTGGCTGCCTGGAGTGTGAGCCGCAGGAGCAGCCCGAGAGCCCAGGTCCACCTGCTCAGCCAGGGTGGCACACTGGGCAAGCCCCGCTAGGTCAGGAGCCGTTCTCCACCGCAGGGAGCCAGGTATCGCGTGTTTTTCAATTTTCATGGTTGGAAAAAAATCCAGAAACCTTTCCGTGTCTATCAAAGGAGAAGAATTCAGAACTCAACAGCAAAAAGTCAGAGGAGTTAAAGGGCAGGTGGAAAACTGGAGTTGGTATTTTTCCGAAGCTGGCTTACAAAGCGGTGGGGAAAGAAGGGGGGCGGCAGTCACCGCAGAGCCGCTCGGTCCACACCGTCTCCCCTCCGTGGGCAGACACTGGAGCAGGTCAGGACCCGCAGCAGAGGAGCCGTGCAGAGATGTCCCTGGGGACCCCGCCACGCCCACTCTGCATCTCGGGTCGGTTTCCGGGACAAGCTGCAAGTCCCCTTGTCTGAGGGGTCTGCTGTGGTCAGGGTTATGGTGGCTGAAGACGAACGGGGACCACCAGGTTGTGGGTGAGGGGCAGAGGGAGAGCGAGAGTTGTTTCTCGGCGTAGATTTGCAGACTTGGGAGCTGGCAGTGCTCTGGAGATGTGCTTCACACAGGAGGCAGATCGGTAAAAATGATCAAGACAGCAAGAGGTACAGCGCGTGCTTTTAGCCAGCGTTAGCGACAAGCCGCGAGGCTGGCAAGCGGGCTGCTCGCGGTGGACCTGAGTGACGCGGGCATTCAAGTCGCTCAGACCGCCCCGTCTTGGTAAAATGGCATTTAGTAAAACTCATTCAGAGTAGATTTAATAAATACATTTAGGATTTAGAACAATCTAGTAACGTTAAGCCTGACACATCCGTCAGTAAGAGGTCATTCAGAGAAACACAGCGCTCTCACACAAAAGCCACACCAAGATCCGTCACAGATCTCTATACTCCGGGAGGAGGGGCCGGGGACGCACGAACTGAGGCTGAACTGGGTTTTGCCCCGTGGTGGCCGAGGGCACCTTGGGGCGGGAGCAGAGTCAGGGAGACCCCTGGGACCCAGCCCATGGTGGCGTGTTCTGGGGCATGCAGTCCTGGTCTCAGTTCCCTCTCCGTGTCTCATGTCTGGTCCCGCTCCTCTGCCTGCCCACTGGAATCAGCCGTATCAACAATGTGACTGTTTCTGGAGCTTCTCAAAGCCCGCCGATCCCCGAGGTCTGAAGCTCGCTCCGTTACCATGGCTCTGGTCCCAACACAGCTTCCCAGGGCTATTTTCCAAAATATTCTTGGATTCATTCGTAATCCATTTTGTAACTCACATTTGAAGGATAATTGTTTGCATAAAATATTAACCAGCTTATCATGTCCTTGGATGCCTAGCTTGACGAGTTGGTAAGTTATACAAAAATAACATGAATGAGCTAGGAATAATTAGAGAATAGCCAAGTGTGGAAGAGCCGAAGAGCAGGCTAGCTTGCGTCCGTCTGCAGCATGCCCACGCTCCAGAGCTGCACATCTGGAGTCCAGCCTGCGCCAGGAGTCCTCACGCGTGGACTCTGAAGGGATGTGGGCTGTTTTCAGTGTTGCAAACACAGGTGTGGCATGGTGGGGCTCAGAAAGCAGAGTGGACAGTGGCAGAGGTGACGCCGAAGAGAAAGCTGGAGCGAGCAGCGTCCAGGGGACAGGAAAGCACCACGAGGACCTGACTGTCCGCACAGTTACCCAGTGTGGCATTCAGGACGCCAGTGCTCTCGGTGTGCTCCATGAAAGTCTTCCACCTTAACCCCCGAGGGGCAGGATGAGAGGGTAGGGAGCCATTTCTAAGCGCAGGGTTCCTGGAAGGTCAGCCAGCCCACCAACCTCTCTCCACACCGCCCCATAAATTTGTAACCTTGACCTACAAGTCAGAAATACAAATTATTCTCCTCCA
This sequence comes from Ochotona curzoniae, assembly GCF_017591425.1. Lineage (NCBI taxonomy): Eukaryota > Metazoa > Chordata > Mammalia > Lagomorpha > Ochotonidae > Ochotona > Ochotona curzoniae. Next base: position 4,330,083 of record NW_024466512.1, read on the forward strand.
CCCCACCCCGCCCCAGTAATAATAAAAACAAAGTGAGTGCCATTTCTGGTGGCATTTTGTTTCCGTGGCTAGCCTTTGATCTCGGCGGCACCGCAGGCCAGTCTGCAGGCGTGTTGAGAAATCGAGTGACTGAGTGGTTCTCCCCCACTTCAGCCATCTATCAGCAAAAGCTGTAAAGATCAGAGTTGTCCCTCTTGATCTGGATCAGAGACGCCAGTTGCCTTTGATCTCCTCTGTGTGTGACATTTGTGCATGGCTTCCCAGTTTAATTGTCTGCTGTAAGTCATTGTTTTATTTTTAAAGTTAACAGCAGTTTTATTCACTTCCTTGCATGATCACTCGCTCACTCCTAAGCACGTCAAGCCAGTCCTCCAGGTAAAGTGTGCGATTTCCCAGCGACACCTGCTCAGGTCACCAGCAGGATCTGCCTCAGTAAGGTTTGCTCGGACGTTGTTTCTGGAATTACCAGGAGGAAAACTTGGTAGAGAAGCTCATGAAGTTGGCGTGACTCTTGGTTGCTGGCCTCTGGGTGGAAGTGGGGAAAGCTCGCCAGCAGAATCCCCCGTGGAGCTACAGGTGCTCCACTGACCCCGTGCTCCGCTTCCCTTCCCTCCAGGAGTGGCAGGTGGAGCACCAGCTAATACGAGCACCTGCTCGTCTCCCCCTGCCCCTCTCCATTCTGCTGAGGATTTCATAAGGTTCCCTAAAGGGAAGACCCCTAGAACTGGCAGCAGAGGCCCCCTATCCCTGCTGCTTCTGTGAGTCCCCAACCCCTTTCTCTGGGTGCACATGTACCTCCTAGCTTGCACTCCTCACGTGTGTGGCTTTAAATGTCCAGCTTAGCTTCAGCCTGTGCGAGTGCCAGTGGCCTGCGAGCACCCTAGTGTAAATGTTGCAGAGGTTGCTACTGTGTCCCTCGGAACAAAGCACTCAACAACACACTTGAGACTGCACAAAATGTCCCACCTGTGACTGGTTTAAACAGACCAGAGCTGCACCCTGGGGAGGGACTATGGGGGCGCAGTGGGCATCCATTCACCTGCATCAACTCCCTGGCACACATCTGTGACTGTCCTGTTTGCCACAGGCCCTGCAGAACCTGGCATGGGGCAGACACCCCGTGAACGTGGACAATTCCCCACGCAGCATGTGCTCCCAGCTAATAACTTGAGGGGAGGTGGGAACTCGAGGTGGGAGGCCAATGCCAGATCATGGGAGGAGGCAGAGCTCATCCAGGGAGCACCAGGGAGGGGAGGAGGCAGAGCTCATCCAGGGAGCACCAGGGAGGGGAGGAGGCAGAGCTCATCCAGGGAGCACCAGGGAGGGGAGGAGGCAGCTCAGAGCTCATCCAGGGAGCACCAGGGAGGGGAGGAGGCAGAGCTCATCCAGGGAGCACCAGGGAGGGGAGGAGGCAGCTCAGAGCTCATCCAGGGAGCACCAGGACAGGGAAGGGAGGCATGAGGTTGGGGCAACGCGGTGTCTGGTGAGACGTGGCCAAGGTCAGGGGCCCAAGGGTGGGGCTGTCGTTGCAGGAGGGGACAAGACGGTGGCAGCAGTGTGCTGGGCTGGCCCCACGGGAGACCACGGTGTTGGCAGCTTTGTAACTTGGCTTTTAGGTAAGGATGATTGGCAAGTGGCGGTTTGGGTGAAGGGCGCTCCCCAATCTTCAACTTACAGGTCGCCTGGAGAGAACGTGGTGGGAAGCAGCCCGCCAAGCAGTTGTCATTGTGAGTGACAGTCCTGCCGCGGCGCTGGGTGCTGGCCGCCTCCTTGCCATGCCTGGCTTCACAGAAATGGTGACTGCCATTCACACAGAGAGACATCCCTCCTTGCTGGGGTCAGGGAGCTGACAGGGCCCACCCACTCATGCAAATAACTGTCATCCCCAGTCAGATGCTCTGCTTGCTGAAGGCTTTATAAATCTACTAGGTAACGTGGGGTCCATGACTGGGGCACCCAGGGGTCACAGCATCGGGGGCTGGCCCTCGGAGAGGACACCATGTGTGGGAGGCCATCACATCCCCAGTGGCCGTGGGTGACGCCCACCTGCCTTCCACACCTGCCAGCCGCCTCCTGCTCGTCCACAGCTCACCCAGCCTTCAGCAAGGAGCTCTCCTCCAGCCACAGCGTGCAGGGACAGACCCAGAAGGGGATGTCAAGGACAACTTCTTTTGGCCCTGGTGAAATAATGGACCCAGAGGCGCTCAGGGCTGCCCGAGCCTTCCCGCCACCTGCCTTGTCTAAGATTTGTGGCTGTTGCACAGGACAGCCTGGACTGGACACTTTTCCACCTGGGACTAGCCCGAGCCCCAGCTGAGTTCCCTTGTTGAGACAGTGGTGGTGGAGTGCAGCACAGGCATTCCAGGAGTCCAGCCTGTGGCCATGCTGGGGGCAGTGCCTGCCTTCCCTGCCCCACCATGCCACTGATTTTCAGCAACCAAGGGCCTTTTCAGACCCACAGGTTATGACACAATGGTCATCTTGTGTGGGTACTGGTTCAAATCCTGACTGCTCCACTTCCAATCCAGCTCCCAGCTAACGTGCCTGGGAAAGCAGCAGCAGTTGGCCCAAGAGCTTGGACTGCTGACTGCCGTGCCAAAGACCAGATGAAGTTTTTGGCTCCTGTCTGGCTCAGCCCCAGCTGCTGGGGCCATCTGGGCAGTGAGGCTGTGTCTAGAAGTTCTCTTGCTGTCTCTTCTGTTCTAACTCTGCCTTTCTCTGCTCTGGGCTATCCATCCTGGCTGCCGTTCTTGGCAGGGCTCAACTCTCAGCATTTTTCTCCTCTCCAGAGCCCTCTAGCTCCATCCCACCCTGAGCGGTTCCTGTCTTGGTCCAGATGGAACCTCAGCGGTTGGTGGTGTGGCCTCTACTCTGCCGCACAATGGGCCTGTGTCCTTGTGGGCTCCAGCCAGACAAACGGACATGCCTTCTGTCCCCAGGAAGGGGGCTGGCCTTCCCCTCTAGTGTAGGAGAAAGATGTGAGCTACTTGGAACTTGGACTTGGCAAGTTTTTAAACAAGGGAGTTCAGCCTAGGAGCAGTCAGCAAGCAGAAAGGAGGCCTGGGCTGCCACGAAGCGGGGAGGCTGGCAGAATTTCCTGGGTGCTCTTGGGAGATGCAGTCATGAGGAGCGAAGGATGGGGCAGGAGGGGCACCCTCAGCACGGGTGCTGCTGAAGCTGCAAGCCTTTGGCATTGATGCCACGTGGGTGGGAACTAGCTTCCCCGGCCAACACTACCCCCCTGGCGCAGGCTCTGGGTGCACGTTGCCTCTGGAAGGGTGCAACTCAGGGAAGGGCTGCTCGTAGTGACTCACAGCCAGCCTCAGAGATCTGCAACCGTGAGCACTGTGGGAAGGGTGGGGGCACCTGCTTCATTCCTACAGAGGGGTCTGAGCACAGCACCCCATTGTGCACCCCAGAGAGGAGTCACGGTGGGTGGAGGACAACAGAAGGAGGAAGTCATGCAGGAGGGCTCCCTGGAGGAGGACCAGCAGCATGGAAACGGATTCCAAGAAAGAGCCTGCCTCCCAGGCGGGCTCCCCTGGTCACCCACTCCTGCAGACTGCCCACACTTCTGCCCCCTCTTGAAAGCGGGGTCTGCCCTGTGAGCGCCAGGCTGCCTGTGGCTCTCCTGGAGCCTGACCCGGTGATCTCCCAGGAAAACACACAGGGAAATAAAAATAATGGCGAGGTTAATGAACGGTGCCTGCAGACTGCTTGCTAACCTCCTCCACTTCACTACGCCAGTAAGAACTGGAGAGCAGACCTTCCCCAGGATATTCCAAAGCGTGACTAATTGCAACAACAGGCACACTTCCCCCACTCTGTCCTCTCCAATTTGGAAAATGAGTTTGTCCTTTTCCAGATATTTGATACAAAATGGGTGAGTTGGTTTGAGCACATCCATGTCATAAAGATGTCCTGACTGAGCTGGGCAGCTCCGGAGGCTCCTTAGTCCGCCTCTGGGAACTGAGTCCACCCCGGGTGCCCCTCCGTGTCTGGGACAGCAGGCCGTAGGCTGCTTAGAATCCATCTAGGCCCACCCCGGCCAGCTTTCCTTTTCCAGAAGTAAAGTTTGATCGGAGACATTCATGTGGTTGTCCCAAAGCTTGTGGACATATGCCGGGGTAGCTTTCTCTCCATCCCCTGGGATGGACCAGGCAGCTGACCAGGGCGCAGCAGGCGGTGCTGTGTCTCTGGAACACGTGAGGGGCTGTGCTGGCCGCGTGGCCGGGAGAAGTGGGTCTGCCCACGGCAACTGACCTTCCCTGCTGCGCTGGGTCTGGGGGACCGGGACAGGAGCAGACATGCCAGCACAGGTTTGCAAAGTGCTTGCCTCCCACCCCTGCCCCTGAAACCAGACCACCCACGTCAACAAGCTCAGGCCCCAAAGCCACTCAGGCTGTGCGCTGATGAGCAGCTTGACAGCGAGAGGGCTGGTGAGGCTGTGTGAACAGGGCTGCCACCCACTGACTACGGAACGTGGATTCCAGCAGCGCTGCCCGCATAGCCAACCTGCAGAGGTGGTAGCCGCAAGTCGGCAAGTCGGTGGGTGCTTTGCTCGGCAGGAAGAGTTGGTTGATACAATCCTGCCGTTTGGTCACTTTGCTCACCAACAGAAGAGAAATAATCAACTTCTTGTTGGTTCTGAGAACTGAAATTATTCAGGCCCCAGGGAGGGGCTTCAAGCTTGTGCTCTTGTGCTGTGAACGTGAGAGAGCTGTGCATGGCGCAGGTCTACCTCTCTGCCACCACTCCGAGGCCACAGCCCTGCTGCGGGAGAGCCCCTGACCTGGCCATGTGAGCTGGCCACCACTCCAAGACCACAGCCCTGCTGTGGGAGAGCCCCTAGCCTTGGGCCTGACCTGGCCGTGTGAGCTGCCTGGTGGGCGTGTATGGGCAGCAGCAGTCACAACCGTGTTTGAGGTCAGGAGTGTCTGATCTTCAAGTGCACCTGCTCTGGCCGTAGGAGGGGGTGAAGACAGATCCCTGCGGGGCCACTCTCCCAGTTCCTCCCGACCAGAGAAGCTTGAAGCAAAGCTGAGCTGGACCCATGACAAGCCGCTCCCCGGTGAGAGCCTCCACCAGCATGGAAAATGAGAGGTGGGGAGACGGCAGGGCCCAGCCCCTCATTTTTTTCTTTGTCACCTGTGCTGGCAGGGGCAGCAGAATCGGGTGTTTTGCCTGAGTTTAGGGCTCTGTGAAGGGCTCTCTGTGCATCACCCCAAAACAGCGCCAGGAGGCAGACACTGGCATAGTGCCCTCTCCCCCAGCCAGGAACCCGAGACAGGTGAGACAGAGATCCCAGGACCCTGGGGCCCGAGGTTAAAGGAGAGAGAGCTGGGCCAGCGCATCCAGTTCAGCCACGGGCCAGCAGCTGATCCCACCCTGAAGGAGGAACGTTGCTGGGTTTCGCCTTTTGCCAGCCTGGACCGAGCTTCGTGCGCTAGATAGGGTCGAGGAGCGTTGCCCTGAAACACGAGCCTTCTGTTCACGGAGCGAGAGCGTCTTTGCGCAGGAGGCCCCGGGCTCAGCATCTCAACCTTGGGGAGAACCAGGACATGCCCCCGTGCACAGGTGCTGCTTTCCCACCTGTGCTGGCTGCAGCTAGAAGGAGAATAAGGATCATTAGGCAGAGAGAAACTTCCAGGAGCCACGCCTCGGGGATAAGGACTGCACATACCACTGGAACGCAGATGACCTGCCTGGGAGCGGTGGCATGATCTGGGCACCCCACTTGGACACTTGTGAGAATCTAACGGGGTCACAGGAGCAGGTGCACCTGTTGGGCTTACACTGGGCAAGTCACGGATGGGCGGCCACCACCCTGTCCTGTCTGGAACCTGCAACATGTAAGGCACATGCGCTTTTGTGGAATGCCAGCCTTCACCTGCTCCACCAAGGAGCCCTGCATACCACATGCCCTGGAATCAGCATGTAGATGGCACACCAGTTGCCCGCCTGCATGGCAGAGCAGGGCCCTGGCTCCGGCTTCCTGACTCTGCACGGCAGTCCTTTCCGTGGGGTTTCATGGTATCAATAGCACTGTTTTTCTTTCTTTTTAAAAACGATTTATTTATTCTTATTGGAAAGTCAAATTTATAGAGAAGGTGAGACAGAGAGAAAGATCTTCCATCTGCTGATTGGCTCTCCAGGTGGCCACAATGGCCAGGAGCTTCTTCTGGGTCTCCCACGTAGGTGCAGAGTCCCAAGGCCGTCCTCAACTGCTTTCCCAGGCCACAGACACGGAGCTGGATGGGAAGTGGAGCAGCCTGTATATGAACCAACGCCCATATGGCACAGGTAAGGCAAGGACTTTAGCTGCTAGGCTACCGCACTGGGCCCAATAGCACTGTTTTTCACTGCCTGCACATGGATCAGACTAGATGGATCTTTGTTGAATGAATGAGTGACCTCTGGAGCCATAATACAGCAGAGTTAGGTCTTGACTCTGGGATGGGTTGGGGATATTGTGCAACATCAAAGAGAAGCTTTCTTGTGCTGCCTCTGCTCTGACTGCTCCTAATGACTTAATTGCTCCTTCATGGGAGTCGGTCCCACCACCATGCCCGTTTTCGGTTCCTGGTTGTTACAAATGAACACTTTGTTTTCCACGGCGTGGGAGGTTGTCGAGCTCCATCCTCAGCATCCGCTGGGTGGCACCTGTCTGCGCTGAGCCTCCTCACCCCCGCCCTCTCCAACTGGAACACACCCCTTGTCCGCGGCCCCCTCTCCTGGAGTCGCAGGGCCGCTGCCGGCTGCCCCGCAGCCTTTCAAAGGCTCACTCTGTCCCTCCAGATTTCCACCGGGCCTGTGTTTGCTGTAAACACGCAGGAAATCAGCAAGTGGTGTAACTTCCCAAGTGCTTCTAACTGGAGCCTTCATTTTATGTAGTTATTTTTCCAGAGCAAACACCTCACTCTGCTAAGAATTGGAGACAGCACACCCTACTAAAGTGTTTGGCCATAGCTCCATGAAGACAGCTTTTCGTGATTTTTTTAAAAAAAACTTTTCTAGAAATAAACTTGTCCCAAAGGAGCGCCTCATCTGAGCTCTCTGTGCTCAGCGTCTGGGCCCTCCCTGGCTCCCTACCGACTCATCCCACCTGCTCGAAGCTTCTGGAAGTTCCCTCTATGGGCTGTGAATGAGGCAACGACCCCCCAAAGCGCCCCACCCAGTAAGGGCGCAAGCAGGGTCTGAGAAATGGACACGTGACCATGTGTCTACACTCAGGCGCTGATAGGCACCACTCAAGCCTGAGAGTGGAGCTGCTGGAGGCGCGAGCCAGCACCTGTCAGTCACACTAAGCCCCGAAGTGACACAAACAAGGCTCTCCCCACACCCCCAGCCTAGGGGCTCTGTGGCCTTCTCCCTGCCACTGCTGAGGCCACAGGCGTGTTCCTCCTGCTCCCCGCCTCTGCTCGGCTTCTCCTCCTTGTCCAGAGGGCTGGGGAGCTGGTGCTCCCCAGGATGGTGGGTGCAGGGCAGTGCCACCCACTGCTGTCCTGACTGGGAGGTGAGCTTTGTGCTCTAGACAACCCACCCCAGCTCCTCCTTTCCCAGGCTGGAGCTTCTCCCCAGCTTGGCTCCTCCCCTTTCCCTGTGCCCACACCCACCTGTGCCTGAAACACCTGCACAGGGACCCTCCTCTTACAGGAAATGAAGACCTAGGTTTGCAGGAGAAGTGTACCAGTGGCAACAAGCGAGAACCTCGGCAGGACTTTACTGCGAAGGGTGCCCAGGACACTTGGAGCCCAGGCTCGCGCCCAGCTGTGTGTGCCCACAGCAGGGCTTAATGCAACATCTGTAGAGAAAACTAGTGATGGTATCTGAGTGGGCCTCACAGACCTGCCCAGGGCCCCGAGATCGCCTGCTCTCCTGGCCCTTTGTCCATCTGGGGATCTGGACAGCAGAGACCAGGAACAGGGCTCAGCCCCCGCTCCGCCAGTCGCTCACTCCAGCAGCGCAGGTGACAGTACAGGTGCAGGAAGGTCCAGAAGCCAGCCCCGTGCCATCTTCCCCCACCTCTTGTTCCAGATGCTGTGGTTTGGATGAAGCTCCGGGGGCTTGGGTCCCGTTACACTGTTATTGAAGGTGATTGGCCCTCAGCAGGGAGGACTGCCCGACCCTGCTTGCCTACCTCTTCTCCCACTCCATGGGCTCTTATGCCCCACTGTGCGGTGCCCCTGGCCCTCCAGCACTGTGAGTTGTATCAGCCTCTTTTCCTTAGGAGGTTCCTGTCCTCGGGCCTTGTCTTGAAGCATCCCAGAGCAGGCTCGGACCCTGGTTATGTGACTGCAGGCATCCTGAAGGCAAACACCTCCCTCCCCGATGCCAACGGCTTGTGTCACTCCCCAGTGCTCCATGCCTGGCCTACAGGAGTTTGTTAAATAGAAGACAGGACAGCGAGGGGCCTCCTATCCAGAGCATGAGGGGCTGGGTGGGGTGAGGGGATCAGGAGGGACACCTGGAGAAGCTCAGTGTTCAGCATGTTGAAGGGAGGCCCCGCGTGTCCTGAAGAGTGGAGCGGCCTGCTGCTCTGTGCTGTGCCCTGGCACCCTCTCACGATGGGCTCTTCCTGCTCCCCAGGGTGAGCCAGAGGGAAAGTCAAGACCCCTGTGAGGAGGTGAGGCCTCGGGATGGGGCTGGATGCTGTCCGGGGCCTTAAGCAAGAGCCCCTCTGGCTGCAGGGGCAGTGGGAAAAGGGACAGCCAGGGGCTGAGCCGGGACAGGGCACTGGGCAGATGGGGGCTACTGTGAGCCTCGGGCTAGCACAGATGTCGCCCTGCTCACAGTGCTGCTACCATCAGGACAGAGCGGCCCAGCACGAGGGAGCCCCAGGGCAAGGCTGTGCCCGCTGCTGCGGGGTGTGGTGGCGGGCAGGAGGAGGAGGGCCCCGCCAGGTGCTGGGAGAGCTGGAGGGGCCATGGCTCCCTGCTGGTCTCCAGGGACACGATGGATACAGCTGCCGAGATCCCGAGGTCCCCGTCGGCTTGGCGAGGAGGTTTCAGGAGACAGAAGATAAGATGGTGTTACCTCAAGTTCTGTAGCACGGGGACAAACTATGACTGAAGGGGCGGGGGAGGATGTCCCAGCAAGCCTTGCGGAGGTGGCGCTAGGGGGACTGGTGGGGCAAGCCTTGTGAAAAGCATCTAAGATCCAAAAGGTTCCTTCCTGTTGATTCATAATTCCTTTCTCAGGAATTTGTTATAAGCAAATAACCCAGAATGAAGGCAACACTTCTCAGCTTCGTATGCATCATAAAATTGGAGCAATTCAAATGTCACACACGTGGAACATTTTAGTTTGCAGTGTAAAATCAGAGTCTGTAACATTTTTCAAATTTTTAATGACAGTGAAAAGTGATGGTAAATTGCAATGTTTAACATGTACTGAACAGTATCAAAATACTTGTGTATAAGAATCCTATGAGAAATTATGCCAAAAATTCTAACCACGTTTGTTTCGATGTGATAGCATCACTTCTCACTGTCATTCAAAATTTGAAAAAAAAAATGCTACAGGCTCTGATTCTATGCTGTAACTAAAATTTTCAGTGTGTCTGACATTTGGCTTTTCCCCTAATTTTTCAAACTTTCCTCTATTTTGAAAAGTATTTGTGATGAGACTGCCTTACGTTTTAATCAGAAAAGTAGAAACCAACCATCAAACGGAGAAACAAATACAACACATTTACACTAAGTGAGGGGGACTGAATGTCGGTAGGCACGTGCGGCTTCCTCCCCAAGGACATGCTACAGAAAGTGCAGATTGGTAAAACTGGGGAAAGACAGACCTTCTAAGGAGGCCAAAGGCTCACACGGCATGCTCGAGGTGTGCACTGGGAAATCAGATGGAGTCCCACGGCAGGTGCGGGTGCCGGGAGCGAGACCCCTTCTTAGGGAGTGTGGACCCTCTGCTGGGCTTGATTTTCTTATTCCAAAAAGTGGGAATGGAGAATGCAGGTTCCCACGCTCCAGGGAGCTGGTGCAAGCCTAGCAGAGTGGGCAGGAGTGACCCGGCTTGCTCTGCTCTGGAGATCTTTACCAGTGCCTTGATGGCAAGGATCAAAGCCAAAGGCAACGACTGACGAAATCCCCAGCATTGCCGAGTGCCACAGAACATCGTGTCCTCCGTGTGCCCTGGGGAGCTACATCGGTGAAGATGCAAGGGCTGATAGAGGCATCCTGGGGCTGGGATCTCCAAAGCTCAAGGAGGGAGTCCCTGGAACTTGAACTCCTCAGAAGCTGGGGTGCAGCTTCCTGGTCCTGTCTTGCCTTCGTGGTGGTGCTTAGCAACTATTGGCTGAAGTCCTGGCTGTGTGTAGAGGGAGGGATGGGCAGTGCTCCCAATGCTTGGCACTTGCCCAGGATAGTGGGGACTGCGGGATCACGGGGAGGCTAGGTATCTGACCCAGGAGGACTGCTTGCGGCTGGAGGAGTTGTGCACGGTCAGACGTCCTGAAACTCAGCTGCCTCGGCTCACCAGTGACCATGTGGACAGGGAGGCTGGCTCTGTGGTGACTGAGGGCCCTCAGCCATGCCAGTCCTGGTCAGGTTCCTGGGAAGCAGGGTCTTGATCGTCACCGGCTTAGAGACGAGGGCAGGGAGCTGGCAGAGCTGACGCTGGTTGCCAGATGTAGTGAGGGGGAGCCAAGTTCATGATTCAGTCAGCTCTGCTGTGCCCTTGGCCACCCCCTGCACTATCTACCCTTAGTCACAGGGTCCTACGGGCCACTTCTGGGGGCAATAGGGTCCCTATGGAGAGAAGAGGCTGGGCCAGCATCTGGCGTCCACCAGGGTAACTCCACTAACCTACACCTGTGCCTAAACTTTAGATGCAGGGAGGACCGTGGCCAGTTGGATTCTGGGGTCCTTCATAAGAAGGGAAGTCTGTATTTGCACGATCCCCAGCAGACCCCCGAACCGTGTGTGTGTGTGTGTCCTCACCCCAACCCCACAGCTGATCATCCACCAGCCGATCAGCCGCATTACTCAGATCTGTCATGGCCTGAGACAGGAAGCCTTTCTGAACATTGAGCCAGGTCCCAGCTTATGCTCACTGACCGCTGTGCTCTGTGGTGACAGGTCACAAGTCCACTCCCCATCAGGGTCACTCCAGACAAGATGCCAGACAAGCACTGATGTACTCCAGCCTCCATGTGAGCACCCAGAGCCGATCTGTGTGGCAGCACCTCCCAAGGGGAGAAACGGGAGTGCTCGGCCATACTGCGAAGTCAAGTTCATGCTCTCTTCTGGGACAGGCCAGTCCAATGGCAGCAGCACTGCTTTAAATCTCATTATTTGATGTCATCTCTATGCAGGAACTCTTGCTCTGGCGTATGTGTTGGAGGAGCCTGTGTAAATGCCCTCCCCCCGCAGTGAGATGCCTTGGCTGGCTCTGGTGCGTGTGTTATCACGCCAGTCCGCCCGTGCACAACACAGAATACCGGCCCAGGTGAAGAGACACACGCTATTACAGAGCTGCGTAACAAGCGTCACTCAAGGCCAACGGCTCCCAAGGACTGGGAGGACAGCTCTCTGCAACATCTGCTTGACAAAAGCACCTAACTGGCAGATTGTCAGGCAGCAAAACCTAGAATATCAGACACACACATATCCTGACTGTTTCAAGGGAGTGCCTCTGCCATTCACACTCAATGCTACACTAACAGCATCCCGCATCTGGGCAGTTAATCAGTGTTTTCAAAACATAGCCAAAACATTTAATTAAGCAGTATCTTTTTCTTGCAAAAAATGCTTAAAGTGCATCAAAACACGGCTCTAATTCGATCACCTGCTTTTTTGGAGTCAATGCTTACACTCAAGCAAAACATGGAGTTGAGGCAATTATCGGAATTATTCAGGAAGCAGAATTTCAGCCTAAATCATCACATTCCCAGAGAACAAAGAATATCTGTCAGTTCAGCCAAAATGCAGAAAAATTGAATACTTTGCTCTTTTTCTACATGAAATAGCATATATGCTACATTCTCTTGTGACGGCTAATCGGCTGATGAATTCTACTTGACCCTGTGCAAAGATGGAGAGAAATCAGGAGAGGCAGTCTGTCGCTTCGTAGAAGTTGGGGAGGGGGTCTGACCTGTGGAAGGGTCTGGTGCCTGGTGGGAACTTCCTGAAGAATGTTCCGGTCTGGGTCGTCTCGGTGCTTCACTGGCATCTCAGGACCACCAGCCTACCTGTCCCAGCCAGTCTCCACCAAGTGCAGTTCTTACCCCTCCCTCTCACCTGGAGTCGATTTCATGAACATAGACTCAAGTGCAAAGTTTTCTTTTTGTATCCACCTGCTGCCTCATCCTGAGCAGGGAGGGAGAAGTCCTCCCAGAGCTCAAGCTGCAGTCTCAATTATGCCGCTTCACTTTTGACAGTGTAATTTACGGGAGATGAGCTCTGTGTCCGCAGCCTCTGACCCTGCCAGGGATGTGTTTAGCTGGAAGCATTGTCTTCTATTCACTAAACAACATGTTTCTCCTGGAGGCAGCTTTACCCCAACTGCCAGAAGGAGTGGGTGGTGTGCCAACGGGGCCCGGTTTCCTTTTTAAAACAACAGATCACCGATGAATGGAGATCTGAGAGGACAGATGTACTCTGAATTTCCAGTGCTGAAATCCTGTAAGTGTGAGTCCTTCCAGGCTCATGGAGCTCGCATGGCAATGGGGTGTGTTCAACATAAAGTCCGGGTGATGTTCGGGCCCCTGTGCTTGAGTCTGTCCACTGGGGAGGGGCGGGAGAGGACGATGATGCCAGAACTGGAGCCACAAGGCCCAACGCACACCCCTCAGTGCGAGGCATCGTCAGCTGATTCATCTTGATTTCGATGCTGCTGACACCTGCTCCGAGAGCCCCGTTTCCATGGTAACCAAGGGGAAGCATACTTGTCCACATACTTGCAGAACCTCATTAAAGCCAGGCAGCAGGACAGCAGCTGTGTCCCCCACACGTCTCTGACAGCCGTGCACTCATTTTAAGACGTTCAGGTGATTTGGGCCACTTTCTTGGCCAGACTGTTGAGAATGTATAGGAAGAGACAGATGGCAGAATAAATAAATATTGCCAAAGTATTTAATGCACACAAATTTTCAGAAAGGTGTAAACCAACAATTGAATGAGGTCATTGAAGTCAAATGATGGATATGGCCAGGATGGAAGCCCTTGGACTATGGCGGGCCCAGACACTGTCCCGAGCCCAGATCTCTCCAGCACCGTGTGCTTCCCTGGTGTGGTGCTAAGGCAGCTGCTTGCCCTGGCTGCGAAGAGTCAAAGTCTAGAATGTTCTCCTTCCCACCATATTTCCTGGATTTAGAAGAACCTGAAGGATGCTCCCTTTATGCCACACAGATGTGCACACACACCAGGCCAGAGGTGTCTGAGTGAATCAGAAAGTCAGTCCAAAACCCCATTTACCCTGAGTCAGATCCAGAGCTTCTCCACTGCTGCTTCCCCAAAGGTGTCTGAAGGTACCCAGGCTGGCGGGCAGAGCCAGGCTGGCCAGAAGAACATGTGGCATGCTGAGTTCCAGATAAAATCCATACTCCTCCAAGCTGAGGTTGGCTGAGCAAGTATTGAAGAAATTGATTTTTAATATTTATTTGAAAGACAAGATGATAGAGAGCCAGAGATTGGAGTAGAGAAGAGAGAGAGAGGGAGGGAGAATGCTCTTCCATTTACAAGCTCATTCTTAGGTGACAGAACAGCCAAGGCTAGCCCAAACTGAAGCCAGGAGTCTGAAACTCCACCTGGAGCTCTTACATCATGAATGAAAGGGACCCAAATACTTGAGCCATCTTCTGCTGCTTTCCTGGGTGCATTGGCTGGGGGCTGGATTGGAAGCAGAGCAGCTAAGACTCAAACCAGTACTCTGATACGAGATGCCAGCATTGTAAGTGAAGGCTTACTGCTCTACAACGCTGGCCCGTGGGTCAGTTGGTTCCCATGGAAACTGTCCACAGCCAAAACGGAGTCCCTAGCCCTGCCTTCCTACAGGCTGGAGTCCTGGCTTCTTCCCCACTCTGGAGCCTGGCCTTGGGCAAGGTGTCCTGCCCCCTAGGTGCTGTGGTTGCTTCCCCTGCAACCTGGAAACGATGCGAGTGCCCGCCTCACAGGGTTGTTCTGAGAATGTCTTTGGCTCCTGCCTGGTGAGTGCTCAGCCCAGCGCCTGGTGCCCGGGCAGCGCTGCCCAGAGCCTAGCTGGCTGCACTTCTCCTCCTTTCTCTACCATTCTAGTGATCTCACATGCTCCTTCCGTGTTACAGGCAAAAGGCCTGGCTGTGGAGAAGGCCCCGTGCCCCACTCCCTCGCCTGCAGCAGGCTTGCTACTGGTGGTGCCCACCTCTTATGTGGCACGCAAACAGCACTGAGCCTCAGTGGCTCATCTAGGGCAGAACCTGCTCAAGGACAAAGGTGGGTAGCCCACAGCTCCCGGGAGCCTTTAGGGTCACGTGCTGTCGGGATCAGGGAGTTACAATCACACGTGTGAAGTGTGATGCAATCGTAGGCAAGCAAGACAGTAGAGTGGTAAGGCCTTGGCTGAGTAGGTTCCGGGTTGAACATGCACATGCAGAAGGAAGGAGATGCCTCCTGAAAAAGCCAGCTGCTGTTCAGGCTTGCTGAGCCTGCGGCCCTCGCAGGAGACCCTGAGCTTTTGCTTGCATGGATCGTGGGATGCAACACTCGCCAGGCAAGAGGAGGTGAAGGATGAGGGGAATCGCGCGTGAGCGTTCGATTCAGAGTACAGCGTAGAATACGTCAGCAGATGCACCAGTGCTCCGTGGTGTAACAACACCCTTCCCATGCAAGTGGCCTTGAGCCACAGTCACGGGCAAACAACTAGAATCTCATGGAGTAGACCGGAAGATCCCCATGTAAAGGTGGGGAGCACCAAGGTTCCAGAGCGGAGATGGTGAGTTTAAGAGAGAGGGTGAGGCCGCTGCAGTGACCAGGGATACAGTTCCCCCTCAGCCTGTTCTTCCTGGGCTCTGGGAACCTGCTCCCTCCTCCAGGACTGAGCGAGACACTAGAGGGAATGACATCATCCATGGGCAAGTACACGCAGGAGGCCCCGGGGTCATGGCTGAGGTCCCCCAGACACTGACCCCATCGCAGGAGATGCCTGCAGACACAGTGAGGACAGGATTGAGGGGTAGAGCATGCACAGAAGCCTCAGTGAGAGCTGGGGGTCGGGCTGCTGGAGCGTGTGCTCGGGCAAAAATCCATGCCAGGGTTGTACCCGGGCAGAGACCCCAGGCCCCACCTTCCCCTGGCACCATCCCAGATAACTACTTGTTCTCTTGGCAAATGTATTCCTAATTGTTTTTCTGTTTTCATTTGTTTATTTGGTTTTAATGTAGGTGTGATCACATAATGTATTTTAAGCTGTTTTTTTTTTTTTTCAGTTAACATGAAAACGAATGTGTTTTCATGCCTTGGGAAAAGCTTTGCACACACCCGTGCCTGACGGCAGAAAGTTCCATTCTGTTATCACTTGTCTCCACAGCCCCCTATTGTTTAGGTTGTTTTCTAATCTTTGTGTTCCTAAATAATTTGCAGGAAACATCTTTGCACTTGGAACAGCCACTTGTAAACGAGCTTTCTTTAAAGAGAGCTTGGATGCTCTAGCAGGCGGCACTTCAGAGGCGCAAAGCAAGCGGTCCAGGACTCCACGGCTCTGCAGAAGCTGCTGACGCAGCAAAGCCGTGGTGGAGAAGCAGCCTTCTTCCTGCAGTGGTTTGCTTGATCTGTCTCAGAGGCAGCGAGGCACACAGAGCTCTCATCCAGTGGTTCACTCTCGAAATGTGCAAAGTGGGAGGAGCCAGGAACTCCATCTGGGTCTACCGTATTAGCATGACTATTTAATTAAGACGTATTTCTTATACAACCCAAGACATGGAGACCAAAAGTTGTCCTCACTCAAGACCAAGCATTCAAAATCAAATATCTGCAAGTCAGCTGCAACAGCACATAAGAAAATTAAAGTGTAGCGGCCACTCACCCTTGACTTCTGTCAACGTACTGATGAGATGTAGTTAGGAAAAGCTGGTGTATTGACTATTTTCTCAATAGATACAAGATGACAATGCAAAATTCAACTGTTTTCCTTCGTAACTATGGTAATCAGCTAGAAAATACAGTGGAAATAGAAACCCTATTTACAAGAGAAATTTAAAGCCAAAAAGTGGTCTGTAAGGGCCTAGGTTGCCAGGCACAGGTCCTTGCATCATTCCCGAGCAGAGAAAGACCGAGTGTCCAGCTCGGAAGTGGGGCACTGTAGACAGATCTCTGCTCAAATCCTACTTAACGCAGCTTTCACTACAATTTCAACCTTAGTGTTACTTTTGTACTTGATAATATTTTTTCTTAGTAAGTCAACTCCAGAGTTTCTCAGAATAAAAACTGCGAGTGGCGTGTCCTCGCTGGAGCGGAGGAGGGAGTCCACCCTGGTGTAAGGCCCTCAGCCGGAGGGCTTGGATTACAAATACTTTTCGATGAAGAGTTCTGGGGAAAGAAAGTGCTCGTTGGTCGGACAGACGTGTTTGGCAGAAGTTCCACATTAGGGGAAAATGAAATGACTACTTGACTAAATGAAACACTTGGAGAAAGGGAAAATGCTGAATAAAAACAAAGAACAAGCATGGATTCCGAAGGATCTGAATTGAGCACGCAGCTTAGCACCGCAAGCTGCACATCATGCAAAGGAAATCTGACTTTAACGTACCGGCATGGATGGGCGCAGGACGTAAAGGGACCGGGCAGTACCGCCAGCACAGATCTCACTCCGTCCACAAGCCTCAAGCTAATCTCTCTCAAATAATGTATTTTTTTGTCTGCTACATCCATGAACCATTTAAGATCACTCATGTCCCACTTGGTCATGCTGAAAAAGCTTAACAAAATCAAAATCCTTAAAGGGTGCATTGCTACATTACATTTTTGAAAATTATTAGATAAATAAACATGAGCAAAAATCTTGCAAATCGTGATTCACAATCCCAACTACGCAGTGGGTAAAATCGAAAATTAAAGAGCAGTGGAAACTACTTAGAAAATAATAAAGGGAACATTTTACTTCAAAACTCTATGGCACAAATTAGGGAGCCCAGAGAACAACCAATCAAAGCCAATCTTTGATGAGCGTGCCAAAAGGAGAAAGGGCAAGCTCTTCAATAAATAGTGTTGGGAAAACTGGGCATCTCAAGGCAAGAGAATGAGCTTGGATGCTTATCTGACCCCACACAAACATCAACCTAAAATAGATGAAGCTTTAAACATGACCTGAAATGATAAAATCCCCAGAGAACAGCGGGCCAGAACTTCTGGCATCTGTTTTAGCAGTCGTTTTCTTAGTCCTGACCCAAAAGCAAATTGAAAGAGTGACGCCATATCAAACTGGGGACCTACACAGCGAAGGAAGACTCAGTGCCACGGGCAGGCAGTTGTAGACAAGCTGTTTGTAAACTACTTTGTGGTAAGACGTTAATATCTGTCTCATACACGTCAATAATAAAATGATAATAGTAATCCATTTTAAACATGAGCAAAGAATTAAATTTTTTTTCAAATCAGGCATACGAATAGCCAGCAGGTAGTATACGGCAGCGTGCAGCACCAACAGTCAGAGACACACAAGTCCAGTCCACGCTGAGACACGCCGCCCCGCTGTCTGCAGGCTCCGGTCAGCACAGCCGAAGACAGCGCGGTCGGCTGTGAAGACAGGGAGACTGCGTGCTGTCGGGGTGCAGTGGTGCCACGTGGAAGATGGCGTGGAGGCTCTTCAGAGAGCTAAAAACCCTCCCCGAACTCAGACGATCCAGAATCTTCTGGGTATGCCAACGGAGGAAACTTTCCTATAGGAAAGCTAACTACACTCTCTCATTGTATCAACACTCACACGCAAGGCATGGAGCTAACCTACAGAATAAAACACACACGCACACCATTCAGCCCTCACCACAAACCTATGCTGGCGAGCACATCACGTTACATGAAACAAGCCAGGCTCAGGAAGAAAAAAACCTATGACAGCATCTCATCAGCGTGTGCAATCTAAAACAGGCCGACACAGAGAGGCGGGGCAGCATGGGAGCGGCGCTGAGGGCTGACGGGATTGGAGACCTGGCCCAAGGCGCGGGGTCTCAGGGAGGCAGGAGGGACGAGGGCTAAGGGCCTGCCTCCCTGCACCTGTCCACACTGGCTAGCACTGTCCTACCTCAGATTAGCTGAGAGTAGATCCCAAATGTTTGCACCACACACACGAACTAGGTGAGGAGTTAATGAGTTTCCCAAGAGTTTGATGGTAGTAATTACTTCACAATGTATGCACATATAAAACATATTGTATGTACCTTAACTACATAATTTTATCAAGTAAATAATGTGTTTTAGCACATCTGAGAGCTTTGTAAAATCCCTAGATTTACAGATTTGATGACATATCATCAAAAATAAAAACAAGAAATTAGCATTACAATTAAAACTAAGGTAAATTAACAGAAATAAGGAAACCAGAAATTATAGGAGAAACCACAAAATCACAAGAAGCTAGAAAATGACAATTTATCAACTTGAGATGAAATTAATGACAAAGAAAACCATAGCAACAAAAACAGTAGAAGGACAAATTAATCCAAAGGCTGTTTTTCTGAAGAAAACACTAAAAGACAAATTTCTTTTGCGCTTAAGAAAAAGACAGCAAGAGATTGAAAAATACATATTCAAGATTTTTGGTAGCATATGCAATATTATGGCAAAATTCTTTGAAAACTTAGAGAAAAACTATGGGCCTAGCAGCATGGCCTAGTGGCTAAAGTCCTTGCCTTGAACGTGCCAGGATTCCACATGGACACTAGTTCTAATCCTGGCTGCTCTACTTCCTATCCAGCTCCCTGCTTGTGGCCTGGGAAAGCAGTCAAGGACAGCCCAAGGCTTTGGGACCCTGCACCTGTGTGGGAGACCCGAAAGAAGCTCCTGGCTCCTGGCTCCAGATTGGCATAGCATTGGCCGTTGCGCTCACTTGGGGAGTGAATCAACAGACGGAAGATCTTCCTCTCTGTATATCTGACTTTCCAATAAATAAATAAATCTTAAAAAAAAAAGAAAATTTAGAGAAAAACTAATTATAAATGACCTAAACAGACCCGCTCAGAAGTGGACACCTTGAGTAAATCGGTCCCCATGTGAGAACTTGTAACGCACTGAGCCCTTGAGAGACACACGGAGGTCCAGAGGCTTGGCCAGCTGTGCATAAACCCAACTTTAGAAACACTTGATCTCCCCTCAAGGTGCTGAAGTTGTAGCCCTTGACGTGACTTTATTTGCAGAGGATACATGAAGATAGACCAGTTGGCTGGGCTGTGGTCTCCTGCGGCTGGCATCCCTGAAAAGGGCGCGGTGTGGATACAGGTCCAGGCAGGGCAGCCGGCAGGGCAGCCTGCGGCCGAGCTCACCAGGCGGCCAACAGGTCAGGAGAGGCAGGCTCGGCAGAGAGCTGCCCTAGTGTTTTGGAAGAAGCCAAGCTTGATGTTGGGCTTCTAGCCCCAGAACTGCTGGATGACGAGGATCTGATGGCGAAGCCAGCCTTCCCAGCAAAGGAGTAAGACAGAAAGACGACAACATTGGTTTGCACAGTGCAAAAGATTTAAAGTGATCTTTTCCAAAATTGGTTCAATTGAAAGGCAGTAACAGAGAGGGGAAAAGAGATTCCATCCACTTGGCTCACTCCCCAAACGGCCCCAGTGGCCAGCCTGAAGCCACGAGGCAGGAGATTCATCTGGGTCTCCCACGTGGCTGTAGGCGCCCAAATACTTGAGCCATCTTCTTCTGCCGTCCCAGGAGTATTATCAGGTAGCTGGATTAGAGACAGATCATTCAGACTCAAACCCATGACCACATGGGATGCCAGCACTGCAGGTGGTGGGTTAGCCTGTTACGCTACAACACTGGCCCCAAACAACGTGTTTCAAACAATGATACAACCATACAGCTAGGAAGCCCAAGGAGCCTAACTGTTTTAGAACTACTGAAGTTCAGATGATGCTGTCTGAAGTGGCTTCCTCCGAGGCCTGTGGGGGCACTGGTGGGAGAGCGAGCGCAGTGGGGCTTTGCTTTCCCCGAGCGCAGACGGGCAGCAGCTGAGCCTCTGTCGGATGTGCCAGCTTTGCCTGCTGCTCTTCCTCAAGTTCTCAAAACTGCTTGCTCTGACCCATGTGGTACTGCTTTCCTGAGCCCTGGGGAGCAACTCTGCTCCTATGGCCTTCCCTTGGTCCTGCCCACACCGTCTTAAACACTTACTTGTTAAAGTCACCTGACTTCTGAACCCCTCTTTGTCGCCAGGGCTTCCTGTCAGGACTCTGACAAGGCACCTGACGTAGCAGCTGGCAGGTGCATCCCATTCACAACAGTGACTGCAGACTTCCCCCAGAGTGCAGAGCCTGGAAGAATGAAGCTGCGTCTCACGAGCCACAGCACCGGGGGCCTGAACAAGGTGCTTGTTTTGGATAACAAGACCTGTACCATGAAATATCAATTCCCCAGAATTTATAAAAGAAATCAATTTTGATTAAAATCTGAGTTCTTTTTTTTTAAGTTGAATGGGATGCTATGAAAGCTTCTACAAAAGGATGAAAAAAAAAATGCCTCCAGAACAGCTAAGGAAGTTATGGCAAAGAACAAGGAGTACACTTGCTTTGCAAAACACCAGATCGTGACAAAAGGCTGCAATCAAGTCGCCCGGGTGTCGGCTGGGAACGGATGAATAGAGCAGTGGCATTGAATAGAAAACCCAAAAATAGATGCTGGCAAATACAAAAAACACAATATACAGCAAGAGTTCATTGCAGTGGAAGAAAGATGGAATATTTCACAAATATTGTCACTGCAATGGCTTTCTGAAAGACAATGTAATTGGATCCTTATCTTGCATCACATTCCAAAAACCTGACCCAGATGAACTAGAGGCTGAACAGCAGAAAGACGGAGCTGAACACTGCAGCTAGACCTCGGGTGTGCACACACAGGCTCTGGGGGCCATGGAGCCTCCTTCACGCCCACTGGAGCCGTAGGTCTGAGACACACACACACACACACACACACACACACACGGGGCGAGGGAGATGGTACCAGGTGTGGCTTAGTTTGTCAAAAGAACTGGGCTGTCCACAGAGCCGACAGACAACGGCAACTTAGGAAAAAATAGCATGTGACACAGGAAAGGTAAGAGGCTCGTCTGTCGGGGGGACCAGGAGGACACGGGAGCAAAGAAGGGGTCTTTCTTCCAGTCCCAGCAGGTGTGCATCCTGCAGTGGGCCTGTCGCTGGGCTTGCCCAACCTTGCTGAGGGTCAACTCTGATTCTGCTTTCCAGGGAGTTCCAGGGCGCTGGGTGGAATTGCTGTCCTCCAGCACCTGTCCGCTGGCTGCTCCTCACGCTACACACGCCCCACTCAGGCCGGTGGCAAGCTGCCTCCAGACTCGCTCCAGCTCTCTGCTGGAAGTCACCTCCAAGATGTCTTTCCCAACCACCCTACTTAACCACCCGCTCCCCTGCCTCTGTCACCTCTGACCTGTGGCTGTCGTCTGTCTGCACTGCAGTGGACACTCCAAGCCCAGGGCCGTGACATGCGCGGTCCATTGTTGTCGCCATGGCACCAAGAGCAGTGCCTGGTGTGCAGAAGGCTCGCTCCAGCTCCTGTAGCATGCGGAGAGAGTGAACCGGCACCTGGAAATAGCTGTCTCTTTGTCTCCATGTCCTCTGCCTTTACATACATAACTAACTAACTCTTTAAACAAGAACAGTCCTGATCGGACCTCCACATACGGAATTTCTGTGTTGCCTTGGCACACAGCACCCTGTTAGGAAACAGTAAAACAAGGAAAACTAAATAAAAACTTAAACATCACACTGTACCCTGCAAATACAGATAGTATGTAAATCATAATAAAATGAGCAAATAATTAAAACAATCTCAGACCCCCATGAAAATTGCAGGAGTGCCACAAGTAACTGCAGGAGGCACTTCAGAGCAAGCCAATATTTCTCTTCCACCATCTCATGTCAGTTGTTCAGATCTTCCGGGGTTCCCACATGTTATCAAAGACCCAAACGCTCGGGCCACCTTCCTTTGCTTTCCCAGGTACATTAGTAGGGAGCTGGATTGGAAGTGGAGCAGCGGGACACAATGTGGGATGCTACATCGCAAATGGAGGCTTAACATGCTATGCCACAATACCAGCCTGTCGCTTGGTGTTCATGGCCTTTCGGGCTGGCTGGCTGTGAAGTGCCCTCCATTGGACTTGGCTGTCACTCAGGGTGACAGTCCCTTGGCATCTTGTGCTGTGGACAGAAGGCTTGTCCTCTCTTGCACGTGGACTACCGTGCACCATCTCAGGCTGCCGAGACTGATGCGGGTCACCTTGCTTGACTAAGGTGATGCCTGCCAGGCTTCTCTAGGCACAAGTTCTACCTTCCACGCACTTAGTAAGCAGTTAGGAGGAACTTTGAGATTGTAATTCCTTGTACCTTCAATGTATTCATTGATCGTGGTTCCTACCTCACTCAGTGTGCTAGAACCCATTTGCAAAGTTACTGTGTTTGATCTTCAGATGGTACCAGCTTTGCCCAGTGGGTGCTTCCTTTGCCCTCTCTGGCAATGTGCATCCCCATTCCCGTTTGCCCTTCCGGAAAGTGTTTATTTGGTTAGATCTTGGGTTTGCTTCATCAGCACACCTCCACCCACACACACCAAGATGCCATTCTTTTTCTCAGCTCTGGCATCTGCTCCCTGGCTCATTAAGTGTCAAATCCCCACCCTGGGCCACTGCAGCTCTGCCCACTTCCTCCCCTGGCTATGACCCTGTGTGTTGGATGTCTGCCAATGGCTTCAGCCGAGCCGTGCTGTGTGCCCTGTAGCCTCAGGCTGGACACCAAGTAGAAAATGGAGCTTCCTGGCATGGCCTGAGGGTGGCAGCCAGTCCCCTGCTCCACCAGGCCTACCTGAGCAAAAGCTGCCACGGTCAACATGGCATCCACTGGAGGATGCTCCCCATGCAGCGGGAGGCCTGGATGTGGGCCCTGGTGGTGCTTTGCTTCTACTGCTTACAACCCTTTCCATGGCAAGTGCTGCCTTTGCCCAGGCCATGCTGTCTCAGGTTTGGCAGCTTCCAGGTTCTGGTGTGGTGTGGTAGAATGGCCTTGTGAGATGGGATGGAGTCCCCTGCCCACAGACTGAGCCTGCCTGCTCTCCTACTGCGTGCACGGCTGAGAGACAAGGGAGCGAGGAAGGCCAGTGCAGAGGGCTTCATTAGGATGGGTCCAGCATTAACACGTGGGAGACCCGGACGGAGTGGTGGGCCCCTGCTTTCAGCCTGGCCCAGCTCTGTTGGAACCTTTCCAGGCACTCTCCCCTCCTTGCTTTGCAAAAGGACAGGGCTGAGCCGGCCAGCTAGGACCGGGGAAGTCTTTCTGGAACCTGTGTTGGCTGTCAGCCTAAAAGGCCATCACAGCTAAAAGCCGTGTAATTCCTCTGCTGGGCAGAGAGTGGACCGAAGATCTGGTTGCACTTAGGAAATACAATTTCTGCTTTGGTGGGAAGTTTGTGGTGGAAACAAGCCATTTTGAGTTTTCAGCTTAAAAATGATTTCCTCGGGCTCTGCTAGGTGAATGAATCACGGTGTTGCAGGAAGACAGAAACGGGCGCGTGGCCTGCACGAGCGAACCCCGGGCAGCCGGAGACCAGAGAAGGGAGCCCCGTACTGGGTGCTGCAAGGTTGACTCTTTCAAGCCTGCTAAAGGATGAAGGCATCCGGTAAAGGGCAAATGCGTGGCCTTTGTCAGGGGATCGTTGTCTGACATGGTGATGGAGCTAAGACCATTTCCCAGCTCCTTGGAGCAGAAGTCAACCTGGCTGCTGGCAGTTGTGGTTGCTGCAGTTAAAGGCCCGGTGCTCACGTCCCCTTGTTCTCAGCCACAGGGGCTGCTAGGGACGGCCTGGCCTTGGCCAGACAAGGGAGGAAAACAGTGAGGGAAAGCAAACGTCCCCTCTGAGAAGGACAGACACACGAGCAATTGTAAACAAAACCAGATTTTGACCAATGTTTCTCAGTTTTAAAGACACACACCCTGGAAAGTGGAGCACCTGCCACTTATCTCACCCTTCTGCGCAGGCGTGTGGAGGATCTGATAGATGCCCATGACTTCACTCACGCTGTGCGGAAGAGGGGCTGGTCCCCCAGCTCAGGGACACACCCCCACAGCAGTGTCCTCCAGCCGCCTCAGCTCAGCCAGAGTCCTCGAGGTGTGCAGAAGGCC
This sequence comes from Ochotona curzoniae, assembly GCF_017591425.1. NCBI lineage: Eukaryota > Metazoa > Chordata > Mammalia > Lagomorpha > Ochotonidae > Ochotona > Ochotona curzoniae. The sequence continues at coordinate 4,354,399 of NW_024466512.1, forward strand.
AGCTGGCCACACTGCCACACTGAGCTGTCTGCTGCAGGGCCCGGGTGGGGTCAGCCCGGAGGCTGCAGCCTCTCCTTGCTTCCAGAACGTTCCACCTGACCATGATGCAGAGCCCTGCAAGCCAACCAGCCCCTGCACCAAACACCTGTCGTTCAGCAGCCGTGGGAACACGGCTTCTCCTGCCAGCACTGTGTTTGCCGTGCTCTCGGGGGAGGTGTTTGGATACGGCTGATGCAGCCCCGTGCTCTCCCTTTCCGGCGTGCTGGGGACCGGACTTGTGCACAGCCAGCACTTCCCCCGGCTGACTGTCCTGCCGCAGCCCAGTTCCCACGTGCACAGTGTGGCTGGTGCTCGTGGGGGGAATTCTGTTCAAGGAAAGTCGTCTGTGCTCTTCTTGTCGTGGTCCTTCTGAATGAGATGCTGGGGCTCAGAGAGCCCTCGGTGAGAGCTCGAGTCCATTTGCCACATTCTCAAGTGAGGGCACTTGAAGGTGTTCCTAGAGAGATGGAATAAAAAACACACCACCCAGGCTCCAGGCGCTGGTTGAAGACCGCTTCGGCAAAGCTACTGCCCTCTCTTTAAATGACGATTTCAAAATTTTAAAAGCTACTAAGACAGTTAAAATAGGGATGGCTTTAAATACACTTTTCAGTGAGTGAATGGACGATGACTTTTTAAAGCCCACGGTGTGCAGACTGTTGACACAGGTGTGTGAGGGGTCTGTTTCCTCTGTGGATGATGGTGAAAAGTCTAGAATGAAAGACTTGAGCAGAGCCAGAGCTGGAGCGGGGGACCTCTCGTGCTTGGCAGTTGAAGAAAGGTAGGGACCAAAAGGACGGGCCGGAGCCACGGGGCGAGGAGAGGAGCTTGTTGGGCTGCAATGCTCATCACCACTGCGGGAAATCTCCCCCAGCCACGGGAAGGTGCACCTGCTCACCCTCATAAAGGATGCTTGCTGGTGACTTCATGGGTTATTTTAATGGGACTTTGGAAAGTACACTTTCTGGTGAACCCCAAATGATTCTGCTGTGATCCCTAACCAGCTGAAATTGTGCAGATGTCAGCAGAGACTCTGCTGTGAGTAGCTAAAACGCACCTTGGCTAGTGGGCTGGTGGCTGTTAAGATCAGCCTGCCTTTTTGTTTGGGCACTGTGTCATGGAACACCTTGTGCAGGTGAGCCCTAGGGGAAGGCCTGGGCACTGTAGACCCAGAGTCCGGCCCGAGAGCTACAGGCTCTGAGGAATCAACCGGCGACACACTTAGACGGAGCTCCAGGAGCCAGGGTGCCCATTGGCTAAGGGGCCTCTCAGCCAAGGCCTGAGCAACTGGGTTTAGCAGGTGGCAGGGTCGAAGCCAGACCCAGAGAAAACAGCTTGTGGGGAGTCTAGGGGTGACAGACACCTGGTCCTGCAGGCGGCCCGAGGGCATCGAGACGGTTACCCCAGAGGCCAGAGCCAGAGACAAGAGGTGAAGACTATGGCTGTGCCCAGATGGCCCGGGGCGGGAGAGGTGTCGCTTGCCTGCCCAGCTGGCTGCTTGCAGGGGCATGAAGCAGAGTCCAGGGAGGGAAAGCCCAGCTGACTGCTTGCAGGGGCATGAAGCAGAGTCCAGGGAGGGAAAGCCCAGTGGGGACACTGACTACGGAGGAAATCCCACCCCAAGTGACAAACATCACGTGGGTTTCTCTGATTGGCGACAGCTAATATAGGAAGTTCCAAGGAAATCCAGTCACGTGTGAGTGGAATGGACAACTCCGCATTCAGTTCGCGTGTGTAGCCCTTGTCTACACTCCTGAGGAACCATGGTCTTTCTACTTCTTGCTGGCTAAACCCTTTATTGAGGGGGACATCGAACCTGTGACTCCCAAGTAAATTAAAAGTGCACTATCACAGAAGTTCAGCAAGAATGAAGGAGCGACAAAGTATTATTATATTCTTAGAATTGTATCTGTGAGCTACATGAAATCTCTTAATAAAAATATAAATTGTTTTAAAAACATGAACTTGCAGTGATGGCTTCCACGTCTTTACCCCAAGGATATGCTAGGCGCTATGTGGGTTTCATATCCGTTATCTCATTGGATCCTCAAAACAATTCCAGAGGGAGAAAACAAGCAGAGAAGCTAGTCATGGGCAGAGCTGGGGCCCTGAGGCCCCCGGGGCAGCGCTGTGCAGGGCGCCTCCCGAGGGGCCGGTGTGGTCAGTGAGCGGGCAGGACAAGCTGTGCCAGTGCCAGGCCCTGTAGGCAGCAAGCCTTTGGGTTGGGATCTTGTCAGGTTCAGCAGTGGAGAGGAGCCACAGCCTCCTTGAGCCCTCTGGTTGTGACCACAGGGGATTCAAGGACGCCCCAGCAGCAGGGTAAGTGACTTGAGCCCAGGAGGACAGTCTGCAGCCCCTGACCGCCACTGTTCCTGCAAGGGAGCCCTCTTGGCACCGCTGCGCAGGAGCGGCCGAGCGGAGCCCACGAGCAAGGCCCGGGAAGTGGACCGAGCACAGCGCAGCCTCCCAGGAAGACGTGCATCCTCCCAACATTGCTTCAGCTAAGGCTGGCCTCGGGCAGGACCACACTACGCGCTTAGCCCTTAAACGATCACAGATCCCCAGAACCTAGCCGTGAGAAAACAAAACAGCCCTGCTCCCTTTGCATTAGCATTTTTTGGTGCATTTCTATGGTAATTCTTCATTTTCTTTCCAATAAAAGGACATTACATGAGACTACATGCAATGTAGAATAGGCAAGAGCCTTCGTGTGTGTATTGACTTGGAAAACAAAAGAATAAAAAAATGACCTCTGGTTCACTGCTCAGTGAAGGGATCCTAATGAATAACAATAAATCACAAGCAAATTAGAGGTGGGGGGCCTTAGAGAATTTTCTTGATCTTCTCAGCTCTAACATCTGATGCCGTCATTCATTTCCAGGGAAGTGTCACTCTGATCGCAAGGGAGCTTCCTCTTTCCCTTGGTGCCCTGAGTGGGACGGCTCCCCACCCACCACCCCTTGGTGTCCTGAGTAGCATGGCTCCCCACCCACCACCCCTTGGTGCCCTGAGCGGGACGGCTCCCCACCCTCCATCCCTTGGTGCGCTGGTGCCCTGAGTGGGACAGTTCCCCCTCTCCTCTTAAAGCCAAGAGTTGTTGGCTCTCACAGCATGCAGTGGTGTAGGGAGTGAGGGGGCATCCCCCTTTTCTCACCACTAGAGCATCTCCACAGACACTACGTCTCAGCAGAAAGTGTGTCCGGGGAGAGTAGGGCAGGTGGGTGTTGATATCGGTGATGCTAAAGCCTTACGCGCTCTGCATTGTCCTACACCTGTCTTCACAAGGCAGGGCCAGGATCTGCGCTCTGTGGCAGGCAGGCAGGCGCCTGGTGTGCTACCATGAGGGCGGCATAGGAATAGTCTGCAGTCATGCCCACTTCCCCTGATTCATGACCAGGTATGACACCTGAAAAACTCCACCTTGGTTTTGGCTCCTCATCCCGTGCTCTTTGCACCTGCGGGAGTCAATTTCCCCTCCTGGAAGCCAGGACTGTCCAGTGACTCCTGGCACTCAGAAACAGAAGCTGGGACCTTGTGGCCAGAAGTCCCTTGCCTGGCCTTAGCCGTGGGGCAGCCCTGCCGTGAGAGCCCGAATCTGGGAATGGACCTTCGTCATCATGTTTTGGAAAGACTTGAACATGGAGTCTCTCTCCAAGTGTCTGGAAATGGTTGGCGAGACTTTGGCCGGGGACCAGGGAAGCAATTGTTCTTTCCTGTTTTCTCTCCGTCTCCAGGCTCTCCAGTGGCTCTGTTAAGTGCAAACAGGGATCTCCCTGGCCAGCTGGGAGACCAAAGCCAAAGGGCTTAATATTCCTGGGGGTGGGCAGGGGAAGAAGCGGAGATTCGACAGAGGTGGCCGCGAAGCTGCCCTGGGAGTGGAAGGCAGACAAGAGTGGGTGGCTAGCCTGTGGGGTGCCTGGACAGGAGCCCTAGCTCCCAGCCAAGAGGCCGACTTGGAAGCTGTGTCTACCCCGGAAACTAGAGAAGAGAGAAATCTGTAGCTTAGGTTCCACGACTCTAGAGGACAGAATGTGTCTGAGCCTGAGGAGGGAGGGTGAGGGAGGAGGGAGAATGACTCGGACTTGGAGGATGAAGGCAGAGGATGAAGGCAGAGGATGAAGGCAGCTCCTGAAGGCTGGACACTGGGGGAAGGGGGCTCACACAGAGGCTGGGGGAAGAGGGGCTCACATACATAGAGGCAGGGGGGAGGCGGGGCTCACACATGGAGGTGAAGGCCAGCATGGCAGAGGAGTGATATCGGACCTCAGAGCCAGCAGAGCAGGCAGAGAAGCCAGGGGTGTGGGGACGGGGAGAAGGGACACTGGTCTTGCCTGGGCAGTAAATAAGAGATGGCAGTTCAGATCTCTTCCCCTGGCGGCACTCAGGGCCCTACAATTCTGATTCGCAGTCCTTCATCCTGAGCACCAGTGCACCTGTGCAGGATTCTGTGCAAGGTCCTGTGTCCATTTTCTCAGAGCAAATGGAAAAGCTGTCATGGGACAATTGATTAATCATAGCTCAGCCATGTGTGATTTTATAAAAACCCAACTTCTTAAAGCAATCCTCACTACTTGCAAGCCGTTGAAAGGATTCACGCTTGCCAAACTCCTGCTTGGTTTTGATAGCGTGTTGATGACATGGGGCCAAACCAGCATCAATAACTGGGGAGACTACAGCGACAACGGCCAACGAAGGCAACTGGTCGACCTTTCAAGACAATAAGCATCACTTGAGACTGACCAAGATGTGAGGGGTTAGTGTCTGACCTGCACGGGTTGCAGAGGTGCCATCTCGGGCACCTTGGTAGGATCACAGAGCTCGCTGTGGAGACCCCCCGACTCCCAGCTTCCTTTCGCTAGAAAACAATTTTACATGATGACTGTTTGTGACTAAAATGTCGCTCTATTGCACGACATCATCATCATAGCCATCTTCCTCTGTGTCCAGGCAGCCAGATTATATCCGCAATATGCCTTCCGGCATATTACATACAATTAGGAAAGCTTCTTTAGTGGCTCATTTTTTTCCAAATATGTAATTTTGGCTGAATGATATTAAAGGGATTTAAAAAAAAGATATCATTACATTAACCGAAATTATTACTATTTTAATTTGCCCGCAAAGCCTTTATCTCAAGTATCATCTCTTCTAACTGGTAACTCAGCGGGTATTAGAATCCTGATAGAATTTCAGCTACTTGATAGCCTGCGACATTTTGGAGACTCATTCCCAATAGCACGTCGCTTTAACGAGCGCTTCTGGCATTCACTGCGAGTAGCTATTTTCCACACGCAAAGGATATGACTGAACCGGCGCCTCGTGCCACCCTGCTCCGCGTGACACCTGGTGCTCTGTCCCTCCCACTCCTGACTCTGACCCTCAAACTGAAAGAATGCCTCGCGCATTTCTGAAACTGATGGAGTGCAGAAGTGAGCAGAGGAGTCTGGCCTGTTGTCTGAGACAGCAATGCTTGAAGAGGAGTATCTGGAGCAACCTGAAAGTGCAGACTTGTCATTTTCAGCCAGCCAACCCTTTGCCGAGGCAGTGTTACTGGTGGGGGAAAGCGACTCACCTGGGAATGCAGGGGACAAATCGTGGTGGTGGCAGCCACATTCCGCCCACTGCATTTCTCACTGCAGCGTGCTGGAAACCCTGGGGACTGTGCTCTGTGAAGTGTGTTGGGTGGGCTGGTGGTTGGGGTGCAGCTTGAAATTACTCCTCTCTGTTCCAAACAATAATGAGTATACACTCTGCATTTTACCAATTAAATTGTGTTCTAAATGTATAAAAGTATGACTATTCACAAATGAGCTTAGGGGCCTGGAACAGAGAAGAGAAGGCATCGCAAGCTGGAGTTCACAGGGTCTTGGAGCCTGAAGGGCGGGGGTGGTGGTGACAAGTTCAATCTTAGCAGGGGTGGGAGGGGCTCCTGGGTCAGGAGCATGCTGGCTGAGCCTGGATCCCCACGCCATGCCCCTGGGAGCCAGGGAACTTTAAAAACTTCACAGGAAAGTAGAATAAAAGGGTTTTCCCCCCTAATGGATGCAAAGTAAATTTTGAGATCTATTCATGTATTTTTAACATATTCATAATGCATATTTTTCATGAACTTTTGAATGATTCTTATACCCGGATTTTAAGTTATTTTGCACCAAAATAAACTCTTCAAGAAAACTGTTTTATTTGAGAAGCAGAGTGTGTCTGATACAGAGAAGCCTCCCACTCGCTGACTTACTCCTCCAGTGCCTGCAGCCTCGTGGGCCGGGGCAAGGCAAAGGCAGGTGCAGGAGACTCGGTTGAAGTCTGCCCCGTGGGTGGTAGGCACCCAAGCACTTCACTGCTTTCTAGGTGGAATATTTATGAAGGAAGAAGTTGGGACCGAATGCTCACGGATGCTAGCTCAGCCAAGCTCCAAGATGGCCTGGGAGGTGGCCCCTGGGGGATTGCCGAAGCACCACCCACCCTCACTGGGTCAATGTTAGCACCTGGACCAGGGTGTTAGCTGGGCTGTCTGTTGGTCTTGCTACTTAGGAAAGTGATGATGGCCACCTTGACGTGTGGAGTGGAGAGTGTACCCCAGGGAAAACACGCCGATCACCACCCATACAAAAGCCTTCCTCCTGGAGCCAAGGAAAACCCCAGTCTCACAGCTGGAATCTACACCTGTAACTTGCTTTCACTCTTTCTCCCATGCTCTTTATCTTTTTGTTGGGATCCTGACAGGTGCACATCCAGAGGCTAGCCAACTTCTGCCAACTCTCCCGTGATGGCTGCTTCTTAGGATCATGTGGCGTTTGATTTCTTTAACATTAGTTTTTCAACACACCACACACACACACACACACACACACACACACATAGTATCAGAGTGGGTGCTAAGTAAATATATTGAAGTTAAAAATGCATTAAAAGAGAAAAAAAAAAAAAACTCTGAAGAACATCAGTGGTCAAGTGGTCACACAGGTACCGGTGTTGCCACTAGGCGGTGCAGTGGTAAGTCGGGCGCCGTGGCTGGGCCCCAAAGCACTGGCTTTGCTGTGAGGTGTGGCGGTGCTGGGGAGGTGCCCGTTGGAAAATTGTCATCTTGTCTATTCCCCTGTGAATTGTGCAAACATTTTTCCCACTTTATTCTTTGTTTATTTTTGGATTTTGATGTAAAATGCATTCCACAGTTGAGTTTCCCTCCAGACGCCTAGGACAGAAATCGGCAGAAATCTTCCTTTAGGACAAGGCAGTGCTGAGCAGGGGACAGAAGGTAAGAGAAGATGAAGGGAGGGTAAGCACACAAAAGGCAACAGAGTCTAACTGGCCAGGAACCTTCTACCGCTTCAACACTTCCGCCTCCCTGGCCACTTGCTTGCTCTTGTTCCAGCAGAATAAATCATTGGACATGACTAGGTTGTAGGAAAATATGGGGGAGTTATTCAGGCAAAAAATCAGTTTGCAGTGGTTGAAAATTTCCATCTGAGAGCTTCTGCCAGGAGAGGCCCACTTCTAGGAGTGCAGTATTTTTAATCTCATTTTAAAAATAAATACCCTAATGTATAAATCACTCAATTGTAAAGGCACTTCAATTTTATTTTCCTTTAGTTTTGAGGTTTTGGAATTGCTCAGTGCAGTTCCAAGTAAAAGCACTCAGATAAAACTCGCATGTTAAAAATCCCCAGCACAAACGCGCAAGCACCACAATAAATTTATACAGCACTCGGGATGTCTGTAGTTTGCAAAATTTGCTAATAAAATGCAGAAGCGGAGTTTCCATTTACCACTCTCCAGCCCCGGCCCTGCGTGTGCATCTTGGCAAAGGTGGAGGCTCCATCCGGGAGCACTCCCTTGTGGCTGTGACAGCTTGCGAACGTCTTCATGAGTGAATCATGAGCCTTGAACAACCGTGTAGTGTGGGGTGTGTCTACACATTTGTGAGACGCTCGTCCCAGACAAATCCAGCTCTCTGATCTGGCAGCATTCAATGGAGAAAATTCCTGTGTTAATAACACCAAATGGATCTTAAACGGATGCAGATTAATCAAGTTCGTTTAAGTACATTCATTAATTTGTGTATAGACCAGCCAGACCTGGAATGTGAGGTTTGCTGATTTTGCACTAAGCACGTGTATTAATGAATGCTAAAACTTCAACATGAGTAATAGTTTCAAATATATCTTTATAAAGCAATATTCTAAGGGGTAATATTGAGTAGTTGTTTTTAACATTTCCACTTTCAATTCTTTAGCAAAACACTATGGGGTTAATATTGAATGATTGTTCTCTTTTTAGCTTTTCCAGTTGCATGGTTTTGAGTGGAAAAAACAAATATGGGAAAAGAAAACAATTAAGAAATCAAAGGTAAGCCCCAAAGACTGCAAGGAAAATAAAAATATAATGTGGGACGATGCTAATATTTAATTCCCTACCTCTCCTTCCAAACACTTAATTTAAAATTAAGCTCAGAGCATCCTTAAACACAGTCACATCTCAACACACAAAGAAAAACGAATTGGAAGCTGAGTTAGGGACGAGTCTTTCATTTCCTGTGTAAGACTGGAGGCTAGGAAGGGCAAGACAAGGAAAATAGCACGCTGGAGTGTTCCATCTCTGCATCTGCATGCAGAAAACCAGCGGGAAGCTCCTACATTTCCTAAGTCAGAGGCATTTAGACTCATGTTAGCAATCCACGGTTACTTTTGCAAAGCATTGAATTTCACCCTGAATGCTAATTGTTCCAAAGACAAAATTTCTTTCCTTGCCCTTATGACACTCAGTACAGCTCCTGGTATGGAGTTTGTACTCAGTAAATATTAGTTTTTTTTAATATTAACATTTTTTAAAGATTTATTTATCCTTATTGGAAAGGTTGATTTATGGAGAGATGGAGAGAAAGCTCTTCTATCTGCTAGTTCACTTCCCAAATGGCTGAAACATCAGGAACTGAGCTGATTCTAAGCCAGGAGCCAGGAGCTTCTTCTGTGTTTATCATGGGTTGCAGAGTCCCAAGGCTTTGGGCCATCCTCGGCTTCTTTGTCAGGCCACAATCAGGAAGCCAGATGAGAAGTGGAGCAGCCAGGAGATGAACAGGTGTGCATACAGAATTCTGGTACTGCAAGGAAGATTAGCCAGTTGAGCTATGGCGCTGGCCCTATGCGCAATAAATGCTCAATTTAAGCTACTGTGTGGGGCCTGCATAGGCCAGCATCCCATATCAGAGTGCTCAGCTGTGTTCTGGCTTCCCTGATTCTAATCCAGCTTCCTGTCAACAGCCCTAAGAAGGCAGTGGAGGACGAGCTAAGTGGGACTCCTGCCACCCATATGAGACCCCAGTGTGGAACCTGGCTCTTGCCTTTGGGCTGGCTCAGACTTTGCCGGTGCAACTACTAAGAGTAAATCTGTCTCTGTTTCTCAATCTCTTTTTTTCTTTGTGTGTGTATATACCTCTCTTTGTTACTCTGCTTTTCAAATAAGCAAATAAATCTTAATAGACTAAACAAAGGCACAAAGCAAAATATAGAACAAGTGATAATTCAGATGAACCAATGGTGCCTTCAGATCCAGAGATAACAGGGGAACGTGGAAAAGGCTGCAGCTTGGGGCTTTGGGCTAAACTGGAAGCTTGTGGAAGGCAGGCCCCTTCCATGCCTTCCTCCTGCCCTGCTGTGCTTTGTGTCTAGCAGGTCCTTGGCTCAGCACATTCTCAGTGGGGAAAAGTCAACCAACAGAGGCGGGAATTCCATGGTCACAGTGGGCGAGCAGATGCGGCTGGGGGCCAGAATAGACTTAGGAAGCCCAGTCCTAGGTGAGCTGTGGCAGGCCAGGAAGGGGTTGGGTGAGAGAACAGAGTCTGGCCCCAGGCACACTGAGTATCCTTATCCATCAGGAACTTTCTAGAAAGGTGTCCATCAGGGCCACCCTCCCGTCCCCATGTCTCCAGAACCCTGGCGTCCTGTGGTCAATGGAGAAGGACAGACAGAATTCTCTGTTGTGCTGCGGTCTTTGTTTATTATTATTTTTTTAAAGATTTATTTTTATTGGAAAGTCAGACATACAGAGAGGAGGAGAAACAGAGAGGAAGATCTTCTGTCTGCTGATTCACTTCCCAAGTGGCCACAACTTCCAGAGCTGAGCTGATCTGAAGCCAGAAGCAAGCCAGGAGCTTCTTTCGGGTCTCCAGCATGAGTGCAGGGTCCTAAGGCTTTGGGCTGTCCTTGACTGCTTACCCAGGCCACAAGCAGGGAGCTGGATGGGAAGCGGAGCCACCGGACATGAACAGGTGCCCTTTTGGGATCCTGGCACGTTCAATACGAGGACTTGAGCCACTAGGCTACTGCGCTACGAAAACTTTTTGAAACTCTTTTATGGTTTTGTCATAATATGCATAGTCCCAAGAACTCTGAAAGTCTTTATACACTTTAGCATTTTCAGGGCATGAATCAGAGGCTGCGTCAATCCCTGTCTTCAACACCCATGGATGCTTGGATCAGAGCAGAGATTCTGATGTGTTTTGCAAATTGGTTTTCTAGATGGAAACTCCTTTGAAAGGCTTCACTGACAAACAAGGGGATGAAGGTTGAAAATTGCTGAAATAAATTACTAACCCGAGTAATGTCTACAAACAGAAAGTGATTGTTTTAAATGTACACATATAATGCTCATTTTTGCATACAGAAGCGCTCAATCTATATCCATACGTTTGTACACGTAATTATGAATATCAGAAGTCAGCCTTTATGACATATAAAACCTTGAGCTGCTCACAAGCTTACTGTGAAAACCCGTGTTTTGACTCTCCGAAGATGATGGTTTGGGTTTTGTTCTTCAGTGATAAACAGATCAACCGATGCTTCTCATTAAATTGCATGGTATGAAACAATATCGGCCATGACACATACACATGACCAACACAACCACACATTAAGCTACACAACACGAGTTCTCTTAATTATTAGCTGTCATCTTGAGATTAAATTGGGCATTAAATTAAGTTTAAAGAGGGATTAAATTGTGACATGAGGTGCAGTAAAGACACAATAGGCATTGAAAATAAAAGGCAATTATTCAGAATAAAATCACAGTATTAAGGACCTGAATACTTGTCGGCTTTCACATTCAAATTTTAGTTTATTTTGCTCTAAAAATAGAGATGAAAAGGTGAATCTCATTATCTTAGTCCTTCGTCTTGGCAATGTTGGGCGCTGAAATCTGTCCCTGTTGCTCACGCTTCAAGTTTTCTGATACAATGTTGGCGAATCTTTTAATACAGATATCAGGAAGATTCTGTCAACCTACACTATGCCTTATTCTTTTGCGGGATTATTTTCTCTGTCCAAAGTGCATCTTGGCAGATCTACTGCTCAATATTTAGGACAGTTTCTGACATGGTCTTGTCTTAGCTTTGCATGCCCTCCACATGCCCTCCACGTGTGAAAGACACCGGTCCCACCTCCGCCTCTGTCGTCTCTCCTCCCGACCTGGTGAATGTAGCATTATTTACATAATCAGTTGATGCTGAAGATGAGAAGCCGAAGCTTTACTGCCTCCAATTGGAAATTCTGTCTCCTGGATGAAAGTGTTGCCTTTTGTTCAAAACCTTTCCTCTTTGTGCTAGGGCATAGTTCAAGTCCATGATTTGTGTTTAGGTCTGACGTGGATATTGAAAATTCATTAACAAGAGCAAATCCAGTTGCTGCTAATTTCCTCACAGAAATCCTTCACCGCCTTCGGCTCATGCCTGGCGGTCTCATCAGTGTGAACACGCGCGCCAGGACAGAGCCCAGCAGGCCAGGGATGAATCCGGGGACCGTGCGGTGCCTTGGATCGGGCCAAGGTCCCGAAACCGAAGCCACTCATTGTCCGCCTGGCAGCCGAATGCAGGAGCCTCCCAGGCGCTTTCAGGGCCGGCGGCCTTCCTGCCAGGACGCGTCTGTCAGATGGCCAAGCTCCGAGGGGCCACACAGCCTGGGAAGAAAGGAGCCACAATGACGGTCACTGAGCAGACTTCTGCAGTGCCGCCCCCCGCTGCAGCAGAAAGCCCCCAGCTGTCTGCCGCAACCTTCCCCGTCCTCATCAGCTGCTGGCGAGAAGGGTTCCCCCAGCTCCGGGGGCACCCCACGGCACACCAGGCCTCCCGGGCAGACCCCTCTGATAGCAAGCGGACCAAGCCCCAGAACCAGTCCTACCTTCTCTAAATTGACAAAGATCTGGGCTGGGGTCCAATGGGAGGACATACCGCTGCTGGACCCCTGTTCTTGCAATGCAGAACACGAAGTCGTAGACACATTACCTTGTGTTTGCTTGCAAATAGGGTTGGGAGGAGGAAAGAGCGGAGGTGAGGGCAGGATGAGACTTGCGCACCTGCACTGGCACACGGGTCTCTTCCTGACGCAGATTCTGCTCCAGATCAGCGTCTCCAAGCACCACCCCCCTCCCCCCTCCGCAGGGAGCTAGGCCCTGGCAAATTACAGCCCTGGGGGCCCCCGTAGGGCTCCGAGTCTCCTTGGGCCAAGGACAGCCTGGACAGCTGCCCAGGTGGTCTGGCCTTGATCAGCCTCACTTCCACCCACTACGAGTGGACACTGGCTCCTGGCTCCAATGGCCGTATCAGCTCCTGTGACTGAGCTAGCAAGCTACCGAGCTCCCCGCGGGGAGCACTGCCTAGGCCCGCAGGCTGGGCCTATGGTTGAGAAGGGTTCCTAGGTGGGGAGGGTGGATCGGATGGTTGGCCTCTCCTGCAGGAATGCTCACCGGGCCTTGGCACCAGCACACAGCGGCTGCCAGGGGGGCGACTATTTAGACAAAGATCATGGGAAATGGCTGTTGGCTCCAAGGCCCTAGGCTTAGGCCCAACCTAGGTCAGGGAAAGATGGCTGTACGGGCACACCCTTCGCTGAGCCCACTGACGTGCTTCGCTCTGTGACACCAACGCCTTTCTCTTTGCTCAGTGTTCGTCACATTCCCGAGCCACTTCGGCTGAATTCACACTGAGCTGGGCAGATCCTGGGTTTTCATGTCGGTTCAATCAACTTGAGCCTTTTTAACAGGATTTTAAAAAACTTATTGGAAAGTCAGAGTTACAGAGGACAAGAAGGAGAACGAAATCTTGACGCACTAGTTCACTCCACAGTGGTTCCTATGGTCGGGGCTGGCCCAGGGCTAGCCAGGAGCCAGGAGCACCGTCCCGGTCTCCCACATTAATGGCAAGGGCCCATGCTGCCTTCTGCCGTGTCCCCAGGCGCATCAGTAGAAAGTTGGATCGAAAGTGAAGTGACATGGGCTTGAACCGACACTCTCCTGAGATGCTGGCTTTGTTACCAACTCCATTCTATCCGGTCAACACCGAACGGGAAAAGGATGAATAGAGCTGGCAGTACAGGCTCTTTACAGTTCTGTTCTCGGCCAGGAAGTTTTGCTTCAGACAGAATGGTTCAGTCGTTTGTTATTGCTGTTGTTGAAGTATTTAGGGCAGTAACTGCACATGCTAGAGAAAGGTCTGTCCGGAGAGGACACTGCCGAGGCTTGCGTGGTGTGGAGCGGCAAGACAGAGCGGGCAGATGGAGTCTTTGTTCCCCCGCTCAGCGACCTCTTAACACCGAGTGCAAGGTCAAGTACTATTCTCTAAAATCAAACAGTGAGGACTTTGAGGCTGTGCCTTGATCTGCATGGACAACGGCGGTAGGGGCCGTGGTGGTCTCCGGGAGACCAGTCCTTCCAGGGCTGCGTCTGTCCCTCTCTGGGAAGCGACAGCCATGGCGGGCACCTTGCGGCCCCTGGCCCCTTTGATCCCCGAGTGTGAACCTCTTGTTTCTGTGTTAAGACAATCCACTCCATTCATTGCAGCCTGTGTTCATTAGTTCAGATTTTGATTCTTTTTAAATTAAGCACACAAGGAGAGGAGGTGCCTGTGGGACGGAGTTTTCCGACGATGAAGACTTCACTTCTCGCACTGCTTGCTGCGGGGATCTGCACTCAGGAGAGGGTCCAGGCTGCCACTCCGGATCTCATCCCTGCTCCCGGATGGCATCCGCGTCCCCTCCTCCCTCAAGCAGTGAGTAGAACAGTGTTTAGTTCGAGAGTGATGGGTCAGGAGTGATGGGTTTGTGCCGATGCTGGTCTGTCCTGTCCCCTTTTGCTCTAAGATCAGGGAGCCTGTCCTTTCTCCCCTTGTTCTGTTATTTGTCAGTGAAGCCTAAGCTACAAGGTGGTGCTGTTTAGCATGTAAATAAACCAACACTTTTTGCAGAAAATAGCTCTGATGCACCAGGCACTCTGGCGTGCACGACGATAAATTTGCTTCCTGCACCAGCTTTCCCTTCCTGGCCTTCCGCAGACGGAACGATGGCCGTGCTGTAATTACCCACATCCTTTCTGCTGTATTTTTTTTTTCTGATTGAACCTCTAATTTTTCCAGTCTACTCACAAGATAGCGTTTCCCACTGTTAATTCCTGAGGCGGCTTTGTGAATTAATCGACTTCCTCCTGCCCAGGGCTTCGCAGAGGATGTAAATGGAGGATGTGGCTTGCAGATCTGTTTGGAGAGACGTGGTCAAGCTTCCCAGTTCCGGCCACAGGCATGACACAGGCTCCCGCATTTCCATTGGAGCCCCACTGAATGCCGCAGCACGTCTGTACCATTATTTCAAGACTCTCGCTCATTCATCCACGTAGTGATTGGCATTGGCTATAACTTGATGCAATGTTACACTATTTTAATCCCTTCGCGGGCAATGTTATCTTTGATCACTTCCTATTCATTGGGAAAAAACCTCACACAATTGCAATCCCACACCAGGCCTCTGCGGCAATGCCAAGCACTCCCGGAACACGGCTATTCAAGCCGCCGTCTCCACCCTCGGGCGGCTCATTAACGGGATGGCAGCCTCCAACTGTCATGAATGAGGTAGAGTGAACATTCCCCCTCTTTCAAAAGGACTCCAGGGGTTGTTTTTTAGGGGGGGAAAAAGTGTTTTCCACTGCCTGTTTCTTGTTTAATTGGAAGTGGTACACACTCCCACATAACCAAGGTCACAGCTCAGTGTGTAAAATATTTCCTTGATTCATTTCCTTTTATTGTGATTCAAGTGCGCATATTATCAAGGAATTCCGGAGAAAGTTTTGTATCTTCCCTCCAAAAAAGAGAAAAATCACACCACTGGCTGCATGTGGGGCACCTGAAGACCCCCTGGTCGCTGGCTCTGCAGTTTCCGTTTCCTTCCTTCTCACCCAACCATGATTGAATATGTTCTTTGAACCCGAGGACACTTGTGGCAACTCCAAAAGCTCTTTGAAAAGTTTAGTGAGAAAGACTGACAGGGACCAGTGTTTAGAAAATGCTGCCTTTTCAAATCCAGGAGGCTAAAACCCGGCCAAATCCGAGTCAGCGTCCAAGTTCAAATGCATAAATTATCTTTGTTCTTTTTTTTTTTTCCATAAAGGAGGTCTAAACATTTCTATTGATCTCCTAGTGAATTAGAACCATGCGGCAACTCTCAGGGACTGGGAGGAAGTCTAAGATTTTAAGCCATGTTTTGGGAGACTGAGTCACATGCAACAACTTTTGATGACACAAACTTTTATTATCATTTCTTTGGTAACTGTTCTGGGTGTGGCAGTGTCCAAGCAAGCTAGAGCATCCAAAATTATTCTATTTCTCCTTCCCTGGAGCTTTCAAAATACCCGGGGCCGTGTTCTAACAATTACAGCCCCACCTCCACCTGCTGCTAACTAACCCCTTCCTCCAGGAGTCACAGCCCACACAGGTGAGCTTTCTTACCACTTACAATGTTTCACACACATCCCTATTTAAACTTCATCACTAGGCTGAGATAGGCCTGGAGGAAGGAGACGAGCCTGCCACGCGCCCTCTGCCGTCCTAATGTGGACATCCAGGCAGATGCAGACTCAAGTTCACGGTCCAGCTGCAGGGCCCTCTCCCTGCACCCCACGCTTCCCACCTGCGGGGAGGAGGGACCCTTTCTTTGCTGCACAGACATTGCATTTGTTCAATCTTTCTTCCAAGATTCCTGTTGAAGTGGCATGCCCTCTCCTGAGCCATTCATCCATCACTCATTACTGCCTGCTAAGGGAGAGGGAGGTTGCCGGACACTGCGTCGGTCGGGAGGAGAAGGGGGAAGCTGGGCATGGCTCCATCCCACGCTGGAACATTCTCTACCAGGGAACCAAAGTTCAAGCTGAAAATTGAGAAGGGTGCCCTCACCCCTGCCCACGCCTTTTGCCGACTCCTTCCAGCCGGCTGCTGTGTCCTGTCCTAAAAATTTCCTCCTGCTAATAAGGCTGAATAGGGAAGTTGGAAGAGCATCCATCTTGGGCATGTTAGTTACTTCTGAATGCTACTTGTTACTTTTCTTGGTGATATAATGGAAGCGATAAAACCAGACAGACTTCTATGTGTATGAAGGAGCTTTCAAAAGTCCATGGAAAAATCCTATTTGCAAACACTTCTGGAGTCTTCTATCCACTTCACGGACGTAAAGAGCTAGATTGGACGTACTTCCCACAATTCTACTTTCCTTTTTCATGTCTCAGAATTCATCCTCATAACTGATTTATAACTTTTCCAGATCTTTCTCTGTACAAATATTCAAATTATTTGATAAAAATGTGATCGATTTGCTTCGTGATTTTTTGCTAAAATGATTGTCTAAATATTTTCAGGTGAATAACCCAAGTTTACGTTTTCATTAGAAAGCAATTATTTTGAGAAGCAGAGACAGAAATAGAGACCGAGAAATACAATGGACAGAGGGAAAGATAGGCAGACATTGGCTTCCACCTCAAATGTTCCCAACAACCAGGACATGGTTGAGCTGAAGCCAGGAGCCAGGAACTCATCCAGGTCTCCCATTCTGGAGGCTGGGATCTTCCTGCGCGTTAGTGGGAAGCTGAACTTGGGAACAGAGCCAAGACTTAAAACCCAGGCTCCCCACCATGAGATGTGTTACAACTCGTGGCTTAATCATGAGACCAAACAGCCACCTGGTCTTTCCAATTCTGATCTAGCAGAATCCCCCGCTGTGTCATGATTCATTTCATCTGAACCCTATCAAGGTGCACGGGGATTTTCCCCAGGTTTTTCTAATTACAACTGATGCTACAATGCTTGTGCTTTTGGGGAATGGACTCCTGGAAGAGGGACATCCAGGCCAGAGTGTTAACGATCATGTGTGATCATCGCCAAGTGGCACTCCACGCAGAATTCTTATTTCCTTTCCATTATCTCATTTTCAAGTTTATCTTGGGAGTGTCCACTTTTCCCTATTTTTAAGAGGATGTGGCTTTTCATCCCGGACATGTGCCAGATAGTTCAGTTTATATTTGATCTTTTGATTTTGTTTATGGCATTGCTTTTTCTGCAAAAGCAGCAGCTTTCTGCAAGCCTCCTGTTGAGGGATTTCGGATTTTTTCTTGCATTTTAGAGGAGCCTCCTCCATGATCTATGAGCCCTGCTGTGGCCCTAGGCCTCCACCCTGGAGCCAGGAAGCCTCTGCTGTATTTCAGTGCAAACAGCGCCCTGACTCGGCGTTTTCCAGACGGCCAGCCATCTGAGTTGTCCCTTACTCCCCGTGGATTTGGAATTCACCTTGTGTTATGCACTAACTTTCCATATACATTCATGTCGCCGACCAGCAGCGGCACTGCCTCCAAGGCACACCCTTGAGGGTCTGGGAAAACAGGAACCGCAACCGGACCCCTTACTGCCAAAAGCGGCTGCTTTTCTCCCCGTCCGCCCCGTTTTCTCCGTACTTTTCTCTCCATTGTTCTTACTGCTTTTGTACCCCTCTCTGCTTTTTCTCCCCCTTCTTCCCATACGTCTTTTGTTTTCCTCCTCGTGGGCCTTAGCTTTTCTCCCTGCGTCTCCAGCCCGCTCTCCGCTACTTTCTTCCCGTTCTCCTCCTCGTAGGTCTTACTGCTTTTGTACCCTTCTCTCCTGTTCTTCTTCCTGTAAGTCTTATATGCTTTTGTAACCCCGCTCTGCTTTTTCTCCCCGTACGCCTTAGCTTTCCTCCCAGATCTTAGCTTTTCCACCCCTCGCTGCTGCCCCGTTCTTCTCGATCCGACCGCCATTCTCCCCGTTGTTCTCCTCCTCGTCTGTCTGATAGCTTTTTTAGTGGCTGCTTTTATACCGCTCTCCACCAATCACTTCTCCCCGTGGTCCACTTGGCGCTACCTGATAGGCCAGTAGCAATGACATCATCGCAGCGAGGGCATCAGCCTATCCCTGTGGCTTCCTGTTTACCTGCTGGTGAGGCCAACCCCGCCTCCTGGCCCTGGGCCATCCTGAGACGGCCTTTTCTATTCCGGGGAGCAGCTCCAGCACCCCGTTCCCCACACATTCAGGCTCAGTTCTGATCTGCTGACATTCTCCCGGTCCCCAGGCCAGTTGGACATATTCTAGAACACTGCGAATGCTGTACAGTCCAGGACCAGGTAGGTGGGGCCGCGCACTCTCTGGCTCTGATTCCCAGTTCCTAGATGCTCATGTTCGTGGATAGGTTTTCCGTCTGCTTTGTCATCTCAGCCTGTCAAAAGCTTTTTTGTTGGACTGACTTGAATCTACAAGTCTTGTTTAGCCATCGAAAGCTCAGGTGTCATAAGACCTTTCTTGGGTTCTGGCCCCAGTTCCCTCACCTACGTCCTTCCAGGGCCTGGGGTACAGTTTGTAGACTTTAAAACATAGATGCATAGAGACATGAGAGCCCACCAAGGCGCACCAGGGGAGCTGTGGGACACTGAACTGCCACCACCTGGTAAGCAGCAGTGCCCTTGGGCCCCAGCTGACCCTGATGAAAACCAGTGTTTATCACAGGCCATCCCAGTCACTCCTAGAGAATGAAACTTACGTCAGACCTTGCAGGTGTCTGAATGAATGGTGGGGTGTGTGTGTGTGTACACGGGTATTTTGTTTTATTGTCTATAGGACGAATTGGAAACACTCTCTCGGAAAGCCTAAAAGTCACAGGTGTCACCGATTCCTCTAACAAAACTTGCTTGTTTTGTTTTAAACTTGCCTGGGCCTCTTGCCTCTTGGAGGTATGATGCCGGACACCTGTCATGTTTATCCCCGTTGGCTGCTCTGACTAGCCTTGTATTCCTTTTGTTGAGGAAACTGAGCATTCATTATAGCCTTATTAGAATGCATTTGCATGGTATATGCTCTACTTCTGATGCAGCTCTAAAGAAAAGGGAGGAATCCCAGTTCCCACAAGTCATATTCTCTTCCCAGGAAAAATCTGGGAATTCCTAGGGCCAGGCATTCATCTGCGTCTGCCAGAGCCTGCAGGGTGTAGCTGACCCCCTGCTGTCTGGGGAGACACCTGTCCTTTGCCACTTTCCTTAAGCAGCACCTCTCTCTGTGTTGGCTCATGACCCATTGCCCTCTTCCCATGAGCCAAGGACCCACCTGAGGCCACCGTGACCCACACAGGGGGGTTCAGGACTGGCCGGTGTCAGTATCACTTTGATTTTTCTAATAGTATCACAATTTCTTCAACATGTGTTTATTTGAAAAGCAGTATTACAGAGAGAAGGACAGATGCATGCACAGAGAGAGGGGCAAGAGAGACAGCTATCTACCACTGGCTCCCTCCCCACAAAGGCTTCAATGGCCAAGGCTGAACCAGGTAGAATTCAGGAGCCTGGAGCTGCATTTGGGCCTTCTCCCACATGAGTGCAGGGGCCATCGCCCAGGGCTCTCCCAGGTACATTAGCAGGGAGCTGGATCACAGGTGGAGGAGCTGGGATGAGAACTAGCGTTCAGCACAGGTGGTGACTTAACCTGCCATGCCACAAATATGAGCTCAATATTAAATAATTATAAACATACATTTTTATGAATATCAATTCCTAAATCGTTTCTCTTACAAGTTCCTGTAGTGTTTTTCCTCGTTGTTTTCATTGTAGTGCACTTTATTATTTCCCCAGGTTTCATTGTATTGAACTGTGTGGGGGGCCATGCAGTTGCAGAACTCACTTTATATTATTAATCACTGCAATTTAAGCGTAACTAAATTTTGAGGGCGAGGGCAGTGGTGTAGTAAGCTAAGTCTCCATCCCCTCGCTCATGTCTCGCTGCTCCACTTCCAGTCCAGCTCCCTGTTTATCGTCTGGGAAGCAGCAGAGCATGTCTCAAGCCTTCGGGCTCCATGTGGGAGACCCAGAAGAGGCTCCAGGACCCAGGCTCTGGCCGTTGGATTGGCTCAACTCTGGCCGTTATGGATGTTTGGGGAGTGAACCAATGGATGGAAAGTCTCTCACTTTGCCTTTCAATAAAAAATTTTTTTAAAAAAGAACAACTAAACATTTACAGGATTAAGTTCTATTTTCCCAAATGTGTTTCTAAGTATCTTATCAGTTTGTAGTTATTATAAATGAGAGCTCTTATTTCATTATGTTTTCTAATCAGTGATTAAATGTATTTTAGTACATTAATGTTAAATATTGTCTATTTATTTGACAGGTGGAGTGACAGCGATGGTGGGGGTGGGTGAGTGGAGAGACAATGCTTTCATTCAGTGCTTCACTCCCGACGTGGCCACGACCACGGGGGCTGGGCCTGGACTGTCCTCTGGGTCTCCCGTGTGGATGGCAGGGCAGCCATCTCGTGCTGTGGCCTGAGGCACGCTAACAAGGAGCAGCCGGGACTCAAACAAGCACTCCACGATGAGATAGCTGTACTGCAACCAGCACTCTGCGCCACGTGCTGACCCCTCTACGCTAATCTTGTAGCCAGCTGGTTTTATTTGTAACAATGGCTTTCAGTTCATTCATTTGAATGCTGTAACAACCAGCCCTAGCATCTAGAACATTGTACTGGCTGCTGCTTCCAGGCGGCAGGGACCGGTCTTCCCAGATCCCTGCCTGCTTTCCTGCTTTTTGAATGAGTGCAAGCCACTGGAATTGCACAACAACAAGAGTTGCTCTCCAGGTCCAAACGCATTTTGTTGAAAAGAACAGAAAACTTGGGGAACACAGACTGAAACAAAAAGTTATTCTTTTTTTCCTTTTTCTCCAGAAACAAGCCAGCCCGGGGCAGAAGGGTGTCATTCTCGCCGTGGCTCAGCATGTCACGCGTCTGTGAGGGTCTTGGCTGTTCCTTTGGTAGCAAGAAGGGTCCTGCAGCTCGGGGGTCCTTCAGGAAGTGTCCCTTAGCAAGGATGTGGAGCTTCCCCTGGAGCATACGCTGCCCACCTCATTCCCCAGCGCGCTGGCCACAGAGGCTGGGAAGCTGGGACAGAAGCAGGATTGGCTTTTTATCTACATTTCCAAATGCATTGGCTAGAACTGTGCTAACGTGGCTTTGAATTATTTTTTTTTAATTATTTGTTTATTTGAAAGAGAGAGAGACCTTCCATCTGCTGATTCACACCCCATTTGTCCACGCTTAGGGTCGGGCCAGGCGGAAGCCAGGATTTTCCTCTAGGTGTTGCATGTGGGTGTGGACCCAGACATCTGGGCCTTCCACATTAACAGAGAGCTGGTTTGGAAGTGAAGCAGCCAGAATTCGAACCATAGCCCACAGAATGCTGGTGTTGCAAGCGGTGTCTCCACTTACTTCACCACAAGTCTGGCTGCAGTCTTGGCTTCCCTCAACTCCCTCTGTATCTATGCTTATTTTTCTATTCTTTCTTTAAAACAACATTTTTATTTATTATTAGAAAGGCAGATTTACGGAGAGTAGAAGAGACACAGAGAAAGATCCTCCATCTGCTGATTCACCCCCAAATGGCTGCAGTGACGGCAACTGAGCCGATGTGAAGCCAGGAGCTTCTTCTGGGTCTCTCACTTGTGTGCAGGGTCCCAAGCCTTGGACCGTCCTTCGCTGCTTTTTGGGGCCATAAGCAGGGAGCTGGATGGGAAGTAGAGCATCCGGGACTGGAACCAGTGCCCCTGTGGGATGCTGGCGCTTGCAGGCGGAGGATTAGCCTGTTGAGCCACTGCACTGGTCCCTCCATTCTTATTTCTAATTTTGCTTTTGTGGTTTCACATTATTTTCTTGATCAGCCCTGCAATTAGCTTATTTGTTTTACTGTGAAGTTTCGTTTTTTTCCTCTTAAAGAAGGAGCTCGTGATTTTCTGCTGCCAGTTTTGCTTGCTAATTCCTCTCTCTCTGCATTTCTCTTCATCGATTCTAGTGTCTGTCGTTTGTGTTTGTTTGGGCTTATTTTTCTGCCCACTTGACGTGGATGCTGAATCCAGTTAGTTTTATTCCTTAGAGATCGGTAGTGAGAGAATTAAACTACATTTTCCTCCGAGCACAGCTGTAGGATCGAACAGGCATTGTTTCTATCTTATTTATTTATTTATTTCGGCCAAACATTTAGACTTCTGATTTCTTCTTTGGTCCCGGCGTAGTTGAGGAGTTGTTGGTACATTCATTAGTTAGTAGGGGTTTGTTGCTGATTTGTTTTCTCCTTTGCTGCATCGTGGGCAGGAGACCTGTGCCATCATGTTTCCTTAGAATTCACTATGAATTTTCTATGAATTTACTAGAATTTTCTGTTTGCTATGTACCTTAAAAAAAAGTCTTGATGCATTTGAGTGGCAGAGTTACACAGAGGGCTTCCACATGCTGGTTCGCTGCCCCGGGTTTGGTTTTTTTTCACGGTGTGATTTCGCCTGCAAGGATGAGGCGGATGTGTGCGTGCGGTGACCGCCTTGGCAGCATCGCGCTTCGCTCACTCCGCTTTTGCTGATGCCCGCGTTCCCAACCCTCAGCTGCTACCTGCTCAAAGTGGAGTTGCCGGAGCCCAATGCGAGGGACGTGGCATTAGGAGGCTTCACGGAGGTGGCTCTCTCGAGGACACACTGCAGACCACGGCCGTTGCAGAGGCCGTCGCGGCCATGGACACGCGCTCCTTCTGTGAGGACGTCTGCCCAGCAGCTGTCTGTCCAGGCGTGGCGTGTGGACCGCCCTGCTACCGGTCCCGCTAGGCGAGGAGGAGTGTTTCAAAGCCACGTCTGTCAACTTGCTCGCTGTGCCTTTAAACCCCACAGGTGCCGTGGTCCTCGGATGCTCATCCCAGATCCGACAATGTCTCCAATGAGAGCCCTTTCTTCCAGCCTCGCCTGTCTGCTGGCTCACTTGGCAGTGGCTCTGGCCAGCCTCCTCCTGGCTCAGCTCGTCTCCAGCCGCGTAAGATGGATTTAGTTTCTGATCGTGTAAGTTGTGTTTGTAAAAATAGAACTCGACTTTTATCACTTTCACATTTATTTTTGTAATGTTATGTTCCGTTTCTATTTTACCGTCTTAAGTGCTTTCTGGTTTTTTTCTTTTTTCTTGCCCAGTTTTTTTTCCTGCTTTTTTTTTTTTTTTTTTGAGTTGTTGACTGTCCTGGAGTGAATGAAAGACACTTAGCCCGCTTCAGTTTCTAACTAATGACTTTGTTTACAACTTTAAATATGGGGCCCGGCGCGGTGGCGCAAGTGGTTAAAGGTCCTCGCCTTGCACGCCCGGGATCCCATATGGGCGCCGGTTCTTTTTTTTTTTAAAGATTTATTTTTATTATTTTTTATTGGAAAGGCGGATATACAGAGAGGAGAGACAGAGAGGAAGATCTTCCATCCGATGATTCACTCCCCAAGTGAGCCGCAACGGGCCGATACTATGCCGATCCGAAGCCAGGAGCCTCTTCCGGGTCTCCCACGCGGGTGCAGGTTCCCAAAGCTTTGGGCCGTCCTCGACTGCTTTCCCAGGCCACAGGCAGGGAGCTGGAAGGGAAGCGGGGCTGCCGGGATTAGAACCGGCGCCCATATGGGATCCCGGGCGTGCAAGGCGAGGACTTAACCACTTGTGCCACCGCGCCGGGCCAAGGGCGCCGGTTCTAATCCCAGCAGCCCCGCTTCCCTTCCAGCTCCCTGCCTGTGGCCTGGGAAAGCAGTCGAGGACGGCCCAAAGCTTTGGGAACCTGCACCCGCGTGGGAGACCCGGAAGAGGCTCCTGGCTTCGGATCGGCATAGTATCGGCCCGTTGCCGCTCACTTGGGGAGTGAATCATCGGACGGAAGATCTTCCTCTCTGTCTCTCCTCTCTGTATATCTGCCTTTCCAATGAAAAAATAATAATAAAAAAAAAACTTTAAATATGAGGCTAAGTCTCTCTCAATTGCTTTATAATCACAAACTCAATCCTCCAGTAACCGACAAATTCAATAAGTGGCGAGTAGGAAGACGGCGGTTTGGGAGCCGAGACTGTGGTGTACCAGGCAAACCTGCTGCCAGCGACGCTGGCGTTCCCTGTTGGCACTGGTTCAAGTCCCGGATGCCCCTCTTCTGGTGCTGCGGTCTGCAGGTAGCACAGGGATCCCAGCTAGCAAGGCGAGTTGCCGCCTGACCAAAGGCCCACTCGGGCCGACCAAGCAAACAGGAAGCAGCCTGTTGGCTCAGGGGCAAGGCCTCCTTACTGATCGTGCCATTTCCATGGTAGCTCACCGGAGCCTTCAGATGACTCACCTACAAAAGCTCTCATTTGCACGGCCAGCGTGGTCAGCGTGCCCAGGAGTACGTGGGTCTGATGTTTCGGTGCCCGCTTCCTCATGGCCTGGGAAAGGCCACGTGCTTCCCTAGCCCGTGGAACGTGCGGTGGCTGGCGGTGGGAGAAGCTGCCCCGTCTCCCTCAGAACTGGTGTTCCTGCACAAACCCCTCTCCACGGAAAGCCTAAGATGCTTAACAAGGATTCCCGCATCTATTTTCAAATTATGTCAGAAAAGTAGTTTAGCAAAACAGAGATAAATATTCCCACATAAATTATGGCAGTATTAATAACTGCACATTTGTGCTAAGTAACTAGAAAATGGTTTGTGTGTTAATTCCATTTACATATGTTCGTTCAGACTTGTATCCTGAAGCGTGCAAGTAGCTGGGGTTTGAGGCATTTAATCACTTAGTAAGCAGCCCGCAGTGGGATTGCCATTTATTTATTGTCTGTATTGATCTCCCCACACAGGAGAGTGCTTGCGGTGCGCAGGCGCTGACTGCTCAGTGCGCACACCGTCCCCTCTGGCACAGCTCCTGGCCTCGCCCCTCCCAGACCTCCGTCAGCCCCCTCTGGTTTCTTCACTCCCCCCTGCTCAGGACACACGCTCACTCCGCTGGAGACACTCATTCTTGCTGTTTGATTCAGGTTGAACTGTCAGACTTGGCTCTTTCCTGGAACAGGATGGACAGCTGGGCTCCCTAACGCACACGCACAGGATGGACAGTCTGGGCTCCCTAACGCACACGCACTGGGTGGACAGCCTAGGCTCCCTAACGCACACGCACAGGATGGACAGCCTGGGCTCCCTAACGCACACGCACAGGGTGGACAGCTGGGCTCCCTAACGCACACGCACAGGGTGGACAGCTGGGCTCCCTAACGCACACGCACAGGGTGGACAGCTGGGCTCCCTAACGCACACGCACAGGGTGGACAGCTGGGCTCCCTAACGCACATGCACAGGATGGACAGTCTGGGCTCCCTAACGCACACGCACAGGGTGGACAGCCTGGGCTCCCTAACGCACATGTGGTTCTTGTGACTCATGCAGCCTGGAAACGTCTAGGACTCAACACACTGATCTGGACAGATCTCCTTGATGACCTATTTACCAGGGGAACTGAAACACATGTGTTGGCTCTGTCACTGAGGCAATTACATCCTGAGACACCTGCACTGGCCGGTTTCTATCTCCCTAGGAGCAGATACCTGTGCGGAGTGATAACACGTGACACTGCTGTTTTATGTAGAATGGTCTCAGAGGAATAATTGAGTGTTTCCCCCACTGAGACACCCATCCCCAGGCTTGCACATCGGGCATCAGGTGAAGTCACGCGCACCATCACACGTTTGTCACGGGTGGAGCCAGGGCTCAGATATTACCTGGAGGGACTCCAACACACGCGAGCCATGGTGCCCGTTGCCTTCCGGCTTTGTCAGCAAGAGTGGACAGTCCCTGGCCCCTTGCACCACCCCCAGGGGCAGCCCCTGGCCTTGCTTCTGTCCTGAGGCCCAGGAGCACGGGAGAGAGCACAGTGGAGCCAGGACTTGGCCTGGGAGGGAGGAGCGTGGAGGGCCTCCAGGTGCCACTCGTTGTCTGCAATGAAGAAACCCAGCTCCCTCCTCATGGAAGCTGAAGAAGTGGGCCTGAGCTGGGCCCACATTCCCGGCTTTCTGTCCAGGCCCATTCCCTCTGCAGAAACATTCCATGTTTCTCCTCGTTGTTCAGAAGTTCTAGTTTGGAGTCCCTCACCTGCAGCCAGGTGACCAGAGTCTGCAAACAGAGCAGGGCTGTGTACACAGCACACAGCCTCCATGTGGGCTTAGGTCTGGATCCAGAGGAGAAAGCGTGGCCTGTGGGAGCGGATATTCCTGCGAGGTGGCCGGGTTTTGGTGCAAGCTAAACAGCTCCTGCAGAATATCAAGGCCAAGAACATTGGGCAGTGCTGCTCAAGCTCTCCCTAAGTGGACTCAAACCAGCTTAAGTGGAGAAGGGATTCTCCATTTCAGAGTTAAGGTGGAGCCCTCCCCACCCCCAGAGTCAGCCACCATTGGTGATATTTTTGCTTTGGAAACAAACTGCACAGCATGGAAAGAGGGGCATTGTCTTCCCCCAGGGAGCAGGGCAGCAGGGAGAATGGGCCTGTACGGGAATTGGCCTGGCTATTCCACCTGGGCCCTGTTGCTTTTCAATTAGGCTCTTACATCAGCCTCATGGTTACCTGGAACTGCAGTCAGACAAGGCCATGCCAAGTTGCTTCACAATTCCCCTAAACACAGAACAAGACGGCATCACTATGCCACCCAGGAAAAAGCGAAGAGCCCTCCTCAC